>NW_028270172.1:1262500-1887500 GCF_037043375.1 Chiloscyllium plagiosum | reverse complement strand
GATATTATCGAAACATTTCAGGAAAACTTAGTATAGAATCTGCTACTTGCTCCAAATAACTGCCATGTTCGACATTTGGCACCAACATCTCAGTGCACGCTCCATATGCACCCCACATCAGTGGGCATTGGCAAACAACATGTCCTCATCTTTAAGAACCCTTATGTGACTACCATTTACAGGACACTCTGCCCTTCAATGCTGTTCCTGAGGTTGCCCTGGTAACTCTCATTGTAATGCTGCTACAGAGACACTGTGTGCTCAGGGACCCCCACCCCAGCTCAGAGAGCGGCCCAGGCTCCATCTCCAGGATCATCCCTCACTGTCAGAGTGCTCACTCATTCTGAGACAACCCTGATGCTCAGCGTCCCTGCCTTGTTTTTTTTTACTTTACTGCCTCAGCCAGAAATTTGAGGCTCATATCGCTTCTGTTTTGCCTCGACATTCAGTAAAGTTACAAAGTCAAGAAGCTTGTCCCGGTTTTCAGTGTACCTCAGTCATGTCAAGGGAGATAGCCTTTGCTCAGGGGCTTTACCTGACAATTACCTCATGAAGGGATGGGTTGGTAGTCAGCCCCTACACCAGCAGATAGTGTACAGCCCATTCCTGGGCAGGAAATGATCAGTGACAGTGTGAACAGCACTCCGTGATGCCCTCTGTAACTGCACTGGCAAGGTCACAAGCACAGACCCCAAACCACCCCATAATGCCCATTCCAATCATGTCATGACTGTAGAACGTATTTACTTATTTAAAAGTTCAAAAAGTTGAAAGGAGAAGGAATCAATCTTCTCTTTCTGTTTTGTTCTGAAAAGACACTGATAATTCCTCTGACTTGTTGAAACATACAGACTAGGAGCAGGAGTAGGCCATTCAGCCCTTCAACACTGCTCTATCATCCAATAGGATGGTGGTTGTTCATTCAGTTCAATACCATGTTCCTGCTTTCTTCTCAAACCCTTTGATTCTTTTAGCTCCAAGAGTTATCTACCTCTATCTTGAAAACATTCAAAGTTTCAACTTCAATCACATTCCACAGCAGAGAATACCACAGGCGCACCCGTATCTGAGTGAAGGTATTTCTCCTCTTCCCAGTCTCCTGTAGGGCCTCCTGTGGCCTTCCATGGTTGAATGGCACACAGCCTCCTTAATTGGACTGTTCTGGTCACTAATTGATCAATTTGGAGAAACACACAGCAAGATGACAGTTCCTACGCAGTGCGACATGTGACCCAACATTGACATCCTATCCCGAAACCCAAAAAACTGCCCTAGGTGTCCACAGCGCTTAGGCAGTGTTACCGCAATCAGGTTTTATAGATGCCGCAGTAAGTGAGAGTTTGCTTCGTTTTGACATAAATCCAGAGACCTGTCCATGCTCACCCAGACCTATCCATGTTCACACAGACCTGTCCATGTTCACACAGACCTGTCCATGTTCACACACACTTGTCCATGTGTACACAGACGTGTCCATGTGTACACAGACGTGACCATGTGCACACAGACGTGACCATGTGCACACAGACCTGTCCATGAACACACAGACCTGTCCATGCTCATACAGACCTGTCCATGAACACACAGACCTGTCCATGCTCTCACAGACCTGTCCATGCTCACACAGACCTGTCCATGTTCACACAGACGTGTCCATGTTCACACAGACGTGTCCATGTGTACACAGACGTGTCCATGTGTACACAGGCGTGTCCATGTGTACACAGGCGTGTCCATGTGTACACAGACGTGTCCATGTGTACACAGACCTGTCCATGTTCACACAGACGTGTCCATGTGTACACAGACGTGTCCATGTGTACACAGACGTGTCCATGTGCACACAGACGTGACCATGTGCACACAGACGTGTCCATGTGTACACAGGCGTGTCCATGTGTACACAGACGTGTCCATGTGTACACAGACGTGTCCATGTGTACACAGACGTGTCCATGCTCGCACAGACGTGTCCATGCTCGCACAGACCTATCGATGTACGCACAGACCTGGCGATGTACACACAGATGGAAATGTGTTGCTGGAAAAGCGCAGCAGGTCAGGCAGCATCTAGGGAACAGGAGAATCGACGTTTCGGGCATTAGCCCTGGCGATGTACACACAGACCTGGCGATGTGCGCACAGATCTGGCGATGTGTACACAGAACTGACCATGTTCACACAGAACTGTCCATGCGTGCACAGACCTGTCCATGCGTGCACAGACCTGTCCATGCGTGCACAGACCTGTCCATGCGTGCACAGACCTGTCCATGCGTGCACAGACCTGTCCATGCGTGCACAGACCTGTCCATGCGTGCACAGACCTGTCCATGGTCTCATAGACCTGTCCGTGTTCTCACAGACCTGTCCGTGCTCTCACAGACCTGTCCGTGCTCTCACAGACCTGTCCGTGCTCTCACAGACCTGTCCGTGCTCACACAGACCTGTCCGTGTTCACACAGACCGGGTGATGTACACACAGACCGGGTGATGTACACACAGACCGGGCGATGTACACACAGACCGGGCGATGTACACACAGACCTGTCAACGCGTGCACAGACCTGTCAACGCGTGCACAGACCTGTCAACGCGTGCACAGACCTGTCCACGTGTGCACAGACCTGGCGATGTACACACAGACCTGGCGATGTACACACAGACCTTTCGATGTACACACAGACCTATCGATGTACACACAGATGGAAATGTGTTGCTGGAAAAGCGCAGCAGGTCAGGCAGCATCTAGGGAACAGGAGAATCGAGGTTTCGGGCATTAGCCCTGGCGATGTACACACAGACCTGGCGATGTACACACAGACCTGGCGATGTACACACAGACCTGGCGATGTACACACAGAACTGTCCATGTTCACACAGACCTGTCCATGCGTGCACAGACGTGTCCATGCTCGCACAGACGTCTCCGTGCTCTCACAGACGTGTCCGTGCTCTCACAGACGTGTCCGTGCTCTCACAGACCTGACCGTGCTCTCACAGACCTGACCGTGCTCTCACAGACCTGTCCGTGCTCTCACAGACCTGACCGTGCTCTCACAGACCTGACCGTGCTCTCACAGACCTGTCCGTGCTCTCACAGACCTGACCGTGCTCTCACAGACCTGACCGTGCTCTCACAGACCTGTCCATGCTCTCACAGACCTGTCCATGCTCTCACAGACCTGACCGTGCTCTCACAGACCTGTCCATGCTCGCACAGACCTGTCCATGTGTACACAGACGTGTCCATGTGTACACAGACGTGTCCATGTGTACACAGACGTGTCCATGTGTACACAGACGTGTCCATGCTCACACAGACGTGTCCATGCTCGCACAGACCTATCGATGTACGCACAGACCTGGCGATGTACACACAGATGGAAATGTGTTGCTGGAAAAGCGCAGCAGGTCAGGCAGCATCTAGGGAACAGGAGAATCGACGTTTCGGGCATTAGCCCTGGCGATGTACACACAGACCTGGCGATGTGCGCACAGATCTGGCGATGTGTACACAGAACTGACCATGTTCACACAGAACTGTCCATGCGTGCACAGACCTGTCCATGCGTGCACAGACCTGTCCATGCGTGCACAGACCTGTCCATGTTCACACAGACGTGTCCATGCTCTCACAGACCTGTCCATGCTCTCACAGACCTGTCCATGCTCTCACAGACCTTTCCGTGCTCACACAGACCTGTCCGTGCTCACACAGACCTGTCCGTGCTCACACAATCCTATCGATGTACACACAGACCGGGCGATGTACACACAGACCGGGCGATGTACACACAGACCGGGCGATGTACACACAGACCGGGCGATGTACACACAGACCTGGCGATGTACACACAGACCGGGCGATGTACACACAGACCTGGCGGTGTACACACAGACCTGGCAGTGTACACACAGACCTGGCAGTGTACACACAGCCCTGTCCATGCGTGCACAGACGTGTCCATGCGTGCACAGACCTGTCCATACGTGCACAGACCTGTCCATGCGGGCACAGACCTGTCCGTGCTCACACAGACCTGTCCGTGCTCACACAGTCCTGTCCGTGCTCTCACAGAACTGTCCGTGCTCTCACAGACCTGTCCGTGCTCTCACAGACCTGTCCGTGCTCGCACAGCCCTGTCCGTGCTCGCACAGCCCTGTCCGTGCTCGCACAGACCTGTGCATGCGTGCACAGACCTATCGATGTACACCCAGACCGGGCGATGTACACACAGACCTGGCGATGTACACACAGACCTGGCGGTGTACACACAGACCTGGCGGTGTACACACAGACCTGGCGTTGTACACACAGACCTGGCGGTGTACCCACAGACCTGTCCAAGCTCACACAGACCTGTCCATGCTCACACAGAACTGTCCATGCTCACACAGACCTGTCCATGCTCACACAGACCGGGCGATGTACACACAGACCGGGCGATGTACACACAGACCTGGCGATGTACACACAGACCGGGCGATGTACACACAGACCGGGCGATGTACACACAGACCGGGCGATGTACACACAGACCGGGCGATGTACACACAGACCTGGCGATGTACACACAGACTTGGCGGTGTACACACAGACCTGTCCATGCGTGCACAGACCTGTCCATGCATGCACAGACCTGTCCAAGAGCACACAGAACTGTCCAAGCTCACACAGACCTGTCCATGCTCACACAGACCGGGCGATGTACACACAGACCTGTCCATGCGTGCACAGACCTGTCCATGCGGGCACAGACCTGTCCATGCGCGCACAGACCTGTCCATGCGCGCACAGACCTGTCCATGCTCTCACAGACCTGTCCATGCTCTCACACACCTGTCCGTGCGCACACAGCCCTGTTCGTGCTCACACAGACCTGACCTCGTTCACACAGACCTGTCCGTGCTCGCACAGACCTGTCCATGCTCGCACAGACCTATCGATGCACACACAGACTTATCGATGCACACACAGACCGGGCGATGCACACAGACCGGACGATGCACACACCGACCGGGCGATGCACACACCGACCGGGCGATGCACACACCGACCGGGCGATGCACACACAGACCGGGCGATGCACACACAGACCGGGCGATGCACACACTGACCGGGCGATGCACACACTGACCGGGCGATGTACACACAGACCTATCCATGCGTGAACAGACCTGTCCATGCGTGCACAGACCTGTCCATGCGTGCACAGACCTGTCCATGCATACACAGACCTGTCCTTGTTCACACAGACCTGAACTTGTTCATACAGGCCTGTCAATGCGCGCACGGGCCTGTCCATGCGCGCACGGGCCTGTCCATGCGCACACGGGCCTGTCCATGCGCGCACGGACCTGTCCATGCGCACACGGGCCTGTCCATGCGTGCACAGACCTGTCCATGCGTGCACAGACCTGTCCATGCGTGCACAGACCTGTCCATGCATACACAGACCTGTCCTTGTTCACACAGACCTGAACTTGTTCATACAGGCCTGTCAATGCGCGCACGGGCCTGTCAATGCGCGCACGGGCCTGTCCATGCGCGCACGGGCCTGTCTATGCGCGCACGGACCGGTCCATGCGCGCACGGACCTGTCCATGCGCACACGGACCTGTCCATGCGCGCACGGTCCTGTCCATGCTCTCACACACCTGTCCGTGCTCGCACAGCCCTGTCCGTGCTCACACAGACCTGACCTCGTTCACACAGACCTGTCCGTGCTCTCACAGACCTGTCCGTGCTCTCACACACCTGTCCGTGCTCGCATAGCCCTGTCCGTGCTCACACAGACCTGACCTCGTTCACACAGACCTGTCCGTGCTCTCACAGACCTGTCCGTGCTCGCACAAACCTGTCCGTGCTCGCACAGACCTGTCCATGCTCACACAGACCTATCGGTGCACACACAGACCTATCGGTGCACACACAGACCTATCGGTGCACACACAGACCTATCGGTGCACACACAGACCTATCGATGCACACACAGACTTATCGATGCACACACAGACCGGGCGATGCACACAGACCGGACGATGCACACACCGACCGGGCGATGCACACACCGACCGGGCGATGCACACACCGACCGGGCGATGCACACACCGACCGGGCGATGCACACACAGACCGGGCGATGCACACACAGACCGGGCGATGCACACACTGACCGGGCGATGCACACACTGACCGGGCGATGTACACACAGACCTGTCCATGCATACACAGACCTGTCCTTGTTCACACAGACCTGAACTTGTTCATACAGGCCTGTCAATGCGCGCGCGGGCCTGTCCATGCGCGCACGGGCCTGTCCATGCGCACACGGGCCTGTCCATGCGCGCACGGACCTGTCCATGCGTGAACAGACCTGTCCATGCGTGCACAGACCTGTCCATGCGTGCACAGACCTGTCCATGCGTGCACAGACCTGTCCATGCATACACAGACCTGTCCATGCGTGCACAGACCTGTCCATGCATACACAGACCTGTCCTTGTTCACACAGACCTGAACTTGTTCATACAGGCCTGTCAATGCGCGCGCGGGCCTGTCCATGCGCGCACGGGCCTGTCCATGCGCACACGGGCCTGTCCATGCGCGCACGGACCTGTCCATGCGTGCACAGACCTGTCCATGCGTGCACAGACCTGTCCATGCGTGCACAGACCTGTCCATGCATACACAGACCTGTCCATGCGTGCACAGACCTGTCCATGCATACACAGACCTGTCCTTGTTCACACAGACCTGAACTTGTTCATACAGGCCTGTCAATGCGCGCGCGGGCCTGTCCATGCGCGCACGGGCCTGTCCATGCGCGCACGGGCCTGTCCATGCGCGCACGGTCCTGTCCATGAAAAAAACAGACCTGTCCATGAACACACGGACCTGTCCATGCTCACACAGACCTGCCCAATATAGCTCAGACCTGTCCATGAACACACAGACCTGTCCATGAAAAAAACAGACCTGTCCATGAACACGCAGACCTCTCCATGAACACACGGACCTGTCCATGAACACACGGACCTGTCCATGCTCACACAGACCTGCCCAATATAGCTCAGACCTGTTCATGAACTCACAGACCTGTCCATGAACACACAGACCTGTCCATGCTCACACAGACCTGTCCATGCGGACACAGACCAGACCTTGTTCACACAGACCAGACCTTGTTCACACAGACCTGACCTTGTTCACACAGACCTGACCTTGTTCACACAGACCTGTCCATACTCACAAAGACCTGTCCAAGTTAACGCAGACCTGTCCAAGTTAACGCAGACCTGTCCAAGTTAACGCAGACCTGTCCATGTTCACGCAGGACTGCCCATGTTCACGCAGACCTGTCCATTCTAACACAGACCTGTTCATATACACACAGACCTGTCCTCGTTCACACCTGACCATGCAGTCAGAGATATGTTCATGCTCACACAGACCTGCCCATGCGCACACGGACCTGTCCATGCGCACACGGACCTGTCCATGCGCACACAGACCTGTCCATGCGCACACGGACCTGTCCATGCGCACACGGACCTGCCCATGCGCACACGGACCTGCCCATGCGCACACAGACCTGTCCATGCGCACACGGACCTGCCCATGCGCACACGGACCTGTCCATGCGCACACGGACCTGTCCATGCGCACACGGACCTGCCCGTGTGCACACGGACCTGCCCGTGTGCACACGGACCTGCCTGTGTGCACACGGACCTGCCCGTGCGCACACGGACCTGCCCGTGCGCACACGGACCTGTCCGTGCGGACACAGACCAGACCTTGTTCACACAGACCTGACCTTGTTCACACCGACCTGACCTTGGTCACACTGACCTGACCTTGGTCACACCGACCTGTCCATACTCACAAAGACCTGTCCAAGTTAACGCAGACCTGTCCATGTTCATGCAGACCTGTCCATGTTCACGCAGACCTGACCATGTTCACGCAGACCTGACCATGTTCACGCAGACCTGACCATGTTCACGCAGGACTGTCCATGTTCACGCAGACCTGACCATGTTCACGCAGGACTGACCATGTTCACGCAGGACTGTCCATGTTCACGCAGACCTGTCCATGGTCACACTGACATGTCCATTCTAACACAGACCTGTTCATATACACACAGACCTGTCCTTGTTCACACCTGACCATGCACTCAGAGACCTGTCCATGCTCACACAGACCTGTCCATGCGCACACAGACCTGTCCATGTGCACACGGACCTGTCCATGTGCACACGGACCTGTCCATGTGCACACGGACCTGTCCATGTGCACACAGACCTGTCCATGAAAAAAACAGACCTGTCCATGAAAAATACAGACCTGTCCAAACTCACACCGACCTGTCCATGCGCACACAGACCTGTCCATGTTCACAAAGATCTGTGCATGCGTACACAGACTGGTCCATGCGTACACAGACTGGTCCATGCGTACACAGACTGGTCCATGCGTACACAGACGGGTCCATGCATACACAGACTGGTCCATGCGTACACAGACTGGTCCATGCGTACACAGACTGGTCCATGCGTACACAGACTGGACCATGCGTACACAGACTGGTCCATGCCGACACAGACTGGTCCATGCCTACACAGAGTGGTCCATGCCTACACAGACTGGTCCATGAACACACAGAACTGTCCATGAATACACAGAACTGTCCATCCTCACACAGACCCATCCATGTTCACACAGACCAGTGAATGCTCACACAGACCTGAGCATGTTCACACAGACCTGTCCATGCACACGCAGACCTGTCCATGTTCACAAAGATCTGTGCATGCGTACACAGACTGGTCCATGCCTACACAGACTGGTCCATGCGTACACAGACGGGTCCATGCATACACAGAACTGTCCATGCTCGCACAGACCTGTCCATGTTCGCACAGACGTGTACATCCTCACACAGACCCGTCTATGTTCACACAGACCCATCCATGTACACACAGACCAGTGAATGCTCACACAGACCTGAGGATGCTCACGCAGACCTGTCCATGCACACGCGGACCTGTCCATGCACACGCGGACCTGTCCATGCACACGCGGACCTGTCCTTGCTCACGCAGACCTGTCCACGCTCACGCAGACCTGTCCACGCTCAAGCAGACCTGTCCACGCTCACGCAGACCTGTCCACGCTCACGCAGAACTGTCCACGCTGATGCAGACCTGTCCATGAACACGCAGACCTGTCCACGAACACGCAGACCTGTCCACGAACACGCAGATCTGTCCACGAACACACAGACCTGTCCATGAACACACTGACCTGTCCATGAACACACTGACCTGTCCATGAACACACTGACCTGTCCATGAACAAGCAAACCTGTCCATGCACACGCAGACCTGTCCATGCACACGCAGACCTGTCCATGATCACGCAGACCTGTCCATGAACACGCAGACCTGTCCATGAACACACTGACCTGTCCATGAACACACAGACCTGCCCAATATAACACAGACCTGTCCATGCTCACGCAGACCTGTCCATGCTCACGCAGACCTGTCGATGATCACGCAGACCTGTCCATGAACACGCAGACCTGTCCATGAACACGCAGACCTGTCCATGAACACACTGACCTGTCCATGAACACACAGACCTGTCCATGAACACACAGACCTGCCCAATATAACACAGACCTGTTCATGCTCACGCAGACCTGTTCATGCTCACGCAGACCTGTCCATGCTCACGCAGACCTGTCCATGAACACGCAGACCTGTCCATGAACACGCACACCTGTCCATGCACACGCGGACCTGTCCATGCACACGCGGACCTGTCCATGCACACGCGGACCTGTCCATGCACACGCGGACCTGTCCATTCTCACACAGACCTGTCCATGCTCACACAGACCTGTCCACGCTCACGCAGACCTGTCCACGCTCACGCAGACCTGTCCACGCTCACGCAGACCTGTCCACGCTGACGCAGACCTGTCCACGAACACGCAGACCTGTCCACGAACACGCAGACCTGTCCACGAACACACAGACCTGTCCATGAACACACTGACCTGTCCATGAACACACTGACCTGTCCATGAACACGCAGACCTGTCCATGAACACGCAGACCTGTCCATGCACACGCAGACCTGTCCATGATCACGCAGACCGGTCCATGAACACGCAGACCTGTCCATGCACACGCGGACCTGTCCATGCACACGCGGACCTGTCCATGCTCACGCAGGCCTGTCCACGCTCACGCAGACCTGTCCACGCTCACGCAGAACTGTCCACGCTGATGCAGACCTGTCCATGAACACGCAGACCTGTCCACGAACACGCAGACCTGTCCACGAACACGCAGACCTGTCCACGAACACGCAGACCTGTCCATGAACACAATGACCTGTCCATGAACACACAGACCTGTCCATGAACACGCAGACTTGTCCATGCACACACAGACCTGTCCATGCACACGCAGACCTGTCCATGATCACGCAGACCTGTCCATGATCACGCAGACCTGTCCATGAACACGCAGACCTGTCCATTAACACGCAGACCTGTCCATGAACACGCAGACCTGTCCATGAACACACAGATCTGTCCATGAACACACTGACCTGTCCATGAACACATAGACCTGTCCATGAACACACAGACCTGTCCATGCTCACGCAGACCTGTCCATGCTCACGCAGACCTGTCCATGCTCACACAGACCTGTCCTTGCTCTCACTGACCTGTCCATGAACACACAGACCTGCCCAATATAACACAGACCTGTCCACGCTCACGCAGACCTGTCCACGCTCACGCAGACCTGTCCACGCTGACGCAGACCTGTCCACGAACACGCAGACCTGTCCACGAACACGCAGACCAGTCCACGAACACAAAGACCTGTCCATGAACACACTGACCTGTCCATGAACACACTGACCTGTCCATGAACACGCAGACCTGTCCATGAACACGCAGACCTGTCCATGCACACGCAGACCTGTCCATGCACACGCAGACCTGTCCATGATCACGCAGACCTGTCCATGAACACGCAGACCTGTCCATGAACACACAGACCTGTCCATGAACACGCAGACCTGTCCATGAACACACAGACCTGTCCATGAACACACTGACCTGTCCATGAACACACAGACATGTCCATGAACACACAGACCTGCCCAATATAACGCAGACCTGTCCATGCTCACGCAGACCTGTCCATGCTCACGCAGACATGTCCATGCTCACGCAGACCTGTCCATGCTCACGCAGACCTGTCCATGATCACGCAGACCTGTCCATGATCACGCAGACCTGTCCATGAACACGCAGACCTGTCCATGAACACACAGGTCTGTCCATGAACACACTGACCTGTCCATGAACACACTGACCTGTCCATGAACACACAGACCTGCCCAATATAACACAGACCTGTCCATGCTCACGCAGACCTGTCCATGCTCACGCAGACATGTCCATGCTCACGCAGACCTGTCCATGCTCACGCAGACCTGTCCATGCTCACGCAGACCTGTCCATGATCACGCAGACCTGTCCATGATCACGCAGACCTGTCCATGAACACGCAGACCTGTCCATGAACACACTGACCTGTCCATGAACACACTGACCTGTCCATGAACACACAGACCTGTCCATGAACACACAGACCTGCCCAATATAACACAGACCTGTCCATGCTCACGCAGATCTGTCCATGCTCACGCAGACCTGTCCATGCTCACGCAGACCTGTCCATGAACACGCAGACCTGTCCATGCTCACGCAGACCTGTCCATGCTCACGCAGACCTGTCCATGCTCACGCAGACCTGTTCATGCTCACGCAGACCTGTCCATGATCACACAGACCTGCCCAATATAACACAGACCTGCCCAATATAACACAGACCTGTCCATGCTCACGCAGATCTGTCCATGAACACACAGACCTGCCCAATATAACACAGACCTGCCCAATATAACACAGACCTGTCCATGCTCACGCAGATCTGTCCATGCTCACGCAGACCTGTCCATGAACACGCAGACCTGTCCATGCTCACGCAGACCTGTCCATGCTCACGCAGACCTGTCCATGCTCACGCAGACCTGTCCATGAACACGCAGACCTGTCCATGAACACGCAGACCTGTCCATGAACACGCAGACCTGTCCATGCTCACGCAGACCTGTCCATGAACACGCAGACCTGTCCATGAACACACAGATCTGTCCATGAACACATTGACCTGTCCATGAACACACAGACCTGTCCATGAACACACAGACCTGCCCAATATAACACAGACCTGTCCATGCTCACGCAGACCTGTCCATGCTCATGCAGACCTGTCCATGCTCACGCAGACCTGTTCATGCTCACGCAGACCTGTTCATGCTCACGCAGACCTGTCCATGCTCACGCAGACCTGTCCATGAACACGCAGACCTGTCCATGAACACGCAGACCTGTCCATGAACACACAGATCTGTCCATGAACACACTGACCTGTCCATGAACACACTGACCTGTCCATGAACACACAGACCTGTCCATGAACACACAGACCTGCGCAATATAACACAGACCTGTCCATGTTCACGCAGACCTGTCCATGCTCACGCAGACCTGTCCATGCTCACGCAGACTTGTCCATGCTCACGCAGACCTGTCCATGCTCACACAGACCTGTCCATGAACACGCAGACCTGTCCATGAACACGCAGACGTGTCCATGAACACACAGACCTGTCCATGCTCACACAGACCTGTCCATGAACACACAGACCTGTCCATGCTCACGCAGACCTGTCCATGCTCACGCAGACCTGTCCATGCTCACGCAGACCTGTCCATGCTCACGCAGACCTGTCCATGAACACGCAGACCTGTCCATGAACTCACAGACCTGTCCATGAACACGCAGACCTGTCCATGAACACGCAGACCTGTCCATGACAACGCAGACCTGTCCATGAACACGCAGACCTGTCCATGCTCACACAGACCTGTCCATGCTCACACAGACCTGTCCATGCTCACACAGACCTGTCCATGCTCACACAGACCAGTCCATGCTCACACAGACCTGTCCATGAACTCACAGACCTGTCCATGCTCACGCAGACCTGTCCATGCTCACGCAGACCTGTCCATGAACACACAGACCTGTCCATGAACACGCAGACCTGTCCATGCTCACGCAGACCTGTCCATGCTCACGCAGACCTGTCCATGAACACACAGACCTGTCCATGAACACACAGACCTGTCCATGAACACACAGACCTGCCCAATATAACACAGACCTGTCCATGCTCACGCAGACCGGTCCATGCTCACGCAGACCTGTCCATGCTCAAGCAGACCTGTCCATGAACACGCAGACCTGTCCATGAACACGCAGACCTGTCCATGAACACGCAGACCTGTCCATGCTCACGCAGACCTGTCCATGCTCACGCAGACCTGTCCATGAACACACAGACCTGTCCATGAACACACAGACCTGTCCATGAACACACAGACCTGTCCATGCTCACACAGATCTGCCCAATATAGCTCGGACCTGTCCATGAACACGCAGACCTGTCCATGAACACGCAGACCTGTCCATGAACATGCAGACCTGTCCATGAACACGCAGACCTGTCCATGAACACACAGACCTGTCCATGCTCACACAGACCTGTCCATGCTCACGCAGACCTGTCCATGAACACACAGACCTGCCCAATATAACACAGACCTCTCCATGCTCACGCAGACCTGTCCATGCTCACGCAGACCTGTCCATGCTCACGCAGACCTGTCCATGCTCACGCAGACCTGTCCATGCTCAAGCAGACCTGTCCATGCTCACGCAGACCTGTCCATGAACACGCAGACCTGTCCATGAACACGCAGACCTGTCCATGAACATGCAGACCTGTCCATGCTCACACAGACCTGTCCATGAACAGACAGACCTGTCCATGATCACACAGACCTGTCCATGCTCACACAGACCTGTCCATGAACACTCAGACCTGTCCATCGTCACACAGACCTGTCCATCGTCACACAGACCTGTTCATGCTCACACAGACCTGTCCATGAACACACAGACCTGTCCATCGTCACACAGACCTGTCCATGCTCACAGAGACCTGTCCATGCTCACACAGAACTGTCCATGCTCACACAGACCTGTCCATGATCACACAGACCTGTCCATGCTCACACAGACCTGTCCATGAACACACAGAACTGTCCATGCTCACACAGACCTGTCCATGATCACACAGACCTGTCCATGATCACACAGACCTGTCCATGCTCACACAGACCTGTCCATGCTCACACAGACCTGTCCATGATCACACAGACCTGTCCATGATCACACAGACCTGTCCATGAACACACAGACCTGTCCATCCTCACACAGACCTGCCCAATATAGCTCAGACCTGTCCATGAACTCACAGACCTGTCCATGAACTCACAGACCTGTCCATGATCACACAGACCTGTCCATGCTCACACAGACCTGTCCATGAACACACAGAACTGTCCATGCTCACACAGACCTGTCCATGCTCACACAGACCTGTCCATGATCACACAGACCTGTCCATGCTCACACAGACCTGTCCATGCTCACACAGACCTGTCCATGATCACACAGACCTGTCCATGATCACACAGACCTGTCCATGAACACACAGACCTGTCCATCCTCACACAGACCTGCCCAATATAGCTCAGACCTGTCCATGAACTCACAGACCTGTCCATGAACTCACAGACCTGTCCATGAACGCACAGACCTGTCCATGAACACACAGACCTGTCCATGATCACACAGACCTTTCCATGATCACACAGACCTGTCCATGCTCACACAGACCTGTCCATGCTCTCACAGACCTGTCCATGAACACACAGACCTGCCCAATATAACTCAGACCTGTCCATATATACACAGACCTGTCCATATATACACAGACCTGTCCATATATACACAGACCTGTCCATGTTCACGCAGACCTGTCCATGTTCACGCAGACCTGTCCACGCTCACGCAGACCTGTCCACGCTCACGCAGACCTGTCCACAAACACGCAGACCAGTCCATGAACACATTGACCTGTCCATGAACACACTGACCTGTCCATGAACACATTGACCTGTCCATGAACACACAGACCTGTCCATGAACACACAGACCTGCCCAATATAACTCAGACCTGTCCATATATACACAGACCTGTCCATATATACACAGACCTGTCCATATATACACAGACCTGTCCATGTTCACGCAGACCTGTCCATGTTCACGCAGACCTGTCCATGCTCACACAGACCTGTCCACGCTCACGCAGACCTGTCCACGCTCACGCAGACCTGTCCACGCTCACGCAGACCTGTCCACAAACACGCAGACCTGTCCATGAACACGCAGACCAGTCCATGAACACGCAGACCTGTCCATGAACACGCAGACCTGTCCATGAACACGCAGACCAGTCCATGAACACATTGACCTGTCCATGAGCACATTGACCTGTCCATGAACACACTGACCTGTCCATGAACACATTGACCTGTCCATGAACACATTGACCTGTCCATGAACACACTGACCTGTCCATGAACACACTGACCTGTCCATGAACACATTGACCTGTCCATGAACACACTGACCTGTCCATGAACACATTGACCTGTCCATGAACACATTGACCTGTCCATGAACACACAGACTTGTCCATGAACACACAGAACTGCCCAATATAGCTCAGACCTGTCCATGCTCACGCAGAGCTGTCCATGCTCACGCAGACCTGTCCATGCTCACGCAGACCTGTCCATGCTCACGCAGACCTGTCCATGCTCACGCAGACCGGTCCATGCTCACGCAGACCTGTCCATGCTCACGCAGACCTGTCAATGAACACGCAGACCTGTCCATGAACACACAGACCTGTCCATGCTCACACAGAGCTGTCCATGCTCACACAGACCTGCCCAATATAGCTCGGACCTGTCCATGAACACGCAGACCTGTCCATGAACACACAGACCTGTCCATGAACACGCAGACCTGTCCATGAACACGCAGACCTGTCCATGAACACACAGACCTGTCCATGAACACGCAGACCTGTCCATGAACACACAGACCTGTCCATGAACACGCAGACCTGTCCATGAACACACAGACCTGTCCATGAACACGCAGACCTGTCCATGAACACACAGACCTGTCCATGAACACGCAGACCTGTCCATGAACACACAGACCTGTCCATGCTCACACAGACCTGTCCATGCTCACACAGACCTGTCCATGCTCACACAGACCTGTCCATGCTCACGCAGACCTGTCCATGCTCAGGCAGACCTGTCCATGCTCACGCAGACCTGTCCATGAACACGCAGACCTGTCCATGAACACGCAGACCTCTCCATGAACACACGGACCTGTCCATGAACACACAGACCTATCCATGAACACACAGACCTGTCCATGCTCACACGGACCTGCCCAATATAGCTCAGACCTGTCCATGAACACACAGACCTGTCCATGAACACACAGACCTGTCCATGAACACACAGACCTGTCCATGAACACACAGACCTGTCCATGCTCACACAGACCTGTCCATGCTCACGCAGACCTGTCCATGAACACACAGACCTGCCCAATATAACACAGACCTGTCCATGCTCACGCAGACCTGTCCATGCTCACGCAGACCTGTCCATGCTCACGCAGACCTGTCCATGCACACACAGACCTGTCCATGAACACACAGACCTGTCCATGTTCACGCAGACCTGTCCATGTTCACGCAGACCTGTCCACGCTCACGCAGACCTGTCCACGCTCAAGCAGACCTGTCCACGCTCACGCAGACCTGTCCACGCTCACGCAGAACTGTCCACGCTGATGCAGACCTGTCTATGAACACGCAAACCTGTCCACGAACACGCAGACCTGTCCACGAACACGCAGATCTGTCCACGAACACACAGACCTGTCCATGAACACACTGACCTGTCCATGAACACACTGACCTGTCCATGAACACACTGACCTGTCCATGAACAAGCAGACCTGTCCATGCACACGCAGACCTGTCCATGCACACGCAGACCTGTCCATGATCACGCAGACCTGTCCATGAACACGCAGACCTGTCCATGAACACACTGACCTGTCCATGAACACACAGACCTGCCCAATATAACACAGACCTGTCCATGCTCACGCAGACCTGTCCATGCTCACGCAGACCTGTCGATGATCACGCAGACCTGTCCATGAACACGCAGACCTGTCCATGAACACGCAGACCTGTCCATGAACACACTGACCTGTCCATGAACACACAGACCTGTCCATGAACACACAGACCTGCCCAATATAACACAGACCTGTTCATGCTCACGCAGACCTGTTCATGCTCACGCAGACCTGTCCATGCTCACGCAGACCTGTCCATGAACACGCAGACCTGTCCATGAACACGCACACCTGTCCATGCACACGCGGACCTGTCCATGCACACGCGGACCTGTCCATGCACACGCGGACCTGTCCATGCACACGCGGACCTGTCCATTCTCACACAGACCTGTCCATGCTCACACAGACCTGTCCATGCACACGCGGACCTGTCCATGCACACGCGGACCTGTCCATGCACACGCGGACCTGTCCATTCTCACACAGACCTGTCCTTGCTCACACAGACCTGTCCACGCTCACGCAGACCTGTCCACGCTCACGCAGACCTGTCCACGCTCACGCAGACCTGTCCAAGCTGACGCAGACCTGTCCACGAACACGCAGACCTGTCCACAAACACGCAGACCTGTCCACGAACACACAGACCTGTCCATGAACACACTGACCTGTCCATGAACACACTGACCTGTCCATGAACACGCAGACCTGTCCATGAACACGCAGACCTGTCCATGAACACGCAGACCTGTCCATGCACGCGCAGACCTGTCCATGATCACGCAGACCGGTCCATGAACACGCAGACCTGTCCATGCACACGCGGACCTGTCCATGCACACGCGGACCTGTCCATGCTCACGCAGGCCTGTCCACGCTCACGCAGACCTGTCCACGCTCACGCAGAACTGTCCACGCTGATGCAGACCTGTCCATGAACACGCAGACCTGTCCACGAACACGCAGACCTGTGCACGAACACGCAGACCTGTCCACGAACACGCAGACCTGTCCATGAACACAATGACCTGTCCATGAACACACAGACCTGTCCATGAACACGCAGACTTGTCCATGCACACACAGACCTGTCCATGCACACGCAGACCTGTCCATGATCACGCAGACCTGTCCATGATCACGCAGACCTGTCCATGAACACGCAGACCTGTCCATTAACACGCAGACCTGTCCATGAACACGCAGACCTGTCCATGAACACACAGATCTGTCCATGAACACACTGACCTGTCCATGAACACATAGACCTGTCCATGAACACACAGACCTGTCCATGCTCACGCAGACCTGTCCATGCTCACGCAGACCTGTCCATGAACACATAGACCTGTCCATGAACACACTGACCTGTCCATGAACACATAGACCTGTCCATGAACACACAGACCTGTCCATGCTCACGCAGACCTGTTCATGCTCACACAGACCTGTCCTTGCTCTCACTGACCTGTCCATGAACACACAGACCTGCCCAATATAACACAGACCTGTCCACGCTCACGCAGACCTGTCCACGCTCACGCAGACCTGTCCACGCTCACGCAGACCTGTCCACGCTCACGCAGACCTGTCCACGCTGACGCAGACCTGTCCACGAACACGCAGACCTGTCCACGAACACGCAGACCAGTCCACGAACACAAAGACCTGTCCATGAACACACTGACCTGTCCATGAACACACTGACCTGTCCATGAACACGCAGACCTGTCCATGAACATGCAGACCTGTCCATGCACACGCAGACCTGTCCATGCACACGCAGACCTGTCCATGATCACGCAGACCTGTCCATGAACACGCAGACCTGTCCATGAACACACAGACCTGTCCATGAACACGCAGACCTGTCCATGAACACACAGACCTGTCCATGAACACACTGACCTGTCCATGAACACACAGACATGTCCATGAACACACAGACCTGCCCAATATAACGCAGACCTGTCCATGCTCACGCAGACCTGTCCATGCTCACGCAGACATGTCCATGCTCACGCAGACCTGTCCATGATCACGCAGACCTGTCCATGATCACGCAGACCTGTCCATGAACACGCAGACCTGTCCATGAACACACAGGTCTGTCCATGAACACACTGACCTGTCCATGAACACACTGACCTGTCCATGAACACACAGACCTGCCCAATATAACACAGACCTGTCCATGCTCACGCAGACCTGTCCATGATCACGCAGACCTGTCCATGATCACGCAGACCTGTCCATGAACACGCAGACCTGTCCATGAACACACAGGTCTGTCCATGAACACACTGACCTGTCCATGAACACACTGACCTGTCCATGAACACACAGACCTGCCCAATATAACACAGACCTGTCCATGCTCACGCAGACCTGTCCATGCTCACGCAGACATGTCCATGCTCACGCAGACCTGTCCATGCTCACGCAGACCTGTCCATGCTCACGCAGACCTGTCCATGATCACGCAGACCTGTCCATGATCACGCAGACCTGTCCATGAACACGCAGACCTGTCCATGAACACACTGACCTGTCCATGAACACACAGACCTGTCCATGAACACACAGACCTGCCCAATATAACACAGACCTGTCCATGCTCACGCAGATCTGTCCATGCTCACGCAGACCTGTCCATGCTCACGCAGACCTGTCCATGAACACGCAGACCTGTCCATGCTCACGCAGACCTGTCCATGCTCACGCAGACCTGTCCATGCTCACGCAGACCTGTTCATGCTCACGCAGACCTGTCCATGATCACACAGACCTGCCCAATATAACACAGACCTGCCCAATATAACACAGACCTGTCCATGCTCACGCAGATCTGTCCATGCTCACGCAGACCTGTCCATGAACACGCAGACCTGTCCATGCTCACGCAGACCTGTCCATGCTCACGCAGACCTGTCCATGCTCACGCAGACCTGTCCATGAACACACAGACCTGTCCATGAACACGCAGACCTGTCCATGAACACGCAGACCTGTCCATGAACACGCAGACCTGTCCATGCTCACGCAGACCTGTCCATGAACACGCAGACCTGTCCATGAACACACAGATCTGTCCATGAACACATTGACCTGTCCATGAACACACAGACCTGTCCATGAACACACAGACCTGCCCAATATAACACAGACCTGTCCATGCTCACGCAGACCTGTCCATGCTCACGCAGACCTGTCCATGCTCACGCAGACCTGTTCATGCTCACGCAGACCTGTTCATGCTCACGCAGACCTGTCCATGCTCACGCAGACCTGTCCATGAACACGCAGACCTGTCCATGAACACGCAGACCTGTCCATGAACACACAGATCTGTCCATGAACACACTGACCTGTCCATGAACACACTGACCTGTCCATGAACACACAGACCTGTCCATGAACACACAGACCTGCGCAATATAACACAGACCTGTCCATGTTCACGCAGACCTGTCCATGCTCACGCAGACCTGTCCATGCTCACGCAGACCTGTCCATGCTCACGCAGACCTGTCCATGCTCACGCAGACCTGTCCATGAACACGCAGACCTGTCCATGAACACGCAGACCTGTCCATGAACACACAGACCTGTCCATGCTCACACAGACCTGTCCATGAACACACAGACCTGTCCATGCTCACACAGACCTGCCCAATATAGCTCAGACCTGTTCATGAACTCACAGACCTGTCCATGAACACGCAGACCTGTCCATGAACACGCAGACCTGTCCATGACAACGCAGACCTGTCCATGAACACCCAGACCTGTCCATGCTCACACAGACCTGTCCATGCTCACGCAGACCTGTCCATGCTCACACAGACCTGTCCATGCTCACACAGACCAGTCCATGCTCACACAGACCTGTCCATGAACTCACAGACCTGTCCATGCTCACGCAGACCTGTCCATGCTCACGCAGACCTGTCCATGAACACACAGACCTGTCCATGAACACGCAGACCTGTCCATGCTCACGCAGACCTGTCCATGCTCACGCAGACCTGTCCATGAACACACAGACCTGTCCATGAACACACAGACCTGTCCATGAACACACAGACCTGCCCAATATAACACAGACCTGTCCATGCTCACGCAGACCGGTCCATGCTCACGCAGACCTGTCCATGCTCAAGCAGACCTGTCCATGAACACGCAGACCTGTCCATGAACACGCAGACCTGTCCATGAACACACAGACCTGTCCATGCTCACGCAGACCTGTCCATGAACACACAGACCTGTCCATGAACACACAGACCTGTCCATGAACACACAGACCTGTCCATGCTCACACAGATCTGCCCAATATAGCTCGGACCTGTCCATGAACACGCAGACCTGTCCATGAACACGCAGACCTGTCCATGAACATGCAGACCTGTCCATGACCACGCAGACCTGTCCATGAACACACAGACCTGTCCATGCTCACACAGACCTGTCCATGCTCACGCAGACCTGTCCATGAACACACAGACCTGCCCAATATAACACAGACCTCTCCATGCTCACGCAGACCTGTCCATGCTCACGTGGACCTGTCCATGCTCACGCAGACCTGTCCATGCTCAAGCAGACCTGTCCATGCTCACGCAGACCTGTCCATGAACACGCAGACCTGTCCATGAACACGCAGACCTGTCCATGAACACGCAGACCTGTCCATGCTCACACAGACCTGTCCATGCTCACACAGACCTGTCCATGCTCACAGAGACCTGTCCATGCTCACACAGAACTGTCCATGCTCACACAGACCTGTCCATGATCACACAGACCTGTCCATGCTCACACAGACCTGTCCATGATCACACAGACCTGTCCATGATCACACAGACCTGTCCATGATCACACAGACCTGTCCATGAACACACAGACCTGTCCATCCTCACACAGACCTGCCCAATATAGCTCAGACCTGTCCATGAACTCACAGACCTGTCCATGAACGCACAGACCTGTCCATGAACTCACAGACCTGTCCATGAACGCACAGACCTGTCCATGAACACACAGACCTGTCCATGCTCACGCAGACCTGTCCATGCTCACGCAGACCTGTCCATGCTCACACAGAACTGTCCATGCTCACACAGACCTGTCCATGATCACACAGACCTGTCCATGCTCACACAGACCTGTCCATGAACACACAGAACTGTCCATGCTCACACAGACCTGTCCATGATCACACAGACCTGTCCATGCTCACACAGACCTGTCCATGATCACACAGACCTGTCCATGCTCACACAGACCTGTCCATGAACATACAGACCTGTCCATGCTCACACAGACCTGTCCATGCACACACAGACCTGCCCAATATAACTCAGACCTGTCCATATATACACAGACCTGTCCATATATACACAGACCTGTCCATATATACACAGACCTGTCCATGTTCACGCAGACCTGTCCATGTTCACGCAGACCTGTCCACGCTCACGCAGACCTGTCCACGCTCACGCAGACCTGTCCACAAACACGCAGACCAGTCCATGAACACATTGACCTGTCCATGAACACACTGACCTGTCCATGAACACATTGACCTGTCCATGAACACACAGACCTGTCCATGAACACACAGACCTGCCCAATATAACTCAGACCTGTCCATATATACACAGACCTGTCCATATATACACAGACCTGTCCATATATACACAGACCTGTCCATGTTCACGCAGACCTGTCCATGTTCACGCAGACCTGTCCACGCTCACACAGACCTGTCCACGCTCACGCAGACCTGTCCACGCTCACGCAGACCTGTCCACGCTCATGCAGACCTGTCCACAAACACGCAGACCTGTCCATGAACACGCAGACCAGTCCATGAACACGCAGACCTGTCCATGAACACGCAGACCTGTCCATGAACACGCAGACCTGTCCATGAACACGCAGACCAGTCCATGAACACATTGACCTGTCCATGAGCACATTGACCTGTCCATGAACACACTGACCTGTCCATGAACACATTGACCTGTCCATGAACACACAGATCTGTCCATGAACACACTGACCTGTCCATGAACACATTGACCTGTCCATGAACACACTGACCTGTCCATGAACACATTGACCTGTCCATGAACACACTGACCAGTCCATGAACACATTGACCTGTCCATGAACACATTGACCTGTCCATGAACACACTGACCTGTCCATGAACACATTGACCTGTCCATGAACACATTGACCTGTCCATGAACACACAGACTTGTCCATGAACACACAGAACTGCCCAATATAGCTCAGACCTGTCCATGCTCACGCAGACCTGTCCATGCTCACGCAGACCGGTCCATGCTCACGCAGACCTGTCCATGCTCACGCAGACCTGTCAATGAACACGCAGACCTGTCCATGAACACGCAGACCTGTCCATGAACACACAGACCTGTCCATGAACACGCAGACCTGTCCATGAACACACAGACCTGTCCATGAACACACAGACCTGTCCATGAACACACAGACCTGTCCATGCTCACACAGACCTGTCCATGCTCACGCAGACCTGTCCATGCTCACGCAGACCTGTCCATGCTCACGCAGACCTGTCCATGAACACGCAGACCTGTCCATGAACACGCAGACCTCTCCATGAACACACGGACCTGTCCATGAACACACAGACCTATCCATGAACACACAGACCTGTCCATGCTCACACGGACCTGCCCAATATAGCTCAGACCTGTCCATGAACACACAGACCTGTCCATGAACACACAGACCTGTCCATGAACACACAGACCTGTCCATGAACACACAGACCTGTCCATGCTCACACAGACCTGTCCATGCTCACGCAGACCTGTCCATGAACACACAGACCTGCCCAATATAACACAGACCTGTCCATGCTCACGCAGACCTGTCCATGCTCACGCAGACCTGTCCATGCACACACGGACCTGTCCATGAACACACAGACCTGTCCATGTTCACGCAGACCTGTCCATGCTCACACAGACCTGTCCATGAACACGCAGACCTGTCCATGAACACACAGACCTGTCCATGCTCACGCCGACCTGTCCATGCTCACGCAGACCTGTCCATGCTCACGCAGACCGGTCCATGAACACGCAGACCTGTCCATGCTCACACAGACCTGTCCATGCTCACACAGACCAGTCCATGCTCACACAGACCTGCCCAGTATAGCTCAGACCTGTTCATGAACTCACAGACCTGTCCATGTACCACACAGACCTGTCCATGAACACACAGACCTGTCCATGAACACACAGACCTGTCCATGAACACACAGACCTGTCCATGAACACACAGACCTATCCATGAACACACAGACCTGTCCATGCACACACAGACCTGTCCATGCACACACAGACCTGTCCATGAACACACAGACCTATCCATGAACACACAGACCTGTCCATGCACACACAGACCTGTCCATGCACACACAGACCTGCCCAATATAACTCAGACCTGTCCATATATACACAGACCTGTCCATATATACACAGACCTGTCCATATATACACAGACCTGTCCATGTTCACGCAGACCTGTCCATGTTCACGCAGACCTGTCCATGCACACACAGACCTGTCCATGCACACACGAACCTGTCCATGCACACACGGACCTGTCCATGCACACACGGACCTGTCCATGCTCACGCAGACCTGTCCATGCTCTCACAGACCTATCCATGAACACAGAGACCTGTCCATGCACACACAGACCTGTCCATGATCACACAGACCTGTCCATGAACACACAGACCTGTCCATGCTCACACAGACCTGTCCATCCTCACACAGACCTGCCCAATATAGCTCAGACCTGTCCATGAACTCACAGACCTGTCCATGAACGCACAGACCTGTCCATGAACTCACAGACCTGTCCATGAACGCACAGACCTGTCCATGAACACACAGACCTGTCCATCCTCACACAGACCTGTCCATGCTCACGCAGACCTGTCCATGCTCACGCAGACCTGTCCATGCTCTCACAGACCTGTCCATGAACACACAGACCTAACCATGAACACACAGACCTGTCCATGCACAAACAGACCTGTCCATGAACACACAGACCTGCCCAATATAACTCAGACCTGTCCATATATACACAGACCTGTCCATATATACACAGACCTGTCCATATATACACAGACCTGTCCATGTTCACGCAGACCTGTCCATGTTCACGCAGACCTGTCCATGTTCACGCAGACCTGTCCACGCTCACGCAGACCTGTCCACGCTCACGCAGACCTGTCCACGCTAACGCAGACCTGTCCACAAACACGCAGACCTGTCCATGAACACGCAGACCAGTCCATGAACACGCAGACCTGTCCATGAACACGCAGACCTGTCCATGAACACGCAGACCTGTCCATGAACACGCAGACCAGTCCATGAACACATTGACCTGTCCATGAACACATTGACCTGTCCATGAACACACTGACCTGTCCATGAACACATTGACCTGTCCATGAACACACAGATCTGTCCATGAACACACTGACCTGTCCATGAACACATTGACCTGTCCATGAACACACTGACCTGTCCATGAACACATTGACCTGTCCATGAACACATTGACCTGTCCATGAACACACAGACTTGTCCATGAACACACAGAACTGCCCAATATAGCTCAGACCTGTCCATGCTCACGCAGAGCTGTCCATGCTCAGGCAGACCTGTCCATGCTCACGCAGACCTGTCCATGCTCACGCAGACCTGTCCATGCTCACGCAGACCTGTCCATGAACACGCAGACCTGTCCATGAACACACAGACCTGTCCATGAACACACAGACCTGTCCATGCTCACGCAGACCTGTCCATGAACACGCAGACCTGTCCATGCTCACACAGACCTGTCCATGCTCACACCGACCTGTCCATGCTCACACAGACCAGTCCATGCTCACACAGACCTGTCCATGATCACACAGACCTGTCCATGATCACACAGACCTTTCCATGATCACACAGACCTGTCCATGAACACGCAGACCTGTCCATCCTCACACAGACATGCCCAATATAGCTCAGACCTGTTCATGAACTCACAGACCTGTCCATGTACCACACAGACCTGTCCATGAACACACAGACCTGTCCATGAACACACAGACCTGTCCATGAACACACAGACTTGTCCATGAACACACAGACCTGCCCAATATAACACAGACCTGCCCAATATAACACAGACCTGTCCATGCTCACGCAGAGCTGTCCATGCTCACGCAGACCTGTCCATGCTCACGCAGACCTGTCCATGCTCACGCAGACCTGTCCATGCTCACGCAGACCTGTCAATGAACACGCAGACCTGTCCATGAACACACAGACCTGTCCATGCTCACACAGACCTGTCCATGCTCACACAGACCTGTCCATGCTCACACAGACCTGTACATGCTCACACAATCCTGTCCATGCTCACACAGACCTGCCCAATATAGCTCGGACCTGTCCATGAACACGCAGACCTGTCCATGAACACGCAGACCTGTCCATGAACACACAGACCTGTCCATGAACACGCAGACCTGTCCATGAACACACAGACCTGTCCATGAACACACAGACCTGTCCATGAACACACAGACCTGTCCATGCTCACACAGACCTGTCCATGCTCACGCAGACCTGTCCATGCTCACGCAGACCTGTCCATGCTCACGCAGACCTGTCCATGCTCACGCAGACCTGTCCATGAACACGCAGACCTGTCCATGAACACGCAGACCTCTCCATGAACACACGGACCTGTCCATGAACACACAGACCTATCCATGAACACACAGACCTGTCCATGCTCACACGGACCTGCCCAATATAGCTCAGACCTGTCCATGAACACACAGACCTGTCCATGAACACACAGACCTGTCCATGAACACACAGACCTGTCCATGAACACACAGACCTGTCCATGCTCACACAGACCTGTCCATGCTCACGCAGACCTGTCCATGCACACACGGACCTGTCCATGAACACACAGACCTGTCCATGTTCACGCAGACCTGTCCATGCTCACACAGACCTGTCCATGCTCACGCAGACCTGTCCATGCTCACGCAGACCTGTCCATGAACACACAGACCTGTCCATGCTCACGCAGACCTGTCCATGCTCACGCAGACCTGTCCATGCTCACGCAGACCGGTCCATGAACACGCAGACCTGTCCATGCTCACACAGACCTGTCCATGCTCACACAGACCAGTCCATGCTCACACAGACCTGCCCAGTATAGCTCAGACCTGTTCATGAACTCACAGACCTGTCCATGTACCACACAGACCTGTCCATGAACACACAGACCTGTCCATGAACACACAGACCTGTCCATGAACACACAGACCTGCCCAATATAACTCAGAACTGTCCATGCTCTCGCAGACCTGTCCATGAACACACAGACCTGTCCATGAACACACAGACCTATCCATGAACACACAGACCTGTCCATGCACACACAGACCTGTCCATGCACACACAGACCTGTCCATGAACACACAGACCTATCCATGAACACACAGACCTGTCCATGCACACACAGACCTGTCCATGCACACACAGACCTGCCCAATATAACTCAGACCTGTCCATATATACACAGACCTGTCCATATATACACAGACCTGTCCATATATACACAGACCTGTCCATGTTCACGCAGACCTGTCCATGTTCACGCAGACCTGTCCATGCACACACAGACCTGTCCATGCACACACGAACCTGTCCATGCACACACGGACCTGTCCATGCACACACGGACCTGTCCATGCTCACGCAGACCTGTCCATGCTCTCACAGACCTATCCATGAACACACAGACCTGTCCATGCTCACACAGACCTGTCCATCCTCACACAGACCTGCCCAATATAGCTCAGACCTGTCCATGAACTCACAGACCTGTCCATGAACACAGAGACCTGTCCATGCACACACAGACCTGTCCATGATCACACAGACCTGTCCATGAACACACAGACCTGTCCATGCTCACACAGACCTGTCCATCCTCACACAGACCTGCCCAATATAGCTCAGACCTGTCCATGAACTCACAGACCTGTCCATGAACGCACAGACCTGTCCATGAACTCACAGACCTGTCCATGAACGCACAGACCTGTCCATGAACACACAGACCTGTCCATCCTCACACAGACCTGTCCATGCTCACGCAGACCTGTCCATGCTCTCACAGACCTGTCCATGAACACACAGACCTAACCATGAACACACAGACCTGTCCATGCACAAACAGACCTGTCCATGAACACACAGACCTGCCCAATATAACTCAGACCTGTCCATATATACACAGACCTGTCCATATATACACAGACCTGTCCATATATACACAGACCTGTCCATGTTCACGCAGACCTGTCCATGTTCACGCAGACCTGTCCATGTTCACGCAGACCTGTCCACGCTCACGCAGACCTGTCCACGCTCACGCAGACCTGTCCACGCTCACGCAGACCTGTCCACAAACACGCAGACCAGTCCATGAACACACTGACCTGTCCATGAACACATTGACCTGTCCATGAACACACTGACCTTTCCATGAACACATTGACCTGTCCATGAACACACAGACCTGTCCATGAACACACAGACCTGCCCAATATAACTCAGAACTGTCCATATATACACAGACCTGTCCACGCTCACGCAGACCTGTCCACGCTCACGCAGACCTGTCCACGCTCACGCAGACCTGTCCACGCTAACGCAGACCTGTCCACAAACACGCAGACCTGTCCATGAACACGCAGACCAGTCCATGAACACGCAGACCTGTCCATGAACACGCAGACCTGTCCATGAACACGCAGACCTGTCCATGAACACGCAGACCAGTCCATGAACACATTGACCTGTCCATGAACACATTGACCTGTCCATGAACACACTGACCTGTCCATGAACACATTGACCTGTCCATGAACACACAGATCTGTCCATGAACACACTGACCTGTCCATGAACACATTGACCTGTCCATGAACACACAGACCTGTCCATGAACACATTGACCTGTCCATGAACACACTGACCTGTCCATGAACACATTGACCTGTCCATGAACACATTGACCTGTCCATGAACACACAGACTTGTCCATGAACACACAGAACTGCCCAATATAGCTCAGACCTGTCCATGCTCACGCAGAGCTGTCCATGCTCACGCAGACCTGTCCATGCTCACGCAGACCTGTCCATGCTCACGCAGACCTGTCCATGCTCACGCAGACCTGTCCATGAACACGCAGACCTGTCCATGAACACACAGACCTGTCCATGAACACACAGACCTGTCCATGCTCACACAGACCTGTCCATGCTCACACAGACCTGTCCATGCTCACGCAGACCTGTCCATGAACACACAGACCTGCCCAATATTACACAGACCTGTCCATGCTCACGCAGACCTGTCCATGAACACGCAGACCTGTCCATGCTCACACAGACCTGTCCATGCTCACACCGACCTGTCCATGCTCACACAGACCAGTCCATGCTCACACAGACCTGTCCATGATCACACAGACCTTTCCATGATCACACAGACCTGTCCATGAACACGCAGACCTGTCCATCCTCACACAGACATGCCCAATATAGCTCAGACCTGTTCATGAACTCACAGACCTGTCCATGTACCACACAGACCTGTCCATGAACACACAGACCTGTCCATGAACACACAGACCTGTCCATGAACACACAGACTTGTCCATGAACACACAGACCTGCCCAATATAACACAGACCTGCCCAATATAACACAGACCTGTCCATGCTCACGCAGAGCTGTCCATGCTCACGCAGACCTGTCCATGCTCACGCAGACCTGTCCATGCTCACGCAGACCTGTCCATGCTCACGCAGACCTGTCAATGAACACGCAGACCTGTCCATGAACACACAGACCTGTCCATGCTCACACAGACCTGTCCATGCTCACACAGACCTGTCCATGCTCACACAGACCTGTACATGCTCACACAATCCTGTCCATGCTCACACAGACCTGCCCAATATAGCTCGGACCTGTCCATGAACACGCAGACCTGTCCATGAACACGCAGACCTGTCCATGAACACGCAGACCTGTCCATGAACACGCAGACCTCTCCATGAACACACGGACCTGTCCATGAACACACAGACCTGTCCATGAACACACAGACCTGTCCATGCTCACACAGACCTGCCCAATATAGCTCAGACCTGTTCATGAACTCACAGACCTGTCCATGAACACACAGACCTGTCCATGCTCACACAGAGCTGTCCATGCTCACACAGACCTGTCCATGCTCACACAGACCTGTACATGCTCACACAATCCTGTCCATGCTCACACAGACCTGTCCATGCTCACACAGACCTGTCCATGCTCACACAGACCTGCCCAATATAGCTCGGACCTGTCCATGCTCACGCAGACCTGTCCATGCTCACGCAGACCGGTCCATGCTCACGCAGACCTGTCCATGCTCACGCAGACCTGTCAATGAACACGCAGACCTGTCCATGAACACACAGACCTGTCCATGCTCACACAGAGCTGTCCATGCTCACACAGACCTGTCCATGCTCACACAGACCTGTACATGCTCACACAGACCTGTCCATGCTCACGCAGACCTGTCCATGAACACACAGAGCTGTCCATGCTCACACAGAGCTGTCCATGCTCACACAATCCTGTCCATGCTCACACAGACCTGTCCATGCTCACACAGACCTGTCCATGCTCACACAGACCTGCCCAATATAGCTCGGACCTGTCCATGAACACGCAGACCTGTCCATGAACACACAGACCTGTCCATGAACACGCAGACCTGTCCATGAACACACAGACCTGTCCATGAACACACAGACCTGTCCATGCTCACACAGACCTGTTCATGCTCACGCAGACCTGTCCATGCTCACACAGACCTGTCCATGCTCACGCAGACCTGTCCATGATCACACAGACCTGTCCATGTTTACACAGACCTGTCCATGCTCACACAGACCTGTCCATGCTCACGCAGACCTGTCCATGCTCACGCAGACCTGTCCATGCTCACGCAGACCTGTCCATGAACACGCAGACCTGTCCATGCTCACGCAGACCTGTCCATGAACACGCAGACCTGTCCATGCTCACGCAGACCTGTCCATGCTCACGCAGACCTGTCCATGAACACACAGACCTGTCCATGCACACACAGACCTGTCCATGCTCACACAGACCTGTCCATGCTCACGCAGACCTGTCCATGAACACGCAGACCTGTCCATGCTCACACAGACCTGTCCATGCTCACACAGACCTGTCCATGCTCACGCAGACCTGTCCATGAACACGCAGACCTGTCCATGCTCACACAGACCTGTCCATGAACACGCAGACCTGTCCATGCTCACGCAGACCTGTCCATGCTCACGCAGACCTGTCCATGCTCACGCAGACCTGTCCATGAACACGCAGACCTGTCCATGCTCACACAGACCTGTCCATGCTCACACAGACCTGTCCATGATCACACAGACCTGTCCATGTTCACGCAGACCTGTCCATGCTCACACAGACCTGTCCATGCTCACACAGACCTGTCCATGCTCACGCAGACCTGTCCATGCTCACACAGACCTGTCCATGAACACACAGACCTGTCCATGAACACACAGACCTGTCCATGAACACACAGACCTGTCCATGCTCACGCCGACCTGTCCATGCTCACGCAGACCTGTCCATGCTCACGCAGACCGGTCCATGAACACGCAGACCTGTCCATGCTCACACAGACCTGTCCATGCTCACGCAGACCGGTCCATGAACACGCAGACCGGTCCATGAACTCACAGACCTGTCCATGTACCACACAGACCTGTCCATGCTCACGCAGACCTGTCCATGCTCTCGCAGACCTGTCCATGAACACACAGACCTGTCCATGAACACACAGACCTATCCATGAACACACAGACCTGTCCATGCACACACAGACCTGTCCATGCACACACAGACCTGTCCATGAACACACAGACCTATCCATGAACACACAGACCTGTCCATGCACACACAGACCTGTCCATGCACACACAGACCTGCCCAATATAACTCAGACCTGTCCATATATACACAGACCTGTCCATATATACACAGACCTGTCCATATATACACAGACCTGTCCATGTTCACGCAGACCTGTCCATGTTCACGCAGACCTGTCCATGCACACACAGACCTGTCCATGCACACACGGACCTGTCCATGCACACACGGACCTGTCCATGCACACACGGACCTGTCCATGCTCACGCAGACCTGTCCATGAACACAGAGACCTGTCCATGCACACACAGACCTGTCCATGCACACACGGACCTGTCCATGCACACACAGACCTGTCCATGCACACACGGACCTGTCCATGCACACACGGACCTGTCCATGCACACACGGACCTGTCCATGCACACACGGACCTGTCCATGCACACACGGACCTGTCCATGCTCTCACAGACCTATCCATGAACACAGAGACCTGTCCATGCACACACAGACCTGTCCATGAACACACAGACCTGCCCAATATAACTCAGACCTGTCCATATGTACACAGACCTGTCCATTCATACACAGACCTGTCCATATATACACAGACCTGTCCATGTTCACACAGATCTGTCCATGTTCACGCAGACCTGTCCATGTTCACGCAGACCTGTCCATGTTCACGCAGACCTGTCCATGCTCACACAGAACTGCCCAATATAGCTCGGACCTGTTCATGAATTCTCAGACCTGTCCATGAACACGCAGACCTGTCCATGAACACGCAGACCTGTCCATGAACACGCAGACCTGTCCATGAACACGCAGACCTGTCCATGAACACACAGACCTGTCCATGCTCACACAGACCTGCCCAATATAGCTCAGACCTGTTCATGAACTCACAGACCTGTCCATGCTCACACAGACATGTCCATGAACACGCATACCTGTCAATGCTCACGCAGACCTGTCCATGAACACACAGACCTGCCCAATATAACGCAGACCTGTTCATGAACTCACAGACCTGTCCATGCTCACACAGACCTGTCCATGCTCACACAGACCTGTCCATGCTCACACAGACCTGTCCATGCTCACACAGACCTGTCCATGCTCTCACAGACCTGTCCATGCTCACACAGACCTGTCCATGAACACACAGACCTGCCCAATATAACACAGACCTGTCCCTGCTCACGCAGACCTGTCCATGATCACACAGACCTGACCATGATCACACAGACCTGTCCATGATCACACAGACCTGTCCATCCTCACACAGACGTGCCCAATATAGCTCAGACCTGTTCATGAACTCACAGACCTGTCCATGAACCACACAGACCTGTCCATGAACACACAGACCTGTCCATGCTCACGCAGACCTGTCCATGCTCTCACAGACCTGTCCATGAACACACAGACCTATCCATGAAAACAGAGACCTGTCCATGCACACACAGATCTGTCCATGAAGACACAGACCTGCCCAATATAACTCAGACCTGTCCATATATACACAGACCTGTCCATATATACACAGACCTGTCCATATATACACAGACCTGTCCATGTTCACGTAGACCTGTCCATGCACACACGGACCTGTCCATGCTCACACAGACCTGTCCATGATCACACAGACCTGTCCATGTTCACGCAGACCTGTCCATGCTCTCACAGACCTGTCCATGCTCACACAGACCTGTCCATGCTCACACAGACCTGTCCATGATCACACAGACCTGTCCATGTTTACACAGACCTGTCCATGTTCACACAGACCTGTCCATGTTTACACAGACCTATCCATGAACACAGAGACCTGTCCATGTTCACACAGACCTGTCCATGTTTACACAGACCTGTCCATGTTCACACAGACCTGTCCATGTTTACACAGACCTGTCCATGCTCACACAGACCTGTCCATGTTCACGCAGACCTGTCCATATTCACGCAGAGCTGTCCATGCACACACGGACCTGTCCATGCACACACGGACCTGTCCATGCACACACGGACCTGTCCATGCTCACGCGAACCTGTCCATGCTCTCACAGACCTGTCCATGCTCTCACAGACCTGTACATGGACACACAGATCTGCCCAATATAACTCAGACCTGTCCATATATACACAGACCTGTCCATATATACACAGACCTGACCATATATACACAGACCTGTCCATAAATACAGAGACCTGTCCGTAAATACACAGACCTGTCCATGAACACACGGACCTGTCCATGCTCACACAGACCTGTCCATGCTCACACAGACCTGTCCATGCACACACAGATGTGTTCATGCTCACACAGACCTGTCCATGAACACACAGACCTGTCCATGCTCACACAGACCTGTCCATGCTCACACAGACCTGTCCATGCTCACACAGACCTGTCCATGCTCACACAGACCTGTCCATGCTCACACAGACCTGTCCATGCACACACAGATGTGTTCATGCTCACACAGACCTGTCCATGAACACACAGACCTGTCCATGCTCACACAGACCTGTCCATGCTCACACAGACCTGTCCATGCTCACACAGACCTGTCCATGCTCACACAGACCTGTCCATGCTCACACAGACCTGTCCATGCACACACAGATGTGTTCATGCTCACACAGACCTGTCCATGAACACACAGACCTGTCCATGCTCACACAGACCTGTCCATGCTCACACAGACCTGTCCATGCTCACACAGACCTGTCCATGCTCACACAGACCTGTCCATGATCACACAGACCTGTCCATGAACACACAGACCTGTCCATGAACACACGGACCTGTCCATGCACACACGGACCTGTCCATGCACACACGGACCTGTCCATGCACACACGGACCTGTCCATGCTCACACAGACCTGTCCATGAACACACAGACCTGTCCATCCTCACACAGATCTGCCCAATATAGCTCAGACCTGTTCATGAACTCACAGACCTGTCCATGAACACACAGACCTGTCCATGAACACACGGACCTGTCCATGCACACACGGACCTGTCCATGCACACACGGACCTGTCCATGCACACACGGACCTGTCCATGCTCACACAGACCTGTCCATGATCACACAGACCTGTCCATGCTCACACAGACCTGTCCATGATCACACAGACCTGTCCATGAACACACAGACCTATCCATGAACACAGAGACCTGTCCATGAACACACAGACCTATCCATGTTCACACAGACCTGTCCATGTTCACGCAGACCTGTCCATGCTCACGCAGACCTGTCCATGCTCTCACAGACCTGTCCATGAACACACAGACCTATCCATGAACACAGAGACCTGTCCATGCACACACAGACCTGTCCATGCACACACAGACCTGTCCATATATACACAGACCTGTCCATATATACACAGACCTGTCCATATATACACAGACCTGTCCATGTTCACGCAGACCTGTCCATGTTCACGCAGACCTGTCCATGTTCACGCAGACCTGTCCATACTCACGCAGACCTGTCCATGCTCACGCAGACCTGTCCATGCACACGCAGACATGTCCATGCACACGCAGACCTGTCCATGCACACGCAGACCTGTCCATGCACACACAGACCTGTCCATGCACACACGTACCTGTCCATGCACACACGGACCTGTCCATGCTCACACGGACCTGTTCATGCTCACACGGACCTGTCCATGCTCACACGGACCTGCCCACGCGCACACGGACCTGTCCATGTACACACAGACCTGTCCACGAAAAAAACAGACCTGTCCATTTGCACGCGGACATGTCCATTTGCACGCGGACATGTCCATTTGCACGCGGACATGGCCATTTGTACGCGGACATGTCCATTTGCACGCGGACATGTCCATTCTCACGCAGACCTGTCCATGCTCACGCAGACCTGTCCATGCACACACAGAAGTGTTCATGCTCACACAGACCTGTTCATTGTCACACAGACGTGTCCATGCACAAACAAACATGTCCATGCACAAACAAACATGTCCATGCACGCACAGACCTGTCCATGCAAACACAGACCTGTCCATGCAAACACAGACCTGTCCATGCACACACAGACCTGTCCATGCACACACAGACCTGTCCATGCACACACAGACCAGTCCATGCTCACACAGACCTGTCCATGCTCACACAGACCAGTCCATGCGCACACAGACCAGTCCATGCTCACACAGACCTGTCCATGCTCACACAGACCTGTCCATGCGCACACAGACCTGTCCATGCGCACACAGACCTGTCCATGCTCACACAGACCTGTCCATGCACACACAGATCTGTCCATGAAGACACAGACCTGCCCAATATAACTCAGACCTGTCCATATATACACAGACCTGTCCATATATACACAGACCTGTCCATATATACACAGACCTGTCCATGTTCACACAGACCTGTCCATGTTCACGCAGACCTGTCCATGTTCACGCAGACCTGTCCATGTTCACGCAGACCTGTCCATGCACACACGGACCTGTCCATGCACACACGGACCTGTCCATGCTCTCACAGACCTGTCCATGAACACACAGACCTATCCATGAACACAGAGACCTGTCCATGTTCACACAGATCTGTCCATGTCCACACAGACCTGTCCATGTTTACACAGACCTGTCCATGTTCACACAGATCTGTCCATGTTCACACAGACCTGTCCATGTTTACACTGACCTGTCCATGTTCACACAGACCTGTCCATGTTCACGCAGACCTGTCCATGTTCACGCAGACCTGTCCATGCACACACGGACCTGTCCATGCACACACGGACCTGTCCATGCACACACGGACCTGTCCATGCTCTCACAGACCTGTCCATGCACACACAGACCTGTCCATGTTCACGCAGACCTGTCCATGTTCACGCAGACCTGTCCATGCTCACGCAGACCTGTCCATGCTCACACAGACCTGTCCATGCACACACAGACGTGTTCATGCTCTCACAGACCTGTCCATGCACACACAGACCTGTCCATGAACACACGGACCTGCCCAATATAACTCAGACCTGTCCATATATACACAGACCTGTCCATATATACACAGACCTGACCATATATACACAGACCTGTCCATATATACACAGACCTGTCCATGTTCACACAGACCTGTCCATGTTCACACAGACCTGTCCATGTTCACACAGACCTGTCCATGTTCACGCAGACCTATCCATGAACACACAGACCTGTCCATGCACACACACAGACCTGTCCTTGAACACACAGACCTGCCCAATATAACTCAGACCTGTCCATATATACACAGACCTGTCCATATATACACAGGCCTGTTCATATATACACAGACCTGACCATATATACACAGACCTGTCCATATATACACAAACCTGTCCATGTTCACACAGACCTGTCCATGTTCACACAGACCTGTCCATGTTCACACAGACCTGTCCATGTTCACGCAGACCTGTCCATGTTCACGCAGACCTGTCCATGCTCACGCAGACCTGTCCATGCACACACAGACGTGTTCATGCTCACACAGACCTGTCCATGAACACACAGACCTGTCCATGCTCACACAGACCTGTCCATGCTCACACAGACCTGTCTATGCTCACACAGACCTGTCCATGCTCACACAGACCTGTCCATGATCACACAGACCTGTCCATGAACACACAGACCTGTCCATCCTCACACAGACCTGCCCAATATAGCTCAGACCTGTTCATGAACTCACAGACCTGTCCATGAACACACAGACCTGTCCATGAACACACAGACCTGTCCATGAACACACAGACCTGCCCAATATAACTCAGACCTGTCCATGCTCTCACAGACCTGTCCATGAACACACAGACCTATCCATGAACACAGAGACCTGTCCATGCACACACAGACCAGTCCATGCACACACAGACCTGTCCATGCATACACGTACCTGTCCATGCATACACGGACCTGTCCATGCTCACACGGACCTGTCCATGCACACACGGACCTGTCCATGCTCACACGGACCTGCCCACGCGCACACGGACCTGTCCATGTACACACAGACCTGTCCACGAAAAAAACAGACCTGTCCATTTGCACGCGGACATGTCCATTTGCACGGGGTCATGTCCATTTGCACGCGGACATGTCCATTTGCACGCGGACATGTCCATTTGCACGCAGACCTGTCAATGCTCACGCAGACCTGTCCATGCTCACGCAGACCTGTCCATGCTCACGCAGACCTGTCCATGCTCACGCAGACCTGTCCATGCGCGCGCAGACCTGTCCATGCGCGGTCAGAACTGTCCATGCGAGCGCAGACCTGTCCATGCACACACAGACCTGTCCATGCACACACAGACCTGTCCATGCACACACAGACCTGTCCATGCACACACAGACCTGTTCATGCTCACACAGACCAGTCCATGCTTACACAGACCAGTCCATGCTCACACAGACAATTCCATCCGCACACAGACCAGTCCATCCGCACACAGACCAGTCCATCCGCACACAAACCAGTCCAAGCGCACACAGACCAGTCCATGCTCACACAGACCTGTCCATGCTCACACAGACCTGTCCATGCTCACACAGACCTGTCCATGCTCACACAGACCTGTCCATGCTCACACAGACCTGTCCATGCTCACACAGACCTGTCCATGCGCACACAGACCTGTCCATGCGCACACAGACCTGTCCATGTTCACACAGACCTGTCCATTTACACACAGACCTGTCCATATGAACACAGACCTGTCCATATGCACACAGACCTGTCCATTTACACACAGACCTGTCCATTTACACACAGACCTGTCCATTTACACACAGACCTGTCCATTTAAACACAGACCTGTCCATTTACACACAGACCTGTCCATGCCACGGACCTGTCCATGCGCGCACTGATCTGTCCATGCGCACACTGACCTGTCCATGCGCACACTGACCTGTCCATGCGCACACTGACCTGTCCATGCGCACACTGACCTGTCCATGCGCACACTGACCTGTCCATATTCACACTGACCTGTCCATATTCACACTGACCTGTCCATGCACTCACAGACGTGTTCATGCTCACACAGACGTGTTCATTGTCACACAGACGTGTCCATCCACAAACAAACATGTCCATGCACGCACAGACCTGTCCATGCACACACAGACCAGTCCATGCTCACACAGACCAGTCCATGCTCACACAGACCAGTCCATGCTCACACAGACCAGTCCATGCGCACACAGACCAGTCCATGCGCACACAGACCAGTCCATGCGCACACAGACCAGTCCATGCGCACACAGACCTGTCCATGCTCACACAGACCAGTCCATGCTCACAAAGACCTGTCCATGCGCACACAGACCTGTCCATGCGCACACAGACCTGTCCATGCGCACACAGACCTGTCCTTGCGCACACAGACCTGTCCTTGCGCACACAGACCTGTCCATGCGCACGCAGACCTGTCCATGCGCACACAGACCTGTCCATGCGCACACAGACCTGTCCATGCGCACACAGACCTGTCCATGCGCACACAGACACGTCCATGCGCGCACAGACCTGTCCATGCGCACACAGACCTGTCCATGTGCACACAGACCTGTCCATTTACACACAGACCTGTCCATTTACACACAGACCTGTCCATTTACACACAGACCTGTCCATTTATACACAGACCTGTCCATGTTCACGCAGACCTGTCCATGTTCACGCAGACCTGTCCATGTTCACGCAGACCTGTCTATGTTCACGCAGACCTGTCCATGCTTACGCAGACCTGTCTATGTTCACGCAGACCTGTCCATGCTCACGCAGACCTGTCCATGCTCACGCAGACCTGTCCATGCACACACGGACCAGTCCATGCACACACGGACCTGTCCACGCTCACACGGACCTGTCCACTTGCACACGGACCTGTCCACGCGCACACGGACCTGTCCACGCGCACACGGACCTGTCCACGCGCACACGGACCTGCCCACGCGCACACGGACCTGTCCACGCACACACAGACCTGTCCACGTACACACAGACCTGTCCACATACACACAGACCTGTCCACGTACACACAGACCTGTCCACGAAAAAAACAGACCTGTCCATTTGCACGCGGACATGTCCATTTGCACGCGGACATGTCCATTTGCACGCGGACATGTCCATTTGCACGCGGACATGTCCATCCTCACACAGACCTGCCCAATATAGCTCAGACCTGTTCATGAACTCACAGACCTGTCCATGAACACACAGACCTGTCCATGAACACACAGACCTGTCCATGAACACACAGACCTGCCCAATATAACTCAGACCTGTCCATGCTCTCACAGACCTGTCCATGAACACACAGACCTATCCATGAACACAGAGACCTGTCCATGCACACACAGACCTGTCCATGAACACACAGACCTGCCCAATATAACTCAGACCTGTCCATATATACACAGACCTGTCCATATAAACACAGACCTGTCCATATATACACAGACCTGTCTATATATACACAGACCTGTCCATATATACACAGATCTGTCCATGTTCACACAGACCTGTCCATGTTCACGCAGACCTGTCCATGTTCACGCAGACCTGTCCATGTTCACGCAGACCTGTCCATGCTCACGCAGACCTGTCCATGCTCACGCAGACCTGTCTATGCTCACGCAGACCTGTCCATGCACACGCAGACCTGTCCATGCACACGCAGACCTGTCCATGCACACGCAGACCTGTCCATGCACACACAGACCAGTCCATGCACACACAGACCTGTCCATGCATACACGTACCTGTCCATGCATACACGGACCTGTCCATGCTCACACGGACCTGTCCATGCACACACGGACCTGTCCATGCTCACACGGACCTGCCCACGCGCACACGGACCTGTCCATGTACACACAGACCTGTCCACGAAAAAAACAGACCTGTCCATTTGCACGCGGACATGTCCATTTGCACGGGGTCATGTCCATTTGCACGCGGACATGTCCATTTGCACGCGGACATGTCCATTTGCACGCGGACATGTCCATTTGCACGCAGACCTGTCAATGCTCACGCAGACCTGTCCATGCTCACGCAGACCTGTCCATGCTCACGCAGACCTGTCCATGCTCACGCAGACCTGTCCATGCGCGCGCAGACCTGTCCATGCGCGGTCAGAACTGTCCATGCGAGCGCAGACCTGTCCATGCACACACAGACCTGTCCATGCACACACAGACCTGTCCATGCACACACAGACCTGTCCATGCACACACAGACCTGTTCATGCTCACACAGACCAGTCCATGCTTACACAGACCAGTCCATGCTCACACAGACAATTCCATCCGCACACAGACCAGTCCATCCGCACACAGACCAGTCCATCCGCACACAAACCAGTCCATGCGCACACAGACCAGTCCATGCTCACACAGACCTGTCCATGCTCACACAGACCTGTCCATGCTCACACAGACCTGTCCATGCTCACACAGACCTGTCCATGCGCACACAGACCTGTCCATGCGCACACAGACCTGTCCATGCGCACACAGACCTGTCCATGTTCACACAGACCTGTCCATTTACACACAGACCTGTCCATATGAACACAGACCTGTCCATATGCACACAGACCTGTCCATTTACACACAGACCTGTCCATTTACACACAGACCTGTCCATTTACACACAGACCTGTCCATTTAAACACAGACCTGTCCATTTACACACAGACCTGTCCATGCCACGGACCTGTCCATGCGCGCACTGATCTGTCCATGCGCACACTGACCTGTCCATGCGCACACTGATCTGTCCATGCGCACACTGACCTGTCCATGCGCACACTGACCTGTCCATGCGCACACTGACCTGTCCATGCGCACACTGACCTGTCCATATTCACACTGACCTGTCCATATTCACACTGACCTGTCCATGCACTCACAGACGTGTTCATGCTCACACAGACGTGTTCATTGTCACACAGACGTGTCCATCCACAAACAAACATGTCCATGCACGCACAGACCTGTCCATGCACACACAGACCAGTCCATGCTCACACAGACCAGTCCATGCTCACACAGACCAGTCCATGCTCACACAGACCAGTCCATGCTCACACAGACCAGTCCATGCTCACACAGACCAGTCCATGCTCACACAGACCAGTCCATGCGCACACAGACCAGTCCATGCGCACACAGACCAGTCCATGCGCACACAGACCAGTCCATGCGCACACAGACCTGTCCATGCTCACACAGACCAGTCCATGCTCACAAAGACCTGTCCATGCGCACACAGACCTGTCCATGTGCACACAGACCTGTCCATGCGCACACAGACCTGTCCATGCGCACACAGACCTGTCCTTGCGCACACAGACCTGTCCTTGCGCACACAGACCTGTCCATGCGCACGCAGACCTGTCCATGTGCACACAGACCTGTCCATGCGCACACAGACCTGTCCATGCGCACACAGACCTGTCCATGCGCACACAGACACGTCCATGCGCGCACAGACCTGTCCATGCGCACACAGACCTGTCCATGTGCACACAGACCTGTCCATTTACACACAGACCTGTCCATTTACACACAGACCTGTCCATTTATACACAGACCTGTCCATGTTCACACAGATCTGTCCATGTTCACGCAGACCTGTCCATGTTCACGCAGACCTGTCCATGTTCACGCAGACCTGTCTATGTTCACGCAGACCTGTCCATGCTTACGCAGACCTGTCTATGTTCACGCAGACCTGTCCATGCTCACGCAGACCTGTCCATGCTCACGCAGACCTGTCCATGCACACACGGACCAGTCCATGCACACACGGACCTGTCCACGCTCACACGGACCTGTCCACTTGCACACGGACCTGTCCACGTGCACACGGACCTGTCCACGCGCACACGGACCTGTCCACGCGCACACGGACCTGCCCACGCGCACACGGACCTGTCCACGCACACACAGACCTGTCCACGTACACACAGACCTGTCCACATACACACAGACCTGTCCACGTACACACAGACCTGTCCACGAAAAAAACAGACCTGTCCATTTGCACGCGGACATGTCCATTTGCACGCGGACATGTCCATTTGCACGCGGACATGTCCATTTGCACGCGGACATGTCCATGCTCACACGGACATGTCCATTCTAACACAGACCTGTTCATATTCACACAGACCTGACCTTGTTCACACCTGACCATGCACTCAGAGATATGTTCATGTGCACGCAGACCTGTCCATGCTCACGCAGAACTGTCCAAGCTCACGCAGACCTGTCCATGCGCGCGCAGACCTGTCCATGCGCGCGCAGACCTGTCCATGCGCGCGCAGACCTGTCCATAAATACACAGATCTGTCCATAAATACAGAGACCTGTCCGTAAATACACAGACCTGTCCATGTTCACACAGACCTGTCCATGTTCACACAGACCTGTCCATGCGCACACAGACCTGTCCATGCGCACACAGACCTGTCCATGCGCACACAGACCTGTCCATGCGCACACAGACCTGTCCATGTTCACACAGACCTGTCAATGCGCACACAGACCTGTCAATGTTCACACAGACCTGTCAATGCGCACACAGACCTGTCCATGATCACACAGACCTGTCCATGATCACGCAGACTTGTCCATGATCACACAGACCTGTCCATGAACACACAGACCTGGCCATGCTCACACAGACCTGCCCAATATAGCTCAGACCTGTTCATGAACTCACAGACCTGTCCATGAACACACAGACCTGTCCATGAACACACAGACCTGTCCATGAACACACAAACACCTGTCCATGTTCACACAGACCTGTCCATGAACACACAGACCTGCCCAATATAACGCAGACCTGTTCATGAACACACAGACCTGCCCAATATAACGCAGACCTGTTCATGAACACACAGACCTGTCCATGCTCACACAGACCTGTCCATGCTCACACAGACCTGTCCATGCACACACAGACCTGTCCATGCGCACACAGACCTGTCCATGCGCACACAGACCTGTCCATGTTCACGCAGACCTGTCCATGCTCACGCAGACCTGTCCATGCTCACGCAGACCTGTCTATGCTCACGCAGACCTGTCCATGCACACGCAGACCTGTCCATGCACACGCAGACCTGTCCATGCACACGCAGACCTGTCCATGCACACACAGACCAGTCCATGCACACACAGACCTGTCCATGCATACACGTACCTGTCCATGCATACACGGACCTGTCCATGCTCACACGGACCTGTCCATGCACACACGGACCTGTCCATGCTCACACGGACCTGCCCACGCGCACACGGACCTGTCCATGTACACACAGACCTGTCCACGAAAAAAACAGACCTGTCCATTTGCACGCGGACATGTCCATTTGCACGGGGTCATGTCCATTTGCACGCGGACATGTCCATTTGCACGCGGACATGTCCATTTGCACGCGGACATGTCCATTTGCACGCAGACCTGTCAATGCTCACGCAGACCTGTCCATGCTCACGCAGACCTGTCCATGCTCACGCAGACCTGTCCATGCGCGCGCAGACCTGTCCATGCGCGGTCAGAACTGTCCATGCGAGCGCAGACCTGTCCATGCACACACAGACCTGTCCATGCACACACAGACCTGTCCATGCACACACAGACCTGTCCATGCACACACAGACCTGTTCATGCTCACACAGACCAGTCCATGCTTACACAGACCAGTCCATGCTCACACAGACAATTCCATCCGCACACAGACCAGTCCATCCGCACACAGACCAGTCCATCCGCACACAAACCAGTCCATGCGCACACAGACCAGTCCATGCTCACACAGACCTGTCCATGCTCACACAGACCTGTCCATGCTCACACAGACCTGTCCATGCTCACACAGACCTGTCCATGCTCACACAGACCTGTCCATGCGCACACAGACCTGTCCATGCGCACACAGACCTGTCCATGCGCACACAGACCTGTCCATGTTCACACAGACCTGTCCATATGAACACAGACCTGTCCATATGCACACAGACCTGTCCATTTACACACAGACCTGTCCATTTACACACAGACCTGTCCATTTACACACAGACCTGTCCATTTAAACACAGACCTGTCCATTTACACACAGACCTGTCCATGCCACGGACCTGTCCATGCGCGCACTGATCTGTCCATGCGCACACTGACCTGTCCATGCGCACACTGATCTGTCCATGCGCACACTGACCTGTCCATGCGCACACTGACCTGTCCATGCGCACACTGATCTGTCCATGCGCACACTGACCTGTCCATGCGCACACTGATCTGTCCATGCGCACACTGACCTGTCCATGCGCACACTGACCTGTCCATATTCACACTGACCTGTCCATGCGCACACTGACCTGTCCATATTCACACTGACCTGTCCATATTCACACTGACCTGTTCATGCTCACACAGACGTGTTCATTGTCACACAGACGTGTCCATCCACAAACAAACATGTCCATGCACGCACAGACCTGTCCATGCACACACAGACCTGTCCATGCTCACACAGACCAGTCCATGCTCACACAGACCAGTCCATGCTCACACAGACCAGTCCATGCGCACACAGACCAGTCCATGCGCACACAGACCAGTCCATGCGCACACAGACCAGTCCATGCGCACACAGACCTGTCCATGCTCACACAGACCAGTCCATGCTCACAAAGACCTGTCCATGCGCACACAGACCTGTCCATGCGCACACAGACCTGTCCATGCGCACACAGACCTGTCCATGCGCACACAGACCTGTCCTTGCGCACACAGACCTGTCCTTGCGCACACAGACCTGTCCATGCGCACGCAGACCTGTCCATGCGCACACAGACCTGTCCATGCGCACACAGACACGTCCATGCGCGCACAGACCTGTCCATGCGCACACAGACCTGTCCATGTGCACACAGACCTGTCCATTTACACACAGACCTGTCCATTTACACACAGACCTGTCCATTTACACACAGACCTGTCCATTTATACACAGACCTGTCCATGTTCACACAGATCTGTCCATGTTCACGCAGACCTGTCCATGTTCACGCAGACCTGTCCATGTTCACGCAGACCTGTCCATGTTCACGCAGACCTGTCTATGTTCACGCAGACCTGTCCATGCTCACGCAGACCTGTCCATGCTCACGCAGACCTGTCCATGCACACACGGACCAGTCCATGCACACACGGACCTGTCCACGCTCACACGGACCTGTCCACTTGCACACGGACCTGTCCACGCGCACACGGACCTGTCCACGCGCACACGGACCAGTCCACGCGCACACGGACCTGCCCACGCGCACACGGACCTGTCCACGCACACACAGACCTGTCCACGTACACACAGACCTGTCCACATACACACAGACCTGTCCACGTACACACAGACCTGTCCACGAAAAAAACAGACCTGTCCATTTGCACGCGGACATGTCCATTTGCACGCGGACATGTCCATTTGCACGCGGACATGTCCATTTGCACGCGGACATGTCCATTTGCACGCGGACATGTCCATGCTCACACGGACATGTCCATTCTAACACAGACCTGTTCATATTCACACAGACCTGACCTTGTTCACACCTGACCATGCACTCAGAGATATGTTCATGTGCACGCAGACCTGTCCATGCTCACGCAGAACTGTCCAAGCTCACGCAGACCTGTCCATGCGCGCGCAGACCTGTCCATGCGCACGCAGACCTGTCCATGCGCGCGCAGACCTGTCCATAAATACACAGATCTGTCCATAAATACAGAGACCTGTCCGTAAATACACAGACCTGTCCATGTTCACACAGACCTGTCCATGTTCACACAGACCTGTCCATGCGCACACAGACCTGTCCATGCGCACACAGACCTGTCCATGCGCACACAGACCTGTCCATGCGCACACAGACCTGTCCATGCGCACACAGACCTGTCCATGTTCACACAGACCTGTCAATGCGCACACAGACCTGTCCATGATCACACAGACCTGTCCATGATCACGCAGACTTGTCCATGATCACACAGACCTGTCCATGAACACACAGACCTGGCCATGCTCACACAGACCTGCCCAATATAGCTCAGACCTGTTCATGAACTCACAGACCTGTCCATGAACACACAGACCTGTCCATGAACACACAGACCTGTCCATGAACACACAAACACCTGTCCATGTTCACACAGACCTGTCCATGAACACACAGACCTGCCCAATATAACGCAGACCTGTCCATGAACACGCAGACCTGTCCATGCACACACAGACCTGTCCATGCGCACACAGACCTGTCCATGCGCACACAGACCTGTCCATGTTCACACAGACCTGTCCACGCTCACACAGACCTGTCCACGCTCACACAGACCTGTCCACGTTCACACAGACCTGTCCACGTTCACACAGACCTGTCCATGTTCACACAGACCTGTCCATGTTCACACAGACCAGTCCATGCTCACACAGACCAGTCCATGCGCACACAGACCTGTCCATTTACACACAGACCTGACCATGTTCACTCGGACCTGTCCATGCGCGCACTGACCTGTCCATGCGCGCACTGACCTGTCCATGCGCGCACTGACCTGTCCATGCGCGCACTGACCTGTCCATATTCACACTGACCTGTCCATGCACTCACAGACGTGTTCATGCTCACACAGACATGTTCATTGTCACACAGACCTGTTCATTGTCACACAGACCTGTCCATGCTCACACAGACCTGTCCATGAACACACAGACCTGTCCATGCTCACACAGACCTGTCCATGCTCACGCAGACCTGTCCATGCTCACACAGACCTGTCCATGAACACACAGACCTGTCCATGCTCACGCAGACCTGTCCATGCTCACACAGACCTGTCCATGCACGCACAGACCTGTCCATGCTCACACAGACCTGTCCATGAACACACAGACCTGTCCATGAACACACAGACCTGTCCATGCTCACACAGACCTGTTCATGCTCACACAGACCTGTCCATGAACACACAGACCTGTCCATGAACACACAGACCTGTCCATGCTCACACAGACCTGTCCATGCACACACAGACCTGTCCATGAACACACAGACCTGTCCATGCTCACACAGACCTGTCCATGAACACACAGACCTGTCCATGAACACACAGACCTGTCCATGAACACACAGACCTGTCCATGCTCACACAGACCTGTCCATGCTCACGCAGACCTGTCCATGCTCACACAGACCTGTCCATGAACACACAGACCTGTCCATGCTCACACAGACCTGTCCATGAACACACAGACCTGTCCATGAACACACAGACCTGTCCATGAACACACAGACCTGTCCATGCTCACGCAGACCTGTCCATGCTCACGCAGACCTGTCCATGAACACACAGACCTGTCCATGCTCACGCAGACCTGTCCATGCTCACGCAGACCTGTCCATGAACACGCAGACCTGTCCATGAACACGCAGACCTGTCCATGAACACGCAGACCTGTCCATGAACACGCAGACCAGTCCATGCTCACGCAGACCTGTCCATGCTCACGCTAACCTGTCCATGCTCACGCAGACCTGTCCATGCTCACGCAGAGCTGTCCATGATCACGCAGACCTGTCCATGATCACACAGACCTGTCCATGAACACACAGACCTGGCCATGCTCACACAGACCTGCCCAATATAGCTCAGACCTGTTCATGAACTCACAGACCTGTCCATGAACACACAGACCTGTCCATGAACACACAGACCTGTCCATGAACACACAAACACCTGTCCATGTTCACACAGACCTGTCCATGAACACGCAGACCTGTCCATGCTCACGCAGACCTGTCCATGAACACACAGACCTGCCCAATATAACGCAGACCTGTTCATGAACACACAGACCTGCCCAATATAACGCAGACCTGTTCATGAACACACAGACCTGTCCATGCTCACACAGACCTGTCCATGCTCACACAGACCTGTCCATGCTCACGCAGACCTGTCCATGCTCACGCAGACCTGTCCATGAACACGCAGACCTGTCCATGAACACGCAGACCTGTCCATGAACACGCAGACCTGTCCATGAACACGAAGACCTGTCCATGAACACGAAGACCTGTCCATGCTCACGCAGACCTGTCCATGCTCACGCACACCTGTCCATGCTCACGCAGACCTGTCCATGCTCACGCAGACCTGTCCATGAACACGCTGACCTGTCCATGAACACGCAGACCTGTCCATGAACACGCAGACCTGTCCATGAACACGCAGACCTGTCCATGAACACGAAGACCTGTCCATGCTCACACAGAACTGTCCATGCTCACACAGACCTGTCCATGAACATGCAGACCTGTCTATGAACACGCAGACCTGTCCATGAACACGCAGACCTGGCCATGAACACGCAGACCTGGCCATGAACACGCAGACCTGTCCATGAACACGCAGACCTGTCCATGCTCACACAGACCTGTCCATGCTCACACAGAGCTGTCCATGCTCACGCAGACCTGTCCATGAACACGCAGACCTGTCCATGAACACGCAGACCTGTCCATGCTCACACAGACCTGTCCATGCTCACACAGACCTGTCCATGCTCACGCAGACCTGGCCATGAACACGCAGACCTGTCCATGAACACGCAGACCTGTCCATGCTCACACAGACCTGTCCATGCTCACACAGACCTGTCCATGATCACGCAGACCTGTCCACGCTCACGCAGACCTGTCCATGATCAAGCAGACCTGTCCATGATCACGCAGACCTGTCCATGCTCACGCAGACCTGTCCATGCTCACGCAGACCTGTCCATGCTCATGCAGATCTGTCCATGAACACGCAGACCTGTCCATGAACACGCAGACCTGTCCATGAACACGAAGACCTGTCCATGCTCATGCAGATCTGTCCATGAACACGCAGACCTGTCCATGCTCACACAGACCTGTCCATGATCACGCAGACCTGTCCACGCTCACGCAGACCTGTCCATGATCAAGCAGACCTGTTCATGCTCACACAGACCTGTCCATGCTCACACAGACCTGTCCATGCTCACACAGACCTGTCCATGATCACACAGACCTGTCCATGAACACACAGACCTGTGCATGCTCACGCAGACCTGCCCAATATAACTCAGACCTGTCCATGCTCACGCAGACCTGTCCATGCTCACGCAGACCTGTCCATGCTCACGCAGACCTGTCCATGCTCACGCAGACCTGTCCATGAACACGCAGACCTGCCCAATATAACGCAGACCTGTTCATGAACACACAGACCTGTCCATGCTCACACAGACCTGTCCATGCACACACAGACCTGTCCATGCTCACACAGACCTGTCCATGATCACACAGACCTGTCCATGAACACACAGACCTGTCCATGAACACACAGACCTGTCCATGAACACACAGACCTGTCCATGCGCACACAGACCTGTCCATGTTCACACAGACCTGTCCACGCTCACACAGACCTGTCCACGCTCACACAGACCTGTCCACGTTCACACAGACCTGTCCATGTTCACACAGACCTGTCCATTTACACACAGACCTGTCCATGCTCACACAGACCTGTCCATGTTCACACAGACCTGTCCATGCGCACACAGACCTGTCCATGCGCACACTGACCTGTCCATGTGCACACTGACCTGTCCATGCGCACACTGACCTGTCCATGTTCACACAGACCTGTCCATGTTCACACAGACCTGTCCATGCGCACACTGACCTGTCCATGTGCACACTGACCTGTCCATGCGCACACTGACCTGTCCATGTGCACACTGACCTGTCCATGCGCACACTGACCTGTCCATGTTCACACAGACCTGTCCATGTTCACACAGACCTGTCCATGTGCACACTGACCTGTCCATGCGCACACTGACCTGTCCATGTTCACACAGACCTGTCCATGTTCACACAGACCTGTCCATGTTCACACTGACCTGTCCATGTTCACACAGACCTGTCCATGTTCACACAGACCAGTCCATGCTCACACAGACCAGTCCATGCGCACACAGACCTGTCCATTTACACACAGACCTGACCATGTTCACTCGGACCTGTCCATGCGCGCACTGACCTGTCCATGCGCGCACTGACCTGTCCATATTCACACTGACCTGTCCATGCACTCACAGACGTGTTCATGCTCACACAGACATGTTCATTGTCACACAGACCTGTTCATTGTCACACAGACCTGTCCATGAACACACAGACCTGTCCATGAACACACAGACCTGTCCATGCTCACACAGACCTGTCCATGAACACACAGACCTGTCCATGAACACACAGACCTGTCCATGAACACACAGACCTGTCCATGAACACACAGACCTGTCCATGCTCACGCAGACCTGTCCATGAACACACAGACCTGTCCATGCTCACGCAGACCTGTCCATGCTCACGCAGACCTGTCCATGAACACGCAGACCTGTCCATGAACACGCAGACCTGTCCATGAACACGCAGACCTGTCCATGAACACGCAGACCAGTCCATGCTCACGCAGACCTGTCCATGCTCACGCTAACCTGTCCATGCTCACGCAGACCTGTCCATGCTCACGCAGAGCTGTCCATGATCACACAGACCTGTCCATGAACACACAGACCTGGCCATGCTCACACAGACCTGCCCAATATAGCTCAGACCTGTTCATGAACTCACAGACCTGTCCATGAACACACAGACCTGTCCATGAACACACAGACCTGTCCATGAACACACAAACACCTGTCCATGTTCACACAGACCTGTCCATGAACACGCAGACCTGTCCATGCTCACGCAGACCTGTCCATGAACACACAGACCTGCCAAATATAACGCAGACCTGTTCATGAACACACAGAACTGCCCAATATAACGCAGACCTGTTCATGAACACACAGACCTGTCCATGCTCACACAGACCTGTCCATGCTCACACAGACCTGTCCATGCTCACGCAGACCTGTCCATGCTCACGCAGACCTGTCCATGAACACGCAGACCTGTCCATGAACACGCAGACCTGTCCATGAACACGAAGACCTGTCCATGAACACGAAGACCTGTCCATGCTCACGCAGACCTGTCCATGCTCACGCACACCTGTCCATGCTCACGCAGACCTGTCCATGCTCACGCAGACCTGTCCATGAACACGCTGACCTGTCCATGAACACGCAGACCTGTCCATGAACACGCAGACCTGTCCATGAACACGCAGACCTGTCCATGAACACGAAGACCTGTCCATGCTCACACAGAACTGTCCATGCTCACACAGACCTGTCCATGAACATGCAGACCTGTCCATAAACACGCAGACCTGTCCATGAACACGCAGACCTGGCCATGAACACGCAGACCTGGCCATGAACACGCAGACCTGTCCATGAACACGCAGACCTGTCCATGCTCACACAGACCTGTCCATGCTCACACAGACCTGTCCATGCTCACGCAGACCTGTCCATGATCACGCAGACCTGTCCACGCTCACGCAGACCTGTCCATGATCAAGCAGACCTGTCCATGATCACGCAGACCTGTCCATGCTCACGCAGACCTGTCCATGCTCACGCAGACCTGTCCATGCTCATGCAGATCTGTCCATGAACACGCAGACCTGTCCATGAACACGCAGACCTGTCCATGAACACGCAGACCTGTCCATGAACACGAAGACCTGTCCATGCTCACACAGACCTGTCCATGCTCACACAGACCTGTCCATGCTCACACAGACCTGTCCATGATCACACAGACCTGTCCATGAACACACAGACCTGTGCATGCTCACACAGACCTGCCCAATATAACTCAGACCTGTCCATGCTCACGCAGACCTGTCCATGCTCACACAGACCTGTCCATGAACACGCAGACCTGTCCATGAACACGCAGACCTGTCCATGAACACGCAGACCTGTCCATGAACACGCAGACCTCTCCATGCTCACGCAGACCTGTCCATGCTCACGCAGACCTCTCCATGATCACGCAGACCTGTCCATGATCACACAGACCTGTCCATGATCACACAGACCTGTCCATGTGCACACAGACCTGTCCACAAAAAAAACAGACCTGTCCATTTGCACGCGGACATGTCCATTTGCACGCGGACATGTCCATGCTCACGCGGACATGTCCATGCTCACGCGGACATGTCCATGTTCACACTGACATGTGCATTCTAACACAGACCTGTTCATATTCACACAGACCTGTCCTTGTTCACACCTGACCATGCACTCAGAGATATGTTCATGTGCACGCAGACCTGTCCAGGCGCGCGCAGACCTGTCCAGGCGCGCGCAGACCTGTCCAGGCGCGCGCAGACCTGTCCAGGCGCGCGCAGACCTGTCCAGACGCGCGAAGACCTGTCCAGGCACGCGCAGACCTGTCCAGGCGCGCGCAGACCTGTCCAGGCGCGCGCAGACCTGTCCAGGCGCGCTCAGACCTGTCCAGGCGCACGCAGACCTGTCCAGGCGTGCGCAGACCTGTCCAGGCGCGCGCAGACCTGTCCAGGCGCGCGCAGACCTGTCCAGGCGCGCGCAGACCTGTCCAGGCGCGCGCAGACCTGTCCAGGCGCGCTCAGACCTGTCCATAAATACACAGACCTGTCCATAAATACACAGACCTGTCCATAAATACACAGACCTGTCCATGTTCACACAGACCTGTCCATGTGCACACAGACCTGTCCATGTGCACACAGATCTGTCCATGCGCACACAGACCTGTCCAAGAGCACACAGGCCTGTCCATATTCACACTGACCTGTCCATGCACTCACAGACCTGTCCAAGCACACACAGACCTGTCCATGCACACACAGACCTGTCCATTTACACACAGACCTGTCCATTTACACACAGACCTGTCGATATACACACAGACCTATCCATTTTCACACAGACCTGTCCATGCTCGCACAGACCTGTCCATGCCACGGACCTGTCCATGCGCGCACGGAACTGTCCATGCGCACACAGGCCTGGCCATATTCACACTGACCTGTCCATGCACTCACAGATGTGTTCATGCTCACACAGACCTGTTCATGCTCACACAGACCTGTTCATTGTGACACAGACGTGTCCATGCACAAACAAACATGTCCATGCACGCACAGACCTGTCCATGGACACGCAGACCTGTCCATGCACACGCAGACAAGTCCATGCTCACGCAGACAAGTCCATGCTCTCACAGACCAGTCCATGCTCACACAGACCAGTCCATGCTCACACTGACCAGTCCATGCTCACACTGACCAGTCCATGCTCACACAGACCAGTCCATGCTCACGCGGACATGTCCATGTTCACACTGACATGTCCATTCTAACACAGACCTGTTCATATTCACACAGACCTGTCCTTGTTCACACCTGACCATGCACTCAGAGATATGTTCATGTGCACGCAGACCTGTCCATGCTCACGCAGAACTGTCCAAGCTCACGCAGACTGTCCATGCGCGCGCAGACCTGTCCATATATACATAGACCTGTCCATAAATACACAGACCTGTCCATATATACACAGACCTGTCCATAAATACACAGACCTGTCCATAAATACACAGACCTGTCCATGTTCACACAGACCTGTCCATGTTCATGCAGACCTGTCCATGTTCACGCAGACCTGTCCATGTTCACACAGACCTGTCCATGTTCACACAGACCTGTCCATGTTCACACAGACCTGTCCATGCGCACACAGACCTGTCCATGCGCACACAGACCTGTCCATGCTCACACTGACCAGTCCATGCTCACACAGACCAGTCCATGCTCACGCGGACATGTCCATGTTCACACTGACATGTCCATTCTAACACAGACCTGTTCATATTCACACAGACCTGTCCTTGTTCACACCTGACCATGCACTCAGAGATATGTTCATGTGCACGCAGTCCTGTCCATGCTCACGCAGAACTGTCCAAGCTCACGCAGACCTGTCCATGCGCGCGCAGACCTGTCCATATATACACAGACCTGTCCATAAATACACAGACCTGTCCATATATACACAGACCTGTCCATATATACACAGACCTGTCCATAAATACACAGACCTGTCCATAAATACACAGACCTGTCCATGTTCACACAGACCTGTCCATGTTCACGCAGACCTGTCCATGTTCACACAGACCTGTCCATGTTCACACAGACCTGTCCATGCGCACACAGACCTGTCCATGCGCACACAGACCTGTCCATGCGCACACAGACCTGTCCATGTTCACACAGACCTGTCCATTTACACACAGACCTGTCCATTTACACACAGACCTGTCCATATGCACACAGACCTGTCCATATGCACACAGACCTGTCCATTTACACACAGACCTGTCCATTTACACACAGACCTGTCCATTTAAACACAGACCTGTCCATTTACACACAGACCTGTCCATGCTCACACAGACCTGTCCATGCCACGGATCTGTCCATGCGCGCACTGACCTGTCCATGCGCACACTGACCTGTCCATGCGCACACTGACCTGTCCATGCGCACACTGACCTGTCCATATTCACACTGACCTGTCCATATTCACACTGACCTGTCCATGCACTCACAGACGTGTTCATGCTCACACAGACGTGTTCATTGTCACACAGACGTGTCCATCCACAAACAAACATGTCCATGCACGCACAGACCTGTCCATGCACACACAGACCAGTCCATGCTCACACAGACCAGTCCATGCTCACACAGACCAGTCCATGCTCACACAGACCAGTCCATGCTCACACAGACCAGTCCATGCGCACACAGACCTGTCCATGCTCACACAGACCAGTCCATGCTCACAAAGACCTGTCCATGCGCACACAGACCTGTCCATGCGCACACAGACCTGTCCATGCTCACACAGACCTGTCCATGATCACACAGACCTGTCCATGCGCACACAGACCAGTCCATGCGCACACAGACCTGTCCATGCTCACACAGACCAGTCCATGCGCACACAGACCTGTCCATGCTCACACAGACCAGTCCATGCTCACAAAGACCTGTCCATGCGCACACAGACCTGTCCATGCGCACACAGACCTGTCCATGCGCACACAGACCAGTCCATGCTCACAAAGACCTGTCCATGCGCACACAGACCTGTCCATGCTCACACAGACCAGTCCATGCGCACACAGACCAGTCCATGCGCACACAGACCTGTCCATGCTCACACAGACCAGTCCATGCTCACAAAGACCTGTCCATGCGCACACAGACCTGTCCATGCGCACACAGACCTGTCCATGCGCACACAGACCTGTCCATGCGCACACAGACCTGTCCTTGCGCACACAGACCTGTCCTTGCGCACACAGACCTGTCCATGCGCACACCGACCTGTCCATGCGCACACAGACCTGTCCATGTGCACACAGACATGTCCATGCGCACACAGACCTGTCCATGCGCACACAGACCTGTCCATGCGCACACAGACCTGTCCATGCGCACACAGACCTGTCCATGCGCACACAGACCTGTCCATGTGCACACAGACCTGTCCATTTACACACAGACCTGTCCATTTACACACAGACCTGTCCATTTACACACAGACCTGTCCATGTTCACACAGATCTGTCCATGTTCACGCAGACCTGTCCATGTTCACGCAGACCTGTCCATGTTCACGCAGACCTGTCTATGTTCACGCAGACCTGTCAATGTTCACGCAGACCTGTCCATGCTCACGCAGACCTGTCTATGTTCACGCAGACCTGTCCATGCTCACGCATACCTGTCCATGCTGACGCAGACCTGTCCATGCTGACGCAGACCTGTCCATGCTCACGCAGACCTGTCCATGCTCACGCAGACCTGTCCATGCTCACGCAGACCTGTCCATGCTCACACAGACCTGTCCATGAACACGCAGACCTGTCCATGAACACGCAGACCTGTCCATGAACACGCAGACCTGTCCATGAACACGCAGACCTCTCCATGCTCACGCAGACTTGTCCATGCTCACGCAGACCTCTCCATGATCACGCAGACCTGTCCATGCACACACGGACCAGTCCATGCACACACGGACCTGTCCACGTTCACACGGACCTGTCCACGCGCACACGGACCTGTCCACGCGCACACGGACCTGTCCACGCGCACACGGACCTGTCCACGCGCACACGGACCTGCCCACGCGCACACGGACCTGTCCACGCACACACAGACCTGTCCACGTACACACAGACCTGTGCACGTACACACAGACCTGTCCATGTACACACAGACCTGTCCACGAAAAAAACAGACCTGTCCATTTGCACGCGGACATGTCCATTTGCATGCGGACATGTCCATTTGCACGCGGACATGTCCATTTGCACGCGGACATGTCCATTTGCACGCGGACATGTCCATGCTCACGCGGACATGTCCATTCTAACACAGACCTGTTCATATTCACACAGACCTGTCCTTGTTCACACCTGACCATGCACTCAGAGATATGTTCATGTGCACGCAGACCTGTCCATGCTCACGCAGAACTGTCCAACCTCACGCAGACCTGTCCATGCGCGCGCAGACCTGTCCATGCGCGCGCAGACCTGTCCATGCGCACACAGACCAGTCCATGCGCACACAGACCAGTCCATGCGCACACAGACCAGTCCATGCGCACACAGACCTGTCCATGCGCACGCAGACCTGTCCATGCGCACACAGACCTGTCCATGCGCACACAGACCTGTCCATGCGCACACAGACCTGTCCATGCGCACACAGACCTGTCCTTGCGCACACAGACCTGTCCTTGCGCACACAGACCTGTCCATGCGCACACAGACCTGTCCATGCGCACACAGACCTGTCCATGCACACAAAGACCTGTCCATGCGCACACAGACCTGTCCATGCGCACACAGACCTGTCCATGTGCACACAGACCTGTCCATTTACACACAGACCTGTCCATTTACACACAGACCTGTCCATTTACACACAGACCTGTCCATTTATACACGGACCTGTCCATGTTCACACAGATCTGTCCATGTTCACGCAGACCTGTCCATGTTCACGCAGACCTGTCCATGTTCACGCAGACCTGTCCATGTTCACGCAGACCTGTCTATGTTCACGCAGACCTGTCTATGTTCACGCAGACCTGTCCATGCTCACGCAGACCTGTCTATGTTCACGCAGACCTGTCCATGCTCACGCAGACCTGTCCATGCTGACGCAGACCTGTCCATGCTCACGCAGACCTGTCCATGCTCACGCAGACCTGTCCATGCACACGCAGACCTGTCCATGCACACACGGACCAGTCCATGCACACACGGACCTGTCCACGCTCACACGGACCTGTCCACGCGCACACGGACCTGTCCACGCGCACACGGACCTGTCCACGCGCACACGGACCTGTCCACGCGCACACGGACCTGTCCACGCACACACAGACCTGTCCACGTACACACAGACCTGTCCACGTACACACAGACCTGTCCATGTACACACAGACCTGTCCACGAAAAAAACAGACCTGTCCATTTGCACACGGACATGTCCATTTGCACGCGGACATGTCCATTTGCACGCGGACATGTCCATTTGCACGCGGACATGTCCATGCTCACGCGGACATGTCCATTCTAACACAGACCTGTTCATATTCACACAGACCTGTCCTTGTTCACACCTGACCATGCACTCAGAGATATGTTCATGTGCACGCAGACCTGTCCATGCTCACGCAGAACTGTCCAAGCTCACGCAGACCTGTCCATGCGCGCGCAGACCTGTCCATGCGCGCGCAGACCTGTCCATGCGCGCGCAGACCTGTCCATATATACACAGACCTGTCCATAAATACACAGACCTGTCCATAAATACAGAGACCTGTCCGTAAATACACAGACCTGTCCATGTTCGCACAGACCTGTCCATGCGCACACTGACCTGTCCATGCGCACACAGACCTGTCCATGCGCACACAGACCTGTCCATGTTCACACTGACCTGTCCATGTTCACACAGACCTGTCCATGTTCACACAGACCTGTCCATGTTCACACAGACCTGTCCATGTTCACACAGACCTGTCCATGCGCACACTGACCTGTCCATGTTCACACTGACCTGTCCATGTTCACACTGACCTGTCCATGTTCACACAGACCTGTCCATGTTCACACAGACCTGTCCATGTTCACACAGACCTGTCCACGTTCACACAGACCTGTCCATGTTCACACAGACCTGTCCATGTTCGCACAGACCTGTCCATGCGCACACTGACCTGTCCATGCGCACACTGACCTGTCCATGTGCACACTGACCTGTCCATGCGCACACTGACCTGTCCATATTCACACTGACCTGTCCATATTCACACTGACCTGTCCATGCACTCACAGACGTGTTCATGCTCACACAGACGTGTTCATTGTCACACAGACGTGTCCATCCACAAACAAACATGTCCATGCACGCACAGACCTGTCCATGCACACACAGACCAGTCCATGCTCACACAGACCAGTCCATGCTCACACAGACCAGTCCATGCTCACACAGACCAGTCCATGCTCACACAGACCAGTCCATGCGCACACAGACCTGTCCATGCTCACACAGACCAGTCCATGCTCACAAAGACCTGTCCATGCGCACACAGACCTGTCCATGCGCACACAGACCTGTCCATGCGCACACAGACCTGTCCATGCGCACACAGACCTGTCCATGTTCACACTGACCTGTCCATGTTCACACAGACCTGTCCACGCTCACACAGACCTGTCCATGCTCACACAGACCTGTCCACGTTCACACAGACCTGTCCACATTCACACAGACCTGTCCATGTTCACACAGACCTGTCCATTTACACACAGACCTGTCCATGCACACACTGACCTGTCCATGCGCACACTGACCTGTCCATGCGCACACAGACCTGTCCATGTTCACACGGACCTGTCCATGCGCGCACGGACCTGTCCATGCGCACACAGACCTGTCCATGTTCACACAGACCTGTCCATGCGCGCACGGACCTGTCCATGATCACACAGACCTGTCCATGTTCACACAGACCAGTCCATGCTCACACAGACCAGTCCATGCGCACACAGACCTGTCCATTTACACACAGACCTGTCCATGTTCACACGGATCTGTCCATGCGCGCGCAGACCTGTCCATGCACGCGCAGACCTGTCCATGCGCGTGCAGACCTGTCCATAAATACACATACCTGTCCATAAATACTCAGACCTGTCAATAAATACACAGACCTATCCATGCACTCACAGTCCTGTCCATGCGCACACAGACCTGTCCATGCGCACACAGACCTGTCCATGTTCACACAGACCTGTCCATGTTCACACAGACCTGTCCATTTACATACAGACCTGTCCATTTACACACATACCTGTCCATATGCACACAGACCTGTCCATTTACACACAGACCTGTCCATATGCACACAGACCTGTCCATTTACACACATACCTGTCCATATGCACACAGACCTGTCCATTTACACACATACCTGTCCATGCTCGCACAGATCTGTCCATGTTCACGCAGACCTGTCCATGTTCACGCAGACCTGTCCATGTTCACGCAGACCTGTCCATGCTCACGCAGACCTGTCCATGAACACACAGACCTATCCATGAACACACAGACCTATCCATGAACACACAGACCTATCCATGAATACACAGACCTATCCATGAACACACAGACCAGTCCATGAACACGCAGACCTGTCCATGAAAACGCAGACCTGTCCATGCTCACACAGACCTGGCCATGCTCACACAGACCTGTCCATGCTCACACAGACCTGTCCATGCTCACACAGACCTGTCCATGATCACACAGACCTGTCCATGATCACACAGACCTGTCCATGAACACACAGACCTGTCCATGAACACACAGACCTGTCCATGCTCACACAGACCTGCCCAATATAGCTCAGACCTATTCATGAACTCACAGACCTGTCCATGAACACACAGACCTGTCCATGAACACACAGACCTGTCCATGAACACACAGACCTGCCCAATATAACTCAGACCTGTCCATGCTCACGCAGACCTGTCCATATATACACAATCCTGTCCATATATACACAGACCTGTCCATATATACACAGATCTGTCCATGTTCACACAGATCTGTCCATGTTCACACAGATCTGTCCATGTTCACACAGATCTGTCCATGTTCACACAGAACTGTCCATGTTCACGCAGACCTGTCCATGTTCACGCAGACCTGTCCATGTTCACGCAGACCTGCCCAATATAACTCAGACCTGTCCATGCTCACGCAGACCTGTCCATATATACACAATCCTGTCCATATATACACAGACCTGTCCATATATACACAGATCTGTCCATGTTCACACAGAACTGTCCATGTTCACGCAGACCTGTCCATGTTCACACAGAACTGTCCATGTTCACGCAGACCTGTCCATGTTCACGCAGACCTGTCCATGTTCACGCAGACCTGTCCATGCTCACGCAGACCTGTCCATGCTCTCACAGACCTGTCCATGAACACACAGACCTATCCATGAACACACAGACCTATCCATGAACACACAGACCTGTCCATGCACACACTGACCTGTCCATGAACACACAGACCTGCCCAATATAACTCAGACCTGTCCATATATACACAGACCTGTCCATATATACACAGACCTGTCCATGTTCACACAGATCTGTCCATGTTCACGCAGACCTGTCCATGTTCACGCAGACCTGTCCATGTTCACGCAGACCTGTCCAGGTTCACGCAGAGCTGTCCATGCTCACGCAGACCTGTCCATGAACACACAGACCTATCCATGAACACACAGACCTATCCATGAACACACAGACCTGTCCATGCACACACAGACCTGTCCATGAACACACAGACCTGCCCAATATAACTCAGACCTGTCCATATATACACAGACCTGTCCATATATACACAGACTTGTCCATATATACACAGATCTGTCCATGTTCACACAGATCTGTCCATGTTCACACAGACCTGTCCATGAACACGCAGACCTGTCCATGAACACGCAGACCTGTCCATGCTCACACAGACCTGTCCATGCTCACACAGACCTGTCCATGCTCACACAGACCTGTCCATGCTCACACAGACCTGTCCATGAACACGCAGACCTGTCCATGCTCACACAGACCTGCCCATGCTCGCACAGACCTGTCCATGCTCACACAGACCTGTCCATGCTCACACAGACCTGTCCATGCGCACACAGGACTGTCCATGCACACACAGACCTGTCCATGCGCACACAGACGTGTCCATGCGCACACAGAACTGTCCATGCGCACACAGAACTGTCCATGCACACACAGAACTGTCCATGAGCACACAGACCTGTCCATGCGCACACAGACCTGTCCATGCGCACACAGACCTGTCCATGCGCACACAGACCTGTCCATGCGCACACAGACCTGTCCATGCGCACACATGCCTGTCCATGCGCACGCAGACCTGTCCATGCGCAAGCAGACCAGTCCATGCACACGCAGACCCGTCCATGCACACGCAGACCCGTCCATGCACACGCAGACCCGTCCATGCACACGCAGACCTGTCCATGCACACGCAGACCTGTCCATGCTCACGCAGACCTGTCCATGCTCACGCAGACCTGTCCATGCTCACGCAGACCTGTCCATGCTCACACAGACCTGTCCATGCGCACACAGACCTGTCCATGCGCACACATGCCTGTCCATGCGCACGCAGACCTGTCCATGCGCAAGCAGACCAGTCCATGCACACGCAGACCCGTCCATGCACACGCAGACCCGTCCATGCACACGCAGACCCGTCCATGCACACGCAGACCCGTCCATGCACACGCAGACCTGTCCATGCACACGCAGACCTGTCCATGCGCACGCAGACCTGTCCATGCGCAAGCAGACCAGTCCATGCACACGCAGACCCGTCCATGCACACGCAGACCCGTCCATGCACACTCAGACCTGTCCATGTTCACGCAGGCCTGTCCATGTTCACGCAGACCTGTCCATGTTCACGCAGACCTGTCCATGCGCAAACAGACCTGTTCATGCTCACACAGACCTGTTCATGCTCACACTGACCTGTCCATGTTCACACAGACCTGTCCATGAACACACAGACCTGTCCATGAACACACAGACCTGTCCATGAACACACAGACCTGTCCATGAACACACAGACCTGTCCATGCTCACACAGACCTGTTCATGCTCACACAGTCCTGTCCATGAACACACAGACCTGCCCAATATAACTCAGACCTGTCCATGAACCCAGAGACCTGTCCATGAACCCAGAGACCTGTCCATGAACACACAGACCTGTCCATGAACACACAGACGTGTCCATGAACACACAGACCTGTCCATGAACACACAGACCTGTCCATGAACACACAGACCTGTCCATGAACATACAGACCTGTCCATGCTCACACAGACCTGTTCATGCTCACACAGTCCTGTCCATGAACACACAGATCTGCCCAATATAACTCAGACCTGTCCATGAACACACAGACCTGTCCATGAACACACAGACCTGTACATGAACACACAGACCTGTCCATGAACACACAGACCTGTCCATGAACACACAGACCTGTCCATGCTCACACAGTCCTGTTCATGCTCACACAGTCCTGTCCATGAACAGACAGACCTGCCCAATATAACTCAGACTTGTTCATGAACCCAGAGACCTGTCCATGAACACACAGACCTGTCCATGAACACACAGACCTGTCCATGAACACACAGACCTGTTCATGCTCACACAGACCTGTTCATGCTCACACAGACCTGTTCATGCTCACACAGACCTGTTCATGAACACACAGACCTGTCCATGAACACACAGACCTGTCCATGAACACACAGACTTGTCCATGAACACACAGACCTGTCCATGAACACACAGACCTGTCCATGAACACACAGACATGTCCATGAACACACAGACCTGTCCATGAACACACAGACCTGTCCATGAACACACAGACCAGTCCATGCTCACACAGACCTGTCCAATATAACTCAGACCTGTCCATGAACACAGACTTGTCCATGCTCTCACAGACCTGTCCATGCTCTCACAGACCTGTCCATTCTCTCACAGACCTGTCCATTCTCTCACAGACCTGTCCACTCTCTCACAGACCTGTCCATTCTCTCACAGACCTGTCCATTCTCTCACAGACCTGTCCATGCTCACACAGACCTGTCCATGTGCTCGCAGACCTATCCATGCTCATACAGACCTATCCATGCACACAGACATGCCCAATATAACTCAGACCTGTTCATGAACCCAGAGACCTGTCCATGAACACACAGACCTGTCCATGAACACACAGACCTGTCCATGAACACACAGACCTGTCCATGAACACACAGACCTGTCCATGCTCACACAGACCTGTTCATGCTCACACAGTCCTGTCCATGAACACACAGACCTGTCCAATATAACTCAGACCTGTCCATGAACACAGACCTGTCCATGCTCTCACAGACCTGTCCATTCTCTCACAGACCTGTCCACTCTCTCACAGACCTGTCCATTCTCTCACAGACCTGTCCATTCTCTCACAGACCTGTCCATGCACACACAGACCTGTCCATGTGCTCGCAGACCTATCCATGCTCATACAGACCTGTCCATGCACACACAGACCTGTCCATGCACACACTGACCTGTCCATGCACACACAGACCTGTCCATGCACACACAGACCTGTCCATGCACACACAGACCTGTCCATGCACACACAGACCTGTCCATGCAAACACAGAACTGTCCATGCGCACACAGACCTGTCCATGCGCACACAGACGTGTCCATGCGCACACAGAACTGTGCATGCGCACACAGAACTGTCCATGCGCACACAGAACTGTCCATGCGCACACAGACCTGTCCATGCGCACACAGACCTGTCCATGCGCACACAGACCTGTCCATGCGCACGCAGACCTGTCCATGCACACGCAGACCTGCCCATGCGCACGCAGACCTGTCCTTGCGCTCGCAGACCTGTCCACGCTCATACAGACCTGTCCACCCTCATACAGACCTGTCCACCCGCACACCGACCTGTCCACGCGCTCACCGACCAGTCCACGCGCACACCGACCTGTCCACGCGCACACCGACCTGTCCACGCGCACGCAGACCTGTCCACGCGCACGCAGACCTGTCCACGCGCACGCAAACCTGTCCACGCGCACGCAGACCTGTCCACGCACATGCAGACCTGTCCACGCGCACGAAGACCTGTCCACGCGCACGAAGACCTGTCCACGCACACGCAGACCTGTCCACGCGCACGCAGAACTGTCCACGCGCACGCAGACCTGTCCACGCGCACGCAGACCTGTCCACGCGCTCGCAGATCTGTCCACGCTCATGCAGACCTGTCCACGCTCATACAGACCTGTCCACGTGCACACAGACCTGTCCACGCGCACACAGACCTGTCCACGCGCACACAGACCTGTCCATGCGGACACAGACCTATCGATGTACACACACACCTATCCATGCTCACACAGACCTGTCCATGTGTACACAGACCTGTCCATGTGTACACAGACCTGTCCATGTGTACACAGACCTGTCCATGCGTACACAGACCTGTCCATGCGTACACAGACCTGTCCTTGCGTACATAGACCTGTCCATGCGTACACAGACCTGTCCATGCGGACACAGACCTGTCCATGCTCACGCGGACCTGTCCATGCTCAGACGGACCTGCCCATGCGCACACGGACCCGTCCATGTTCACACTGACCCGTCCATGCTCACACAGACCTGTCCATGTGTACACAGACCTGTCCATGTGTACACAGACCTGTCCATGTGTACACAGACCTGTCCATGCGTACACAGACCTGTCCATGCGTACACAGACCTGTCCTTGCGTACATAGACCTGTCCATGCGTACACAGGCCTGTCCATGCTCACACAGACCTGTCCATGCGCATACTGACCTGTCCATGCGCACACGGACCCGTCCATGTTCACACTGACCCGTCCATGTTCACACTGACCCTCCATGTACACACAGACCTGTCCATGTACACACAGACCTGTCCATGCTCACACAGACCTGTCCACTCTCACACAGACCTGCCCATGCACACACAGACCTGTCCATGCTCACACAGACCTGTCCACTCTCACACAGACCTGCCCATGCTCACACAGACCTGTCCATGCTCACACAGACCTGTCCATGTGCACACAGACCTGTCCATGTGCACACTGACCTGTCCATGTGCACACTGACCTGTCCATGTACACACTGACCTGTCCATGTACACACTGACATGACCATGTACACACTGACCTGACCATGTACACACAGACCTGTCCATGTACACCCAGACCTGTCCATGCGGACACAGACCTGTCCATGCGGACACAGGCCTGTCCATGCGGACACAGACCTGACCTTGTTCACACAGAACTGTCCTTGTTCACACAGACCTTTCCTTGTTCACACAGACCTGTCCATGCTCTCACAGACCTGTCCATGTGCACTCTGACCTGTCCGTTTTCACACAGACCTGTCCATGCACACACAGACCTGTCCATGCACACACAGACCTGTCCATGCTCTCACAGACCAGTCCATGCAATCGCAGACCTGTGTATGAACACACAGATCTGTCCATGTTCGCACAGATCTGGGATGAACACACAGACCTGTACATGAACACACAGACCTGTACATGAACACACAGACCTGTCCATGTGCTCGCAGACCTATCCATGCTCATACAGACCTATCCATGCACACACAGACATGCCCAATATAACTCAGACCTGTTCATGAACCCAGAGACCTGTCCATGAACACACAGACCTGTCCATGAACACACAGACCTGTCCATGAACACACAGACCTGTCCATGAACACACAGACCTGTCCATGCTCACACAATCCTGTTCATGCTCACACAGTCCTGTCCATGAACAGACAGACCTGCCCAATATAACTCAGACTTGTTCATGAACCCAGAGACCTGTCCATGAACACACAAACCTGTCCATGAACACACAGACCTGTCCATGAACACACAGACCTGTTCATGCTCACACAGACCTGTTCATGCTCACACAGACCTGTTCATGAACACACAGACCTGTCCATGAACACACAGACCTGTCCATGAACACACAGACTTGTCCATGAACACACAGACCTGTCCATGAACACACAGACCTGTCCGTGAACACACAGACCTGTCCATGAACACACAGACCAGTCCATGCTCACACAGACCTGTCCAATATAACTCAGACCTGTCCATGAACACAGACTTGTCCATGCTCTCACAGACCTGTCCATGCTCTCACAGACCTATCCATTCTCTCACAGACCTGTCCACTCTCTCACAGACCTGTCCATTCTCTCACAGACCTGTCCATTCTCTCACAGACCTGTCCATGCTCACACAGACCTGTCCATGTGCTCGCAGACCTATCCATGCTCATACAGACCTATCCATGCACACACAGACATGCCCAATATAACTCAGACCTGTTCATGAACCCAGAGACCTGTCCATGAACACACAGACCTGTCCATGAACACACAGACCTGTCCATGAATACACAGACCTGTCCATGAACATACAGACCTGTCCATGCTCACACAGACCTGTTCATGCTCACACAGTCCTGTCCATGAACACACAGACCTGTCCAATATAACTCAGACCTGTCCATGAACACAGACCTGTCCATGCTCTCACAGACCTGTCCATTCTCTCACAGACCTGTCCACTCTCTCACAGACCTGTCCATTCTCTCACAGACCTGTCCATTCTCTCACAGACCTGTCCATGCACACACAGACCTGTCCATGTGCTCGCAGACCTATCCATGCTCATACAGACCTGTCCATGCACACACAGACCTGTCCATGCACACACTGACCTGTCCATGCACACACAGACCTGTCCATGCACACACAGACCTGTCCATGCACACACTGACCTGTCCATGCACACACAGACCTGTCCATGCACACACAGACCTGTCCATGCACACACAGACCTGTCCATGCAAACACAGAACTGTCCATGCGCACACAGACCTGTGCATGCGCACACAGACGTGTCCATGCGCACACAGAACTGTGCATGCGCACACAGAACTGTCCATGCGCACACAGACCTGTCCATGCGCACACAGACCTGTCCATGCGCACACAGACCTGTTCATGCGCACACAGACCTGTCCATGCGCACGCAGACCTGTCCATGCACACGCAGACCTGTCCATGCGCACGCAGACCTGTCCATGCGCTCGCAGACCTGTCCACGCTCATACAGACCTGTTCATGCTCACACAGACCTGTCCACCCTCATACAGACCTGTCCACCCGCACACCGACCTGTCCACGCGCTCACCGACCTGTCCACGCGCAGACCGACCTGTCCACGCGCACACCGACCTGTCCACGCGCACGCAGACCTGTCCACGCGCACGCAGACCTGTCCACGCGCACGCAGACCTGTCCACGCGCACGCAGACCTGTCCACGCACATGCAGACCTGTCCACGCGCACGAAGACCTGTCCACGCGCACGAAGACCTGTCCACGCACATGCAGACCTGTCCACGCGCACGCAGAACTGTCCACGCGCACGCAGACCTGTCCACGCGCACGCAGACCTGTCCACGCGCTCGCAGATCTGTCCACGCTCATGCAGACCTGTCCACGCTCATACAGACCTGTCCACGTGCACACAGACCTGTCCACGCGCACACAGACCTGTCCACGCGCACACAGACCTGTCCACGCGTACACAGACCTGTCCACGCGCACACAGACCTGTCCACGCGCACACAGATCTGTCCACACGCACACAGACCTGTCCACGCGCACACAGACCTGTCCATGCGCACACACATTCCTGTCCATGCGCTCGCAGACCTGTCCATGCGCTCGCAGACCTGTCCATGCTCATACAGACCTGTCCATGCTCATACAGACTTGTCCATGCGCACAAAGTCGCGTACATGCACACACAGACCTGTTCATGTACACACAGACCTGTCCATGCTCTCTCAAACCAGTCCATGTACACACAGACCTGTTCATGTACACACAGACCTGTTCATGTACACACAGACCTGTCCATGCTCACACAGACCTGTCCATGCTCACACAGACCTGTCCATGCTTACACAGACCTGTCCATGCTCACACAGACCTGTCCATGCTCACACAGACCTATCGATGTACACACACACCTATCCATGCTCACACAGACCTGTCCATGTGTACACAGACCTGTCCATGTGTACACAGACCTGTCCATGTGTACACAGACCTGTCCATGTGTACACAGACCTGTCCATGCGTACACAGACCTGTCCATGCGTACACAGACCTGTCCTTGCGTACATAGACCTGTCCATGCGTACACAGACCTGTCCATGCGGACACAGACCTGTCCATGCGGACACAGACCTGTCCATGCTCAGACGGACCTGCCCATGCACACACAGACCTGTCCATGCTCACGCGGACCTGTCCATGCTCAGACGGACCTGCCCATGCACATACAGGCCTGTCCATGCTCACACAGATCTGTCCATGCGCATACTGACCTGTCCATGCTCACACGGACCCGTCCATGTTCACACTGACCCGTCCATGTTCACACTGACCCTCCATGTACACACAGACCTGTCCATGTACACACAGACCTGTCCATGCTCACACAGACCTGTCCACTCTCACACAGACCTGCCCATGCACACCCAGACCTGTCCATGCTCACACAGACCTGTCCATGTGCACACAGACCTGTCCATGTGCACACTGACCTGTCCATGTGCACACTGACCTGTCCATGTACACACTGACCTGTCCATGTACACACTGACATGACCATGTACACACTGACCTGACCATGTACACACAGACCTGTCCATGTACACCCAGACCTGTCCATGCGGACACAGACCTGTCCATGCGGACACAGACCTGTCCATGCGGACACAGACCTGTCCATGCGGACACAGACCTGTCCATGCGGACACAGACCTGACCTTGTTCACACAGAACTGTCCTTGTTCACACAGACCTGTCCTTGTTCACACAGACCTGTCCATGTGCACTCTGACCTGTCCGCTTTCACACAGACCTGTCCATGCACACACAGACCTGTCCATGCACACACAGACCTGTCCATGCTCTCACAGACCAGTCCATGCAATCGCAGACCTGTGTATGAACACACAGATCTGTCCATGTTCGCACAGATCTGGGATGTACGCACAGACCTGTCCATGCACGCACAGACCTGTCCATGCTCACACAGACCTGTCCATGCTCACACAGATCTGTCCATGCTCACACAGACCTGTCCATGAACACACAGACCTGTCCATGCTCTCACAGACCTGTCCATGCTCTCACAGACCTGTCCATGCTCTCACAGACCTGTCGATGCTCTCACTGACCTGTCCATTCTCTCACAGACCTGTCCATGCTCACACAGAACTGTCCATGTGCTCGTAGACCTATCCATGCTCATACAGACCTGTCCATGCACACACAGACCTGTCTATGCAAACACAGACCTGTCCATGCGCACACAGACCTGTCCATGCGCACAAGCGTGTCCATGCGCACACAGAACTGTCCATGCACACACAGAACTGTCCATGCACACACAGGACTGTCCATGCACACACAGACCTGTCCATGCGCACACAGACCTGTCCATGTGCACAGAGAACTGTCCATGCGCACACAGAACTGTCCATGCGCACACAGATCTGTCCATGCACACACAGAACTGTCCATGAGCACACAGACCGGTCCATGTGCACACAGACCTGTCCATGCGCACACAGACCTGTCCATGCGCACACAGACCTGTCCATGCGCACACAGACCTGTCCATGCGCACGCACACCCATCCATGCACACGCAGACCCGTCCATGCAAACGCAGACACGTCCATGCACACGCAGACACGTCCATGCACACGCAGACCTGTCCATGCACACGCAGACCTGTCCATGCACACGCAGACCTGTCCATGCTCACGCAGACCTGTCCATGCTCACGCAGACCTGTCCATGAACACACAGACCTGCCCAATATAACTCAGACCTGTCCATGTTCACGCAGACCTGTCCATGTTCACGCAGACCTGTCCATGTTCACGCAGACCTGTCCATGTTCACGCAGACCTGTCCATGAACACACAGACCTGTCCATGAACACACAGACCTGTCCATGAACACACAGACCTGTCCATGCTCACACAGACCTGTCCATGAACACACAGACCTGTCCATGAACACACAGACCTGTCCATGAACACACAGACCTGCCCAATATAACTCAGACCTGTTCATGAACCCAGAGACCTGTCCATGAACACACAGACCTGTCCATGAACACACAGACCTGTCCATGAACACACAGACCTGTCCATGAACAAACAGACCTGTCCATGAACACACAGACCTGCCCAATATAACTCAGACCTGTTCATGAACCCAGAGACATGTCCATGAACACACAGATCTGTCCATGAACACACAGACCTGTCCATGAACACACAGACCTGTCCATGAACACACAGACCTGTCCATGCTCACACAGACCTGTTCATGCTCACACAGTCCTGTCCATGAACACACAGACCTGCCCAATATAACTCAGACCTGTCCATGAACCCAAAGACCTGTCCATGAACCCAGAGACCTGTCCATGAACACACAGACCTGTCCATGAACACACAGACCTGTCCATGAACACACAGACCTGTCCATGAACACACAGACCTGTCCATGAACACACAGACCTGTCCATGAACATACAGACCTGTCCATGCTCACACAGACCTGTTCATGCTCACACAATCCTGTCCATGAACACACAGACCTGCCCAATATAACTCAGACCTGTCCATGAACACACAGACCTGTCCATGAACACACAGACCTGTCCATGAACACACAGACCTGTCCATGAACACACAGATCTGTCCATGAACACACAGACCTGTCCATGAACACACAGACCTGTCCATGAACACACAGACCTGTTCATGCTCACACAGACCTGTTCATGCTCACACAGACCTGTTCATGCTCACACAGACCTGTTCATGCTCACACAGACCTGTCCATGAACACACAGAACTGTCCATGAACACACAGACCTGTCCATGAACACACAGACCTGTCCATGCTCACACAGACCTGTCCATGAACACACAGACCTGTTCATGCTCACACAGACCTGTCCATGAACACACAGACCTGTCCATGAACACACAGACCTGTCCATGAACACACAGACCTGTCCATGCTCACACAGACCTGTCCAATATAACTCAGACCTGTCCATGCGCACACAGACCTGTCCATGCTCACAAAGACCTGTCCATGCACACGCAGACCTATCCATGCTCATACAGACCTGTCCATGCACACACAGACCTGTCCATGCACACACAGACCTGTCCATGAACACACAGACCTGTCCATCAACACACAGACCTGTCCATGCGCAAACAGACCTGTTCATGCTCACACAGACCTGTTCATGCTCACACAGACCTGTTCATGCTCACACAGACCTGTTCATGCTTACACAGACCTGTCCATGAACACACAGACCTGGCCATGAACACACAGACCTGTCCAAGAACACACAGACCTGTCCATGAACACACAGACCTGTCCATGCACACACAGGACTGTCCATGCACACACAGACCTGTCCATGCGCACACAGACCTGTCCATGCGCACACAGACCTGTCCACGCGCACGCAGACCAGTCCATGCGCACGCAGACCCGTCCATGCACACGCAGACCCGTCCATGCACACGCAGACCCGTCCATGCACACGCAGACCTGTCCATGCACACGCAGACCTGTCCATGCTCACGCAGACCTGTCCATGAACAGACAGACCTGCCCAATATAACTGAGACCTTTCCATGTTCACGCAGACCTGTCCATGCTCACACAGACCTGTCCATGCACACACAGACCTGTCCATGCGCACACAGACCTGTCCATGCGCACACAGACCTGTCCACGCGCACGCAGACCAGTCCATGCGCACGCAGACCCGTCCATGCACACGCAGACCCGTCCATGCACACGCAGACCCGTCCATGCACACGCAGACCTGTCCATGCACACGCAGACCTGTCCATGCTCACGCAGACCTGTCCATGAACAGACAGACCTGCCCAATATAACTGAGACCTTTCCATGTTCACGCAGACCTGTCCATGTTCACGCAGACCTGTCCATGTTCACGCAGACCTGTCCATGTTCACGCAGACCTGTCCATGAACACACAGACCTGTCCATGAACACACAGACCTGTCCATGAACACACAGACCTGTCCATGCTCACCCAGACCTGTTCATGCTCACACAGTCCTGTCCATGAACACACAGACCTGCCCAATATAACTCAGACCTGTCCATGAACCCAGAGACCTGTCCATGAACACACAGACCTGTCCATGAACACACAGACCTGTCCATGCTCATACAGACCTGTCCATGGACACACAGACCTGTCCATGCGCACACAGACCTGTCCATGCGCACACAGACCTGTCCATGCGCACACAGACCTGTCCATGCGCACGCAGACCCATCCATGCACACGCAGACCCATCCATGCAAACGCAGACACGTCCATGAACACGCAGACACGTCCATGCACACGCAGACCTGTCCATGCACACGCAGACCTGTCCATGCACAGGCAGACCTGTCCATGCTCACGCAGACCTGTCCATGCTCACGAAGACCTGTCCATGAACACACAGACCTGCCCAATTTAACTCAGACCTGTCCATGATCACGCAGGCCTGTCCATGTTCACGCAGACCTGTCCATGTTCACGCAGACCTGTCCATGTTCACGCAGACCTGTCCATGTTCACGCAGACCTGTCCATGAACACGCAGACCTGTCCATGAACACACATACCTGTCCATGAACACACAGACCTGTCCATGAACACACAGACCTGTCCATGAACACACAGACCTGTCCATGCTCACACAGACCTGTCCATGAACACACAGACCTGTCCATGAACACACAGACCTGTCCATGAACACACAGACCTGCCCAATATAACTCAGACCTGTTCATGAACCCAGAGACCTGTCCATGAACAAACAGACCTCTCCATGAACACACAGACCTGCCCAATATAACTCAGACCTGTTCATGAACCCAGAGACATGTCCATGAACACACAGATCTGTCCATGAACACACAGACCTGTCCATGAACACACAGACCTGTCCATGAACACACAGACCTGTCCATGCTCACACAGACCTGTTCATGCTCACACAGTCCTGTCCATGAACACACAGACCTGCCCAATATAACTCAGACCTGTCCATGAACCCAGAGACCTGTCCATGAACCCAGAGACCTGTCCATGAACACACAGACCTGTCCATGAACACACAGACCTGTCCATGAACACACAGACCTGTCCATGAACACACAGACCTGTCCATGAACACACAGACCTGTCCATGCTCACACAGACCTGTTCATGCTCACACAGACCTGTTCTTGCTCACACAGACCTGTCCATGAACACACAGACCTGTCCATGAACACACAGACCTGTCCATGAACACACAGACCTGTCCATGCTCACACAGACCTGTTCATGCTCACACAGACCTGTTCTTGCTCACACAGACCTGTCCATGAACACACAGACCTGTCCATGAACACACAGACCTGTCCATGAACACACAGACCTGTCCATGCTCACACAGACCTGTCCAATATAACTCAGACCTGTCCATGCGCACACAGACCTGTCCATGCTCACAAAGACCTGTCCATGCACACGCAGACCTATCCATGCTCATACAGACCTGTCCATGCACACACAGACCTGTCCATGCACACACAGACCTGTCCATGAACACACAGACCTGTCCATCAACACACAGACCTGTCCATGCGCAAACAGACCTGTTCATGCTCACACAGACCTGTTCATGCTCACACAGACCTGTTCATGCTCACACAGACCTGTTCATGCTCACACAGACCTGTCCATGAACACACAGACCTGGCCATGAACACACAGACCTGTCCAAGAACACACAGACCTGTCCATGAACACACAGACCTGTCCATGCACACACAGGACTGTCCATGCACACACAGACCTGTCCATGCGCACACAGACCTGTCCATGCGCACACAGACCTGTCCATGCGCACGCAGACCAGTCCATGCGCACGCAGACCCGTCCATGCACACGCAGACCCGTCCATGCACACGCAGACCCGTCCATGCACACGCAGACCTGTCCATGCACACGCAGACCTGTCCATGCTCACGCAGACCTGTCCATGCTCACGCAGACCTGTCCATGAACACACAGACCTGTCCATGAACACACAGACCTGTCCATGCTCACCCAGACCTGTTCATGCTCACACAGTCCTGTCCATGAACACACAGACCTGCCCAATATAACTCAGACCTGTCCATGAACCCAGAGACCTGTCCATGAACACACAGACCTGTCCATGAACATACAGACCTGTCCATGAACACACAGACCTGTCCATGAACACACAGACCTGTCCATGAACACACAGACCTGTCCATGCTCACACAGACCTGTTCATGCTCACACAGTCCTGTCCATGAACACACAAACCTGTTCATGCTCACACAGTCCTGTTCATGCTCACACAGACCGCCAATATAACTCAGACCTGTCCATGAACACACAAACCTGTCCATGAACACACAGACCTGTCCATGAACACACAGACCTGTCCATGAACACACAGACCTGTTCATGCTCACACAGTCCTGTTCATGCTCACACAGTCCTGTCCATGAACAGACAGACTTGCCCAATATAACTCAGACCTGTTCATGAACCCAGAGACCTGTCCATGAACACACAGACCTGTCCATGAACACACAGACCTGTCCATGAACACACAGACCTGTCCATGAACTCACAGACCTGTCCATGAACACACAGACCTGTCCATGAACACACAGACCTGTTCATGCTCACACAGACTTGTTCATGCTCACACAGACCTGTTCATGCTCACAGACCTGTTCATGAACACACAGACCTGTCCATGAACACACAGACCTGTCCATGAACACACAGACTTGTCCATGAACACATAGACTTGTCCATGAACACACAGACCTGTCCATGAACACACAGACCTGTCCATGCTCACACAGACCTGTCCAATATAAATCAGACCTGTCCATGAACACACAGACCTGTCCATGCTCACACAGACCTGTCCATGCTCACGCAGACCTATCCATGCTCATACAGACCTGTCCATGCACACACAGACCTGTCCATGCACACACAGACCTGTCCATGAACACACAGACCTGTCCATGCACACACAGAAATGTCCATGCGCAAACAGACCTGTTCATGCTCACACAGAACTGTTCATGCTCACACAGACCTGTTCATGCTCACACAGACCTGTTCATGGTCACACAGACCTGTCCATGAACACACAGACCTGTCCATGAACACACAGACCTGTCCATGAACACACAGACCTGTCCATGAACACACAGAACTGTCCATGCACACACAGGACTGTCCATGCACACACAGACCTGTCCATGCGCACACAGACGTGTCCATGCGCACACAGAACTGTCCATGAACACACAGACCTGTCCATGAACATACAGACCTGTCCATGCTCACACAGACCTGTTCATGCTCACACAGTCCTGTCCATGAACACACAGACCTGCCCAATATAACTCAGACCTGTCCATGAACACACAGACCTGTCCATGAACACACAGACCTGTCCATGAACACACAGACCTGTCCATGAACACACAGACCTGCCCAATATAACTCAGACCTGTCCATGAACACACAGACCTGTCCATGAACACACAGACCTGTCCAGGAACACACAGACCTGTCCATGCACACACAGACCTGTCCATGAACACACAGACCTGTTCATGCTCACACAGTCCTGTTCATGCTCACACAGTCCTGTCCATGAACAGACAGACCTGCCCAATATTACTCAGACCTGTTCATGAACCCAGAGACCTGTCCATGAACACACAGACCTGTCCATGGACACAGACCTGTCCGTGCTCTCACAGACCTGTCCATGCTCTCACAGACCTGTCCATGCTCTCACAGACCTGTCCATGCTCTCACAGACCTGTCCATGCTCTCACTGACCTGTCCATTCTCTCACAGACCTGTCCATGCTCTCAGACCTGTCCATTCTCTCACAGACCTGTCCATTCTCTCACAGACCTGTCCATGCACTCACAGAACTGTCCATGTGCTCGTAGACCTATCCATGCTCATACAGACCTGTCCATGCACACACAGACCTGTCCATGCACACACAGACCTGTCCATGCACACACAGACCTGTCCATGCAGACACAGAACTGTCCATGCACACACAGAACTGTCCATGCACACACAGGACTGTCCATGCACACACAGATCTGTCCATGCGCACACAGACCTGTCCATGCGCACACAGAACTGTCCATGCGCACACAGAACTGTCCATGTGCTCGTAGACCTATCCATGCTCATACAGACCTGTCCATGCACACACAGACCTGTCCATGCACACACAGACCTGTCCATGCAGACACAGAACTGTCCATGCACACACAGAACTGTCCATGCACACACAGAACTGTCCATGAGCACACAGACCGGTCCATGTGCACACAGACCTGTCCATGCGCACACAGACCTGTCCATGCGCACACAGACCTGTCCATGCGCACACAGACCTGTCCATGCGCACACAGACCTGTCCTAGCGCACGCAGACCGGTCCATGCGCACGCAGACCCGTCCATGCACACGCAGACCCGTCCATGCACACGCAGACCTGTTCATGCTCACACAGACCTGTTCATGCTCACACAGACCTGTTCATGCTCACACAGACCTGTTCATGCTCACACAGACCTGTCCATGAACACACAGACCTGTCCATGAACACACAGACTTGTCCATGAACACACAGACCTGTCCATGAACACACAGACCTGTCCATGAACAGACAGACCTGTCCATGAACACACAGACCTGTCCATGAACACACAGACCTGTCCATGAACATACAGACCTGTCCATGCTCACACAGACCTGTTCATGCTCACACAGTCCTGTCCATGAACACACAGACCTGCCCAATATAACTCAGACCTGTCCATGAACACACAGACCTGTTCATGAACCCAGAGACCTGTCCATGAACACACAGACCTGTTCATGCTCACACAGACCTGTTCATGCTCACACAGACCTGTTCATGCTCACACAGACCTGTCCATGAACACACAGACCTGTCCATGAACACACAGATCTGTTCATGCTCACACAGACCTGTTCATGCTCACACAGACCTGTTCATGCTCACACAGACTTGTTCATGCTCACACAGACCTGTTCATGCTCACACAGACCTGTTCATGCTCACACAGACCTGTCCATGAACACACAGACCTGTCCATGAACACACAGACTTGTCCATGAACACACAGACCTGTCCATGAACACACAGACCTGTCCATGAACACACAGACCTGTCCACGCTCACGCAGACGTATCCATGCTCATACAGACCTGTCCATGCACACACAGACTTGTCCATGCACACACAGACCTGTCCATGAACACACAGACCTGTCCATGCACACACAGAACTGTCCATGCGCAAACAGACCTGTTCATGCTCACACAGACCTGTTCATGCTCACACAGACCTGTTCATGAACACACAGACCTGTTCATGCTTACACAGACCTGTCCATGAACACACAGACCTGTCCATGAACACACAGACCTGTCCATGAACACACAGACCTGTCCATCAACACACAGACCTGTCCATGAACCCAGAGACCTGTCCATGAACACACAGACCTGTCCATGAACACACAGAACTGTCCATGCACACACAGGACTGTCCATGCACAGACAGACCTGTCCATGCACTCACAGACGTGTCCATGCGCACACAGAACTGTCCATGCGCACACAGAACTGTCCATGAACACACAGACCTGTCCATGCAGACACAGGACTGTCCATGCACACACAGACCTGTCCATGCGCACACAGAACTGTCCATGTGCTCGTAGACCTATCCATGCTCATACAGACCTGTCCATGCACACACAGACCTGTCCATGCAGACACAGAACTGTCCATGCACACACAGACCTGTCCATGCGCACACAGAACTGTCCATGTGCTCGTAGACCTATCCATGCTCATACAGACCTGTCCATGCACACACAGACCTGTCCATGCAGACACAGAACTGTACATGCACACACAGACCTGTCCATGCACACACAGACCTGTCCATGCAGACACAGAACTGTCCATGCACACACAGAACTGTCCATGCACACACAGGACTGTCCATGCACACACAGAACTGTCCATGAGCACACAGACCGGTCCATGTGCACACAGACCTGTCCATGCGCACACAGACCTGTCCATGCGCACACAGACCTGTCCATGCGCACACAGACCTGTCCATGCGCACACAGACCCGTCCATGCGCACGCAGACCCGTCCATGCACACACAGACCCGTCCATGCACACGCAGACCTGTTCATGCTCACACAGACCTGTTCATGCTCACACAGACCTGTTCATGCTCACACAGACCTGTTCATGCTCACACAGACCTGTCCATGAACACACAGACCTGTCCATGAACACACAGACTTGTCCATGAACACACAGACCTGTCCATGAACACACAGACCTGTCCATGAACAGACAGACCTGTCCATGAACACACAGACCTGTCCATGAACACACAGACCTGTCCATGAACATACAGACCTGTCCATGCTCACACAGACCTGTTCATGCTCACACAGTCCTGTCCATGAACACACAGACCTGCCCAATATAACTCAGACCTGTCCATGAACACACAGACCTGTTCATGAACCCAGAGACCTGTCCATGAACACACAGACCTGTTCATGCTCACACAGACCTGTTCATGCTCACACAGACCTGTTCATGCTCACACAGACCTGTCCATGAACACACAGACCTGTCCATGAACACACAGATCTGTTCATGCTCACACAGACCTGTTCATGCTCACACAGACCTGTTCATGCTCACACAGACCTGTTCATGCTCACACAGACCTGTTCATGCTCACACAGACCTGTCCATGAACACACAGACCTGTCCATGAACACACAGACCTGTCCATGAACACACAGACCTGTCCACGCTCACGCAGACGTATCCATGCTCATACAGACCTGTCCATGCACACACAGACTTGTCCATGCACACACAGACCTGTCCATGAACACACAGACCTGTCCATGCACACACAGAACTGTCCATGCGCAAACAGACCTGTTCATGCTCACACAGACCTGTTCATGCTCACACAGACCTGTTCATGAACACACAGACCTGTTCATGCTCACACAGACCTGTCCATGAACACACAGACCTGTCCATGAACACACAGAACTGTCCATGCACACACAGGACTGTCCATGCACAGACAGACCTGTCCATGCACTCACAGACGTGTCCATGCGCACACAGAACTGTCCATGCGCACACAGAACTGTCCATGAACACACAGAGCTGTCCATGAACACACAGACCTGTCCATGAACACACAGACCTGTCCATCAACACACAGACCTGTCCATGAACCCAGAGACCTGTCCATGAACACACAGACCTGTCCATGAACACACAGACCTGTCCATGAACACACAGACCTGTCCATGAACACACAGACCTGTCCATGAACACACAGAACTGTCCATGCACACACAGGACTGTCCATGCACACACAGACCTGTCCATGCGCACACAGACGTGTCCATGCGCACACAGAACTGTCCATGCGCACACAGAACTGTCCATGCGCACACAGAACTGTCCATGCACACACAGAACTGTCCATGAGCACACAGACCTGTCCATGCGCACACAGACCTGTCCATGCGCACACAGACCTGTCCATGCGCACACAGACCTGTCCATGCGCACACATGCCTGTCCATGCGCACGCAGACCTGTCCATGCGCAAGCAGACCAGTCCATGCACACGCAGACCCGTCCATGCACACGCAGACCCGTCCATGCACACGCAGACCTGTCCATGCACACGCAGACCTGTCCATGCTCACGCAGACCTGTCCATGCTCACGCAGACCTGTCCATGAACACACAGACCTGCCCAATATAACTCAGACCTGTCCATGTTCACGCAGGCCTGTCCATGTTCACGCAGACCTGTCCATGTTCACGCAGACCTGTCCATGCGCAAACAGACCTGTTCATGCTCACACAGACCTGTTCATGCTCACACAGACCTGTCCATGTTCACACAGACCTGTCCATGAACACACAGACCTGTCCATGAACACACAGACCTGTCCATGAACACACAGACCTGTCCATGAACACACAGTCCTGTCGATGAACACACAGACCTGCCCAATATAACTCAGACCTGTCCATGAACCCAGAGACCTGTCCATGAACCCAGAGACCTGTCCATGAACACACAGACCTGTCCATGAACACACAGACCTGTCCATGAACACACAGACCTGTCCATGAACACACAGACCTGTCCATGCTCACACAGACCTGTTCATGCTCACACAGTCCTGTCCATGAACACACAGACCTGCCCAATATAACTCAGACCTGTCCATGAACACACAGACCTGTCCATGAACACACAGACCTGTACATGAACACACAGACCTGTCCATGAACACACAGACCTGTCCATGAACACACAGACCTGTCCATGCTCACACAGTCCTGTTCATGCTCACACAGTCCTGTCCATGAACAGACAGACCTGCCCAATATAACTCAGACTTGTTCATGAACCCAGAGACCTGTCCATGAACACACAGACCTGTCCATGAACACACAGACCTGTCCATGAACACACAGACCTGTTCATGCTCACACAGACCTGTTCATGCTCACACAGACCTGTTCATGCTCACACAGACCTGTTCATGCTCACACAGACCTGTTCATGAACACACAGACCTGTCCATGAACACACAGACCTGTCCATGAACACACAGACTTGCCCATGAACACACAGACCTGTCCATGAACACACAGACCTGTCCATGAAAACACAGACATGTCCATGAACACACAGACCTGTCCATGAACACACAGACCTGTCCATGAACACACAGACCAGTCCATGCTCACACAGACCTGTCCAATATAACTCAGACCTGTCCATGAACACAGACTTGTCCATGCTCTCACAGACCTGTCCATTCTCTCACAGACCTGTCCATTCTCTCACAGACCTGTCCACTCTCTCACAGACCTGTCCATTCTCTCACAGACCTGTCCATTCTCTCACAGACCTGTCCATGCTCACACAGACCTGTCCATGTGCTCGCAGACCTATCCATGCTCATACAGACCTATCCATGCACACACACACATGCCCAATATAACTCAGACCTGTTCATGAACCCAGAGACCTGTCCATGAACACACAGACCTGTCCATGAACACACAGACCTGTCCATGAACACACAGACCTGTCCATGAACACACAGACCTGTCCATGCTCACACAGACCTGTTCATGCTCACACAGTCCTGTCCATGAACACACAGACCTGCCAATATAACTCAGACCTGTCCATGAACACACAAACCTGTCCAGGAACACACAGACCTGTCCATGAACACACAGACCTGTCCATGAACACACAGACCTGTTCATGCTCACACAGTCCTGTTCATGCTCACACAGTCCTGTCCATGAACAGTCAGACCTGCCCAATATAACTCAGACCTGTTCATGAACCCAGAGACCTGTCCATGAACACACAGACCTGTCCATGAACACACAGACCTGTCCATGAACACACAGACCTGTCCATGAACACACAGACCTGTTCATGCTCACACAGACTTGTTCATGCTCACACAGACCTGTTCATGCTCACAGACCTGTTCATGAACACACAGACCTGTCCATGAACACACAGACCTGTCCATGAACACACAGACTTGTCCATGAACACATAGACCTGTCCATGAACACACAGACCTGTCCATGAACACACAGACCTGTCCATGAACACACAGACCTGTCCATGCTCACACAGACCTGTCCAATATAACTCAGACCTGTCCATGAACACACAGACCTGTCCATGCTCACGCAGACCTATCCATGCTCATACAGACCTGTCCATGCACACACAGACCTGTCCATGCACACACAGACCTGTCCATGCACACACAGACCTGTCCATGCTCACACAGAACTGTTCATGAACACACAGACCTGTCCATGAACACACAGACCTGTCCATGCACACACAGAAATGTCCATGCGCAAACAGACCTGTTCATGCTCACACAGAACTGTTCATGCTCACACAGACCTCTTCATGCTCACACAGACCTGTTCATGCTCACACAGACCTGTCCATGAACACACAGACCTGTCCATGAACACACAGACCTGTCCATGAACACACAGACCTGTCCATGAACACACAGAACTGTCCATGAACACACAGACCTGTCCATGAACACACAGACCTGTCCATGAACATACAGACCTGTCCATGCTCACACAGACCTGTTCATGCTCACACAGTCCTGTCCATGAACACACAGACCTGCCCAATATAACTCAGACCTGTCCATGAACACACAGACCTGTCCATGAACACACAGACCTGTCCATGAACACACAGACCTGTCCATGAACACACAGACCTGCCCAATATAACTCAGACCTGTCCATGAACACACAGACCTGTCCATGAACACACAGACCTGTCCAGGAACACACAGACCTGTCCATGAACACACAGACCTGTCCATGAACATACAGACCTGTTCATGCTCACACAGTCCTGTTCATGCTCACACAGTCCTGTCCATGAACAGACAGACCTGCCCAATATTACTCAGACCTGTTCATGAACCCAGAGACCTGTCCTTGAACACACAGACCTGTCCATGAACACAGACCTGTCCATGCTCTCACAGACCTGTCCATGCTCTCACAGACCTGTCCATGCTCTCACAGACCTGTCCATGCTCTCACAGACCTGTCCATGCTCTCACTGACCTGTCCATTCTCTCACAGACCTGTCCATGCTCTCAGACCTGTCCATTCTCTCACAGACCTGTCCATTCTCTCACAGACCTGTCCATGCTCTCACAGAACTGTCCATGTGCTCGTAGACCTATCCATGCTCATACAGACCTGTCCATGCACACACAGACCTGTCCATGCACACACAGACCTGTCCATGCAGACACAGAACTGTCCATGCACACACAGAACTGTCCATGAACACACAGACCTGTCCATGAACACACAGACCTGTTCATGCTCACACAGACCTGTTCATGCTCACACAGACCTGTTCATGCTCACACAGACCTGTTCATGCTCACACAGACCTGTTCATGAACACACAGACCTGTCCATGAACACACAGACCTGTCCATGAACACACAGACTTGCCCATGAACACACAGACCTGTCCATGAACACACAGACCTGTCCATGAAAACACAGACATGTCCATGAACACACAGACCTGTCCATGAACACACAGACCTGTCCATGAACACACAGACCAGTCCATGCTCACACAGACCTGTCCAATATAACTCAGACCTGTCCATGAACACAGACTTGTCCATGCTCTCACAGACCTGTCCATTCTCTCACAGACCTGTCCATTCTCTCACAGACCTGTCCACTCTCTCACAGACCTGTCCATTCTCTCACAGACCTCTCCATTCTCTCACAGACCTGTCCATGCTCACACAGACCTGTCCATGTGCTCGCAGACCTATCCATGCTCATACAGACCTATCCATGCACACACACACATGCCCAATATAACTCAGACCTGTTCATGAACCCAGAGACCTGTCCATGAACACACAGACCTGTCCATGAACACACAGACCTGTCCATGAACACACAGACCTGTCCATGAACACACAGACCTGTCCATGCTCACACAGACCTGTTCATGCTCACACAGTCCTGTCCATGAACACACAGACCTGCCAATATAACTCAGACCTGTCCATGAACACACAAACCTGTCCAGGAACACACAGACCTGTCCATGAACACACAGACCTGTCCATGAACACACAGACCTGTTCATGCTCACACAGTCCTGTTCATGCTCACACAGTCCTGTCCATGAACAGTCAGACCTGCCCAATATAACTCAGACCTGTTCATGAACCCAGAGACCTGTCCATGAACACACAGACCTGTCCATGAACACACAGACCTGTCCATGAACACACAGACCTGTCCATGAACACACAGACCTGTTCATGCTCACACAGGCTTGTTCATGCTCACACAGACCTGTTCATGCTCACAGACCTGTTCATGAACACACAGACCTGTCCATGAACACACAGACCTGTCCATGAACACACAGACTTGTCCATGAACACATAGACCTGTCCATGAACACACAGACCTGTCCATGAACACACAGACCTGTCCATGAACACACAGACCTGTCCATGCTCACACAGACCTGTCCAATATAACTCAGACCTGTCCATGAACACACAGACCTGTCCATGCTCACGCAGACCTATCCATGCTCATACAGACCTGTCCATGCACACACAGACCTGTCCATGCACACACAGACCTGTCCATGCACACACAGACCTGTCCATGCTCACACAGAACTGTTCATGAACACACAGACCTGTCCATGAACACACAGACCTGTCCATGCACACACAGAAATGTCCATGCGCAAACAGACCTGTTCATGCTCACACAGAACTGTTCATGCTCACACAGACCTCTTCATGCTCACACAGACCTGTTCATGCTCACACAGACCTGTCCATGAACACACAGACCTGTCCATGAACACACAGACCTGTCCATGAACACACAGAACTGTCCATGAACACACAGACCTGTCCATGAACACACAGACCTGTCCATGAACATACAGACCTGTCCATGCTCACACAGACCTGTTCATGCTCACACAGTCCTGTCCATGAACACACAGACCTGCCCAATATAACTCAGACCTGTCCATGAACACACAGACCTGTCCATGAACACACAGACCTGTCCATGAACACACAGACCTGTCCATGAACACACAGACCTGCCCAATATAACTCAGACCTGTCCATGAACACACAGACCTGTCCATGAACACACAGACCTGTCCAGGAACACACAGACCTGTCCATGAACACACAGAACTGTCCATGAACACACAGACCTGTTCATGCTCACACAGTCCTGTTCATGCTCACACAGTCCTGTCCATGAACAGACAGACCTGCCCAATATTACTCAGACCTGTTCATGAACCCAGAGACCTGTCCTTGAACACACAGACCTGTCCATGAACACAGACCTGTCCATGCTCTCACAGACCTGTCCATGCTCTCACAGACCTGTCCATGCTCTCACAGACCTGTCCATGCTCTCACAGACCTGTCCATGCTCTCACTGACCTGTCCATTCTCTCACAGACCTGTCCATGCTCTCAGACCTGTCCATTCTCTCACAGACCTGTCCATTCTCTCACAGACCTGTCCATGCTCTCACAGAACTGTCCATGTGCTCGTAGACCTATCCATGCTCATACAGACCTGTCCATGCACACACAGACCTGTCCATGCACACACAGACCTGTCCATGCAGACACAGAACTGTCCATGCACACACAGAACTGTCCATGCACACACAGGACTGTCCATGCACACACAGATCTGTCCATGCGCACACAGACCTGTCCATGCGCACACAGAACTGTCCATGCGCACACAGAACTGTCCATGTGCTCGTAGACCTATCCATGCTCATACAGACCTGTCCATGCACACACAGACCTGTCCATGCTCACACAGAACTGTTCATGCTCACACAGACCTGTTCATGCTCACACAGACCTGTTCATGCTCACACAGACCTGTTCATGCTCACACAGACCTGTCCATGAACACACAGACCTGTCCATGAACACACAGACCTGTCCATGAACACACAGAACTGTCCATGCACACACAGGACTGTCCATGCACACACAGACCTGTCCATGCGCACAAAGACGTGTCCATGCGCACACAGAACTGTCCATGAACACACAGACCTGTCCATGAACATACAGACCTGTCCATGCTCACACAGACCTGTTCATGCTCACACAGTCCTGTCCATGAACACACAGACCTGCCCAATATAACTCAGACCTGTCCATGAACACACAGACCTGTCCATGAACACACAGACCTGTCCATGAACACACAGACCTGTCCATGAACACACAGACCTGCCCAATATAACTCAGACCTGTCCATGAACACACAGACCTGTCCATGAACACACAGACCTGTCCAGGAACACACAGACCTGTCCATGAACACACAGACCTGTCCATGAACACACAGACCTGTTCATGCTCACACAGTCCTGTTCATGCTCACACAGTCCTGTCCATGAACAGACAGACCTGCCCAATATTACTCAGACCTGTTCATGAACCCAGAGACCTGTCCATGAACACACAGACCTGTCCATGAACACAGTCCTGTCCATGCTCTCACAGACCTGTCCATGCTCTCACAGACCTGTCCATGCTCTCACAGACCTGTCCATGCTCTCACAGACCTGTCCATGCTCTCACTGACCTGTCCATTCTCTCACAGACCTGTCCATGCTCTCAGACCTGTCCATTCTCTCACAGACCTGTCCATTCTCTCACAGACCTGTCCATGCTCTCACAGAACTGTCCATGTGCTCGTAGACCTATCCATGCTCATACAGACCTGTCCATGCACACACAGACCTGTCCATGCACACACAGACCTGTCCATGCAGACACAGAACTGTCCATGCACACACAGAACTGTCCATGCACACACAGGACTGTCCATGCACACACAGATCTGTCCATGCGCACACAGACCTGTCCATGCGCACACAGAACTGTCCATGCGCACACAGAACTGTCCATGTGCTCGTAGACATATCCATGCTCATACAGACCTGTCCATGCACACACAGACCTGTCCATGCACACACAGACCTGTCCATGCAGACACAGAACTGTCCATGCACACACAGAACTGTCCATGCACACACAGGACTGTCCATGCACACACAGACCTGTCCATGCTCACGCAGACGTATCCATGCTCATACAGACCTGTCCATGCACACACAGACTTGTCCATGCACACACAGACCTGTCCATGAACACACAGACCTGTCCATGCACACACAGAACTGTCCATGCGCAAACAGACCTGTTCATGCTCACACAGACCTGTTCATGCTCACACAGACCTGTTCATGCTCACACAGACCTGTTCATGCTCACACAGACCTGTCCATGAACACACAGACCTGTCCATGAACACACAGACCTGTCCATGAACACACAGACCTGTCCATCAACACACAGACCTGTCCATGAACCCAGAGACCTGTCCATGAACACACAGACCTGTCCATGAACACACAGAACTGTCCATGCACACACAGGACTGTCCATGCACACACAGACCTGTCCATGCGCTCACAGACGTGTCCATGCGCACACAGAACTGTCCATACGCACACAGAACTGTCCATGAACACACAGACCTGTCCATGAACACACAGACCTGTCCATGACCTGTTCATGCTCACACAGTCCTGTCCATGAACACACAGACCTGTCCATGAACACACAGACCTGCCCAATATAACTCAGACCTGTCCATGAACACACAGACCTGTCCATGAACACACAGACCTGTACATGAACCCAGAGACCTGTCCATGAACACACAGACCTGTCCATGAACACACAGAACTGTCCATGCACACACAGGACTGTCCATGCACACACAGACCTGTCCATGCGCACACAGACGTGTCCATGCGCACACAGACCTGTCCATGCGCACACAGACCTGTCCATGCGCACACAGACCTGTCCATGCGCACACAGACCTGTCCATGCGCACACATGCCTGTCCATGCGCACGCAGACCTGTCCATGCGCAAGCAGACCAGTCCATGCACACGCAGACCCGTCCATGCACACGCAGACCCGTCCATGCACACGCAGACCTGTCCATGCACACGCAGACCTGTCCATGCTCACGCAGACCTGTCCATGCTCACGCAGACCTGTCCATGAACACACAGACCTGCCCAATATAACTCAGACCTGTCCATGTTCACGCAGACCTGTCCATGCTCTCACAGACCTGTCCATGCTCACACAGACCTGTTCATGCTCACACAGACCTGTCCATGTTCAAGCAGACCTGTCCATGCTCACACAGACCTGTCCATGTTCACACAGACCTGTCCATGAACACACAGACCTGTCCATGTGCACACTGACCTGTCCATGTACACACTGACCTGTCCATGTACACACTGACATGACCATGTACACACTGACCTGACCATGTACACACAGACCTGTCCATGTACACCCAGACCTGTCCATGCGGACACAGACCTGTCCATGCGGACACAGACCTGTCCATGCGGACACAGACCTGACCTTGTTCACACAGAACTGTCCTTGTTCACACAGACCTTTCCTTGTTCACACAGACCTGTCCATGCTCTCACAGACCTGTCCATGTGCACTCTGACATGTCCGTTTTCACACAGACCTGTCCATGCACACACAGACCTGTCCAAGCACACACAGACCTGTCCATGCTCTCACAGACCAGTCCATGCAATCGCAGACCTGTGTATGAACACACAGATCTGTCCATGTTCGCACAGATCTGGGATGTACGCACAGACCTGTCCATGCTCACACAGATCTGTCCATGCTCACACAGACCTGTCCATGCTCACACAGACCTGTCCATGTGTACACAGACCTGTCCATGTGTACACAGACCTGTCCATGCGGACACAGACCTGTCCATGCGTACACGGACCTGTCCATGGGACACAGACCTGTCCATGTGGACACAGACCTGTCCATGCAGACACGGACCTGTCCATGGGACACAGACCTGTCCATCCGGACACAGACCTGTCCATGCGGACACAGACCTGTCCATGCTCACACAGACCTGGCCATGCGCATACTGACCTGTCCAATGGCACACGGACCCGCCCATGCGCACACGGACCCGCCCATGCGCACACGGACCCGCCCATGTTCACACTGACCCGTCCATGTTCACACAGACCTGTCCATGTTCACACTGACCTGTCCATGTGCACACTGACCTGTCCATGTTCACACTGACCCGTCCATGTTCACACTGACCCATCCATGTACACACAGACCTGTCCATGAACACACAGACCTGTCCATTCTCACACAGACCTGCCCATGCACACCCAGACCTGTCCATGCTCAAACAGACCTGTCCATGCTCAAACAGACCTGTCCATGCGCACACTGACCTGTCCATGTGCACACTGACCTGTCCATTTGCACACTGACCTGTCCATGTACACACTGACCTGTCCATGTACACACAGAACTGTTCATGCTCACACAGACCTGTTCATGCTCACACAGACCTGTTCATGCTCACACAGACCTGTTCATGCTCACACAGACCTGTCCATGAACACACAGACCTGTCCATGAACACACAGACCTGTCCATGAACACACAGACCTGTCCATGAACACACAGAACTGTCCATGCACACACAGGACTGTCCATGCACACACAGACCTGTCCATGCGCACAAAGACGTGTCCATGCGCACACAGAACTGTCCATGAACACACAGACCTGTCCATGAACATACAGACCTGTCCATGCTCACACAGACCTGTTCATGCTCACACAGTCCTGTCCATGAACACACAGACCTGCCCAATATAACTCAGACCTGTCCATGAACACACAGACCTGTCCATGAACACACAGACCTGTCCATGAACACACAGACCTGCCCAATATAACTCAGACCTGTCCATGAACACACAGACCTGTCCATGAACACACAGACCCGTCCAGGAACACACAGACCTGTCCATGAACACACAGACCTGTCCATGAACACACAGACCTGTTCATGCTCACACAGTCCTGTTCATGCTCACACAGTCCTGTCCATGAACAGACAGACCTGCCCAATATTACTCAGACCTGTTCATGAACCCAGAGACCTGTCCATGAACACACAGACCTGTCCATGAACACAGACCTGTCCATGCTCTCACAGACCTGTCCATGCTCTCACAGACCTGTCCATGCTCTCACAGACCTGTCCATGCTCTCACAGACCTGTCCATGCTCTCACTGACCTGTCCATTCTCTCACAGACCTGTCCATGCTCTCAGACCTGTCCATTCTCTCACAGACCTGTCCATTCTCTCACAGACCTGTCCATGCTCTCACAGAACTGTCCATGTGCTCGTAGACCTATCCATGCTCATACAGACCTGTCCATGCACACACAGACCTGTCCATGCACACACAGACCTGTCCATGCACACACAGGACTGTCCATGCACACACAGATCTGTCCATGCGCACACAGACCTGTCCATGCGCACACAGAACTGTCCATGCGCACACAGAACTGTCCATGTGCTCGTAGACCTATCCATGCTCATACAGACCTGTCCATGCACACACAGACCTGTCCATGCACACACAGACCTGTCCATGCAGACACAGAACTGTCCATGCACACACAGGACTGTCCATGCACACACAGACCTGTCCATGCTCACGCAGACGTATCCATGCTCATACAGACCTGTCCATGCACACACAGACTTGTCCATGCACACACAGACCTGTCCATGAACACACAGACCTGTCCATGCACACACAGAACTGTCCATGCGCAAACAGACCTGTTCATGCTCACACAGACCTGTTCATGCTCACACAGACCTGTTCATGCTCACACAGACCTGTCCATGAACACACAGACCTGTCCATGAACACACAGACCTGTCCATGAACACACAGACCTGTCCATCAACACACAGACCTGTCCATGAACCCAGAGACCTGTCCATGAACACACAGACCTGTCCATGAACACACAGAACTGTCCATGCACACACAGGACTGTCCATGCACACACAGACCTGTCCATGCGCTCACAGACGTGTCCATGCGCACACAGAACTGTCCATGCGCACACAGAACTGTCCATGAACACACAGACCTGTCCATGAACACACAGACCTGTCCATGAACACACAGACCTGTCCATCAACACACAGACCTGTCCATGAACCCAGAGACCTGTCCATGAACACACAGACCTGTCCATGAACACACAGAACTGTCCATGCACACACAGGACTGTCCATGCACACACAGACCTGTCCATGCGCACACAGACGTGTCCATGCACACACAGAACTGTCCATGCGCACACAGACGTGTCCATGCGCACACAGAACTGTCCATGCGCACACAGACCTGTCCATGCGCACACAGACCTGTCCATGCGCACACATGCCTGTCCATGCGCACGCAGACCTGTCCATGCGCAAGCAGACCAGTCCATGCACACGCAGACCCGTCCATGCACACGCAGACCCGTCCATGCACACGCAGACCTGTCCATGCACACGCAGACCTGTCCATGCTCACGCAGACCTGTCCATGCTCACGCAGACCTGTCCATGAACACACAGACCTGCCCAATATAACTCAGACCTGTCCATGTTCACGCAGACCTGTCCATGTTCACGCAGACCTGTCCATGCTCACACAGACCTGTTCATGCTCACACAGACCTGTCCATGTTCAAGCAGACCTGTCCATGCTCACACAGACCTGTCCATGTGCACACTGACCTGTCCATGTACACACTGACCTGTCCATGTACACACTGACATGACCATGTACACACTGACCTGACCATGTACACACAGACCTGTCCATGTACACCCAGACCTGTCCATGCGGACACAGACCTGTCCATGCGGACACAGACCTGTCCATGCGGACACAGACCTGACCTTGTTCTCACAGAACTGTCCTTGTTCACACAGACCTTTCCTTGTTCACACAGACCTGTCCATGCTCTCACAGACCTGTCCATGTGCACTCTGACCTGTCCGTTTTCACACAGACCTGTCCATGCACACACAGACCTGTCCAAGCACACACAGACCTGTCCATGCTCTCACAGACCAGTCCATGCAATCGCAGACCTGTGTATGAACACACAGATCTGTCCATGTTCGCACAGATCTGGGATGTACGCACAGACCTGTCCATGCTCACACAGATCTGTCCATGCTCACACAGACCTGTCCATGCTCACACAGACCTGTCCATGTGTACACAGACCTGTCCATGTGTACACAGACCTGTCCATGCGGACACAGACCTGTCCATGCGTACACAGACCTGTCCATGCGTACACAGACCTGTCCATGGGACACAGACCTGTCCATGTGGACACAGACCTGTCCATGCAGACACGGACCTGTCCATGGGACACAGACCTGTCCATCCGGACACAGACCTGTCCATGCGGACACAGACCTGTCCATGCTCACACAGACCTGGCCATGCGCACACAGACCTGTCCAATGGCACACGGACCCGCCCATGCGCACACGGACCCGCCCATGCGCACACGGACCCGCCCATGTTCACACTGACCCGTCCATGTACACACAGACCTGTCCATGTTCACACTGACCTGTCCATGTGCACACTGACCTGTCCATGTTCACACTGACCCGTCCATGTTCACACTGACCCATCCATGTACACACAGACCTGTCCATGAACACACAGACCTGTCCATTCTCACACAGACCTGCCCATGCACACCCAGACCTGTCCATGCTCAAACAGACCTGTCCATGCGCACACTGACCTGTCCATGTGCACACTGACCTGTCCATTTGCACACTGACCTGTCCATGTACACACTGACCTGTCCATGTACACACAGACCTGTCCATGTACACACAGACCTGTCCATGCGGACCCAGACCTGTCCATGCGGACACAGACCTGTCCATGTGGACACAGACCTGACCTTGTTCACACAGAACTGTCCTTGTTCACACAGACCTGTCCTTGTTCACACAGACCTGTCCTTGTTCACACAGACCTATCCATGCTCACACAGACCTGTCCTTGAACACACAGACCTGTCCATGCTCACACAGACCTATCCATGCTCACACAGACCTGTCCATGCTCACACAGACCTGTCCATGAACACACAGACCTGTCCATGAACACACAGACCTGTCCATGAACACACAGACCTGTCCATGAACACACAGACCTGCCCAATATAACTCAGACCTGTCCATGAACCCAGAGACCTGTCCATGAACCCAGAGACCTGTCCATGAACACACAGACCTGTCCATGAACACACAGACCTGTCCATGAACACACAGACCTGTCCATGAACATACAGACCTGTCCATGCTCACACAGACCTGTTCATGCTCACACAGTCCTGTCCATGAACACACAGACCTGCCCAATATAACTCAGACCTGTCCATGAACACACAGACCTGTCCATGAACACACAGACCTGTCCATGAACACACAGACCTGTCCATGAACACACAGACCTGTTCATGCTCACACAGTCCTGTTCATGCTCACACAGTCCTGTCCATGAACAGACAGACCTGCCCAATATAACTCAGACCTGTCCATGAACACACAGACCTGTCCATGAACACACAGACCTGTCCATGAACACACAGACCTGTCCATGAACACACAGACCTGTTCATGCTCACACAGACCTGTTCATGCTCACACAGACCTGTTCATGCTCACACAGACCTGTTCATGCTCACACAGACCTGTTCATGAACACACAGACCTGTCCATGAACACACAGACCTGTCCATGAACACACAGACTTGTCCATGAAGACACAGACCTGTCCATGAACACACAGACCTGTCCATGAACACACAGACCTGTCCATGAACACACAGACCTGTCCATGAACACACAGACCTGTCCATGCTCACACAGACCTGTCCATGAACACACAGACATGTCCATGAACACACAGACCTGTCCATGAACACACAGACCTGTCCATGAACACACAGACCTGTCCATGCTCTCACAGACCTGTCCATGCTCTCACAGACCTGTCCATTCTCTCACAGACCTGTCCATTCTCTCACAGACCTGTCCATTCTCTCACAGACCTGTCCACTCTCTCACAGACCTGTCCATTCTCTCACAGACCTGTCCACTCTCTCACAGACCTGTCCATGCTCATACAGACCTATCCATGCACACACAGACCTGTCCATGCACACACTGACCTGTCCATGCACACACAGAACTGTCCATGCTCACACAGACCTGTCCATGCACACACAGACCTGTCCATGCACACACTGACCTGTCCATGCACACACAGAACTGTCCATGCGCACACAGACCTGTCCATGCGCACACAGACGTGTCCATGCTCACACAGACCTGTCCATGAACACACAGACCTGTCCATGAACACACAGACCTGTCCATGCGCACACAGAACTGTCCATGAACACACAGACCTGTCCATGAACACACAGACCTGTCCATGCGCACACAGAACTGTCCATGAACACACAGACCTGCCCAATATAACTCAGACCTGTCCATATATACACAGACCTGTCCATGAACACACAGACCTGTCCATGAACACACAGACCTGTCCATGAACACACAGACCTGTCCATGCTCACACAGACCTGTTCATGCTCACACAGTCCTGTCCATGAACACACAGACCTGTCCAATATAACTCAGACCTGTCCATGAACACAGACCTGTCCATGCTCTCACAGACCTGTCCATGCTCTCACAGACCTGTCCATTCTCTCACAGACCTGTCCACTCTCTCACAGACCTGTCCATTCTCTCACAGACCTGTCCATTCTCTCACAGACCTGTCCATGCACACACAGACCTGTCCATGTGCTCGCAGACCTATCCATGCTCATACAGACCTGTCCATGCACACACAGACATGTCCATGCACACACAGACCTGTCCATGCACACACAGACCTGTCCATGCGCACACAGACCTGTCCATGCACACACAGAACTGTCCATGCGCACACAGACCTGTCCATGCGCACACAGACGTGTCCATGCGCACACAGAACTGTCCATGCGCACACAGACCTGTCCATGCGCACACAGACCTGTCCATGCGCACGCAGACCTGTCCATGCGCACGCAGACCTGTCCATTCGCACGCAGACCTGTCCATGCACACGCAGACCTGTCCATGCGCTCGCAGACCTGTCCACGCTCATACAGACCTGTCCACGCTCATACAGACCTGTCCACCCTCATACAGACCTGTCCACGCTCATACAGACCTGTCCACGCTCATACAGACCTGTCCACCCTCATACAGACCTGTCCACCCTCATACAGACCTGTCCACGCTCATACAGACCTGTCCACCCTCATACAGACCTGTCCACGCTCATACAGACCTGTCCACGCTCATACAGACCTGTCCACGCTCATACAGACCTGTCCACCCTCATACAGACCTGTCCACCCTCATACAGACCTGTCCACCCTCATACAGACCTGTCCACGCTCATACAGACCTGTCCACGCTCATACAGACTTGTCCACCCGCACACCGACCTGTCCACGCGCACACCGACCTGTCCACGCGCACACCGACCTGTCCACGCGCACACCGACCTGTCCACGCGCACGCAGACCTGTCCACGCGCAGGCAGACCTGTCCACGCGCACGCAGACCTGTCCACGCGCACGCAGACCAGTCCACGCACATGCAGACCTGTCCACGCGCACGAAGACCTGTCCACGCGCACGAAGACCTGTCCACGCGCACGCAGACCTGTCCACGCGCTCGCAGATCTGTCCACGCGCACGCAGACCTGTCCACGCTCATGCAGACCTGTCCACGCTCATACAGACCTGTCCACGCGCACACAGACCTGTCCACGCGCACACAGACCTGTCCACGCGCACACAGACCTGTCCACGCGCACACAGACCTGTCCATGCGCTCGCAGACCTGTCCATGCGCTCGCAGACCTATCCATGCGCTCGCAGACCTGTCCATGCTCATACAGACCTGTCCATGCTCATACAGACTTGTCCATGCGCACAAAGTCGCGTATGTGCACACACACCTGTCCATTCCCATTCAGACCTGTTCATGTACACACAGACGTGTCCATGCTCTCTCAAACCAGTCCATGTACACACAGACCTGTTCATGTACACACAGACCTGTTCATGAACACACAGACCTGTCGATGCTCACACAGACCTGTCCATGCTCACACAGACCTGTCCATGCTTACACAGACCTGTCCATGCTCACATAGACCTGTCCATGCTCACACAGACCTGTCCATGCTCACACAGACCTATCGATGTACACACACACCTATCCATGCTCACACAGACCTGTCCATGTGTACACAGACCTGTCCATGTGTACACAGACCTGTCCATGTGTACACAGACCTGTCCATGTGTACACAGACCTGCCCATGCGTACACAGACCTGTCCATGCGTACACAGACCTGTACTTGCGTACATAGACCTGTCCATGCGTACACAGACCTGTCCATGCGGACACAGACCTGTCCATGCGGACACAGACCTGTCCATGCTCAGACGGACCTGCCCATGCTCACACGGACCTGCCCATGCACACACAGGCCTGTCCATGCTCACACAGACCTGTCCATGCGCATACTGACCTGTCCATGCGCACACGGTCCCGTCCATGTTCACACTGACCCGTCCATGTTTACACTGACCCGTCCATGTACACACAGACCTGCCCATGCTCAAACAGACCTGTCCATGTGCACACAGACCTGTCCATGTGCACACTGACCTGTCCATGTGCACACTGACCTGTCCATGTACACACTGACATGACCATGTACACACTGACCTGACCATGTACACACAGACCTGTCCATGTACACCCAGACCTGTCCATGCGGACACAGACCTGTCCATGCGGACACAGACCTGTCCATGCGGACACAGACCTGTCCATGCGGACACAGACCTGACTTTGTTCACACAGAATTGTCCTTGTTCACACAGACCTTTCCTTGTTCACACAGACCTGTCCATGTGCACTCTGACCTGTCCGTTTTCACACAGACCTGTCCATGCACACACAGACCTGTCCATGCACACACAGACCTGTCCATGCTCTCACAGACCAGTCCATGCAATCGCAGACCTGTGTATGAACACACAGATCTGTCCATGTTCGCACAGATCTGGGATGTACGCACAGACCTGTCCATGCTCACACAGACCTGCCCATGCACACCCAGACCTGTCCATGCTCAAACAGACCTGTCCATGTGTACACAGACCAGTCCATGTGTACACAGACCTGTCCATGCGGACACAGACCTGTCCATGCATACACAGACCTGTCCATGGGACACAGACCTGTCCATGTGGACACAGACCTGTCCATGCAGACACGGACCTGTCCATGGGACACAGACCTGTCCATCCGGACACAGACCTGTCCATGTGCACTCTGACCTGTCCGTTTTCACACAGACCTGTCCATGCACACACAGACCTGTCCATGCACACACAGACCTGTCCATGCTCTCACAGACCAGTCCATGCAATCGCAGACCTGTGTATGAACACACAGATCTGTCCATGTTCGCACAGATCTGGGATGTACGCACAGACCTGTCCATGCTCACACAGACCTGTCCATGCTCACACAGACCTGCCCATGCACACCCAGACCTGTCCATGCTCAAACAGACCTGTCCATGTGTACACAGACCTGTCCATGTGTACACAGACCTGTCCATGCGGACACAGACCTGTCCATGCATACACAGACCTGTCCATGCGGACACAGACCTGTCCATGCGGACACAGACCTGTCCATGCTCACACGGACCTGTCCATGCTCAGACGGACCTGCCCATGCACACCCAGACCTGTCCATGCTCAAACAGACCTGTCCATGTGTACACAGACCTGTCCATGTGTACACAGACCTGTCCATGCGGACACAGACCTGTCCATGCGTACACAGACCTGTCCATGCGTACACAGACCTGTCCATGCGGACACAGACCTGTCCATGCGAACACAGAGCTGTCCATGCTCACACAGACCTGTCCATGCGCATACTGACCTGTCCAATGGCACACGGACCCGTCCATGTTCACACTGACCCGTCCATGTTCACACAGACCCGTCCATGTACACACAGACCTGTCCATGCTCACACAGACCTGTCCATTCTCACACAGACCTGCCCATGCACACCCAGACCTGTCCATGCTCAAACAGACCTGTCCATGCTCAAACAGACCTGTCCATGCGCACACTGACCTGTCCATGTGCACACTGACCTGTCCATGTGCACACTGACCTGTCCATGTACACACAGACCTGTCCATGCGGACACAGACCTGTCCATGCGGACACAGACCTGTCCATGCGGACACAGACCTGACCTTGTTCACACAGAACTGTCCTTGTTCACACTGACCTGTCCATGTACACACTGACCTGTCCATGTACACACAGACCTGTCCATGTACACACAGACCTGTCCATGCTCTCACAGACCTGTCCATGCTCTCACAGACCTGTCCATGTGCACTCTGACCTGTCCGTTTTCACACAGACCTGTCCACGCACACACAGACCTGTCCATGCACACACAGACCTGTCCATGCTCTCACAGACCAGTCCATGCAATCGCAGACCTGTGTATGAACACACAGATCTGTCCATGTTCGCACAGATCTGGGATGTACGCACAGACCTGTCCCTGCGCGCACAGACCTGTCCCTGCGTGCACAGACCTGTCGCTGCGCGCACAGACCTGTCGCTGCGCGCACAGACCTGTCCCTGCGCGCACAGACCTGTTCATGCTCACACAGACCTGTCCATGAACACACAGACCTGTCCATGAACACACAGACCTGTCCATGAACACACAGAACTGTCCATGCACACACAGGACTGTCCATGCACACACAGACCTGTCCCTGCGCGCACAGACCTGTCCCTGCGCGCACAGACCTGTCCATGCGCACACAGACCTGTCCATGCGCACACAGACCTGTCCATGCGCACACAGACCTGTCCTTGTTCACACAGACCTGTCCTTGTTCACACAGACCTGTCCTTGTTCACAAAGACCTGTCCTTGTTCACTCAGACCTGTCCATGCGCACACAGACCTGTCCTTGTTCGCACAGACCTGTCTTTGTTCGCACAGACCTGTCCTTGTTCACTCAGACCTGTCCATGCGCACACAGACCTGTCTTTGTTCGCACAGACCTGTCTTTGTTCACACAGACCTGTCCTTGTTCACACAGACCTGTCCTTGTTCGCACAGACCTGTCCTTGTTCACACAGACCTGTCCATGCGCGCACAGACCTGTCCTTGTTCACACAGATCTGTCCTTGTTCACACAGACCTGTCCTTGTTCACACAGACCTGTCCTTGTTCACACAGACCTGTCCATGTACACACAGATCTGTCCATGCGCACACAGACCTGTCCATGCTCACACAGACCTGTCCATGCTCAAACAGACCTGTCCATGTGCACACTGACCTGTCCATGTGCACACTGACCTGTCCATGTACACACTGTCCTGTCCATGTACACACTGACCTGACCATGTACACACAGACCTGTCCATGTACACACAGACCTGTCCATGTACACACAGACCTGTCCATGCGGACACAGACCTGTCCATGCGGACACAGACCTGTCCATGCGGACACTGACCTGACCTTGTTCACACAGAACTGTCCTTGTTCACACAGACCTGTCCTTGTTCACACAGACCTGTCCATGCTCTCACAGACCTGTCCATGTGCACTCTGACCTGTCCGTTTTCACACAGACCTGTCCATGCACACACAGACCTGTCCATGCACACACAGACCTGTCCATGCTCTCACAGACCAGTCCATGCAATCGCAGACCTGTGTATGAACACACAGATCTGTCCATGTTCGCACAGATCTGGGATGTACGCACAGACCTGTCCATGCACGCACAGACCTGTCCATGCTCACACAGACCTGTCCCTGCGCGCACAGACCTGTCCATGCACGCACAGACCTGTCCATGCGTGCACAGACCTGTCCCTGCGTGCACAGACCTGTCCCTGCGCGCACAGACCTGTCCCTGCGCGCACAGACCAGTCCCTGCGCGCACAGACCTGTCCCTGCGCGCACAGACCTGTCCCTGCGCGCACAGACCAGTCCCTGCGCGCACAGACCAGTCCATGCGCGCACAGACCTGTCAATGCGCGCACAGACCTGTCCATGCGCGCACAGACCTGTCCATGCGCGCACAGACTTGTCCATGCGCGCACAGACCTGTCCCTGCGCGCACAGACCTGTCCCTGCGCGCACAGACCTGTCCCTGCACGCACAGACCAGTCCATGCGCGCACAGACCAGTCCATGCGCGCACAGACCTGTCCATGCGCGCACAGACCTGTCAATGCGCGCACAGACCAGTCCATGCGCGCACAGACCTGTCCATGCGCGCACAGACCTGTCAATGCGCGCACAGACTTGTCCATGCGCGCACAGACCTGTCCCTGCGCGCACAGACCTGTCCCTGCACGCACAGACCTGTCCATGCGCGCACAGACCTGTCCATGCGCGCACAGACCTGTCCATGCGCGCTCAGACCTGTCCATGCGCGCTCAGACCTGTCCATGCGCACACAGACCTGTCTTTGTTCACACAGACCTGTCCTTGCTCACACAGACCTGTCCTTGTTCACACAGACCTGTCCACGCTCACACAGACCTGTCCACGCGCACGCAGACCTGTCCACGCGCATGCTGACCTGTCCACGTGCACGCAGACCTGTCCACGCGCACGCAGACCTGTCCACGCGCTCGCAGACCTGTCCACGCGCTCGCAGACCTGTCCACGCGCACGCAGACCTGTCCACGCGCACGCAGACCTGTCCACACACTCGCAGACCTGTCAACGCGCTCGCAGACCTGTCCACGCGCTCGCAGACCTGTCCACGCGCTCGCAGACCTGTCCATGCTCATACAGACTTGTCCATGCGCACAACGTCGCGTACATGCTCGCACAGACCTGTCCATGCTCACACAGACCTGTCCATGCTCACACAGACCTGTCCATGCTCACACAGACTTGTCCATGTGTACACAGACCTGTCCATGTGGACACAGACCTGTCCATGTGGACACAGACCTGTCCATGTGGACACAGACCTGTCCATGCGGACACAGACCTGTCCATGCGGACACAGACCTGTCCATGCAGACACAGACCTGTCCATGCGGACACAGACCTGTCCATGCGTACACAGACCTGTCCATGGGACACAGACCTGTCCATGCGGACACAGACCTGTCATGCGGACACAGACCTGTCATGCGGACACAGACTTGACCTTCTTCACACAGACCTGTCCATGCGGACACAGACCTGTCCATGAACACACAGACCTGTCCATGAACACACAGACCTGTCCATGAACACACATACCTGTCCATGCACACACAGACCTGTCCATGCTCTCTCGGACCTGTCCATGCTCTCTCGGACCTGTCCATGCTCTCTCGGACCTGTCCATGCTCACACAGACCTGTCCATGCTCACACAGACCTATCCATGTGTACACAGACCTGTCCATGTGGACACAGACCTGTCCATGTGGACACAGACCTGTCCATGTGGACACAGACCTGTCCATGTGGACACAGACCTTTCCATGCGGACACAGACCTGTCCATGCGGACACAGACCTGTCCATGCTCACACAGACCTATCCATGTGTACACAGACCTGTCCATGTGGACACAGACCTGTCCATGTGGACACAGACCTGTCCATGCGGACACAGACCTGTCCATGCGGACACAGACCTGACCTTCTTCACACAGGCCTGTCCACGCGGACACAGACCTGTCCACGCGGACACAGACCTGTCCACGCGGACACAGACCTGTCCACGCTCACACAGACCTGTCCACGCTTGCACAGATCTGTCCACGCTCGCACACACCTGTTCACGCTCGCACACACCTTTCCACGCGCGCACACACCTGTCCATGCTCGCACACACCTGTCCATGCGCGCACACACCTGTCCATGCGCACACACACCTGTCCATGCTCACACACACCTGTCCATGCTCACACACACCTGTCCATGGTCTCTCACACCTGTCCAATGCTCACACAGACCTGTCAATGCTCACACAGACCTGTCCATGCTCACACAGACCTGTCCATGCTCTCACAGACCTGTCCATGCTCTCACACACCTGTCCATGCGCACACACACCTGTCCATGCTCACACACACCTGTCCATGCTCACACACACCTGTCCATGCTCTCTCACACCTGTCCAATGCTCACACACACCTGTCCATGCTCTCACACATCTGTCCATGCTCACACACACCTGTCCATGCACACACACACCTGTCCATGCTCTCTCACACCTGTCCATGCTCACACACACCTTTCCATGCTCACACACACCTTTCCATGCTCACACACACCTTTCCATGTGCACACACACCTTTCCATGCGCACACACACCTGTCCATGCTCACACACACCTGTCCATGCTCTCTCAGTAGTGTCCATGCTCACAAAGGGCTGACCCTTCTCTGGACTCTTTCCTTGTAGTTGAATGAATTTGCCAGAGTATGATAATATTTACATTGTCATGTTGGATCAAAAAATAAAGTTTCTTGACAGAACTTTGGATTTCAAATATTTGGCAACACAAAATCTTTGAATGATAAATCAGCTTTAACTTCCTTATTGATTCAATATCTCAGTGTTTCATTTTACATTCCGCTTTGTTCAGTGAGTGGTATATTCCTGCAGCTTTCAGAGTATCAGACATTGTCCGTCGCTTTTTGTTCATGTCTTTCTGAGTGAGCATTACCTTTGTGAAGTGTTGAAGATGGTTCACTTTTTTTCAGCCCAAATAGCAATGGGCAAGAACAGCTGTCCTTTGGAGCACGCTCACAATGTGAAAAGGAATCTTGCAATCAAGATGTTTTCACACAAAGCCCTTCCTGAGTTGTAATTTCAATTTCTCCCAATATTGACATCTATTAAAGAAACTTTATTGCACTTTGTTATATCAATATTTACTTACATCTTCTGGAAAGAAATTACAGCAAAAACTCAGAGTAAACCATCAGGAATGAGCAATACAGCTGCAAAAAATCCATTTTAACAAGGCTGTGTGTACTTTGAATAATGCGTGGTATTCTGCCTTTTATAGATATCTTCAGAATGATTAAAATGAGTCTAGTTCTATCAGAATTATCTGTGTTTCTCAGAAGAAAATTAAAAGGCTCTGGGTATAGATTAGACTAAGGAGCAATTACTTGGAATAAGGTTATCTAAAGGACGTCGCAACCATTATTTGGCAAAACATTTGTTCAACTTAATTTGCAGGTACCCGTGATCGGACGATAAAACTACAAGAAATAGGAGAAGAATTAGGCCATTCGATCCATCGAGCCTGCTCCAACATTCAGTCATGGCTGATATGTTTCTCAATCCCATTCTCCTGCTTTCTCCTGCCGCCTTTATTCCTTTTACCAGTGAAGATCATATCTATCTCTGTCCTAAAAACACCCAATAACTTGGCCTCCTCAACCCTCTGCGGCAATGAGTTCCACAGATCCAGCACCCTCTGGATGATGAAGAACTTCATTATCTCAGTTTTAGAGGGCGTCTGTTCATTCTAAGGCTTTGTCCTCAGGCCCTAGTCTCTACCTTGTGAGGTACATTAACATTTTGTGATATCATTATTATTTGATAATTCTGAGTGCAATGAAGGTCTGATTAATATTTATAGTCATGCCATTACTAAAATTATAATAGAGATCCTCTCAAAGTGTCTCAATTGATAAGAGATTAAAAAAAAAGCCACAAGCAGATACCATGAATGTTGAGAAGTGGACCTTCAATTATGAAAGGATCTAATCCCATTTCTAGTACTTGACATCACAAGTGCACATCCAAATCCTTCTTAAATGTAATGAGGGTTTCTCCCTCTACTGCTCTTACACAGAGTGAGTTCCAGATTCCTGTTCCTCCTATAATGTGGATTCCAGAATTGCACACGATACTCTAAATGTGGCCTAACCAATGTTTACACGGTTCCAGCATAACCTCCCTGTTCTTAAACTCTATGCCTCAGTTAATAAAGGCAAGTTTCCCATATACCTTTTTAACTGCTTTATCCACCTCTCCAAACATGCACACCAAAACCTCACAGATCTTCCTTGCTTCCCAAGGAACACAATTATCCCGTGTTCTTTGTCTTGCTTGTTCTGCCCAAGTACATCACCTCATATTTATCTGAATTAAATTATATTTGCCACTGATCAGCCTGTCTATATCCTCCTGTAATTTACAGCTATTATCTTTGCTATTTACCACCTCGCCAATTGTTATGTCATCCATGAACTTACTGATAAACCCTCTTACCTGAACCACTTGCCCAGCTTCATTCTCTAAAATTAAGTCCAGGACCGCATTCTCTCTCTCATTAGCCAGTCTCCTGAATGCATTTTAAGAATTCCGGTCCTTCACACAATGATTATCCCAGTTAATGTTGGGGCAGTTGAAACCCTCCACTATCACTCTCCTAATACTGTTACACTTCTCTGAAATTTGCCTACATACCCATTCTTCCATTTCTCTTGAACTGTCAAGGAGCTAATAGTACACTCCCAGCAATGTGACTGCTCCTTGTTAGTTTTTAAGTTCTACCTATATGGCTTCATTTGAGGAGCCTTCTAAGATGTCATTGCTCCTTTCTGTTGTAATTGATTCCCTGATCAATATTACAACATCCCCTCCTCTTTTTAGCTCTTCCCTGTCTCACCTGAAGACTGTACGTTGACAGAGACTTGTAAAGTTCACAGGGTCACCGTATTGTTACAGCAGAAATTTATTTGGTCCATCATGCCTGCACCAGGTTTTCATTGAGCGTCAGTCCCTAGTGCCCCTAGTCCTGCCTGCCCCCCCACCCCCCCCCCCCCCCACCCCCTTATCCCTACACATTATTTCTATCCAAATAATCCTCCGATGCCCCTCTGGAACCTGCCTCCCCCACATTTCCAGGCAGTGCATTCCAGACCCTAACAACTAGCTGTGGACACATTTTTTTTTACTGACATTGCATATCTCCTTTTGTACATCATTTTAAATCAATGCCCTCATGTCCTTGTTCCTTTTGCAAGCAGGAGCAGCTTCTCTCTATCTAGTCTATCCAGCTCTCTCGTGCTTTTGCAAACCTCGATCAGGTCCCCTCTTACTCTTCTTCTCTCCAAGGAGAACAGTCCCAACTTCTTCCATCTCTCCTCACTGGTGAAACTTCTCATTCCTGGAGCCATTCTTGTAAATCTCTTCTGTACTCTCTCCAATGCATTCACATCTTGGCCACAACTGTACAAGGTAATTCAGCTGAAGTTTAGCAAGTTTGTCACACAAGTTTAATGTCATCTCTGTGTTCTTGTACTGTATACCCCTGTTAATAAAGCCGAGGACATTGTTCTATGTTAACTGCTCTCTCCACCAATCCTATCACCTTCAATGATCAGTGCACATATACTCCCAGATCCCTCTGATCTTGCATCTCCTTTGGAATTGTACCCCTTATTTTATTTTGTCTTTCGATGTTCTTCTGACCAAAATGCAACACCTCATACTTCCCTGCACGGAACTTCATCTACCATCCAGTGCCTTGTCAGTTTTAAATTCCAGTTTGTAATTGTTGCTATGCCACAGAATATTCCTGTAGTCATTCAGTCACTCTGAATCATGAACATTTGCTGAGATGTCACTCACTCTTTACAACCTATCACAATTCTAAACTGGAGAAAGGCCAATTTTGATATAATTAGGCAAGAACTTTCAAACGTTGATTGGGGGCAGATATTCATAGGTAAATGGACCCTGGAAAATGGGAAGCCTTCAAAAGTGAGATAATGGAAGTCCAGAGACAATATATTCCTGTTAGGGTGAAGGGCAAGGCTGGTAGGTGTAGGGAATGCTGGATGACGAGAGAAATTGAGGGTTTGGTTAAGAAAAATGTCAGGTACAGACAGCAGAGATCGAGTGAATCCTTAGAAGAGTATAAAGGCCGAGAGAGTATACTTAAGAGGAAATCGAGAGGAGAAAGGGGACATAAGAAAGTTTTGGCAAAGAAGGTTAAGGATAATCCAAATGGATTTTATAAATATATTAAGGACAAAAGGGTAACTAGGGAGGAAATAGGGCCCCTTAAAGATCAGCAAGGCAGCCCATGTATGGTGGGGTTGGGGGAGATAATGAAAGAGTATTTTGCACCAGTATTTACTGTGGAGAAGGATATGGAAGGTATAGAACATGGGGAAATAAATAGTGACATTTTGAAAGATGTTCATATTACAGAGGAGGGTGGCTTAAAACACATACAGGTGGATAAATCCTCAGGACCTGATCAGGTGTACCCGAGAATGCTGTGGGAAGCTAGAGAAGTGATTGCTGGGACTCTTGCTGAGATATTTGTATCATTGATAGTCACAGTTGAGGAGCTGGAAGACTGGAGGCTGGCTAATGTGGTGCCACTATTTATGAAAGGTGATAAGGATAAGCCAGGGAATTATAGACCAGTGAGCCTGACATCGGTGCTGGGCATGGTGTTGGAGAAAATCCTGAGGGACAGGATATAAACATATTTGGAAAGGCAAGGACTGATTAGAGATAGTCAACATGGCTTTGTGTGTGGGAAATTGTGTCTCGCCAACTTGATTGAGTTTGTTGAAGAAGTAAGAAAAGGAGATTGATGAAAGCAGATGGTAGATATGGACTTCAATAAGGTGTTCGACAAGGTTCCCCATGGGAGACTGGTTAGTAAGGTTAGATCATATGTAATACAGGGAAAACTAGCCATTTGGATACAGAACTGGCTCAAAAGTAGAAGACAGAGGGTGGGGTGGAGGTTGAAAGGTTTCACACTGGAAAAGCACAGCATCCTGCTCCTCATTCTTGATGAAGGCCTAATGCCTGAAACATCGATTCTCCTGCTCCTCGGATGCTGCCTGACCTGCTGTGCCTTTCCAGCACCAACTTTTCAACTTGATCTGCAGCATCTGAAGTCCTCACTTTCTCGTGGTGGTGGTGGAGGGTTGCATTTCAGACTGGAGGCCTGTGACCAGTAGTATGCCACAAGGATCAGTGCTGGGTCCACTGCTTTTCGTCATTTATATAAATGATTTGGATGTGAACAGGAGGCAAGGTTAGTAAGTTTGTAGATGACACCAAAGTTGGAGGTGTAGTTGACAGCAACAAAGGTTTCCCCAGAGTATAGCGAGGATCAGGATCAGATGGGCCAATGGGCCAAGGAGTGGCAGATGGAGTTTAATTTAGGTAAATGCAAGGTGCTGCATTTTGGGAAGGCAAATCAGGGCAAGACTTATACACTGAATGGTAAGGTCCGAGGGAGTGTTGCTGACCAAAGAGATCTTGGTGTGCAGATTTATAGCTCTTTGAAAGTGGAGTCACAAGTAGATAGGATAGTGAAGAAGGTGTTTGGTATGCTTTCCTTTATTGTTCAGTGCATTGAGTACAGGAGTTAGGAGGTCATGATGTGGCTGTACAGGTCATTGTTGTACATGTTGCTGGCTTGTCCTGAACTTGTTTACTGAGGACCACATCAAAGACTCTACGGACTTCATTTCGACATGTCCATTTGCTAGACTCCAAGACAATGAACATTTTAAATGTCTTTGTTATATTTGATCAATCAGGGTCACAACAATTTAATTGCCAGAAGCATATCTATGTTACTCTGAAGGCAAAATATTTGTTTCACACAATTGGTCTGAGGAGGGCAGCACCGTAGGATATTATATTGTATGAACAAGTATTCTCATAAAACAAATAGTCCAATTATAATAATGTCCATTAATAGATAGTGTATACAGTTACAATCCTATTGCATGTTAGGAATATTGAACAGACAATGTCAGGCAGTTGATTAAGAAATGTTTCCTCAGCTTTATCTTAATGGGAGACTATTAAATCTTAAACTCTGACACTGAATGATAGGGCTCCTCCACAAGGAGGAACCTTCTCTCGGTATCAATGTGATTAAATGGTTCAGTATGACCACTTTTCATTCTCCTAAACTCCACTCAGTATAGGCCAAAGTTAAAAATCACACAACACCAGGTTATAGTCACAGCCACCTGATGAAGGAGCGTCGCTCCGAAAGCTAGTGCTTTCAATCAAACCTGTTGGACTATAACCTGGTGTTGTGTGATTTTTAACTTTGTACACCCCAGTCCAACACCGGCATCTCCAAATCATGGCCAGTTTAGGCCAAACATGCTCAATCTTTCCTCATGAGAAAAAAAAAATTCATCCCAGGAATCAGCCAAGTGAATCTTCCCTGAACTGCATTCATTAGATCATAGGGACAGGAGGAGGCTATTCAGCCCTTCGAGTGTGTTCCACTGTTCAATGTGATCATGGCTGACCTTTGGCCCATATCCCTTAACACCTTTGCTTAACAGAAATATCTCTCTCAGATTTAAAATTCACACCTGATCCAGCATCCACTGCCATTTGTGGGAGAGAGTTCCAAACCTCCACCTCCTTTTGTGTGTGGAAGTGCTTCCTGCATCCCCAACAGTCCAACCCTAATTATCAGGCCATGTCCCCTATTTGACAATCCCCAACCAGTGAAATAGTTTATCTTAATGAACCTATCTTTTCCTGTTAGTTTCTTGTGAAATGAAAATTCAATGAAAATATATTCCTACTGAAATACGGGAAACAATACTTTACACAGTGCACCAGCTGTGGCCTAAGCCATCATCCTATAGCAAGAATTCCTTATTTTGCTATACATCCCCTTTCAAAGGCCAACATTCTATTTATCTCTGAATTACTTGCTGGACCTGTATGTTGCCACTGTGTGATTCATAATTTACTTTCACGTTTCTGGGTCTCCCTTTTAATCCAGCCTCTCACTACATCTCTCTATCCCTTGTTTTATGTCTGATTTGGCTGGAATTCATCATCCTGCACAATTATTGACATTATGTTCTCAATCCTTTTTTTATAGGTTCTTTCACCATGACTTGTAGGAAATCACCACATATCCATACTTCCTAAGATACTTATTGAATATTGCAGGACTTGCTCTCTCTTCCTTCTCCTGTAAGGAAAGCTGACATAGTTACTAGGCTGACAAACAGGGGGCAGTGAAGACTGTTATCTGTACCATGGACATGTCTCTGAGAGAAGACATTGCTAATGCTGATGGTGGGGGAGGTGGGTGGGAGCTGACCTCAGAACCCAAACATCAATCAACTTTCTGAGAGTTATTCAGAATGTCCTCATAAGTGACATGCCAAAGATGATTCATGGGCTTCTCATGGAAATAAAAGGGATTACCTTGAATAGCTGTTCATTGTCAATGGACAGTTGAATAAATGATCAGTGTAATAGTTTCAGAAATGGAGGTTAACATTGGATCCTCAACGGGGAAGTACCACTTTGGACAGGAGAGAACGTTTTGAGTCTGTCCATGCTGGTCACAGCCTAACAACTTGGTAAACTCCTTGAGGGTATGAATGGAGGAGTGCTATTTAAACTGATCTGGGCTGGCATTGCCTGAGTAAGTTAGCTAACTGAGGAAGAAATCAGATGAACTGACCATTCTTACTGCTGTTTCAGAGAAGCTGGCAATGTTTGATCGAAGAGGCTCAGCTCAGGGAGATGGAGGCTGCTGTTAACAAACAGGTAAGAGACACAAAGGTCAGATCCATCTGATCTGGGTCCAGTAAACCCTTCTCAACTACAACTAAAGAACAATGGTGACTACCAGGGGATTATTGCTGCACTGCCACAAGAGCAAGAGCATGAATGGGGAGCTTTTTATCCAGGGTAGACCACTCTGCTGGAACCATTACATAGTCTGGTAGACAAACAGATGCTCCTGCTCTTACCACTTGCTATTGATATAACACAAGAATTTGCAAGTTGATAAGCTATGTTTTGAATGAACCTAGCGTGGCCATGAAAGCATGTGCCGGCAAGCTCAGAGGCAGGGATGCTACACATTCCACCATAAGACCTCCTAAACACCTCACCTGTAGGACAGTCTCTCTAACAGGATAGTGGCCACTGAGTAAACTAAAACAAAAAACAGCTGCCTTAATGCGACATTGTCAACAATATAATGTTCCCTCAGTACTGACTCTCTGACAGTGCAACACTCCCTGAGTACTGACCCTCCGACAGTGCAGTACTCCTTCAGTACTGACCCTCTGACAGTGCTGCTCTCCCTCAGTACTGACCCTCCGACAGTGCAGTACTCACTCAGTACTGACCCTCTGACAGTGCAGCACTCCCTCAGTACTGACCCTCCAACAGTGCAACACTCCCTCAGTATTGACCCTCCGATAGTGCAACACTCCCTTAGCACTGACCCTCCAACATTGCAGCATTCCCTCAGCACTGACCCTCCGACAGTGCTGCAATCCTTCAGTACTGACCCTCTGACAGTGCAGCACTACCTCAGCACTGACCCTCCGACAGTGCAGCACTGCCTCAGCACTGACCGTCTGACAGTGCAGCACTCCCTCAGTACTGACCCTCTGACAGTGCAGCACTCCCTCAGTACTGACCCTCTGACAGTGCGGCACTGCCTCAACACTGACTCTCCGACAGTGCAGCACTCCCTCAGTACTGACCCTCCGACAGTGCTGCACTCCCTCAGGACTGACCCTCTGACAGTGTAGCACTGACCCTCTGACAGTGCAGCACTGACCCTCTGACAGTGCAGCATTCCCTAAGCACCGACCCTCCGACAGTGCGGCCCTCCCTCAGTACTGACCCTCTGACAGTGCAGCACTCCCTCAGCACTGACCCTCCGACAGTGCAGCACTCCCTCAGCACTGACCCTCCGACAGTGCAGCACTCCCTCAGCACTGACCCTCCGACAGTGCAGCACTCCCTCAGCACTGACCCTCCGACAGTGCAGCACTCCCTCAGCACTGACCCTCCGACAGTGCAGCACTCCCTCAGCACTGACCCTCCGACAGTGCAGCGATCCCTCAGCACTGATCCTCCGACAGTGCAGCACTCCCTCAGCACTGACCCTCCGACAGTGCAGCACTCCCTCAGCACTGACCCTCCGACAGTGCGGCACTCCCTCAGCACTGACCCTCCGACAGTGCGGCACTCCCTCAGCACTGACCCTCCGACAGTGCAGCACTCCCTCAGCACTGACCCTCCGACAGTGCAGCACTCCCTCAGCACTGACCCTCCGACAGTGCAGCGATCCCTCAGCACTGATCCTCCGACAGTGCAGCACTCCCTCAGCACTGACCCTCCGACAGTGCAGCACTCCCTCAGCACTGACCCTCCGACAGTGCAGCACTCCCTCAGCACTGACCCTCCGACAGTGCAGCACTCCCTCAGCACTGACCCTCCGACAGTGCAGCACTCCCTCAGCACTGATCCTCCGACAGTGCGGCACTCCCTCAGCACTGACCCTCCGACAGTGCTGCAATCCTTCAGTACTGACCCTCTGACAGTGCAGCACTACCTCAGCACTGACCCTCCGACAGTGCAGCACTGCCTCAGCACTGACCGTCTGACAGTGCAGCACTCCCTCAGTACTGACCCTCTGACAGTGCAGCACTCCCTCAGTACTGACCCTCTGACAGTGCGGCACTGCCTCAACACTGACTCTCCGACAGTGCAGCACTCCCTCAGTACTGACCCTCCGACAGTGCTGCACTCCCTCAGGACTGACCCTCTGACAGTGTAGCACTGACCCTCTGACAGTGCAGCACTGACCCTCTGACAGTGCAGCATTCCCTAAGCACCGACCCTCCGACAGTGCAGCCCTCCCTCAGTACTGACCCTCCGACAGTGCAGCACTCCCTCAGCACTGACCCTCCGACAGTGCAGCACTCCCTCAGCACTGACCCTCCGACAGTGCAGCACTCCCTCAGCACTGACCCTCCGACAGTGCAGCACTCCCTCAGCACTGACCCTCCGACAGTGCAGCACTCCCTCAGCACTGACCCTCCGACAGTGCAGCACTCCCTCAGCACTGACCCTCCGACAGTGCAGCACTCCCTCAGCACTGACCCTCCGACAGTGCAGCACTCCCTCAGCACTGACCCTCCGACAGTGCAGCGATCCCTCAGCACTGATCCTCCGACAGTGCAGCACTCCCTCAGCACTGACCCTCCGACAGTGCAGCACTCCCTCAGCACTGACCCTCCGACAGTGCGGCACTCCCTCAGCACTGACCCTCTGACTGTGCAGCACTCCCTCAGCACTGACCCTCTGACAGTGCGGCACTCCCTCAGCACTGACCCTCTGACTGTGCAGCACTCCCTCAGCACTGACCCTCCGACAGTGCGGCACTCCCTCAGCACTGACCCTCTGACTGTGCAGCACTCCCTCACCTCATCTATGCCCCACCTGCCAGTGCAGCGCTTCCTCAATTTTGCACAGATTGTAATAATTGGTCTATGATTTTGACAATCTTTATCCTCACTCCAGCTGAAAGATGACACAAAGAGTAGACAGGAGTGTACTGCTCCACGAAATTAATGCCTGAAAAAGAAGGAAAACCAGGAGAGAAACCAAAAGCTCTTTGTGTTTTTTGCTGAAACTGAAACAGAATGTTCTGGAGAAATTCAATGTGTCTGACAATATCTGATTTGGTTTGATTTGGTTCGATTTATTTTTGTCACATGTACCAAGAGACAGTGAAAGCTGTTACTTTGTGTGCTCTACAGGCAGACCATACCATACAAAGTACATCAGGACAGCAGAATGGAATGCAGCTGTTCCAGCTACAGAGAGGGTGCAGAGACAGAGAGATCAACACCAACAGTTGAGAGGTGCATTCAAAAGCCTGATGACAGCGGGTAAGAATAATAGCAAAGAATATCTGTGGAAAAAGAAACGGAACAGTTCTGAAGAAGAGTCATAATGGACTTGAAACATTAACTCTGTTTTTCTCTCCATAGATGCTGCCAGACCTGCTGAGTTTCTTCAGAATTCCCTGTTTTTATTCCAGGATCAGTGATATTTTGCTTTTGTTTGAGTGTTTTTTTGTTGCTTTCCTTGGCATCAATCCTACTAATTATCACTCATTAGGTGTGACAGTTAGTCTGTTTATTCAAAAATACTTAAAGGCATGAGATATTTCAGTGTTGGCAAAGATAACAGCCTGGGAGTTACATGCTGCCATTCAATCCTTCAGAACCTCCCAAAATATTTCTGTTTACAGTATTTAATTGAAGGAAATAATTTGGTTAAACTACTGGTTCAAGACCCTGTTAAAATAATTGCTCAGTATCGGTGGAACAAAATAGAGTCCAATTTGTCATTGTAGCTCTGAAAACTTTGACTCCTCATGGTAGCCTGACCCAAAATGAGAGGAGAGACGTTCAAGGGTTAGTATTCACTTATGCTGAGAAATGGATATTAGAAAATCAACTGAATTGGAACATGAGTCTGAACAGGGATAATCCTAATTCCACCAGTTATATTAAGAGAAGAGACACTGTGCACTAAAATAAAACTGTCAATACTGGAAATCTGAAAGGAAAACAGACATTGCAGTGGAGAGAAAGCACAGTTAACATTTCAAGTCCAGTGACCCTTCTTCAGAACTGCACATGTTCCTTTGTTATTGTATCTTGTGACTGGCTCAAATTTTCAATATGGCTTGCGTCCAGAAAAATCATATATACCAAGATCCAAATCCTAGAATCTATTCTCCAGAAAGGGAAAATGTTAATGACATGTTTGTGTCATACAAGAAGGGCTGCTGTTATTGTAAGTGTAAATTATTCTTCACTGACTGTTTGGATTGTCATGAAGCAGAGGAAGGTGATATTCCAAATAAGCTATTTAGAGACATAATGTATTTGATGATGTAAGCAGTAATAGTATTATAGACTTGACTCGTACTTAAATCAGCAACATTTCAGCTCCATTGCGATTCTTGAGGTCTAAAAATAGCTGACCAGGTAATCCATAAACCAAATACCACACATGCTGGAAATCAGAAAAAAGAAGAGAAGCTACTGGGAATCCCAACAGATCAGGTAGCACCTGAGGAGAGAAACAGAAAGACTGGGTTGGACTCTTGTGGAGTTGGGGGTGACACAGTGAAGGATTGAAATTTGCAGCTGGGATCTAATTCTGGGATTCCGAACCCTTCCCATGGGGTTTCCAGTTTTCAGCAGCATCACTGGAGGGTGGAGACCAATTCAGATGCTGAACTCACACCCAACACCTCCAACCTGGCTGGTTCTCAGGCAAGCCCCATTCTATAAACTTGGCTGAGAACCCAGAAATCAATTAGATTGTTGAAACATTTGATCCCTAAGGAACATGCTGCTTCATTGACAGCTTTTGCTTTCTGTGTCGAGAGTGTGTTGCTGGAAAAACACAGCAGGTCAGCATTCGAGGAGCAGGAAGATCAATGTTTCAGGCAAAAGGCCTTCAACAGAAATGAGGCTGGGAGCCTCGGGGATGGAAAGATAAATGGGAGGAGGGTGGGGCTGAGGGAAGGTTGCTGACAATGCGATAGGTGGATGGAGGTGCGGGGAATGGGGATAAGTCCAAGGGGAGGGTGGAACGGATAGGTGGGAAGGAAAATGGACAGATGGGACAGGTCATGAGGGCAGTGCTGAGCTGGAAGGTTGGAACTGGGAGGGAGGGAAAATAAGGAAACTGGTGAAGTCCACATTAATGCCATGGGTTTGGAGGGTTCTGAGGGGGAAGATGAGGCATTCTTCCTCCAGGCGTCAGGTGGTTCGGGAGTGGCTTTGGAGGAGGCCCAGGATCTGCATGTCCTCAGCAGAGTGGGAGGGGGAGTTGAAATGTTCGGCCATAGGGCGGTAGGGTTGGTTGGTGCGGGTGTCCTGGGGATGTTCCCTGAAGCACTCTGCGAGTAGGTGTCCTGTCTCCCCAATGTAGAGGAGACCACATCGGGAGCAACATATACAGTAAGTGACATATATGGAAGGCTCCTTTGGTCTTGGGCAGAGGTGAGTGGGGGAAGTGTGGTTGTGCTTTCTGATCTGTTGATTGCACAATGCTGATTTATACAAGCTAAAGATGTTTCACTGCTCACAGATCTTTGCTGTTATTTCCCTGAAGGATCTGGGTTGATGCACTGACTGGTCTGGACCTGTAGGGAGATTAGTTATTGTGAAGGAAGTAGAACAGTCATGCTAGACATGAAATGTTTACACTCCTTTGACCACAGCTGGTACCAAGCATCCTGAGCTACCCTATCACTTTTTGTGTTTTAGTTTATGAATGAATAAGGTTTTTTTTATAAAACAATTTTTAGCACATTCTATCAACCCCAAAGGGTTAATTCATTCTGCACAATGAGTAAATGGACACAGCAGTGCCATAGCTTGGCATTGATAAGATGAAGGGCAGGGTTATGAAGTGATATATAAATGGTGCCTGTGATGTGAATTGGGAGGGTGTAAGGAGTAAGGGCTAGAAGACTTTCCTGTTTTCATTGTAGCTGGAATAAAATTTCTTTAATTGGCAATTCTGTGTTGGGGGCTGTTAACCAGCCAAGCCCTGCACACAACAGTCCCTACAACTGCCTCTAAACTCTCTGCCAACAACACAAGGCACTCGCTTAACCCTGTGTACACTTTCTGTTGGTGAACTCTTTGTTAGAGCTAACTGTTTGGCTGTGATACCTTGCTTTTTCCAGGTAGCTGCGAAAAGCATCTCCCTGAAAGTATTTAACCAGTTCCCCTCTGAAGTTTACTGTCAAATTTGATTCCATTGCCATTTCAAATAATGGATTCAAGATCACAACAGCTCTCTGTGTAAAATTTATCAAATTTATTTTTAAACTTCTCTGCTCTGAGGAAAAGATTTCTGGTTTCTCCAGTTTCTCCACAGAACTAAAACCCATTATCCCTGGTGCCATTCTGAGTTCTTAAAGGTCGTACCCTCGCCAAGGTTCCAATATTCTTCTCAAATTATGAAATCTAGCATTGACATATTGCTCCAGCTGACGTTTGGCCGAATTGTCTTGCTTTTGAACTCTGCTCCCCTTGCTTCAAATTCTGGAGTCCAACTTAGTTTATCAACAACTTTCTCAAGTTGATCAACCACCTTCCAAGATTTGTTTGTATACACGTCCAGTTTCCCGCAACTGTTTATGATATGTATAAATTACTTGGAAGAGGAGACTGAGTGTAATGTATCCAAGTTTGCTGATGACACCAAATTGAGTGGAAAGGCAAACTGTGCAGAGGATATGAAGGGTCTGAAGAGAGATTTAGACAGGTTAGTGAGTGGGCAAGTTTCTGGCACATGGAATACAATGTTGGTAAATGTGAGATAATCCACTTTGGAAGCAACATTAGTGGGTCAGAGTATTATTTAAATGGTGAAAGATTGCAGCATGCTGTTGTGCACAGGGACTTAGGAGTGTTCATACATGAAACGCAAATGGAATATCAGCTTTCATTGTTAGGGGGATTGATTTTAAGATCGGGGAGATTCTGCTGCAAGTGTACAAGGTGTTGGTGAGGCCGCACCTGGAGTATTGTGTGTAGTTCTGGTCTCCTTACTTGAGGAAGGATATACTGGGCTTGGAGGCGGTGCAGAGGAGGGTCGCCGGATTGATTCCGGAGATGAGGGAGTTACCTGTGAGGAGAGGTTGAGCTACCTAGGACAGTATTCACTAGAATTTAGAAGAATGAAAGGGAATCTTATAGAAACATATGAGATTATGAAAGGGATAGAGAAGTGAAGGCAGGCAAGTTGTTTTTGGTTGAGATGCGGACTAGGGGACATGGCTTCAAGATTAGGGAGAGTGGATTCAGGACAGAGGTGAGGAGGAACTGCTTTTCCCAGAAAGTAGTGAATCTAAGGAATTTTCTGCCCAAGGAAGCAGTAGACAGGCAGGAGGCTGGAAGAACACAGCAAGGCAGGCAGCATCAGGAGGTGGAGAAGTCGATATTTACACCTGAAATGTCGACTTCTCTACCTCCTGATGCTGCCTGGCTTGCTGTGTTCTTCCAGCCTCCTGCCTGTCTATTTTGGATTCCAGCATCTTCAGTTTTTTTGTCTCTAACCAAGGAAGCAGTAAAGGCAGCTTCATTAAATATATTCAAGACAGTTGGATGGGTTTTTGCATTGTCGGGGAATGAAGGGTTATGGGGGAAATGCAGGTAGGAGGGACTGAGACAATGAATAGATCAGCCATGATCTGAGTGTATGTCAGAGCAGGCTCGACGAGCCAAATGGCCTACTCTTCCTATTACCACGGCAACTATGAAATTTTAATTTACATTTCTATCTTTCACCAAAAATGCTATCGGAAGGATATTGTGAAACTTGACAGGGTTCAAAAAAGATTTATAAAGGTGTTGCCAGGGTTAAAGGGTTGGTGCTATACCGAGAGGCTGGATAGGCTGGGGCTATCTTCCCTGGAACATTGGAGACTAAGGGGTGACCTTACAGAAGTTTATAAAATCATGAGGGGCATGAATAGGGTAAATAGATGAGGACTTTTCCCTAGGGTGGGGGAGTCCAAAACTAGAGAGCATAGGTTTAAAGTGAGAAGGGAAAGATTTAAAAGGGACTTGTAGGGCAACTTGTTCATGGAGAGGGAGGTGTTTGCATGGAATGAGCTGCCAGAGGAAATGGTGCAGGCTGGTACAAATCTAACATTTAAATGGAATTTGGATAGGTATATGAATATAGAACATAGAACATAGAACATAGAAGAATACAGCGCAGTACAGGCCCTTCGGCCCTCGATGTTGCGCCGATCCAAGCCCACCTAACCTATACTAACCCACTATCCTCCATATACCTATCCAATGCCCGCTTAAATGCCCATAAAGAGGGAGAGTCCACCACTGCTACTGGCAGGGCATTCCATGAACTCACGACTCGCTGAGTGAAGAACCTACCCCTAACTTCAGTCCTATATCTACCCCCCCTTAATTTAAAGCTATGCCCCCTTGTAATACCCGACTCCATACGCGGGAAAAGGTTCACGCTGTCAACCCTATCTAACCCCCTAATCATCTTGTACACCTCAATCAAGTCACCCCTAAACCTTCTTTTCTCTAATGAAAACAGCCCCAAGTGCCTCAGTCTTTCCTCATACGATCTTCCTTCCATACCAGGCAACATCCTGGTAAACCTCCTCTGCACCCGTTCCAGTGCCTCCACATCCTTCCTATAGTATGGCGACCAAAACTGCACACAATATTCCAGATGCGGCCGCACCAGAGTCTTATACAACTGCATCATGACCTCAGGACTCCGGAACTCAATTCCTCTACCAATAAAAGCCAGTACGCCATATGCCTTCCTCACCGCACTATTTACCTGGGTGGCAACTTTCAGAGATCTGTGTATATGGACACCAAGATCCCTCTGCTCATCCACACTACCAAGTATCTGACCATTAGCCCAGTACTCCATCTTTTTGTTATTCTTCCCAAAGTGAATCACCTCACACTTAGCTACATTGAATTCCATTTGCCACCTTTCTGCCCAGCTCTGCAGCTTCTCTATATCCTGCTGTAACCTGCCACATCCTTCCTCACTGTCAACAACTCCTCCGACTTTCGTATCATCCGCAAACTTGCTCACCCAACCTTCTAACCCCTCTTCTAGGTCATTTATAAAAATGACAAACAGCAATGGTCCCAAAACAGATCCTTGCGGAACACCGCTAGTGACGGCACTCCATGAAGAAACTTTGCCATCAACTACTACCCTCTGTCTTCTTCCATCCAGCCAATTCCTAATCCAAACCTCCAACTCACCCTCAATGCCATATCTCCGTATTTTCTGCAGTAGCCTACCATGGGGAACCTTATCAAACGCCTTACTAAAATCCATATATACCACATCTACCGCTTTCCCCTCATCAACCTCCTTCGTCACCTTTTCAAAGAATTCAATAAGGTTTGTGAGGCACGACCTGCCCTTCACAAAACCATGCTGACTATCCTTGATCACATTATTTCTATCCAGATGTGCATAAATCCTATCCCTTACAATTCTCTCTAAGACTTTGCCCACAACAGAAGTGAGACTCACCGGCCTATAGTTACTAGGGTTATCCCTACTCCCCTTTTTGAACAAGGGAACCACATTTGCTATCCTCCAGTCTTCTGGCACTACTCCTGTAGACAAAGAGGACATAAAAATCAAGGCCAGTGGCTCTGCAATCTCCTCCCTTGCTTCCCAGAGAATCCTAGGATAAATGCCATCAGGCCCAGGGGACTTATCTATTTTCACCTTTTCCAGGATTTCCAACACCTCTTCTCTACATACCTCAAAGCCATCCATTCTACTTATTTGTGACTCAGTATTCACATCGACGACAATGCCCTGTTCCTGAGTAAATACTGAAGAAAAGTATTCATTCAGTGTCTCCCCAATCTCTTCCGCCTCCACACGCAACTTCCCACTACTATCCTTGACTGGACCTATTCCTACCCTAGTCATTCTTTTATTCCTAACATACCTATAGAAAGCCTTAGGGTTTTCCCTAATCCTACCGACTAAGGACCTTTCATGTCCCCTCCTTGCTGCTCTTAGATCTCTCTTCAGGTCCTTCCTGGCTACCCTATAACTCTCAATCGCCCCAATTGAACCTTCACGTCTCATCTTGAGATAGGCCGCCCTCTTCCATTTAACAAGGGATTCCAATTCCTTATTAAACCACGGCTCCCTCACACGACCCTTTCCTCCCTGCCTGACAGGTACATAATTATCAAGGACACTCAATAGTTGCTCCTTGAACAAGCTCCACATATCATTTACACTCTTGCCTTGGAGTCTACTTTTCCAAGCCACACATCCTAAGTCATGCCTCACCGCATCATAATTTCCCTGACCCCAGCTATAACTCTTGCCCTGTAGTACACACTTATCCCTCTCCATCACGAGAGTAAAAATCACCGAATTATGGTCACTATCCCCAAAGTGCTCACCTACCTCTAATTCTAACACCTGGCCTGGTTCGTTACCCAGAACCAAATCCAGTATGGCCTCACCTCTTGTTGGCCTGTCTACATATTGTGTCAGGAAACTCTCCTGCACACATTGAACAAACACTGATCCATCTAACGAACTTGAGCTACAGCTTTCCCAATCAATATCAGGAAAGTTAAAGTCCCCCATAACAACCACGAAGGGTTGGGTTTAGGAAGGGTTTAGATGGATATGGGCCAAATGCTGGCAAATGGGACTAGATTAATTTAGGATATCTGGGTCAGCATGGATGCGTTGGACTGAAGGGTCTGTTTCCATGCTGTACATCTCTGTGAGTCTATGACTCTAAGTACCATTTCAAAATATTCAATTTCACAGGCTATGTATCCATTCATTTCATCAGTTGGACTGGCTCCTCCTGAAATTTGTTGTGATCACCATTATTTCCTGCAGTGCTGTGATGGGTATTTTTATATCTGTTGGTTTCCATTGAAATCATCTGGTTTATCTTGGCTAGACTCGTTGTCACCAATCCTATGTTGTGGTTATTAGTACAAACTAATTGCATGTGGAGCAAGACATCCAAGTGCCATATTAGGTAGAAGATAAGCTCAGTCCTGATACACAGTAAAGAGGTTTATTTCATATTATTTAACAGCTAGTTACTTTACACTTGAGATACATGGTGGTCTCTCATTAGACAGCAGGCTCAACACAGAACTAGTTAGCTCCACCCAGAAGCAGCCCTTTTAAATTTAACCTGTGGCGATATGCTATTACACACTCCTGGAGCAAGTGGGACTTGAACCCAGGCATTCTATTTCAGAGGTATGGACACTACCACTGCTCTACAATAGTCTCACGTTCCTCAAGATATATTGATTTTCTAATTGACTTGTACAGAGATGTTATTACGTAGCTCTGGAGCAGGTGGGCCTTGAACCCAGGTCTCCTGGCTCAGTAGTAAGGACACTACCACAGATGGAGGGTCTTTCATGCGATATCAATTAATTATTTCATGTCCTAACTGCCTGTAATATTTGAAAATATACCCTTTATACATGATTCCAGGTTCACCAGTATACAAAGTCAAGACAAAGTTCCAAATTCTGATGTCTGGACCATGCTTTCATCCTTAAAACAATGTTCACCCTTGTTCTGGCTTTCAATTACTTCAATCCTAGGCCCACCTGTCAATTTAACTCTGTTGCCAATTTACAATTTAAAGTTCACGTTATCCCAATGAGATTGTATAGTGCCCAATCTAATCTGAGACAGTGTGAATGTTGGTTACTACTTCCTCAATGACTTTTAAACTACAATAATAAATAGATTCCTAGCCCAAATAAATAGGAAAAATGAATGATCAAGGCCATTATTAGCAAGGCAACTTCAGTTAATTGGAGGCACATTGCAATTTTCTGAACAATTAGAGGCACAAATTAAACTCAGCAGGATGCCAGCAAACAAATATGTCAAGATGACAGTAACAAGATATCTGTTTCTGTCAGGAAATCTGCCATTCTTCTCACAATAATTCACCAAGGCTCCTTAGACAGCACTTTCCAAACCCACAATCACTTCCACAGAGAAGGACAAGAGCAGCAGATACATGGAAACACCACCATCTGCAGGATCCCCTTCAAGCCACTCACTGTCCCAACTTGGAAATTCATTCCTTTGGGTTAAAGTTCTGGAACTCCCACCCAAGGGCATTATGGGTCTACCTGCAGCAGATGGACTGCAGCGGTTCAAAAAGGCAACTCACCACCACCTTCTCAAGGGGCAACTAGGGATGGGCAATAAGTACTGGCCAGTCAGTGATGCGCACTGTCCCATGAGTGAATGAACAAAAGGGGAAGTCCCCGTCTTGCAATTGTAACAGTTTTTATTTTATTTTTTGGCATATACAGTCGACATCACTGGCAAGGTTAGCATTTGTTGAGAAGGGATCTTACAGAAACATAAAAAATTAGAAGCAGGCAAATTATTTCCACTGGTGGTTGAGGCTAGGACTAGGGCACATGGCTGCAAGATTGGGGAGTAGATTTAGGGCAGAGATAAGGAGGAACTGCTTTTCCCAGAGAGTAGTGAATCTATGGAATTCTCTGCCCAAGAAAGTAGTAGAGGCAGCTTCTTTAAATATATTCAAGACACAGTTGGATGGGTTTTTGCATGGTAGGGGAATGAAGGGTTATGGGGATAGTGCAGGTAGGAGGAGCTGAGACAATGGAAAGATCAGCCATGGTCTTAATGGGCCAATGGCATACTCCTGCTTCTATTATGATGAAACTATGAAATTGTTGCCCATCCCTAATTGCCCCTTGAACTAATTGTCTTCCTCGGCCATTTCAGAGGAAGGTTCTGAGTGAATCACATTCCTGTGAGTTTAGAGTCACATGGATGCCACACCAGATAAGGAGGGTAGATGTCCTTCCCTGTGACCAGGTGGGTTTTTACAATAGTAACCAATGGTTACATGGTCACCATCACTAAGGGGAGCTTCATACTCCAGGATTATTCAGGAGTTTTTTTTAAGCTGCACCAACTGCCATGTTGGGATTTGAACCTGTGCTGTCCAAGCATTAGCCTGGGCCAATGACCACTTCATTACCATCTTCATAAATGTAATCAGGTGGCCTTCCCCTTGCCTACCGACACACCCCACCTCCCAACTCCAACTGGCTTCAGGGTGACGTAATTGACCTGGTAACAGAACATTGGAAAGCATTAGAAAGGATTGGGCAAAGTCGGCATGGGTTTATAAAGGCAAGTCTTGCTGAACAAATCTACTGGATTTTTATGAGGATATAACCAACAGAATAGTTAAGAGAGTGGATGTATTGTACTTGGAATTTTCAAAAACCTTTGATAACATAAGACATTAGTGATCAAAGGGATCAATACTAATCATGGGACTGGGGTAATATGTCCTCTGTGTCATCATAAGAAAGAGGAAGTGAATGTGCTGAAGACAATAATAGTTAGATTTGTTATATGCAACTCATTCTAGGCTAAATGGGCTAGATCACTAACCCATTATCAGTTCTCTCATTCCAGTTTTGATCCTGCATCAGTTTATTGTTTCTTGATTGTTTTTTATCCTTTTGTAATAGGAGCATTAATGCTGTCGAAAGTCAGTATATGTAGCCTAATGTATATGCTGTGGAAGGTCGATATACGCAGCCTAATGTATGTAATGTTGAAGGTCAGTTTGTGCAGCCTAATGTATATACTGTGGAAGGTTGTATTGCAGCTGAATGTACATGATGTGAAGTTCAGTATATGCAGCCTAATGCATATGATGTAGAAGGCCAGTATATTCAGCCTAATATACATGATGTGGAGCATCTCTATATGCAACCTCAGGTATATGATGGCAAAGGTGCATATACTCCGTCAGAAGTACATCATGTGGAAGGTCGGTATATGGAGCCTAAAGTACATTATGTAGAAGGTCAGTAGATGCAACCTAATGTATATGATGTGGAAGGACTTATGTGCAGCCGAATGTATATGCTGTAGATGGTCAGTATATGCAGCTGACTGTATATGACATTGAATGTCAATATGTGCAACCTAATGTATATGATGTGGAAGTTCAGTATATGAAGCCTAATGTATATGAATTGGATGGTCAGCATATGCAACCTAATATATGTGCTGTGGAAGGTCAGTTTATGCAGCTTAACATATATGATGTATAAAGTCAATATATGCAGCCTCATGTATATCTGTTGAAGATCAGGCCTGATGAAGGGCTTTTGCCTGAACCTTTGATTTTCCTGCTCCTCGGATGCTGCCTGACCTGCTGTGCTTTTTCAGCACTGCACTCTGTCGAGTCTATCTCCAGCATCTGCAGTCCTCACTTTTGCCTAAACAATGTGGAAGGTCAGTATATGTAGCCTAATGTACAAGCTGTGGAAGGTCAGTACCATTGTACTCTATGCTACTTTCTCCCCACCCCCACCCTCCTCTAGCTTATCTCTCCACACTTCAGGCTCACTGCCTTTATTCCTGATGAAGGGCTTTTGTCCGAAACGTCGATTTTGCTGCTCCTCGGATGCTGACTGAACTGCTGTGCTCTTCCAGCACCACTAATCCAGAATCTGGTTTCCAGCATCTGCAGTCATTGTTTTTACCTGGTCAGTATAGTCAGCCTAATGCATATGATTCAGGTGGTCAGTATATGCAGCCTTATGTCTATGATTTGGAAGGTCAGTATATACAACCAAATGTATATGCTGCAGAATGTATTTATATAAGGAAAGGCTGAGGCACTTGGGGTTGTTTTCATTGGAGAAAAGAAGGTTTAGGGGTGACTTGATAGAGGTGTACAAGATGATTAGGGGTTTAGATAGGGTTGACCGTGAGAACCTTTTTCCACGTATGGAGTCAGCTATTACAAGGGGGCATAGCTTTAAATTGAGGGTGGTAGGTATAGGACAGATGTTAGGGGTAGGTTCTTTACTCAGCGAGTCGTGAGTTCATGGAATGCCCTGCCAGTAGCAGTGGTGGACTCTCCCTCTTTATGGGCATTTAAGCGGGCATTGGATAGGCATATGGAGGATAGTGGGCTAGTGTAGGTTAGGTGGGCTTGGATCGGCGCAACATCGAGGGCCAAAGGGCCTGTACTGCGCTGTATTCTTCTATGTTCTATGTTCTATATGCAGCCTAATGCATATGATGTTGAGTGTCAGTATATGCAGCCTAATGTGTATGCTGTGGACAGTCAGTATATGCAGTCTAATGTATATGATGCGGAGGGTCAGTATATGCAGCCTAATGTATATCCTGCAGAAGGACAGTATAAGCAGCCTAATGTAGATGATGTGGAGGGTCAGTATAAGCAGCCTAATGTATAGAAATCCTCTGTCTTTGTGGTCATGCTCGCTTTGCTATCCTGACAAGATAATTCCAGATAATGTCATTCATTTAGCCTGTTTCCTTCATTCAACCAGAAATGCCCTACAATCGCACCCATCGTAGCATCCACTTGTTTCTGAAATTATTCTGAGGTTATCCCATCTGCTGGGAGTTAATTTCAAAACTCCATACATGAAAGTAACTTCCAGATATTATTTTCCTTTATCTGAAGTTCACATATTTCTGGAAAATTGATTATTTTGCATATCCTTATTATATCATTTTCCTTAATTTTCAGGCTTCAATGCATAAGTTTTGCAGCTCTTCATCAAATTTGTATGAACGCGTGTCAGAGTCACCACATAAATCCAACCCCAGAGTCATAATATTAGTTACCACTGCTGTTAGCAAGTGATATTCAAATTTGCAGACTTTGCTGCCACTTCTTCCAGACCAAAGGGGTAAACATGGACGCCCGCATGGGCCCCAGCTATGGGCACCTGCATGGGCCCCAGCTATGGGCACCCGCATGGGCACCCACATGGGCCCCAGCTATGCCTGCCTCTTCATAGGGTATATGGAACAGTCCATCTTCCGCAGCTGCACCAGCACCATTCCCCATCTTTTCCTCCGCTACATTGAAGACTGTATCGGCGCCACCTCATGCTCCAGTGAGGACATTGAACAGTTCATCAACTTCACCAAAACCTTCCACCCTGACCTCAAGTTCACCTGGACCATCTTAGGCACTTCCCTCCCCTTCCTGGACCTCTCCATCTCCATTAATGGTGATCAACTCAACACGGAAATCTACTACGAACACACTGACTCCCACAGCCACCTGGACTATACCTCCACCCACCCTGCCTCCTGTAAAAATGCTATCACATATTCCGAATTCCTCACCTCCACCACATCTGCTCCCATGAGGACCGATTCCACCATAGAAAATCACAGATGGCCTCCTTTTTCAAGGACCGCAAATTCCCCTCCCATGTGGTTGACGATGCCCTCCAGTGCATCTCATCCACTTCTCGCACCTCCGCCCTTGAACCCCATCCCTCTAATCACAGCAAGGACAGAACACCCTGGTCCTCATCTTCCACCCTACCAACCTCTGTATAAAATGCATTATCCTCTGCCATTTCTGCCACCTACAAACAGATCCCACCACCAGGAATATACTTGTCAGTCGAGAATCTTTTAACACAGCCTTGATTATAAGACCATAAGACATAGCAGTGGAAGTAAGGCCATTCGGCCCATCGAGTCCACTCCGCCATTCAATCATGGCTGATGGGCATTTCAACTCCACTTACCCGCACTCTCCTCGTAGCCCTTAATTCCTTGTGACATCAAGAATTTCTCAATTTCTGCCTTGAAGACATTTAGCATCCCGGCTTCCACTGCACTCCACGGCAATGAATTCCACAGCCCCACCACTCTCTGGCTGAAGAAATGTCTCCGCATTTCTGTTCTGAATTTACCCCTTCTAATTCTAAGGCTGTGTCCATGGGTCCTAGTCTCCTCGCCTAACGGAAACAATTTCCTAGCGTCCACCCTCTCCAAGCCATGTATTATCTTGTAAGTTTCTATTAGATCTCCCCTAATCATCTAAACTCCAATGAGTACAATCCCAGGATCCTCAGCCGTTCCTCGTATGTTAGACCTACCATTCCAGGGGTCATCCATGTGAATCTCCACTGGACACGCTCCAGTGCCAGTATGTCCTTCCTGAGGTGTGGGGCCCAAAACTGGACACAGTACTCCAAATGGGGCCTAACCAGAGCTTTATAAAGTCTCAGTAGCACAACGATGCTTTTATATTCCAACCCTCTTGAGATAAATGACAACACTGCATTCGCTTTCTTAATCACGGACTCAACCTGCATGTTTACCTTTAGAGAATCCTCGACTAGCACTCCCAGATCCCTTTGTACTTTGGCTTTACAAATTTTTTCACCGTTTAGAAAGTAGTCCATGCTTGTATTCTTTTTTCCAAAGTGCAAGACTTCGCATTGAATTCCATCAGCCATTTCCTGGACCACTCCTCCAAACTGTCTAGATCCTTCTGCAGCCTCCCCACTTCCTCAGTACTACCTGCCTGTCCACCTAACTTTGTATCATCGGCAAACTTCGCTAGAATGCCCCCAGTCCCTTCATCCAGATCATTAATAGATAACGTGAACAGCTGCGGCCCCAACACTGAACCCTGTGGGACACCGCTTATCATCGGCTGCCATTCCTAAAAAGAACCTCTTATCCCAACTCTCTGCCTTCTGTCAGACAGCCAATCCTCAATCCATGCCAGTAGCTCACCTCGAACACCTTGGGCCCTCACCTTGCTCAGCAGCCTCCCGTGTGACACCTTATCAAAGGCCTTTTGGAAGTCTAGATAGACCACATCCACAGGGTTTCCCTGGTCTAACCTACTTGTTATCTCTTCAAAGAATTCCAACAGGTTTGTCAGGCACGATCTCCCCTTACTAAATCCATGTTGACTTGTTCTAATCCAACCCTGCTCTTCCAAGAATTTAGTAACCTCATCCTTAATGATGGATTCTAGAATTTTACCAACAACCGAGGTTAGGCTAATTGGCCTATAATTTTCCATCTTTTGTCTTGATCCTTTCTTGAACAAGGGGTTACAACAACGATCTTCCAATCATCTGGGACTTTCCCTGACTCCAGTGACTTTTGAAAGATCTCAACCAACGCCTCCGCTATTTCCTCAGCCACCTCCCTCAGAACTCTAGGATGTAGCCCATCGGGGCCAGGAGATTTATCAATTTTAAGACCTTTTAGCTTTTCTAGCACTTTCTCTTTTGTAAAGGCAACCATGCTCAACTCAGCCCCCTGACTCCCTTTAATTGTTGGGATATTACTCATGTCTTCCACTGTGAAGACTGACACAAAGTACTTATTAAGTTCTCCTGCTATTTCCTTATCTCCCATCACTCGCCTTCCAGCATCAGTTTGAAGTGGCCCAATGTCTACTCTTGCCTGTCGTTTGTTTCTTATGTATTGAAAGAAACTTTACTATAATTTCTAATATTACTGGCTAGCCTACCTTCATATTTGATCCTCTCCTTCCTTATTTCTCTCTTTGTTATCCTCTGTTTGTTTTAGTAGCCTTCCCAATCTTCTGATTTCCCAGTGCTCTTGACCACTTTATAGGATCTCTCTTTTTCTTTAATACATTTCCTTACTTCCTTTGTCAGCCATGGCTGTCTAATCCCTCCCCGGATAATCTTTCTTTTCTTGGGGATGAACCTCTGTACAGTGTCCTCAATTATACCCACAAACTCCTGCCATTTTTGTTCTACTGTCTTCCCCGTTCGGCTCTGCTTCCAGTCTATTTTCATCAGTTCCTCTCTCATGCCCTCGTAATTACCTTTATTTAACTGTAACACCATTACATCCAATTTTGCCTTCTCTCTTTCAAACTGCAGACTGAACTCTACCATGTTATGATCGCTGCTTCCTAAGTGTTCTCTTACTTTAAGATGTTCAATGTCCCAGCCTTCTCTGCTGTCAGAAGTAGAGAATTGCAATAGCCAATTGCCCTCTAAGAGTAAAAAAATCTCATCTTTATCTTAAATGGGTGATTTACCAAGATGCTGTCTGCGCTGGGGGGCATGTCTTATGAAGAATGGTTGAGGGAGCTAGGGCTTTGCTCATTGGAAAGAAGAAGGATAAGAGGTGACTTGATAGAGGTGTACAAGATAATGGGAGGCTTAGATAGAGTAGATAGCCAGAGACTTTTTCCCAGGGCGGAAATATCTATCACAAGGGAGCATAATTTTAAGGTGATTGGAGGAATGTTTAGGGAGATGTCAGAGGTCGGTTCTTTATACAGAGAGTGGTGGGTGCATAGAATGCACTGCCAGCAGTGGTAGTAGAGTCAGAGACATTAGGGACATTTAAGCAACTCTTGGATAGGAACATGGAAGCGAGTACAATGAAGAGGGAATGTAGGTTAGTCTGATCTTTAAGTAGGATAGAAGGCCGGCACAACATTGAAGGCCGAAGGGCCTGTACTGTGTTGTACTGTTCTATGTTCTATGATTTATAATGACCATGTCAAAAGTGAATACTTGGTGAAATGAGAGAGTAGGAATATTGTTGGTCTCCTCACAAGTATGACTTTAAATCACTAACAGATGTTGAGATATCACATGAGTAAGATAAACAATGAATCTGCTCATTGTAATGTAAGTTATGAATTATTGACTTTATAATATTGCATGAGCAACATTAATTTATTGCAAATTAAATCATTGTGAACTTCTTATTCCTTCTATTTAGCTCTATTGGCGTAAAGGTTTGATTTGTAATTGACAGAAAAATCTCAAATACAAGAGATAATTTTAAAAATGTGCACACGCAACATGGAGTCTTACTTTGGAACAGTATTCCCATTATTTTACCATCTGGGAAATTCCCTTACAGCGCTGTCCTGCAGGGAGCATGCAAACCATCACAAGGTGATTCACAGAAGTATTACCAAGCGTTGACACAAAACTGCTTCACGTGATCTTGAAACCGACAACTAGAAGCTTGTTCAAAGAGATGAGTTTTCAGACAAGTCTTACAGGATGGTAGAAAGTAAAATTTGGACAGCCGTAACAGACCATAATTGTAGGAACACCAGAGTCTTGGAGAGTTTGTGATGCTAGGAGAGGTTATAGAGATCAGGAAAGAAGAGGTCACAGAGGATTTGAAAGTAAGGTTGAGGATTTAAAACATGAGACATCACTGGGAACCAACATAAGCTGGTGAGCAGGGGATGGAGAGAACTGGAAACTGTCAGTATGATAATCCATCAAAATATTCAGTCCAGATCTGTGATATAAAATTTGCAATCAATGCTGATTGGATGCTATTTCTAATTTGGCATTCAAAAATTTCAACTTTTGATTAATTGAATTTGGAATTAAACATATATATGTGGTTGATTAGGATTTACAAAATATGAACGATAATCAGAAACAAACTGGTCCTGCTAGCTCTGAAATGTCTTTACCTGTCAGGAGAGAAACTGTTCCATTCTTGGTATGTTTTAATGAAGTGGAAGTGGAGATGCTGGAGTCTACCTTTCCAAAATATTTAAATATACTACAAGAAATTTATGGAGTACCCAGGCAGCCTAATGTGTCAACACTCTGTTTGCTTCTTTAAAGCTTGTTTTCAGGCCACAGTTTTCTCTTCCCCAGTTTGTAAAATCATCTTTTCTGAAGGTCAACTCTGCAAGCTTCCCGACTGTAGTCATTGTAACAAGTTCAGCCAACTGGACCCCATAGAATATGAGTTCCCTGATTGGGGTTGTTAACCTGGTCCAATCAAGGAGCAGTAGTTGACAGATATGAAGAGTGTCAGGGGTTCTGGTCACCCTGAGAGCTGGCTCTGAGGGAGCTGGATCAGTGTCAAGGACTCCCCATGTGTAAATAAAATGGGACTTGCTGATGGGATATCAGACTCGGTGGAATTTTTCAACTATTGTTCGGAGGACTCAATCATATTTGATGCTGCAGCAAATGCAAATCACTAAATACAGCCTCCTTCAGTGCACACGAACTCCCTCAGTGCATTCCCAGTGCAGTTCAGGATCTGACTCCACGCTCATATCATGCAAAGGTCATAATATAAAACCACCCTCAACTGTGATATAAATTTATAAATGTAACTGATTACTCATCCTGTTACAGAAAAATCTTTTTCCCTAGATAATGTAAAGAAGATGAATACCATGTATAAAAAATATTGGCCCTTAATATAATTTTAGAACAACATATAAGTTATTGGATAATTAACTTGACAATTGCTCAAGTTATAATGAAGAATTTTTGAAAATATCAATTTGCTCATTTAATAACCAGCATGGTATATTTCATTCCTGATTAATTGCTTGTATATTGAATGTGGTATGTGCATATCAGACATACACCTCCCTGGATAATATCAGTGATTTATTCTTTGTAATGTGTGACTACAACAGGCTGATAATCCCATACAAGATTTTGAATTATTAAATGCATTATGAATATGTCCATGACATTTGACACTTACTGTAATGCCTTTTAAGTAACAAGTAATTATTTTGTACAGAAAAGCACAGAATAAAGGGAACATGATGTAGCCACTAGTTTCAGTGTCATTTCTCCTGTGTTATACTTTGCCATCCAATGTTTGAGATAAATGGAATTGTGCAATTGTTGATGTCTCCTTTTTGAGGAGGCTTTAATGATTTAAAACACAATTAATGAATAATTTGAACTAGTGACACATTAATTTATTTTTACCTTCCTTATCTCTCTAGGTGTCCTTTTTTAATTAAAGATATTGAAACTTGTCACTATTGATGTTAGGAAAATGCATCCGTGTATGATAGTTGAAATATTCTGGATTAATAAGAATGCATCATACATTTATTGTATAATTCTTTGAAGTAACATTTTATGTTTAAACATTTAGCTGCTGTTAAGATGACTGAATCAAGAAGGTTTTCAGAGTGAAAGGAGGCCATATGGCCCACAATGTCAGTGTCAACTCTCAGCAAGAGGAATTCTGTCCCTGTTCCTTGTAGCCCTGCAATTGTTTTCGTTCTAATATAATTATCTAATTTCCTTTTAAAAATCGTGATCGAAACTGACTCCATCATATCACCTCTGGCAGCACATCTCAGATTCACCAACACTGTGCAAAAAAAAATTCCTTGGGACAATATTGGTTAATTGATCATTTTCCCCGACTCTCAATACTTCTCCCAACAGGGACAGTCTCTCTCTACCTGAACTATTTAAACTCCTCATGATTTAAGATCTCTCCGTTGAACCTCCTTACAACCTTCTCTTTTCTAAAGAGAATGATTTTAAAATGTGATGACCAGAAATGGAGACAATATTCTAGTCAAGGCTGAGCTAGAATTTTAGAAATGATCTCTGTAATCTCCTTGCTCTTGTCCTCTGTGCCTCACTTTATAAAATCAGGATCCCTCATGCCCCATTAACCACTTTTTCAACCCAGCAAAAGTGAGCACTGCAGATGCTAGAAAACAGAGTTTAGATCAGAGTGGTGCTGGAAAAGCACAGCAGGTCAGGCAGCATCCGACAAGGAGGGAAATTGATGTTTCGGGCACAGCAGATTAGGAAGCATCAGGAAGATAGGCAGGAAGTCTCCAGGGTGGAGAGATAAATTGGGGGCAGGGGAGAAGGTAGCAAAGAGTACAGTAGGTGAATGGGGGTGGGGATGGAGATGATAGGGCAGAGGGGAGGGTGGAGCAGATAGGTGGGAAGGGAGATTGGCAGGTAGGACAGGTCATGAGGACAGTGCTGAGCTGGAAGGTTGGAACTGGGATAAGGTGGGGGGAGGGGAAACGAGGAAACTGGTGAAGTCCATATTGATGCCATGGGGATGAAGTGTTCCGAGGTGAAAGAAGAGGCGTTCTTCCTCCACTTTTTCAACCTACCCTGTATTCTTCAACTATTTGTGTTTTGGAGGCATCGGTGTTGGACTGGGGTGTATAAAGTTAAAAATCACACAACACCAGGTTATAGACCAACAGGTTTATTTGGAAGCACTAGCTTTTGTAGCGCTGCTCCTTCATCAGGTGGTTGTGGAGTATTAGATCTTATGACACAGAATTTATAGCAAAAGTTTACAATGTGATGGAACTGAAATTATATATTGAAAAGACCTGGATTGTTTGTTAAATCTCTCATCTTTTACAATGACCATATTGGTTTCAGTTCTTTCAAATGTAAATACCAGAACTTTCTTAAAGTTACCTTCTCAAATAAACTTGAACAATAGTTGCCATGTCAGCCCAGGTAATGTATTGAAGGTGTGAGGTGCCCTGTGCGAGACTGTCAGTGCCACAATGTTCAGACTGATTTTAATCTAAAAAATGGACTTACAGAATCTTACATGGATTCTTGCAGTTTTTGAGCAAAATAAAATGTAATTGTGTAGGTACAAATTCAACCCACAAACTTGTGTGTGTGTGAGGGGGGGGTTGCAGGGGGACTTCTGAGTATCTGTGAGAGACTGTGTGTGAGTGTGTGTGTGAGTGTAAAGGGCTATATGTCTGAGAGAGGGTGTGTGTGCGTGCGAGTGTGGGCGTGTATGTGTAAGTGTATAAGAGAGAGCTTGTGTATGACAGTGTCTGAGTGAGTGTATGGGTCTGTAGGAGTGTGTGTGTGTGTCTGTCTGTGTATGTCTATATGTGGAGAAAGTGAGGTCTGCAGATGCTGGAGATCAGAGCTGGAAATGTGTTGCTGGAAAAGCGCAGCAGGTCAGGCAGTATCCAGGGAACAGGAGAATCGATGTTTCGGGCATAAGCCCTTCTTCACATCTCACATATGTCTATATGTGTGTGTGCATCTGTCTGCGTGTGTGTGTCTGTGTCTGTATGTGTAGTGCAGTGGGGTCACCTGAAATGTGAGATGAGCCCAAAGTCCTGGTTGGGGCCATCCCTATGGGTACTGAACTTGGCTACCAGCTTCTGCTCGGCCACTTTGTGTTGTTGCCTGTCCTAAAGTCCACTTTGGAGGGCGGTCACCCGAAGGTCCGAGGTCGAAAATTCCAGACCACTGAAGTGTTCTCCAACTGGGGGGGAACACTCCTGTCTGTTGATGGTTGTGCAGTGTCTATTCATCTGTTGCCTCTGCTTGGTCTCGCCACTGTAACATGTCTCAGGGCATCCTTGCCTACAACTATTTGTGCATATATACTCCCAGGTTCCTCTTCTCCCAGGCTCCTTTTAGAATTATACCCTTTAATTTGGATTGCCTCTCCTTATTCTACTATTCAAAATATATCACTTCACTCTTCCCTACATTTAATTCTATCTGTCATTTGATTACCCACTCCCCCAAACTATCACCTCTTGGTGTTTAATACTATCTGAACTGAGATCACTATCAGTTTACAATGTGTCATCTGCAGATTTGGAAATTTGCTCTATCAACATTGATCGAGCAAAACAGTGCTTCGAGTAAGTCCATAATTTTCCAATGAGCAAACTTTCATTCACAGTGTCCATTGTTCAGCATCTGAAATTGTAATTTTTCAAATAAAAATTGACTTGATCTATTTCACAGAAAATAAGATGATATCTGATAAGACTATCCACTTAAGCCTAATGTCCTATTCCCTACCCTAGGCCTTCATTTCATTTTCTTTTTCACGCTAATACTCAGTAATAAAGGTAGAACAACATGCGCTCACAATATATTGTTCATGTCCATAGAGCAGTTTTCACATCAATTAATTCATTTTACAATGCACTTTATGTGCTTTGCTGCCTGCTAATGGGACTGACCATTTCTCTTATCGTGTTATTTGGCACTTTTCTTTTAGCCTGGAGTTGAGGATGAGTCCCTGATTTCCTTCAAGAACTTTCGTGATCTCCTGAATGACTAAATAAATCCATAGCGCTTCACAAAAGTGTCAGTCAGACAACACTGCTGCACAGTACAGAGCAATTGCTGCATTATCCAAAACAATAGACAGAACTTTCCCATTTTTAGTTGAAGTGATTTCTCAAGTGGAAGTCAGAGTGCCCAGGCTACAATGATGCATGCACTTTTCCTCACACTGTCTCCTGCTCTTCACCTCATTAGTGATGTAACTGGACTCTTACTCAGAAAGTCATACAGGAGAGAGAGAGCTTTTCCTGGACATTTTGGAATTCATATCGCCAACTCCATATTCAAAGCTCAACTGCCCTTGAAATCCAGTATGTCATGCTAATGTTCTGGGACATGGGTTGATCCCATTATGGCAGATGGTGAAGTCCAGTTTAAAAAGTAAACCAAACAGCAAACACACCACTGCTAATTGATATACAACAAATATTTGATTCACTAAAGTCCTTTAAGGAAGAAATCTGCCCTCTTAACACATTCTGTCCCATGTGTTATTCTTAAACTGCCCCAGAAATAGCCTAGCAAGCTACTCAGGGTCAGAGCTTGGGGCCTAGTTATTCACAACAGTTATAAATGACCCAGATGAGGGGACCAAATGAAATATTTCCAAGTTTTTTGACATGGGGTTGTGAGGTGTGAAAAGGATGCAAGAAAGCTGCAAAGTGGTTTGCACAAGTTGAGAATGTGAACAATCAGATGGTAGATTGAACTGAACTGAATTGAATTTATTGTCACATGTACCGAGGCACAGTGAAAAACTTTGTCTTGCGAGCAATACAGGCAGATCACAGAGTTAACTAGCATAGATAGTAAATAATAGGTAAACAGCAACAAAAACAAAAACACAGTTATAGGCGAATATTAAGAGTTTGTGAGTCCATTCATATTATAACAACAGTCGGGTAGAAACTGTTTTGAAACCGGCTGGTGTGTGTGTTCAGGCTTCTGTACCTTCTCCCCGATGGTAAAGGTTGTAAAAAAACATTGCCAGGGTGGGATGGATCTTTGAGAATGCTGGCGGCCTTTCCTTGACAGCGGGGCCTGGTAGATGGATTCTATAGATGGGAGGTTGGCCTTTGTGATTTTCTGGGCTGAGTTCACCACTCTCTGTAACCCTCTCCGATCTTGAATGGTACAGTTGCCATACCAGGTAGTGATATATCCAGACAGGATGCTCTCAATGGTGCACCTATAAAAGTTGGCAAGGGTATTCACCATCATGCCAAATTTCCTCAGCTGCCTGAGGAAGAAGAGACGTTGTTGGGTCTTTGTAACCAGTGCGTCCACATGAAGAGTTCAAGAAAGCTTGTTGTGGATGACCACTCCCAGGAGCTTGACACTCTCCACTTGTTCCACCTCTGTGCTGTTAATGTGTAGGGGGGGGCATGTGTAACATCCCACCGATAGTCAATAATGAGTTCCTTGGTTTTGCCAGCATTGAGAGCTAGATTGTTCTCAGTGCACCATTCTTCCAGGTCTTCCACCTCCCCTCTGTAGTCTGTTTCGTCGCCATCTGAGATTCGGCCGACTATGGTGGTGTCATCAGCAAACTTGTAAATGGCATTAGTCTGGTATTTGGCGATGCAGTCATGGGTATACAGTGAGTACAGTAGGGAGCTGAGTACACACCTCTGGGGGGTTCCAGTGCTGAGTGTTAGTGAGGATGAAATATTGCCCCCAATCTTCACTGATTGTGGCCTGTGGATCAGGAAACTGAGGATTCAGTTGCAGAGAGTGGGGCTTAGTCCGAGATCACTAAGTTTAGTAATCAGTCTCGAGGGGATAATAGTGTTGAAGGCTGAACTGTAGTCAATGAGTAGGATTTTTACGTAGCTGTTCTTGGTGTCAAGATGTTCTAGGGAGGAGTGAAGGGCAAGTGATATGGCATCTGACACGGATCTGTTGGTCCGATAGGCAAATTGGAATGGGTCAAGAGTAGTGGGGAGGCTGGAGTTGATTAATGCCATGGCCAGCCTTTTAAATCACCTCATGACCACCGAAGTTAGAGCCACTAGGCGGTAGTCATTGAGACATGCTGCTTGAGCCTTCTTAGGCACAGGGATGATGTTGGCCCTCTTGAAACAGGCAGGGAGAGTGGTCTGCTGCAGGGAGAGGTTGAAGATGTCTGAGACGACCTCTGCTGGTTGACCTGCGCATGCTCTGAGTGCACAGACTGATACTCCGTCTGGTCCCATTGCTTTCCTTGGATCCACACAAAGGAAAACTGATCTGACTCTGATGCAGTGACTGTTGGGATAGGTTCGTGAAGACTTGTTGGAATAGGTTTTACCTCTCCACTGAAATCCTGCTCAAAGCGAGCATAGAAGATGTTAGATGATCTGGGAGGGATATGTCATTGTCTGCTATCTTGCAATGTCTCTTTTTAGAACCTGTGATGTCCTTCAGTCCTTGCCATAGTTGCCAGGTGTCGGTCTGTCTGTCTGCAATGCACGATGCAGTGCAATGTGGCTGAATGTGAAGTTATACATTTGGAAGCAGATAAGGTAAATGATATATTGGCCTTCATTGTGAGAGGATTGGAGTTCTGATATAGGGATGTTCTACAATATGTACAAGATGTTGGGGAGACCACATCTGGATTATTGTGTGAGATTTTGGTCTCCCACCCTAAGAAAGGGCATAGTTACCAGCGTAGGAGTATAGCCGAGGGTCACTTGGCTGGTATCAGCAATAACAGCACTATCTTATGAGGAGACATTGACTCAACTGAGCATTAGAATTTACAAGGCTGAGGGGGATCTGATTGAAATGTATAAAATTCCAACAGGACTGTTCAGACTAGATGCAGGGAAGATATTGCTCCTGGTTGTGGTGTCTAGAACCAGGGGACACAGTCTCAGGGTACTGGGATAGACCATTTAGAACTGAGGAAACATTTCTTCATTCATAGGGTGATAAACCTGTGGAAGTTTCTACCACAGAAGGCTGTGGAGCCAAGTCACTGTGTATGTACAACAAAGAGTGTTTTTTTGTTATTGAAGGCATCACGAGTATGGAGATAAAGCAGGAGTATGACACTGAACCATGATAAAATGATATGGTGGAGCAGGCTTGAAGGACTGACTTGGCCTCCTCCTTCTCCGAGATTCTATGTTTCTATCTCTCACAAACAACTGGCTCCTTGACTGCAGTTAGCATCAGAAGGCAAGGATCCTTCAATCATCCTCATGGGATCCCCATTTCACCCCTTTGTCAACTCCAATATGCCACAGTTTTCTGGGCTGTACTGCAAGATCCAACCAGAGGTGGCCAGGCATCAAAGCCTTGTCTTAAAGAGGCTTCAAATCTGGTCTGCTATGGCCCTCAAAGAAGTAAGGACAGTCTTGTGTTTTTATTCTGCATTCTGAGTGTTTTGTAAAGGTAATGTCAGCCACATCTGGCCCTTGTCCCCTAGCAGCCAACCCTGAATGGCCTGAGGACCTGGAAGGAAGCAGAAACTGTGAGATTGTGTAACAGTCTTGGCGATCCCTGATTATGTGGAATAGACTTTGGAAATTTGGCATCAATGTCTGAATGAGATCTGAACACTGGTGGATGGGAAGGCTTTTCTGTTGATGACCCCTGTAGGCTGGTGATAGGGTGCTCTTAAAGACATGTGAATGGAGGCCTGGATAAGCAAGTATCAATTTGGAGTCACCCTGTACTCTGACTTTCATGTCTGCCATGATCACCATCTCATTTCTATCCAGCAGGTGGGAGAATGGGAAAAACACATATCAATGAGGCAGATGCAATAAGGGTGTTTAAGGCATTTTTAGATCAGATATGAAAACGCAAGGAATGGAGGAAAATGGACCAAGGGCAGGCAGAAGGGATCAGTTTAATTTGGCATCATGGTTGGCACAACATTGTGGGCCGAAGGGCCTGTTCCTGTGCTGTACTGTTCTATACTCTATGTTCTTGATCAGATACTTTGACATATTAACGTATGCAAGTAGATACAAATAAGCCTCCTGCGAGACATTAGCAAAATTCTTGTCTTGTCAAATATTGGTTGCAAATAAACCTTTCTTCATCAGTGTAATGGATCTTTTTTTTTTCAATCTTACCAGTTTTCCCAACTGACTCACTTCCTACATCATTCAGGATCTGGGAAGATTTTGCCTAAAGTACTTCAGTGCTGGAGTGTTGCTGGAGCCTAGGATCTTCAGACTTGGCTGTGAAAATGTTATAATGAAGTTGAATTAGCTCCATGTTTTAAAAACCAGGGGAAATCGTTTGGAATCAACTCTGAAGTGCACTTGATCAATAGAGTTACCCTGAACAGGAAAGAAGGTTCGAGGTTAAATTGCAGTTGGGAAAAGAAAGTGAACAGAGAGAGAAACTGAGCCAGATCTACCCCATTTCATTGGCTTCGCTTGAAATTGGCCATTTCTCCATTGACCAATTAGACCAATTTCAATCTCTATATTTCCCACTGACAGCAAGCAATGGAACGAGAGAAAAGCCACAGAGAAAAGAATGCAGACTGATTGATTTTCCAAATATTAAAAAGCCTGTATAATGTAATTATAATCAGGCTATTCAATTTTTCTATGAATCCCAAACTAAAGTACATTAATACAAGACTATTGAGTTTCAACTGAGATCAAAGTGTTTCCTCAAGAGAGAGAAAATGCCAACAAACTGGTGCCAAATCCACTTCAGATAGAGTTTGGAACAGAAGGCAGACTTTCATTCCATCTGTCTCAATGAGATTCATACAAGTCTCTTAGCATCATGTTAGTATCCTCTGTGCCATCCAATCCACTAAATGAAGAAAATAAATGCATATTTAAATCAATGCAGTAATGTGGGCTGAACTAAAAGATTATTTTGTATTCTGACCAATTTGCCAATATTTTCCCACTATATCCAAAAGATTTTTATTGCTCCTTGAGAGAGTCCAGAAGACTGTTTGAAAAGTTTATTGTTAACTTGGCTTTTTTCTTCAAACTTAGAGACTCTTTCCAATGAATGTACTTTCTTTTTGAAAATAGAGAAATAGACTGTTGATGCATTCATTTAACTCAAAGAATAATGAGGCCTATTACATCTTACTTCAGAAAATACTAACAATTAATTGCTTTACAAACACATTGTCAGTTCTGAAATGTTCTGTCTGTTATCTTTTTAGATTAATTGCCAGTACAAGTTATCAATTGTGCATTAAGTTTTCACACTAACATCATGGGAGACTGTCTACACTGTGTGTCAAGAATGCAACTTGATCAAAAGCGATTAGTTCAATCTTGACAGTTTCTATATTTTGTCGAACACTACAAGAAAGAAAAGATGTCAGCTATGTTTTGCAATACCTGTAATATTACCAAGGCAACAAATGCTCTTTAAACTCTGACAGCTTGGAAAATTATAAAAGCTACAGCCAAACAAATCTGTTGAGGACACTTCTGAAAGTGTTCTTTCAAATAAACTTTGCTGTTTACTAATTTATTTATATGGATTAAATTTTGAATTGCAAGGACTGATAGCAGAAATCATTCCAAGTGATTGCAATTCCTTTTACTAACAGAAGTGAAAACATACTTTAGGATAAGCTGTCATTATCAAAATAACTGTGATTAAGTGTATTTTGGACAGCAGCAGAGAATAAATGGAGATGTAATGGGGAAATGGTATGAGAGCTTACCCCCAGAAAGGTAACAGAAACATTGAGGCGTTTTCCTGTTATTGAGACCTCACCTACAATGAGGTGTGAAGCAGGAGCAGTGTGGCAGAGCTCCAAAACACACTGCCTACCCATGGGGGCGGCTGCAGGCTCTCCCGATCTTACTGATCAAACCCCACTTATAGAAATGTTCCAGGAATTCCCAAACCTGGTCACATCTACTACATTTCCAACAAACAGGAAACTATGAGTTTCTACCCTTATGGCTGATATTTTTACGGTAGACATAGAGTCATAGAGATGTACAGCACGGAAACAAAGCCTTCGGGTTCAACTCATCCATGTCGACCAGATATCCCAACCCAATCTAGTCCCACCAGCCAGCACCCGGCCCATATCCCATTAAACTTTTCCTATTCATATACCCATCCATTGCCTTTTAAAAGTTGCAATTGTACCAGCCTCCGCCACTTCCTTTGGCAGCTCATTCCATACACGTACATAGAACATAGAACATAGAACATAGAACATAGAACAATACAGCACAGAACAGGCCCTTCGGCCCACGATGTTGTGCCGAACTTCTAACCTAGATTAAGTACCCATCCATGTACCGATCCAAATGCCGCTTAAAGGTCACCAATGATTCCAACTCTACCACTCCCACAGGCAGCGCATTCCATGCCCCCACCACTCTCTGGGTAAAGAAGCTATCCCTGACATTTCCCCTATACCTTCCACCCTTCACCTTAAATTTATGTCCCCTTGTAACACTCTGTTGTACCCGGGGAAAAAGTTTCTGACTGTCTACTCTATCTATTCCTCTGATCATCTTATAAACCTCTATCAAGTCACCCCTCATCCTTCGCCGTTCCAACGAGAAAAGGCCGAGAACTCTCAACCTATCCTCGTACGACTTCCTCTCCATTCCAGGCAACATCCTGGTAAATCTTCTCTGCACCCTCTCCAAAGCTTCCACATCTTTCCTAAAGTGAGGCGACCAGAACTGCACACAGTACTCCAACTGTGGCCTAACCAAAGTCCTGTACAGTTGCAACATCACTTCACGACTCTTGAATTCAATCCCTCTGCTAATGAACGATAATACTCCATAGGCCTTCTTACAAACTCTATCCACCTGAGTGGCAACCTTCAAAGATCTATGTACATAGACCCCAAGATCCCTCTGTTCCTCCACCTGACTAAGAACCCTACCATTAACCCTGTATTCCGCATTCTTATTTGTTCTTCCAAAATGGACAACCTCACACTTGGCAGGGTTGAACTCCATCTGCCACTCCTCAGCCCAGCTCTGCATCATATCTAAGTCCCTCTGCAGCCGACAACAGCCCTCCTCACTGTCCACAACTCCACCTATCTTCGTATCATCTGCAAATTTACTGACCCACCCTTCGACTCCCTCATCTAAGTCATTAATAAAAATTACAAACAGCAGAGGACCCAGAACTGATCCCTACGGAACTCCACTTGTAACTGGGCTCCAGGCTGAATATTTACCATCTACCACCACTCTCTGCCTTCGACCGGTTAGCCAGTTTTCTATCCAATTGGCCAAATTTCCCTCTATCCCATGCCTCCTGACTTTCCGCATAAGCCTACCATGGGGAACCTTATCAAATGCCTTACTAAAATCCATGTACACTACATCCACTGCTCTACCCTCATCCACATGCTTGGTCACCTCCTCGAAGAATTCAATAAGACTTGTAAGGCAAGACCTACCCTTCACAAATCCATGCTGGCTGTCCCTAATCAAGCAGTGTCTTTCCAGATACTCATAAATCCTATCCCTCAGTACCCTTTCCATTACTTTGCCTATCACAGAAGTAAGACTAACAGGCCTGTAATTCCCGGGGTTATCCCTATTCCCTTTTTTGAACAGGGGCACAACATTTGCTACTCTCCAGTCCCCTGGTACCACCCCCGTTGCCAGTGAAGACGAGAAGATCATTGCCAACGGTACTGCAATTTCCTCTCTTGCTTCCCACATAATCCTAGGATATATCCCGTCAGGCCCGGGGGACTTGTCTATCCTCAAGTTGTTCAAAATGTCCAACACATCTTCCTTCCTAACAGGTATCTCTTCTAGCTTACCAGTCCATTTCACACTCTCCTCTTCTACAATACGGTCCCTCTCGTTCGTAAATACTGAAGAGAAGTACTTGTTCAAGACCTCTCCTATCTCTTCCGACTCAATACACAGTCTCCCACTACTGTCCTTGATCGGACCTACCCTCGTTCTCGTCATTCTCAGGTTTCTCACATACGCATAAAATGCCTTGGGGTTATCCTTGATCCTATCCGCCAACGATTTTTCATGCCCTCTCTTAGCTCTCCTAATCCCTTTCTTCAGGTCCCTTCTGGCTATCCTGTATCCCTCCACTGCTCTGTCTGAATCCTGTTTCCTCAACCTTATGTAAGCCTCCTTCTTCCTCTTTACCAGACATTCAACCTCTCTCGTCAACCAAGGCTCCCTCACACGACCATTTCTTTCCTGCCTGATAGGTACATACATATCATGGACACGTCGTATCTGCTCTTTGAAAAAGTTCCACATTTCCACCACATCCTTCCCTGACAGCCTATGCTCCCAACGTATGCTCCTCAAACCCTGCCTTACAGCATCGTAATTTCCCTTCCCCCAATTATAAAATCTACCTTGTTGTGCGCACCTATCTCTCTCCATAACCAAGGTGAAAGTCACAGAATTGTGGTCACCATCACCAAAATGTTCACCCACTAACAAGCCCACCACTTGTCCCGGTTCATTACCGAGTACCAAATCCAATATGGCCTCCCCTCTGGTTGGACAATCTACATACTGCGTTAGAAAAGCTTCCTGGACACACTGCACAAACACCGCCCCATCCAATCTACTTGATCTAAAGAGCTTCCAATCAATATTTGGGAAGTTGAAGTCGCCCATGACTATGACCCTGTGGCTTCTGCACCTTTCCAAAATCTGTTTCCCAATCTGTTTCTCCACATCTCTGCGGCTATTGGGGGGCCTATAGTAAACACCCAACAAGGTGACTGCACCTTTCCTATTTCTGACTTCAGCCCATACTACCTCCAGAGGCAGGTCCCCCTCAAACTTCCTTTCTGCAGCCGTTATACCATTTCTAATTAGCAATGCCACCCCCCCTCCTTTTTTCCCACCCTCCCTAATCTTACTGAAACACCTGTAACCAGGAACCTCCAACAGCCATTCCTGTCCCACATACCATCCTCTGTGTGAAAAAGTTGCCCCTTAGGTCTCTTTTATATCTTTCCCCTCTCACCCTAAACCTATGCCCTCTAGTTCTGGACTCCCCCACTCCAGGAAAAAGACTTTGTCCATTTATCCTGTGAACAGGTTACTGCTGAGCAGGTGCTGCTTGATAGTTCTATTGGTGACATCTTCCCTCACTATACTCATGATCAAGAGCAGACTGATGGGGCAGTATTTGGTTGGGTCAGATTTGTCCTGCTTTGTGTGTACAGGAAAACCAAGGCAATTATCCACATTGTGGTAAGATGCCAGTATAGTACTGGTACTAGAACAGCTTGATTAGGCTGCTTCTGTGATTTGGTAGCTTCATTGTGTTGATACCTCATTCTTAAGTATGCCTGGTGCTGATCCTGGCATGATCTCCTGCACTCTCCATTGAACCAGGGTGGATCTTAAATGGTAATGGCTGAGTGGGGAATATATTGGGCCATGAGTTTGCAGATTGTGCTGGAGTACAGTTCTGCTGCTGCTGATGGTCTACAGTGCCTCATGGATGCCCCGTTTTGAGTTGCTAGATCTATTCGAAGTTTGCCCAATTTAGCATGGTGGTAACGCCACAAATCACGAAGCGGGGTATTCTCAATGTTAAGGCAGGACTTTGTCTTCATAAGGTGATGGTGCTACCATGCATCTGCAGTCCTTGCACTGTTACATGGTAGCGGTCATAGATTTCCAAGGAGCCTTTTTGGTGAGGTACTGCCGTACATCTTACAGTTAGCACGGATTGCTGCCACTTGTGTGTCAATGGATGGAGAGAGGATGTTGAAGGAGAGGACAGGATACCAGTCAAGTGGGATGCTTTGTCCTAGATGGTACTGAGTTTCTGGAATGACGCTGGAGCTGCATATGGATGCATAACATTTAACCCTTTTGTGTCTCTTGGTGCATTGCTGGTTTCTGTGAGCAGAACTTTTACAACAGTATTCTGCCCAGAAAACAGTAAAAATTTAATTGAAACCCTAAACATGTCACAGGTGTGAGGACTCACAGCTAATATGCCATATACCATGAAGAGACATGCTCTAGAAATGACTACTGTATCATAGTTTGTGGCTTGATGGTCTCAGTTTTCATCTTACTGAGTCCGCTTGCAGAATGACATGTTGAGAGAAGCAGACTACAATTTGTTGATGAAGAGTCATCTAGACTTGAGACATTAGCCCTCTCTCTCTCTCTCTGTTTCTCTCTCTGTGTGTCTCTCTCCATGGATGCTGCCTGACCTGCTGCGATCTCTAGCATTTGTTGTTTTCAGTACAGATTCCAGCATCTACAGTAATCTTTTCCAACTACAATTTGTAACCAAATTACTTAGCATGATCCCAGATACTGAAGATCCTGGGATTGTCACAACTGTAAAACACCAGGAGCTGCAGGATAATTCTATTAAATCTTTTAATGCCACATCATTCACACCTAGTTCTTATGTACAGAAGTTAATATAAATATCATCTCATCTGGAATATACAAAATCACAGGCTTTCAGAGCCTCACTCCTTCTTCAGGTTCTGGTGAGAGAGGGAGAGCTTAGACACAGAATTTATAAGGAAAAGATCAAAGAGTCAAGCAACTGATGCAAACAAATTGAACACACCTAAGAAAGTTTTAATAGTCATCTTATGTGTTCAATTTGTTCACATCAGTTGCTTGGCTCTTTGATCTTTTCCTTATAAATTCTGTGTCTAAGCTCTCCCTCTCACTCGCACCTGGTGAAGGAGCAGTGCTCCGAAAGCTAGTGTTTTCAAATGAACCTGTTGGATTATAATCTGGTGTGATGTGATTTTTGACCTTGTCCAACAGCAGCACCTCCACATTGCATCTGGGATAAATACTCTGCTGAAAGTGAAATGTCCTTGACTGTGCCTGTAACAGATTATGAGTCTAGATCTGATGAATCGAGCTTTGACTTAACACTGATTCAGGCAGGGCTTAGCATAAGCAGAAAGGAAAGATAGTAACAGAGCATCCTTCCCATTTTCCCAGTTCATTCTGCATACAAATTTAAAATACTCCACCCTACAACTTTCACACATTGGTTTCAGGTGCTGTACAGAATTGGATTATGGGGATTGTATAATTAGCCCCTTGTCACTGCTATAACTTAGTGCAATTTACACATCCCTAAGGGATGGGAAAATATTTCCTTTTCGCACCTAAAAATGGAAGAAACAAGAAACTTTAAAAAATCAGAAAGGAAATTATCTGCGGTGCTGGGTTTAGAGATCGATTCTTACCTGGACCTAAAGCATTAATGACATTTGTTGCAGCTACATGTTGTCGACCTTCCCATTGTTTCAAATGACCTTGTTTAATAAACAACAATATTCAGCCATGATCCCATCTGTTTTAAAAGAGAATCCAGTTCCTTAGCAACTGAAGGGAAGCCCAGAAAATGGCAATGGCACTTTTTAAGTTTGATTAGAAGTGCTCACCCTCCTTCAATATTTGGTGACTTATTCATAATCCTGCAATTAAAGATACAAAACAATCTGGTGTGATATTCTTAGGAGGAAATACTGTGATTATGTTCAAATAAATGAAAGGAAAACTTTGATTGTTTTTATAATCGACATTAAGTTTATCATTCAATTCAAAATCAATTCCAACTCTCCTACAGCACTGCACTGAGCTATCAACCTGCTCAGGTATAAACAGCATGGAACCTGCTAAGTGTCAGGAATATTGTCACTGAGGCATGATTGATACTTTGAGAGAGTAGTAGCAAGATTCTTCCCCTGCTGGAAGCAGACTGCTTCATTGCTTTGTTGTCACCTTCTTGTTTAGTGCAACAGAAAGAGGCAAACACGGTAAAAGTCTGAGATACCAACATTTCAGTTGCAGCAACCAAAATATTGCTCAAAAAGTCCTGAGCAAAAAATGCCATGAAACAGACATGATTAAAAAGAAACTGCAGGTGCTGGAATCCAAAGTAAACAGGCAGGAGGCTGGAAGAACACAGCAAGGCAGGCAGCATCAGGAGGGAGAGGGACACAGCAAGGCAGGCAGCATCAGGAGGGAGAGGGACACAGCAAGGCAGGCAGCATCAGGAGGGAGAGGGACACAGCAAGGCAGGCAGCATCAGGAGGGAGAGGGACACAGCAAGGCAGGCAGCATCAGGAGGGAGAGGGACACAGCAAGGCAAGCAGCATCAGGAGGGAGAGGAACACTGCAAGGCAGGCAGCATCAGGAGGGAGAGGGACACAGCAAGGCAGGCAGCATCAGGAGGGGGAGGAACACAGCAAGGCAGGCAGCATCAGGAGGGAGAGGGACACAGCAAGGCAGGCAGCATCAGGAGGGAGAGGGACACAGCAAGGCAAGCAGCATCAGGAGGGAGAGAACACAGCAAGGCAGGCAGCATCAGGAGGGAGAGGGACACAGCAAGGCAAGCAGCATCAGGAGGGAGAGAACACAGCAAGGCAGGCAGCATCAGGAGGGAGAGGGACACAGCAAGGCAGGCAGCATCAGGAGGGAGAGGGACACAGCAAGGCAGGCAGCATCAGGAGGGAGAGGGACACAGCAAGGCAAGCAGCATCAGGAGGGAGAGAACACAGCAAGGCAGGCAGCATCAGGAGGGAGAGGGACACAGCAAGGCAGGCAGCATCAGGAGGGAGAGGGACACAGCAAGGCAAGCAGCATCAGGAGGGAGAGAACACAGCAAGGCAGGCAGCATCAGGAGGGAGAGGGACACAGCAAGGCAAGCAGCATCAGGAGGGAGAGGGACACAGCAAGGCAGGCAGCATCAGGAGGGAGAGGGACACAGCAAGGCAGGCAGCATCAGGAGGGGTAGGGACACAGCAAGGCAGGCAGCATCAGGAGGTGGAGAAGTCAATGCTTTGGGTGTAATCCTTCTCCAGTCCCGAAGAAGGGTTATACCCGAAACACTGACTTCTCCACCTCCTGATGCTGCCTTGCTGTGTTCCCCCAGCCTCCTGATGCTGCCTGGCTTGCTGTGTTCTTCCAGACTCCTGCCTGTTTACTATGAAACAGACAAGAAACAAAAACAAAAAAATATGAAAACCTGGCTGTCATCATCAAAAGTTTTCTATTTGGAGCTGATTACATGGAATGACATTAATGTCATTGGCAAAGATTCAAATCTGACGTTGACCTTGCTTTAGAGCACCTCCTGTTTAGTAGTAACCTTGTGTGCCTCAGCCAGTCTACGCACCCATTGACCTGTATGTCCTTGTTTGCTATGATCTGTCTGTACAGCACGCAAAACAAAAACTTTTCACTTTAATTAGGTACATCTGACAACAATAAGTCAAATCAAATCAAATAGATGAGGTGAATGACAAGGATTTTTTTTCCCCTAGGCTAGGAGAGTTCAAAACTGGAGGCATTTTTTTAAGGTGAGAGGAGAAAGTTTTATGAAGATCTTAAGGGCAACGTTTTTAAACAGAGCATTGTCTGAGCTGAGATGTCACTTTTTTTATAAAACCTTAAGTTATCTCGGGGCTGTGACTTGAAATAAAGTCTGGGATTTATGAATCAAAATCTGCATCCCCATTCTAAATGATTAACGACTTAACAGCAATCAGTTTGTTCAATACATCGCATCAGTTGTATGACACTTTGATCTTTTACTATAAATTCTGTGTTCTATTATCCTGCCCCACAGCTACCTGACGAAGGAGCAGCACTCCGAAAGCTTGTACTTTCAAATAAACCTGTTCGACCATAACTCAGTGTTGCGTGATTTTTAACTTTGTCCACCCCTGTCCAACACTGGCACCTCCACATCAGATAGAGAGTGGTTCATGTGTGGAATGAACTGCCAAAGAAAGTAATGGATACAGGTACAGTTACAACAATTACAAGACATTTAGATAAATTCATAAATAGAACATAGAAGGGGAAAGGATTAGAGGGCTATGGGCCAAGCACAGGCAGTTGAGTTTGGGAACATGGTTGACATGGACTGGTTGGACTGAAGGGTCTATTTCCATGCTGTATGACTCTGTGACTTATAATTACAAAGAATGTGTCAGCTCCTCATGTTCAGTCCAAACAGGTAAACTGGCTGAAGAAGACAAGGAGTAGCATATTGCATCTGTGTTCATTACAGTGATACTACCATTAATTGCAATGTTGAATTCATGTTTTTGTACATCTTTTGTGAGAATATTTTAAGGAGACTGCTTGGAACAGATAACTGGCCTTCTGAATTTTCTATTAATGAACTGTTATTTGACAAGAAGTTGATGAAGAAAGACTTTTCAAATTTTGGTTATTTGGAAAGAAATCAGAATATTTTGTGTTTCAGAGCTTTCTCACAACACAATATTCAAATTAATGTACACTTCATATTGTGAATACCTTTTGTGGATCACTTTGAAATCAGCCAATTGCAACAATAAATGTTTTAATTGATCATTTGAGAGTAGGACCGTTTCAATACAAAAATAACTTGATTTTTCAAATAAAATCAGAACTATATTTTAATGTCACAAGACTAAGTTCTCCCTCAGGGGTTTTTGCAAACTCAAGCAATTATCTAAACAGTTGGAAGTGTTCATTTCATCTGGCTTGTCGTTTCTACCCCAAAATGAGGAGGATGGTGGTTGTGGATGAAATGTTGAGAAAATCTGTCCCTGAAACTAAAAGCATTGGCCATGCGGTGTGTTTGTGAAATAGCAAGTCCCCATAGATCAAAGCCACAACCTGTTCTTGTCGCTTACTGGAATTTAGACTTTTGGCAACAGAAAAAGTTGGAGAGGACTCCATTTATGTGAAACCAAGAGCGTCAGCTGTGGTTTGGATCACTTTGACTGAGAGTTTTAAATTTGTCCAGTTCAGAAGTTACCAAGTCAGGAGTGTGTTGTTTTGAGAAGTGGGCAGAGACGTCAGGGACTACACTATTCAGGGACTACACTATTTAGTGCTAGCAAAAAAAAAGAAAATGTCATTTGTAATACAGGATGTGAATATCATCTATTAAAAACTGGGTTATAGATGTTATAGGATATTACATTTATATTTGTATGTTCAGCGAGCTGAGATGTTTACTCTACAGGGATTAGTTGCTGAAGCAGTGATACCAGAGAAACCATGGTTTGAGTTTGAGCTTCAGTATTGAACATAAAGCAGAGCAGAACAGAGCATAGAATCAATATTTCCCATTTTGTCACTTAGGCTGGTATTATACTAAGAGTGTTTGTGTAAGATGAATCCTAACCACTGCTCACTACCATACTGTAGGAGCTTTCTGGTAAAGCATGGATCAGTACCTGGTGCTATGATGTTGTGGCCATAACAGAGACGTGGGTTTCTCAGGGGCAGGAATGGTTGCTGGATGTTCCAGGGTTTAGAACATTTAAAAAGGATAGGGAGGAGTGAAAAAGAGGAAGGGGTGTAGCACTGCTAATCAGAGAGGGTATCACAGCTACAGATATCAGATCTTATGGTGGGAGAGCATTTTGGTGATAGTGACCACAACTGCCTCACATTCTACATAGCTATGGAGAAGGAGAGGATTAGGCAAAATGGGAGGATATTTAATTGGGGAAGAGGAAACTATGATGCGATTAAACATGAGTTAGGAAGCATGGACTGGGAGCAATTGTTCCATGGTAAAGGCACTGTAGACATGTGGAGACTGTTTAAGGAACAGTTGTTGCAAGTGATGAATAAATATGTCCCTCTGAGACAGGCAAGAAGTGGTAAGATAAAGGAACCTTGGATGACAAGAGCAGTGGAGCTTCTCGTCAAAAGGAAGAAGGTAGCTTACATAAGGTGGAGGAAGCTAGGGTCAAGCTCAGCTCTACACGATTACAGGCAGGCAAGGAAGGAGCTCAAAAATGGTCTGAGGAGAGCCAGGAGGGGGCACGAGAAAAGCTTAGCAGAACAGATTAGGGAGAACACAAAGGCCTTTTACACTTATGTGAGGAATAAGAGAGTAGTCAAAGAAAGAGTAGGGCCAATCAGGGATAGCATAGGGGATCTGTGTGTGGAGTCTGAGGAGGTAGGGGAAGCCCTAAATGAGTTTTTTGCTTCTGTCTTTATGAAAGAAACAAACTTTGTAGTGAATGAAACCTTTGAAGAGCAGGTGTGCATGCTGGAATGGATAGAAATAGAGGAAGCTGATGTGTTGAAAATTTTGTCAAACATTAAGATTGACAAGTCGCCAGGCCCGGACCAGATTTGTCCTCGGCTGCTTTGGGAAACGAGAAATGCAATTGCTTCGCCACTTGCGAAGATCTTTGCATCCTCGCTCTCCACTGGAGTCGTACCTGAGGACTGGAGAGAGGCAAATGTAATTCCTCTCTTCAAGAAAGAAAATAGGGAAATCCCCAGCAATTACAGACCAGTCAGTCTCACGTCTGTCGTCTGCAAGGTGTTAGAAAGGATTTATGACCATCTGGAAGAGCATGGCTTGATTAAATGCAGTCAACATGGCTTTATGGGGGGCAGGTCATGCTCACAAACCTTATCGAGTTCTTTGAGGATGTGACTAGAAATGTTAATGAGGGTCGAGCTGTGGATGTGGTGTATATGGACTTCAGCAAGTCATTTGATAAGGTTCCGCAAGGTAGGCTCATTCAGAAGGTCAGGAGGAATGGGATACAGGGGAACTTAGCTGCCTGGATACAGAATTGGCTGGCCAACAGAAGACAGCGAGTGGTAGTAGAAGGAAAATATTCTGCCTGGAAGTCAGTGGTGAGTGGTGTTCCACAGGGCTCTGTCCTTGGGCCTCTACTGTTTGTAATTTTTATTAATGACTTGGATGAGGGGATTGAAGGATGGGTTAGCAAGTTTGCAGACAACACAAAGGTTGGAGGTGTCGTTGACAGTATAGAGGGCTGTTGTAGGCTGCAGCGGGACATTGACAGGATGCAGAGATGGGCTGAGAGGTGGTAGATGGAGTTCAACCTGGATAAATGCGAGGTGATGCATTTTGGAAGATCGAATTTGAAAGCTGAGTACAGGATTAAGGATAGGATTCTTGGCAGTGTGGAGGAACAGAGGGATCTTGGTGTGCAGGTACATAGATCCCTTAAAATGGCCACCCAAGTGGACAGGGTTGTTAAGAAAGCATATGGTGTTTTGGCTTTCATTAACAGGGGGATTGAGTTTAAGAGCAGTGAGATCTTGTTGCAGCTCTATAAAACTTTGGTTAGACCGCACTTGGAATACGCGTTCAGTTCTGGTCACCCTATTATAGGAAAGATGTGGATGCTTTGGAGCGGGTTCAGAGGAGGTTTACCAGGATGCTGCCTGGACTGGAGGGCTTATCTTATGAAGAGAGGTTGACTGAGCTCGGACTCTTTTCATTGCAGAAAAGGAGGAGGAGAGGGGACCTAATTAAGGTATACAAGATAATGAGAGGCATAGATAGAGTCAATAGCCAGAGACTATTTCCCAGGGCAGAAATGGCTAACACGAGAGGTCATAGTTTTAAGCTGGTTGGAGGAAAGTATAGAGGGGATGTCAGAGGCGGGTTCTTTACACAGAGAGTTGTGAGAGCATGGAATGCGTTGCCAGCAGCAGTTGTGGAAGCGAGGTCATTGGGGACATTTAAGAGACTGCTGGACATGCATATGGTCACAGAAAATTGAGGGTGCATACGTGAGGATCAACATCATGGGCTGAAGGGCCTGTTCTGTGCTGTACTGTTCTATGTTCTATGTTTCTTATGGTCAGGATGTACAGGGTCTAAGTCAATAGATGTGAAGCTGGAAAAACACAGCAGGTCAGACAGCATCCAAGAAGCAGCAAAGCCAACATTTTGAGCCTAAACCCTTCGTCAGGGTCTAGTGTAATAGAGAAAATCCATTTGATAATCTAACAAGGGTGGCACGGTGGCTCAGTGGTTAGCACTGCTGCCCCAGGGAGCCGGGTTCAATTCCCACCTCGGGCAACTGTCCGTGTGGAGTTTGCACATTCTCCCCGTGTCTGCGTGGGTTTCCTCCGGGTGCTCCGGTTTCCTCCCACAGTCCAAAGATGTGCAGGTCAGGTGAATTGGCCATGCTAAATTGCCCATAGTGTTAGGTGGATTATTCAGGGGTAAATATAGGGAGGTTGGTTTCTCTTCGGAGGGTCGGTGTGGACTTGTTGGACCGAAGGGCCTGTTTCCACACTGTAGGTAATCTAATCTAAACGTGGCAATCTAACCTAAGAAGACACTGGTATTATAAAGAGGATGTAGTTTATTTTGTGACAGCAACTTGATGACTACGACATGACTTGGATAAACATCATTACAGAGATTATGAGGAAGACTCAGAAAGCAAGCCCTTTGGGATCCTAAGCTAATCCCACCCAAGTTCAAGCAAACACACATGCTTGCAAATTAACAGCAGGAGTGGACCACTCAGACTCTCAAACTGCTCTCCATTCTGTAAGATTGTCAGGAGGCTGGAAGAACACAGCAAGGCAGGCAGCATCAAGAGGTGGAGAAGTCAATGTTTCAGGTGTAACCCGACTTCAACCCAGTTCTGAAGAAGGGTTCCACCCAAAACGTTGACTTCTCCACCTCCTGATGCTGCCTGCCTTGCTGTGCTCCCCCAGCCTCCTGCCTGTCCCTCCTGATGCTGCCTGCCTTGCTGTGCTCCCCCAGCCTCCTGCCTGTCCCTCCTGATGCTGCCTGCCTTGCTGTGCTCCCCCAGCCTCCTGCCTGTCCCTCCTGATGCTGCCTGCCTTGCTGTGCTCCCCCAGCCTCCTGCCTGTCCCTCCTGATGCTGCCTGCCTTGCTGTGCTCCCCCAGCCTCCTGCCTGTCCCTCCTGATGCTGCCTGCCTTGCTGTGCTCCCCCAGCCTCCTGCCTGTCCCTCCTGATGCTGCCTGCCTTGCTGTGCTCCCCCAGCCTCCTGCCTGTCCCTCCTGATGCTGCCTGCCTTGCTGTGCTCCCCCAGCCTCCTGCCTGTCCCTCCTGATGCTGCCTGCCTTGCTGTGTTCTTCCAGCCTCTTGCCTGTCCCTCCTGATGCTGCCTGCCTTGTTGTGCTCCCCCAGCCTCCTGCCTGTCCCTCCTGATGCTGCCTGCCTTGCTGTGCTCCCCCAGCCTCCTGCCTGTCCCTCCTGATGCTGCCTGCCTTGCTGTGTTCTTCCAGCCTCCTGCCTGTCCCTCCTGATGCTGCCTGCCTTGCTGTGTTCTTCCAGCCTCCTGCCTGTCTACTTTGGATTCCAGCATCTGCAGCTTTTTTGTGTCTAATTCTGTAAGATTGTGGCTGATCTGATTACTCTAAATTCCTGTCTACATCTGATAACCTTTTAGCCCCTTACTTAACTGAGGGACATGGGTCTGTACTCATTGGAGAAAAGACGGCGAAGAGGGGATTTAATAGACACATACAAGATGGTCAGAAGATTAGATAGGGTGGACACTGAGACTCTTTTCCCTAGGATGATTACGTCAGCGTGTACGAGGGGGCATAACTACAAATTGAGGGGTGATAGATTTAAGACAGATGTCAGAGGCAGGTTCTTTACTCAGAGAGTGGTACGGGTGTGGAATGCCCTACCTGCTAATGTAGTCAACTCAGCCACATCAGGGAGATTTAAACATCCTTGGATAAGCACATGGATGATGATGGGATAGTGTTGGGGGATGGGCATAGATTAGTTCACAGGTCGGTGCAACATTGAGGACCAAAGGGCCTGTTCTGGGTTGTAGTGTTCTATGTTCTATGTTAACAAGAATGTAACTATCTCAGTCTCAAAAGTATTCAAAGATTCTGCTTCCACTGGTTTCTGAGGAGGGAAGTTCCATAAACTTACCGCCATGTGTGAGAAAAGAAATCTCTCAGCTCAACATCATCACAGTGAGTGAAAATTAAAGCATTTTCAGCATTAACCCATTCAGACCCATGCACTTTTATAAAGAGCAAACTTCAACAGTGAGAATGCAAACAAAACCTACATAACAGAGACCAGAACTATATGGTGACATCAAGAGAAGAGGAAGAGAAGAGAAAAAAGGGAAAGGAACAGAGAGAGGGAGAGGGAGAGGGAGAGGGAGAAAGAGATAGAGGGATCAAGAAAGAATTTGATAAAGAGAGATTGATTGACAATTGGAGAAAGACAGAGATAAAGAGGTTGAGGAAAGAGGCAGAGAGGAAGGGAGGTTGGAGCTTTGAATTTATTTCGAATGTTTTTGATCATTTTGCACATACGTCATTAGAATTGGGGCTTGAATTCACATACTGATGGCTATGAGGGGAGATTGGAACACTGTTAGCCACAGATAAAATTGAGCAACATCATTTCAATTTCATCAAGGATTACACTTGAGCAATGTGCCAATCTGTCACAGAAAATGCCAATTATTGCTTAGGGGCTAGTTTTGGAATTTTTCAAAGTGTTTGTTACTGGCATGTTATATGATCAGCTGATACATCTCAGGGAATTGGCAATGAGGAAATGACAATTCGGTGTCGCCTTCATCCATTCCAGCACTTTCCCCAGCTTTAAATACTTTCTCAAAATATATCTAGTCTGGCAAGTTTTCCATCATCTTACTTAATCTCTGCCTTAGCTTGACACATTTGTTTCCTTTTTGTGCACTCACCTGTGAAAGGCCTTGGGGTGCCCTTTAGATTACCAGCTTCATTAAAAAAAACCAGCTGTTGCTGTTTGAGCTCAGCAGCCTCCCAGTAACCTTTACCAAGGTCATGAGCCAATGAATTCTGACTTCACTGCATCATCCCCATTAAAGGAAGCTGCCAGTGGCAGAGAATTTCCTGAAAGAAATATAAGAAGCTGACGGAAAATCAGAAACACAGTGACATGAGAAGCCAGTATCCAATATCCGAATGTAAACGTGAAAACGTTAATCTGAACTTGCTGCACCACTGGGAATGAAATATTACTCACTGTTTTAAATGTCAAAACTGCTTTATCAAATTGATCACAGTAGTTTTGTCCATAGATCCCGTTCTTAAGTACTCTGTGATACGTATAAAGCATCAGGCAGACCTGCAAGGCTAGTAGCAGCATTGTCTGGTAATCCTTGTTAACTAGCCTCAGTCCTGAAGAAATCACAGGTACTTTTCTGGATTAGAGAAATGATTAGATTGTTTCAGACAAGTCATTCTGCATAAAGCACTTTTTACAATTCGCTCATGAGAATTGCTGTTATTAGCTGGGCCAACATTAAATGCCCATCCCTAATTACCCTTGAGAAGATAGTGTGCTGCTTTCTTGAACTCCAGTTCTTGGGGTATAGGGGACACCTACAATTCCATTAAGAAGTGAGTTCCAGGATGTTGACCCAGCGACACTGAAAGAACAAGATACATTTCCAAGTCAGAATGCTGGACGCTTGAAGGGAAATGTACATATCTAGGGGCTCTCATGAATCTGCTGCCCCTGCACATTTAGATGTTAGAGGTCCTGGTTAAGGTACAGCTGTGCATCTTGCAGATGATACATACTGCTGCATGTGTGTCAGTTGAAGGTTGAAGGGTTTGATTGCCATGTCAATTAAGTGAGCTGCATTATCCTAAATGGTGTTGAGCTTCTTAAGTGTTTTTGGAGCTGCATCCTTCCATGAAAATGGGAAATATTCCATCACATTATTCAATTATGACTTGGAGACGGTGGGCAGACTTTGGAAAGTCAGGAAGTGATTCATTAGAATTTCAAATTATATCTCTTCAGTGGACATCTGTATTTCCTTGTGTTTGTTATGTGTGCACTAAATGATTTGGCTTCTTCCCACTGTAGACATGACTTCAGTTTTACTATGACTTCTCACCCTAATTTATCCCCTGCCCTTTTGAGTATCTATCCACATGGTGCAAAACCTGGTCTACTCTGCCATGAATATGCTTTAGCTGCTAATTCACAGCCTATACTTCTGAGTACAGCAATTGCTTTCCTGAGTGTATATCACTCCTTTCCCAGAAGATGGGCTCCCATTGCAGAGTATTTTATTAATAAGATAATCCTGTCATTAATTATTTATGCATTTAGGTGCAAACGTTCATAGGATTCTGTGAGCTGACTTAATTAGATCATTTTTATTCATTCATGAGATGTGGACATCTCTGGCTGGGCCAGCATTTATTGCCAATAATAATTGCCTCTTGAGAAGATGGTGCTAAGCTGCTTTCTTGAATCACTGTAGTCCATGTCTGATGGGTAGATCCATAATGCCCTTCAGGAGGGAATTCCAGGATTTGGATCTGCAAAGTAACTCCAACTGTTATGAACCGGACCAAACTCTCTTCAAATATATGAAGGAGATAGCCTGGAACCTAACTTTTATTTTATTTCAAAACAAAAATAAGGCACATATTCCAGATGTAATTTGATTGATGACACTACTCAATTTAAACATAACACAGTTCATTCTTATTCTACAGTTAAAGTACAAACAAAAGAAATAAGAATTGGTAAGAATTTAACTTTGTTGGAAAACTGAACAGAATAATAAATTATTTAATTCCTAAATAGTGTTCTAATATAGTAACATCCCATAAATACACTCTTGGCAAAGGTACATTCAATAAAATGCTTTTCTCACATCCAATGTTTTTCCAGTCCAGGAGGAAAGAACATCAAGAGAAAATTTTGGCAGAGAGAGAGAGGGGGGAGGGTGGGGGGTGGGGAGGAAAATCAAGTGTTTTGCTGTAGCATAGAGAGATGTATGGCAGATTCAAAACCCCAACAGCTACTGAATACTAAACTCAAACCCCAGTTCTGTGGGAACCTGACTCCCCACCCAGTCATGCTGCTTCTATTGATCCAACGTTAATAAAACATCAAGACCTCACAAGCTGTTTACTCTATAGGCTTGTAGGAGACAGCACTTTCTCTCTGTCTCAACCTGTGTTCTAAACAAAGGACAAGATACTCCTCTCACAGCCACAGTATCGTGACACTAATATATTTCCAACTCAGGATGGTGGGTGGCATGGAGGGGAACTTGTAGGTGGTGGTGTTTCCATGTACCTGCTGTCCTTGTCCTTCTGGATGGAAGAGGTCCTGGGTTTGGAATGTGATGTCTAAGGAGCTTTGGTGAAATACTGTTATGTTTATTGGCTTACTTGGCGGCATCTCTGTAGGAGTTCACCAGGGAAGTGTCCTGAGTCCAACCATCTTCTACTGTTTTATCAACGACTTTCCCTGCATCATAAGGTCAGAAATGGGGATATTTGCTGATAATTGCATAACATTTAGCACCATTCACAACTCCTCAGATAATGCAAGTCCATGTCCAAGTGCAGCAAGACCTGAATATGACCAGGTTTGGACTGATATGTGGCAAGTAATATGTGCCAGGCAATTACTATCTTTAACAAAAGAGAATCTAACCAGTACTCTTTGAGATTCAAAGGCATCACCATCACTGAATTCAGCAGCAGCATCACCCTGGGGTTAGCAATGACCAGAAACTGAACAGGGAGAAACTGAGGACTGCAGATGCTGGAGATCAGAGTCAATACTGTGGTGCTGGAAAAGCGCAACAAGTCAGGGAGCATCCGAGAAGCAGGAGAATTGATGTTTTGGGCAAGAGCCCTTCATCAGGAATGAGGCTGTGAGCCAAGGGGGTGGAGAAATATATAGGAGGGGGGTGGGGCTGGGAGAAAGGTAGCTGAGAGTGCAATAGGTAGATGGGGGGGTAATGGTGATAGGTCGGAGAGGAGGGTGGAGTGGATAGGTGAGAAGGAGGATGCTCAGGTAGGACAGGTCATGAGGGTGGTATCGAGTTGGAAGGTTGGAACTGGGATAAGGTGGGGGGGGGAGGGGAAATGAGGAAACTGGTGAAATCAACATTGATACCTGTGCAGAAACTGAATAGGACTAGCCATATGAATATAGCGACTATAAGATCCGGTCAGAGGCGAGCAACTCAACAGCAAATAGCTGACCTCCTGACTCTCCAATGCCAGTGATGATGGTCATTGCTATGATTCCTCTGAATGGCCAGAAATCACCGTGTGTTTCCTGAGGTTAAAAATTTGTTGTGAATTCGGTATCTGTACATGATACCTATTGTGTGAGTGAAGTCGAATGACTCTAAAAATATTAGCTGGAAGAGAAGATGAAAATGTATGAGAGAATATTAACCTGTTGCCATCTCTCATTCTTCCTACCTGTAAAATGATTATTTCAAACAATTTATACTGGAAATTTTATAGTTATCAGATTTGTAGTGACAGAATCTCCCATTACATTAAATTAATGTATGTGCGATCTGAATTTGTAATAATCACTACATTTTATCTTCATTTTAAGTTAACAATGATTTGCTGTATATTCAAATGATAGGACTATGTGTTTGCCTTTCTCAGGCAGACCTTGTGATATTCGGATTGAATTAATTCTTGCCAAACTAAATGTGAGGGAAGGAGGAACATGCTCAAACTTCAGATTATTTCTGATTATTTCAATTAGTCAATAACTTCAGGAAAGATTTATTGCAAGTTTCAATAAATGAGGAGTAATCGAAACAGTAAAATGTCAGAAACCCAGATAGTAGTGAATGACCTGGAGTTAATCGTGTGGTAACTTTCGATATTCTGCACTTGAATAAGAATTTTCAGTAGAATCATTGATTATGTTTGGAGACGTCAAGAGCAAAATAAAGTAATCTTAATTATAATTTTAGCTTCACAGAAGTAACTTGTTACCTTTCAATATGTTTATGCATCATGTGATTTATTGTTTGCTCATCTCAACTTTCTGCAGTTAAAGATCTGTTAGAATCGTGTTTTCTGCCCTTCACCACTGCATTGACCAATTGGAAAAAAATTAATCAAGCTTAGAAAAATCTGTTTATGCCACAGTTACACTGCTGTTTAGATTTGTATCGTTCCTGAATGGTTAGACAACGTTGAAATATGTTTTCTTTTTCAACGTAAGTTCAGACCAAATGCTTCACTACGCTGTGACATTTTTTAAAATCAGATTCATATTAAATGGGCATGAGCAGTTTTACCTTATACTCTTTTCCCAGCAGAATATCACAAACTACAATTCATCTGGCAACAATTGATTAATTAGCTAAGTGTTGTCTTGTAGACAGAAAAGTAATTAAGGTCAATTCAGATTAAATTAAGGCAATTTAAAATGAATTCAACCATCAATATCATCAGAACTAAATATGACTGAGAGGAAGAATTCCTGGTTCGGCATCTACCATGGATCATGGAGACAATGTGTTACTTTGATAAAATTTTAAATCAAGAAAGGTTTTGCACACTATAAACAGCATCTCCAACAGAGAGTTTCAAGTACTCCCGCTTTGTAAATTTTCCAGTTCGGGTCACAATATTGATACTTATAACATAACCATTTGGCTTTAGCAATGGATGTTATCAAAATTATGAATGAAGCTCAGCATGAAGGTGTCTTCCTGTCAGGAATATAATATTATTACTATTTTATTTGTTTAGAGATCTATTCTATCACAAACGCATCTTTGTTTATTGATTGCTGTCATGTCCTAAGAGATTCAGAAAGGTGACATGTTCAGGTGCAAGTGAAGGACTTGAAGATATAATTATTCAATGACACATGTCCTGAAATATGAAAGAAGTCTCCATTTGATGAAATGTGAGATCAACATCCAGTTGGCCAGTTCATGTTTGTGCTAAAGATGATCATGAGAAGGCCATTCAATCCATCTGGTCTATTCTGCCATTCATTGAGAAAAACAGATATTCTGAATTTACAGCAGATGGGATGTGAACCCAAGCCCTTAGCCCAAAGATATGGATGCTACCTCTGTACCTCAATAGTCCCCATAGGGTGTGTAGAGTTATTTGAAGACTAACATTTTATCTGTGTCTTTCCCAATTAGAACATAAGAACTAGGAGCCGGAATAGGCCGCCCGGCCCTTCGAGCCTGCTCTGCCAGTCAATAAGATCATGGCTGATCTTTCCATGGACTCAGCTCCACTTACTCGCGTTTTCACCATTTCCCTTAATTCATTTATTTTTCAAAAAAGTATCTACCTTAGCCTTAAAAGCAATTACTGAAGTAGTGTCAACTATTTTCCTGGGCAAGGAATTCCACAGATTAACAATCCTCTGGGTGAAGAAGTTCCTTCTCAGTTCAGTCCTAACCCTGCTTCCTCTAATCTTGAGGGCATGCCCTCTTGTCCTAGCTTCACCTGCCAGTGGAAACATCCTCTCTATTTCTATTTTATCTATTCTCTTCATAATGTTTCTATAAAATCCCCATTCATCCTTCTGAGTTCCAATGAATATAATCCCAGTCTACTCAGTTTCTCCTCATAAGCCAACCCCCTCAACTCCAGAATCAACCCATTGAACGCCCTCTGCACCTCCACTAGTGCCAGTACATCCTTTTTCAAGTAAGGAGACCAAATCTGTACATAGTACTCCAGGTGCCTCACCAATACCTTATACATCTGTAACATTACCTCTCTGATTTTAAACCCAACCCCTTCAGCAGTGAAGGACAAAATTGCATTTGCTTTCCGAATTACTTGTTGTACCTGCAGACTAACCCTCTATGATTCATGCACAAGGACACCCAGGTCCCTCTGCATAGCAGCATGTGGCAACGTTTTAACCATTTAAGTTATAATTTATTTCGCTGTTACTCCTACAAAAATGTATGACTTTACATTTATTAACATTGTATTCCATCTGCTAGACCTTTGAAAACTCACTCAATGTATCTATGTTCCTCTGCAAAGTTTCACAGTTCTCTGCACATTTTGCTATGCCACTCATCTTAGTGTCATCGACAAATTTTGATACTGTGTACGTGGTCCCCAACTTCTAATTATCTACATAAATTGTAAGTAATTGTGGTCCTAACACCGATCCCTGAGGCATGTCAATAGTCACTGATTGCCAGCCAGAATAGCACTCATTTATCACGCTCTTTGCTTCTTGTCAGTCAACCAATCCACTAATACTCTACCCATAATGCCTTGCATCCTTATCTTATGCAGCAGCCTCATGAGCTGCACCTTGTCAAAGGCCTTTTTGAAATCGAGGTGCACCACATCCACTGGGTCCCCATTGTCCACCTTGCTTGAAATGTCTTCATAGAATTCCAAAAGATTTGTGAAACATTTGCTTTAAATTCTGTGTCCTCCACAACCACCTGATGAAGGAGCAGCACTCTGAAAGCTAGTGCTTCCAATTAAACCTGTTGGACTATAACCTGGTGTTGTGTGATTTTTAACCAAGAAAGGTAAGACAATGTATGAGAAAAAGTAGTGCACAATATAAAGACAGATAGCAAAAGTTTCTATAAATATATAAAACAAAGAAGAGTGGCTGAAGTAAATGTCGGTCCTTTAGAGGATGAGAAAGAACAATTAGTTATGGGATATGATGAAATGACCAAGGCATTGAACAGGTACTTTGCATCAGTCTTCACAGTGGAGGGCACTAATAACATGCCAGTAATTGGCAAAGAGACAAAGGTAGGTGAGGACCTGGAAACAATTATTATTACGGAAGAGCTAATGTTGGTTAAGCTCATGGAGCTAAAGATAGACAGGTCTCCTGGCCATGATGGAATACATCCCATGGTACTGAAAAAGATGGCGGGAGAAATAGCAGGTGGTTATTTTCCAAACTTTGCTGCATTCTGGGACAGTTCCAACAGATTGGAAAACAGCAAATGTGACACCACTGTTTTAAAAGGGAGATAGACAGAAGATGGGGAATTATAGACCAGTGAGTTTAACCTCTGTAGGGGGAAGAGGCTTGAGTCTATTGTCAAGGAAGAAATAGAAGGGCATCTCGAAAGAAGATCCTCCAAGGTGGACTTCAGTTCAGACAGCAGAGAAAAGTGGCCGAGCAGAGGCTGATAGCTAAGTTCGGTACCCATAGGGAGGGCCTCAACCGGGACCCTGGGTTCATGTCACATTACAGGTGACCACCATTGCACTATACACACACACACACACACACTCACACATTCACACACACACACTCCCACAATCACACATACACCCCTCACAGACTTAGACGCTCTACACTCACATACACACAATATACACTCTCTCTCACACTCACAACCCCCCATCCCAGACAGACAGACACACACACACAAACCCACATGCACACATATATATATACGTTTGTGGGGTGAATTTGTACTTGCAGAGTTACATTGTACTTTGCTCCAAAACTGCATGAATTCATGTAAGACTCTGTTAACTGTGCCATAATATTTACTCTGTTAGAATCAGAGTAAATATTATGGCACAGACAGAGAACACAGGGGGCTAACACCTTCAACATATTGTCTGGCTAACACCAATTATTACAGTTAACCTGAGAATGAAACTTTTAAAAAAAAGTTTTGTGATTTACACATGAAAGAAGTGAAACTATCATGGTATTCGAACAGATGAAAGACTCAAGAAACAAATCAAGGTATTTTTCAATGTATAATTTCAGTTACATTACACTGTAAACTTTTGCTGTAAATTCTGTCTTACAATTGTGTCCGAAAGCTAGTGCTTCTAATTAAACCTGTTGGACTATAACCTGGTGTTGTGTGATTTTTAACTTTGTACACCCCAGTCCAACACTGGCTTCTCCAAATCAGGATTACTTTTCTTGATAGCTCTTTTTGTAGGTTTCTGTCGACCTTTAAAGTTTTCCCACTCTTCTAGTTTCCTGCTGTTTTTTGGCCACTTTGTATGCCTTCTCTTTCACTTTGATAGCCCTCCTTATTTCCTTAGACACCTGTGGCAGATCACCCTCCTCTTACAGTCCTTCCCTCTCACCAGAATATACTTTTGTTAAGCCCTTAGAAAGATTTCATTGAAGGTCCTCCACTACTCATCAACTCTCACACCATAAAGTCTCTGTTTCCAGTCTCCTTGTCCCTCTACTGTAAAACTCCACCATAAAAAACATTGATTCGTTATTCTTTTAGTAGTTCTGGGAACTTGTCATGCACAGATTTATTGCTCAACTTGTTTTTCTATTCAACAGAAGCTACACTTTGAACTTAAGCAATTGGTCATGCAGTGCTTTCAGAAATCCTAATACGTCGATGCTGGTCTTGTGAAAGAGTTATCTGTCTTTCTGTATTACTGACACTTCAGCCTGAATGTTCACTCCCTGATTAGGCACTTAGAGCCAGGACAATTCCCAGCTCTGCAAACCTGATTGATGAGGACCTGCCCCAGAACTTTGGGCTTTCATTCAGGGAGTGTTGGGATCAATGGCAGGTGATCCCAAAAATGGTGCATTGGCTTTAGGTGCTGACATGGACTGGCAGAAGTTGGACCTTTATAAGGTCAGAGATTTTTAAAGAAACAAAATAACAAAATGAGTCCTGAAACTTGACATCCCTGTACACTGCTCCTGCCACCTCATGCACTTCTTTCACCCATGATGTTCTTTATCAGCATTCAGCATTTTCTTGGTGGCAGTTTCAGTGCGGGTAGGTGAGCACTTTGGAGATAGTGACCACAATTCGGTGATGTTTACTTTAGTGAGGGAAAGGGATAGGTATATACCGCAGGGCAAGTGTTAAAGTTGGGGGAAAGGCAATTACGATGCGATTAGACAAGGTTTAGGATGCATAGGATGGGGAAGGAAACTGCAGGGGATGGACTCAGTAGAAATGTGGAGCTACTGGGTGTCCTTGATAAGTATGTACCTGTCAGGCAGGGAGGAAATTGTCGAGTGGAGGAGCCATGATTTACAAAGGAAGCTGAATTTCTTGTCAAGAAGAAGGAGGTGGCTTATGTTAGCACAATGTGTAAAGGCTAAGTTAGGGTGATTGAGAGTTACAAGGTAGACAAGGTAGACAGTAAGGTGTTCGACAAAGTTCCCCATGGGAGACTGATAAGCAAGGTTAGATCTCACGGAATACAGGGAGAACGAGCCATTTGGATACAGAACTCGCTCAAAGGTAGAAGACAGAGGGTGGTGGTGGAGGGTTGTTTTTCAGACTGGAGGCCTGTGACCAGTGGAGTGCCACAAGGATCGGTGTTATGTCCTCTACTTTTTGTCATTTACAAAAATGATTTACATGTGAGCATAAGTGATACAGTTAGTAAATTTGCAGATTACACCAAAATTGGAGGTATAGTGGACAGCAAGGAGGGTTACCTCAGAATACAACAGGATCTTGACCAGATGGGCCAATGGACTGAGAAGTGGCAGATGGAGTTTAATTCAGATAAATGCGACGTGCTGCATTTTGGGAAAGCAAATCTTAGCAGGACATATACACTTAATGGTAAGGTCCTAGGGAATGTTGCTGAACAAAGAGACCTTGGAGTGCAGGTTCATAGCTCCTTGAAAGTGGAGTCGCAGGTAGATAGGATAGTGAAGGCGGCATTTGGTATGCTTTCCTTTATTGGTCAGAGTATTGAGTACAGGAGTTGGGAGGTCATGTTGGGGCTGTGCAGGACATTGGTTAGGCCACCGTTGGAATATTGTGTGCAATTCTGGTCTCCTTCCTATCGGAAAGATGTTTTGAAATGTGAAAGGGTTCAGAAAAGATTTAGAAGGATGTTACCAGGGTTGGAGGATTTGAGCTATAGAGAGAAGCTGAACAGGCTGGGGCTGTTTTCCCTAAAGTGTTAGAGGCTGAAGGATGACCTTATAGATGTTTACAAAATTATGAGGGGCATGGATAGGATAAATAGGCAAAGTCTTTTCCCTAGGGTCAGGGAGTCCAGAACTAGAGGGCATAGGTTTAGGATGAGAGGGGAAAGATATAAAAGCGACCTACGGGGCAACGTTTTCACACAGAGAGTGGTATGTGTATGGAATGAGCTGCCAGAGGATGTGGTGGAGGCTGGTACAATTGCAACATTTAAGAGGCATTTGGATGGGTATATGAATAGGAAGGGTTTGGAGGGATTTGGGCTGGGTGCTGGCAGGTGGGACTAGATTTGGTTGGGATATCTGGTTTGCATGGATGAGTTGGACCGAAGGGTCTGTTTCCATGCTGTACATCTCTATGACTCTATGACTCTATGGCTGAACAAGAGAGCTAAGATGAGTCAGGAGGGGACATGAGAAGTTGTTGGCAGATAGGATCAGGGAAAATCCTAAAGCTTTCTTAGGTATATTGGGGATAAAAGACTGACTAGAGTAAGATTAGGGCCAATAATGGACAGTAGTGGAAAGTTGTGCATGGTGTCAGAGGAGATGGGGGAAGCACTAAATGAATATTTTTCATAAGTATTCACACTGGAAAAGACAATGTTGTTAAGGAGAATACTGAGAAACAGACTACTAGACTAGATGGGATTGAGGTTCACAAGGGGGAAGCGTTAGCAATTCTGCAAAGTGTGAAAATAGATAAACCCCTGGGCCGGAAGAGATTTATCTTCAGATCCTCTGGGAAGCCAGGGAAGAGATTGCCAAGCCTTTGGTTTGATCAGTGAGCCTTACTTCAGTTCTGGGTATAGTGTTGGAGAAGCTTATAAGAGAAGGATTTATAATAATCTTGATAGGAATAAGTTGATTAGGAACAGTCAACAAGATTTTGTGAAGGGTAGGTCATGCCTCATAAACCTTATTGAATTATTTGAAATGACCTGACAGATGTATGAGGGTAAAGCCATTGATGTGGTATATATAGACTTCAGGAAGGCATTTGATAAGGTTCCCCATGGTAGGCTACTGCACAAAAATGGAAGCATGAGATTGAGGGTGATTTAGCGGTTTGGATCAGAAATTGGCCAGCTGAAAGAAGACAGAGAGTGGTGATTGATTTGAAATGTTCATCCTGGAGTTCAGTTACAAGTGGTGTACTGCAAGGATCTGTTTTGTGTCCACTGCTGTTTGTCGTTTTTATAAAGGGCTTGTGCCCGAGATGTTAATTCTCCTACTCCTCAGATGCTGCCTGGCCTGCTGTGCTTTTCCAGTGCTGCACACTCGATTCTGGTCTCTGGCATCTGTGGCCCTCACTTGCTCCTGGGTAAGGACGTAGAAGGATGGGTTAGCGGACGCACAGAAGTCAATGGAGTTGTGGATGGTGCCGAAGGATGTTGCAGGTTACAGAGGAACCTAAATACGCTGCAGAGCTGGACTGAGAGGTGGCAAATGAAGCTTAATGAACAAAAGTGTGAGGTGATTCACTTTGGAAGGAGTAACAGAAACAAAGAGTACTGGACGAATGGGAAGATTCTGGTAGTATAGATGAGAAGAGAGATCTCGGTGTCCATGTACATAGATCCCTCAAAGTTTCCACCCAGGTTGATAGGGTTGTTAAGAAAGCATACGTTGTGTTAGGTTTTATTAATAGAGGGATTGAGTTTCAGAACCATTAGGTAATGCTGCAGCTGTACAAATCTCTGGTGTGACCACATTTAGAGTATTGTGTACAGTCCTGCTCACTGCATTATAGGAAGGATGTGGAAGCTTTGTAAAGGATTCAGACGAGATTGACTAAGATGTTGCCTGGAATGGAGGGAAAGTCTTACGAGGAAAGGTTGAGGGACTTGAGGCTGTTTTCTTTAGAAAGAGGAAGGTTGAGAAGTGACTTAATGGAGACATATCAGATAATCAGAGGGTTAGATAGGGTGGACAGGGAGAGCCTTTTTCCTCAGATAGTGATGGCTAGCACAAGGAGGCATAACTTTAAATTGAGGAGTGATACATATAAGACGGATGTCAGAAGTCGGTTCTTTGCTCAGAGAGTAGTAGGGGCGCGGAACGACCTGCCTGCAACAGTAGTAAGGCTTGCTAACTTTACAGGCATTTAAATGAACATTGAACAGGCATATGGATGAAAATGGAATAGTATAGGTGGGATGGGCTTCAGATTGGTTTCACAGGTCGGTGCAACATCGAGGGCCGAAGGGCCTGTACTGTGCTGTAATGTTCTATGTTCCATGTTCTATATTCTATGACCTCTCATGCTTTTCACTGCAACTCACTTCCCTTTCCCAACTTCCATTGTCATTTGTAGCCCAATGCCAATTTAGTACCAGTGCTTGCTAACCCAAGATCCCTATCCATCCCTTGCCCTCACATCTACCTAACGAATTCACTCTTAGACCTGGAAAAAAAATTCTCCAACTGTTGTGTCTCTGTCTCCTTGCCTCTAATACATATCCCTCTCTGGGACAATAAAATTATTTTGAGAGTCAAATGCCCAAGTAATCAACTTCAGTGGGAGAAAGTGAGGACTGCAGATGCTGGAGATCAGAGCTTAAAAATGTGTTGCTGGAATAACACAGCAGGTCAGGCAGCATCAAAGGAATAGGAGAATCGACGTTTCGGGCATAAGCCCTTCTTCAGGAATGGCGTTTCGGGCATAAGCCCTGAAGAAAGCCCTGTTCCTTTGATGCTGCCTGACCTGTTGCGCTTTTCCAGCAACACATTTTTAAGTAACCAACTTCAGTGGTCTGTCTTAACTTGATATACTAACGAGGGGAGAGGCCATTTTGGATTTGGTGCTTGGCAACGAGCCAGGACAGGTGTCAGATCTCGTGGTGGGAGAGCACTTTGGTGACAGTGTGCGAGATATGCGGCTGTCCGGCCCCATCTCCGGCACTTTTATTTCCCTTCCCAGGAACAAAGACACGGAGGAGTCTGTCCAAAACATTTCATTCAACTTTGCAAAGTCGGGCGCAGTGCCTCGTGGGTACACACATGAATAATAATCTCCACACATTATATACACGTAAATGTGGGCTGGGTCTCCTACTGCTGTCTTGACCAACGAGTGCTAGGGTTCCCCACTGTTTTCCTTATTTGGGTTCTGGTGCCTGCGATTATTTTGTTACTCACTTGGCCAATCAGTGTTCGAGCTCCCCGTTCTTTCCTTATGTGGATGATGTTGTACAACTGTGGTTAAGGACGGTCTCTCAACTAGCGAGGAAAGCTGTTACAATTGTTTCATTCATAAAAACATGGGGGAGGTCCGGCACCAGTTTCGAGTGTCTGCTTGTGTTTACTATAAGGTAGAAAAGACTAAAATGCAGCTAACCGTTTAAAAATTACACTACCCCCTACAACAGTGATCACAGCTGCCTCACATTTAGCGTAGCCTTGGGGAGAGAAAGGAGCAGTTACTGAGGGAAGATATTTAATTGGGGAAAAGCAAACTATGATGCTATCAGACAGGAATTGGGAAGTACAGACTGGGAGCAATTGTTCCACAGAAAGGGCACAGCAGACATGTTTAAGGAGTAGTTGGTGTGAGTGATGCACAAATTTGTTCCTCTGAGCCAGGTAAGAAGGGGTAAGATTAAGAAACCTTGGATGACAAGAACAGAAGAACTTCTCGTCAAAAGGAAGAAGGCAGCTTACTTAAGGTGGAGGAAGCAAGGATCAGCCTTAGAGGATTACAGGCTTACTAGAAAGGAGCTCAGAAATGGACTGAGGAGAGCCAAGAGGGGGCACAAAAAATGCGAGGCAAGAAGGATTAGGGAGAACTCAAAGGCATTTTACTCATACGTGATGAATAAGAGAATGATCAGGGAGAAGGTAGGGCCGATCAGGGATAGAGGAGGGAACTTGTACGTGGAGTCTGAGCAGATAGGGGAAGCCCAAAGTGAGTTTTTTGCTTCAGTTTTCACCAAGGAAAGGGAGCTTGTTGTAAATGAAAACTTTGAGGAGCTGGGATACAGGCTTGACCCGATCAAGATTGATGAAGTTGATGTGTTGGAAATTTTGAAAAACATTAAGATTGATAAGTCCCCAGGGCCAGACCAGATTTACCCTAGGCTGCTCCGGGAAGCGAGGAAGGAGGTTGCTAAGCCGCTGGCGAGGATATTTGCCTCCTCACTCTCCATGGGAGTCGTACCGGAGGATTGGAAGGAGGCAAATGTTGTTCCACTTTTCAAGAAGGGTAATAGGGAAATCCGTGGAAATTACAGGCCAGTCAGTCTTACATCTGTGGTCAGCAAAGTTTTGGAAAGAATTCTGAGGGATAGGATTTATGACAATTTGGCAAAGCATAGTGAGATTAAAGGCAGTCAGCATGACTTTGTGAGGGGCAGGTCATGCCTCACAAATCTTATTGAGTTCTTTGAGGTGGTGTCAAGACAGGTCGACGAAGGTCGAGCAGCAGATGTGGTGTATATGGACATCAGCAAGGCATTTGGTAAGTTTCCCCATGATAGGCTCATTCATAAAGTCAGGAGGTATGGGATACAGGGAGATTTGGCTATCTGGATTCAGAATTGGCTGGCTGACAGAAGGCAGAGTGTGATTGTAGATGGAAAGTATTCTGCCTGGAGGTCAGTGTTGAGTGGGGTCCCACAGGGCTCTGTTCTTGGGCCTCTGCTCTTTGAAGTTTTTATAAATGATTTGAATGAGGAGTTTGAGGGGTGGGTTAGCAAATTTGCAGATGACACAAAGGTTGGAGGTGTCATCGATAGTATAGAGGGCTACGGCAGGCTGCAGTGTGACATAGACAGGATGCAGAACTGGGCTGAGAAATGGTGGATGGAGTTCAACCTGGATAAATGCGAAGTGATGCATTTTGAAAGGTCAAACTCGAATGCTGAATATAGAATTAAAGAGAGGATTTTTGGCAGTGTGGAGGAACAGGGGGATCTGGGTGTGCAAGTACATAGATCCCTCAAAGTTGCCACTCAAGTGGACAGGGTTGTTAAGAAAGCAGATGGTGTTTTGGCTTTCATTAACAGGGAGATAGAGTTTAAGAGCCGTGAGGTTTTGCTGCAGCTCTACAAGTCCCTGGTGAGACCACACTTGGAATATTGTGTCCAGTTCTGGTCGCCCTATTATAGGAAAGATACAGAGGCTTTGGAGAGGGTGCAAAGAAGGTTTATCAGGAAGCTGCCTGGACTGGAGGGCTTGCCTTATGAAGAAAGATTGAATAAGTATGGACTTTTCTCTCTGGAGAGAAGGAGGAAGAGAGGAGACCTGATCGAGATATATAAGATAATGAGAGGAATAAATAGAGTCAATAGCCAGAGACTTTTCTCATGGCCAGGATTGACTGGGACGAGAAGTCATAGTTTGAAGATATTAGGAGGAAGGTATAAAGGAGACGTCAGAGGTAGGTTCTTTATGCAGAGAGTTGTGAATGCATGGAATGCGTTGCCAGCGGTGGTGGTGGAAGCAGAGTCATTGGGGACATTTAAGCAACTGCAGGGCATGCACATGGATAGCAGTGAGTTGAGGGGTGCATAGGTTAAGTTACTATATTTTACTTTAGGATTATATCTTGGCACAACATCGTGGGCTAAAGGGCCTGTTCTGTACTGTACTTTTCTATGTTCTATGTTGTATGTACTCTCCAACAGATGAAGAAAGACATACATAATTGGAGCAGGAGTAGGCAATTTGGCCCTTTGAGCCTGCTCTGATAAACATTCTGAAAGCCGTAAACTGGATAGGAAATGCAGTACAGCATTGGTACATGCAACACCATGTCTAGTGTTCAGAACCCAATCCGTGAATCATTGTGTGTGGACCTGATGTGCTGGTGTCAGGCTGGGAAGGATGTTGGAATATGCCATTGGGCTGAGTATAACAGATCTAGCTCCAGGCCATTACCCCCAAGAAACTGGCTGAGAAACTGAATATGCAGAATTTTCTCAGAATTCCAGACGTGTGGAAGATGGCACAAAATGTGAGAAAACACATTGAGAATGAAAAAAATCTGAATCTTGACATTAAGAAAACTTATTCTGATTTTCACCTTGAAATTTCAATGGCAGGATCAGAATTTTCTTTCCATGCCTTTGCCAACTCAGGCCATATACTTGCAGCTCGTGATTCTGCCTTGCTCTCCTGAGAAATTGGAGAGTCACAATTCCCAAATGGAAAGTCTCAGGGCCAGCATGATGATGTCCATTAATCAACATCTCATTGTACTCTCCAAGGATGGTGTCAATCTCCACTCTTCACCCACCAAACTGAGAATCAACAAATCACCAATCTCAACACGATATCATCCAAGACGAATTCAGAATCCACCTAAACCAACCAGGATGTCACTTTGGAGCTTAGGAATGCCTTTAGCTTGGATGCTTCTGCCCTGTCTGTCTGCACACAGAGGGACACACAGTCATCTCCTGCATCAACACAAGGTGCACCCTATGGCTCTTAGCTTTATCGCTGGGCTCACTTTGCCCCAATGAATTGCTGTGTTTTATCCAAAGAGCAGGAAGAATTTGTGGTTCTGGAGGACGAGGCGAGTAAGAGTCACTGAGTGAAGAAGTTTGCAAGAATGAGGTTGCGCATTGGTGAGGTTTGTGTGCAGTTAGAGTGAGAGTGAGGGAGCAGGCAGAAGATGATAGCTCTCACACCTCTGGAATGGAGAAGACCATTAACCTTTCCATCTACACTGCTGAGTATTCTGTCTAACTCTGAAGGCTGCACCGACATAGAGTGTCGCTGTTGAGGTTTCACCTTCCATTGGATAAAGGTGGCCCTCCTTCTGACCGTCCTAAGCTGGAAAGTGGCTGTCAGCTTCCTGTTCCTGTTCTGAGACATTCCAGTTTTGGAAGAGTATAGTGTGAGGGGGGCGGGGGGTGGGATTGGGGGGATGGGGTTAGTTCTGAGCTTCCGCATTGAAAAGTTGTGCAGCTGGATGTAAACATGGCACTCACACTTGTATCACAGAAGGTGCCAGTTGCAGTGGGAACCCGTCCTCTCCAACTGCACAGTTACACAAAACAATCATCGAAGATACTAGTGGCATAACTAATGAGGTGAGAAATAAAAGGTGACAAGGGAGAACTCACCAAGAGCCATTTCAGGACACCCATCATGAAACTCCCCAACAGCAACACCCAGCCCTATGTTCCATCAAACTGAATGAGTGGACACAAACAGAGCAGCAGGATGGTCATATCACCCTTACAGAAAGCTGGGATGCTGCTTCAGAACCTGATGCAGGAAACAGCTCAACCGAATCTCCTAAAGTTCATCTTGACATTATAATTTTAGGCATGTACACAAAATTAAATGTCAGACAAGATTAATGGAAATTTTGGAACATTTCAATAAATCTGCTGTCTATTCTCTGATGAAATGGTGAAGCTCTTGTAGTACACTCCGGAGAGACATCTGGTTTTCATCAAGAAACCCAGACCATCTGCCGTGGCAGCACGGAGTATAATACTCCATGCAAATCACACAACAATAATGTACACACACTCACATATTACAGTTTTCCTCACCAACTTCCTCTTCTTTTAGGTTTTTCCTCAGTATCAAGGCTGAGTTGACTTCACTACCATTCAATGGGTTCCGAGATGGTTGAAAAACTCAAAGTGTGCTCTGCTGATTCTGCCAAGTGCAGGGCAGATGATGTTTGAAGTTTTGGATAGATGGGTTGTTATCTGGTTTGTGCCTTCCCGCTGACACCCCACCCTCACCTCATTCCTCTCAGTTCCAGTGATTAAAACTCAAACAACCTTTTCACCCTTTCCTTTTACGTTTATCAGGACTGTCAGATAAATCTTCTCTGAACTGCACCAAATGCAATTACATCCTTTTTCAAGTGAAACAAAAATTATACACAGAACTCGAGGTTTGGTCTTATCAAACCCCAAGTGCTCCAAGTTTATGTTAACTTAGAATTATTAGAAATGCACTGACTTTAATGTGAGAGAATAAGTAGCAAATTTCTTTGGGATCCCCTCACTCAAGACATGGGACTGGATTCCACCCCAATCTACCTTTCACCAATCTCCACTTGGATGTTGTGCGGAGTTTTTACTGTGGTCCCAGAAGTAAAACTCATTCAAGCAGCTCAGTAAATAGTTTGTGAATAAACATTTTTTTATAAAATAATGTTTCTCTTTCCTGGAATTCACACCACTGTAGAAAGGAACTTCAGCACAACAACTTAAATTGACTTTTAAGAATCCTTTAAACTAGAGAGATTTTCAGGCAGATAAGATCTTTGAGATTTGAGAAATTAGTTATTAGGACATACTAGATGTAATATCACAGTATTCACAGTATATAAGAAGAGATGGTTCTCCAGAAACAAACTCAACTCAGTATTCTGAGTAAAAGACCTTTCTCTCAGGATTAAAGCAAAAAGCCAAATTGTAACATCGGCTTGAGATTGGTGATACTGGTGATTTCAAGGAATATACCAAGACATCCCAAAGTTTGAATCACCGACTGGAATTTTGGGTTGTGAGCTTTGAGACATGGATTTCATGAAGTTTTGACCATGAGAACAGCTGTGAGGCTCCTTTAAATCCTCACTTTCTTAAACAAAAATATGGATATAGCCTAAATGACTCAGCTACAAGACCCATTGGCTCTTGGAGCAGGACAAAAGATTGGCCTGACATATTTCTAAAAGAAAACCATGAAATCTCCTCAAAATGGTTTCCATTGTGCACCCTATTCTCTTAAAGGTCTCACCAAGAGCTCACAACAATGACAATTTTCTGTCCTCAAAATGGGGACCTGGTGAGAAAATGATAAGAGGCCAAGAAAAGTTTTGACATACCCAGAGCTGCAACAAAAGTACTTAGGGCACTTTGTGGAAGGCAATAATTAATGTTTATAATTCATTTGTAACAGCATACATAACAATTAGAATACACAGAGAGAGCAAAAAGCAATTATTATGGCAATATCATTTCTCAGAGGAGGCTTAATTTGAGCATTATTATATCCTGTCCTGCAGCCTGTTAGTGCAGAACTGGGTGTGATCAACATTTTTATTTGACTGCAAAACTTCTCCAAATTGCTCATTAATATGTTGTAAGTTCTCCAAGGTAAATTATCCAGAAAAGTAGCTCTTCCACTGGTCTGATATCCTGTACTAAAGAAGCAGACATTTCCTTTAAATAAAAGCTGGGAAAACAGAATCATTAGTTTTAGTCCCCTCATCAAATTTCTGTTCTCCAACCAACTTCATCTATCTTTAAATCACCCTGTTTACAAACATGCTTTGTTGATGAGCATCTTAGATTTGATTCCTTGATAAGCATCTCACCTCAGAGTTATGTCATGGGGAAGTTATCCATTACCAACATTATAACATTGTCTTCATTCAGATATTTGTGACCTCTATACATAGATAATTCAAACACACCTTTAGCAGGTCTCCTATATTCTATCCCCCATCCCCCCACTCCCATCAATTTCAGGCCTTCCAAACCTCTACTGCTTGTCTATGAACCCACATCCTGCCCCTTTCCCGGTCACCGCTCCACTCACTGGCTGACACTGGCTCCTGGGCAAAGTCAGGCAAGATTTTAACTTTGAAATTCACATTCTGGTTTTCAAATTCCTCGCTGGCCTCAGGCTTCCCCATTATAGCCAGTTTTATTATATCTTGCAGCAAATATCTCATATATATGCTTATTATGCCATCACTGTATCATAGCATGTGCCCTGATGGTATCAAGCTCTGTGTCATCATCTTACTTCTCGTCTTGCAGCATGACATGCTGAGGGAGCAGTACGGCAATACATCTCAATGGTTTAGTGTGATTGCAGATCCCAGGCGTTGGTATAACAATAATTCAATTCTTCAGTATTATATGATTCCATGTACCATGTCAGCCATGACTGAATTGTGAAGCACACTCAATGGACTGAATGGCTGAATTTCTGCTCCTATGTCTTATGCTCTTATAGTTATCTTATGGGAGCTAACACAATGTATACCATCACACCAGGAGCTTTGGGACCATGAAGGTGAAAGGAGCAAGATTTTGAGATCCAGATTTAAACAATGAGACTTTGGGGACAGAGAGATTAAAACAGATTCAGTTAAAGCAAAAAGAAAATCAAACAATGCCACCACAGGGAAGTTGTGAGTCAATTGGCTGGTGAGTAATGTTACTTCAGAATTTAGTCTAAGGCAACTTTTTCAAAAATGTATTAATAACAAGTGACAAGTGAGCATCTCTTGAGTTTTAAATCTCTTTGTTTAAACTGAGCTTGTTGATATGAGTAAAGTTTATTTAAGCATTTAAGTAGTAGGTAGATTGATTTTTAATAAGTAATAGGTTGAAAGGTTATGCAGTTGAGGCCAAATAAGATCAGCCATGATGGTATTGAAGCAGGCTCAAGGGGCTGAATGGCCTCTTCCTGCTCTTGGTTCACTATGTTCTTATGAGTGTAATAAGGATTAATGAGGCTGATAATAAATTTGTAAGTTTTGGTCAGAGTCAATCCTTGATAGTGGGATTCACCAGTGTTATTAGCCTTTACCAATGGAAAGAGAAATACCAGGATTGCTCCCAGCTCAAGGATGCATGTCATGAATTATGTGTGTCAGGTTCCCACATCCTGGATAACCATTAGCAGTTGCGTATCTTTGGGTTACAGCAGTTTGAGCTTGAGGTTTCTCTTTGAGCAGCAGCTGAATACATCTATGAGATTTGGAGTGTTGTGAATAACACATTTCAGGATGTGGTTATCTCATAGTTTAAGAGTATGCAGGGAGAGAGTGAATGAGCAACTACCAGACAGTCTCAATGAAACAGCTGAAGTCCCCCAAAAGGGTAACGTTCTCCACCCAGTATTGAGCCCTGAACAGAAACATAAAAAATAGGAGCCGGAGTAGGCCATTCAGCCTCCCCCTCCCTGGACCAATGCTACCAGTCCCTTGAATAGCATTTCTGAGGAGGACCAGTCACAGAGCTAAGTGGATGCATTATCAACACCTTCATCCTCCACCTCCATCCACCCACGCAGTGACAACCACCTCGGTAGCTATTTGACTGAGCAAACGTGGGGACACATTTGGATAAACACAGCACTGACATAGGCCCACACACACAGAGCAGGAAGGAATGGTAGAGGACTCTGAAACTTGGAAACCCGTAGGAGAATGAACCTCTGCTTGGCACAGTATAAATGAGCCAATTATTTTGTCGGAAGTCTCAGAGACCATGTGTTGTCTGGAGTGAGGGGCAGCAAAGTCTGCTCAAGGTCATGTGGTGCTTTATCTCTCACATGTGAGCTCATGCCTTCCTCCATTGACTGGGTGGTGGTCCTTGTGAAGAGGACAGTGATTATCTGCCAGGTTTCCATGTGTACCATCATTCCATCACTCAAGTTTGGATACAGCCATTCATTGGTTTGAAAAGAGGTCACTGACCTTCCTCCAGGTGCCCCACCCCTCAAGGCTTGGGGCTGTGGTCCCATTAGGCACTGACAGTGAGGAGGAACAAGGATCTATCACCAAACAGCAGTTCCTGCTGGAGAATTATCCGTCTGCCAGGGACCCAAAGCCTACATCAAGCCAGGCCAAGGAGATTCCACGTGCACCTCCTATGAAGACTGGTAGAGGACAGAGCCCTTGAGGCATTGCACCACAGAGGCACCCAGCAAGGTCACCGCAGGAAACTGGAAATGCAGTCGGCAGACGTCCTCAAGATCAGCTGCCACTGCCAAGGAGACACCAAGATGTTTTTGCAGGAACAGATTAAACAACAGTGAAGTCACTTTGAATGCACAATTCTAAATTTTCTGTATAACCTGGCAGTTGTCACATAGTGTGTACTTTCTTTGACAGTCCTATGGTAGAGGCGTTGAGTATTTTGCTATTCCCTGTTGCTTACTGTGAGTGCCACTGATCAGCAAACACACACATACACATCATGTGCAGCCATGCAAAGAGTATAGAGGATGTCACTATCTGGTGTCCTTTGGGAGGATCATTACCCCAGGGAAGCAGGAACTCAGGCTAAATGTTGCATTTCAAAAACCAATCAGCCTAGATTCGCCCTTCTGCATCTCTGCATTAGATGAAAGCCTCTTACAAACTGAGATTTATAAATGCAGCTCCCACATCATCCTGCATCTCATACTGTTGCACTGACCAGGAAGCTGAACAAGGATTATTGTTGCCAAGGGAAGAATTAACTTATGATTAATAACAAATAAATTATTTTAACAACGAAATTAGCACAGGGGTAGGCCATTCAGCCCATTAGGCCCTCTCGGCCATTCAACATCAACTAGGTTGGTCAGGAACACCTCTGCACCATAATAATCTCATCATTCTGCTTGTCAAATTTGTTCATGCAAAGCTACTCACCCTTAAATTTAGCAGCTATCAGCTTTTCTTGGTTCTGCCTCCTGTATCTCAGTATGGGCCTGATTTCCTCAGTATCCTCATTACCAGCTTTGGCTCCCTCAGCATCACCAGCAGACTCCCCTCTCTCCTTGTCTGGTCCATCTCTCTCTCTCTCTCTTTAACATTCTCATCCAACATTGAGCTAGGGCTTGTGCAGGCTGCAATAAACAGTCACTGTGGTTGACAGGGCCCTCAACTGCATCCAATCTATCACCAGTGCTTCTGCCCTTGCCCCTTCCCATCACTCACAACAGTATGATCAGGTCCTCTTGTCCTCTCTTTTCATCCAGTCAACCTCCGCATTCAAAGGATCATTCTCTGCCATTTCAGTTAACTCCAACCAAACACAAGCATCAACACATCTTAGCCTCACTCTCCCTGTCTGCATTTTATAGGGACCATTCCTTCCGGGACACTCTAGCCCATTCATCGACCATTAACAACACTCCCCCTTCCTAAGGCACCTTCCCATGTAACTGCAGAAGGTGCAACACCTGCCCCTTCCCCTCCTCCCTGCACACCATCCAAGGGCATAAACAGTCTTTCCAGGTGAAGCAGCATTACACCTGGACCTCCTCCAATCTTGTGCATTGTATTCACTGCACCCAATGTGGCCTCCCCTACACTGGGGAAAGCAAACGCAGACTGGGTGACCTCTTTGTGGAACACCTCCAATCTGTGCACAAGCAGGACCCTGACCTTCCCATACCTGGCCACTTTGACACAGTGTCCTGCTCATAAGCCCCACATATCTGTCCTCGGCGTGCTGCAGTGTTCCAGTGAATCCCAGCGCAAACTGCAGGGACAACGTCTCATCTTCAGACTAAGCACTTTACAACCTTCTAGACAACCTGCAGACTGTGAACCCACTCCCATCCCTTCTCTTTATTTTAGCTTCACTTGTTACAGTCACTGTCATCATATACCCCGTCCCCTACTCACCCCCACCCCCGCCCCCTGTGAGACTGTCTGTCCTTCCCAGTCTGGCAGGTAGACACACCATTGTTCTACCTTTCTCACATTTCAATCTCTTTATCAGCACTTTCTCCTCTAGCATTCCAACCCGGCCCCCACACTGTTGCATAAGTGCTGACCCTCCACACTTCACTTCAGCTCTGATGAAGATTCATCCAGATTCCAAACATTAGCTCCTGTCTCTCCTGAGCTGCTGTAATCTCTAGCATTTGTTGTTTTCAATACACATTCCAGCATCTGCAGTAATTTGCTCCTACTATTTGGGAAACTCGGTTCGGTAAATACTGGCGTGCTCCTCCTGAATTGTCCAGGTGATGGAAGAGCATTATCAGAAGACCAATAGTGCGTAATGACAGCCTGAGTGAATGCATGGGCGGCATTGTAACATTGCTGAGTTCCAGGCTGAGTGTATTACACAGATGCATTAGCCATGTCTTGTCGGGGATCCCTCATTGCCCTGTGTCAACATTCAAGGAACCAGGAAATTGTGCAGAATATCATCCATAGGACAGCTCTCCTGTAGATGTGGGCTCACACGGCCAGGACTGCAGCCTGTGGTCAGGAATAAGCTGGACATTGAGGCAGTGAAATCCATTCTTGTTCAGTCCATGGCTCCTTGCATCTGACAGAACCCAGAGGTGGCTGAGACTCTGATGGCTCAGGCAGCTTGGATCTCGGTGTCTGGGGTGAACTGGACAAACGGTCATTGCCTCCTGCGAAGGGAAGCAATGAACTGACAAATGCTGCTGAAAGGAAGGTAGCACACACATGCCACCAGGTGAGGATTGAAAAGAGCTGGTGGTGAAGAAGTTCAATGTTGCTGTGATCTGCAGTGGTACAGGTGCAGCAGTCTCACCCAAACTGAATCTGCAATCTGATTGCAGGAGGAGGAGGAAGTCACTGATAAATTGTCTGCTCCTGCAAAGACATCTCTGGCACTGCCTTTCACTCATCAGCAGGGGCTGCAATGCCAGAGAGTGAGCTCTCTGGATGTAGTTCTCAAAGATAGCAAAGACTCTGGTTCCCCTCCTCATGTACTGTTTGTTCAGCTACAGCTGCACTCCCTGAGCTTTATGCCTCACCTGTTGGTGCTGAACATTCCTTCTCTTTTTCCAGCAATAATCCATACAGTTGCTATTTACTGTTAGTCGAACATCGGGCATGGAAGTGCAAGTTTGTGAAGAAATATCAGGAATGAGATGTTTTCCATTCGCGAACTTGACCAAAACCTGCCCATATTTCAGGTGAAAGCCTACTCTGCAGAGTGGTGAAGAATATCCTTCATGACCCACGACTGACCTTCCTCTTCCTCGTTCTGTCCTGAGTGTCATCTTTACATCCTGATCTTTACAATGATTTCCATGCACACATCAATGTGCTCAATCTAACACTTGGTTGCCTTCATTATCTTTTGAGGTAAAACTTTGCAACCTTAGAATCCACAGCCTGCTTAATGGTTTCACTTTATAACAGTCAGACACACAGGTCTGTGAAGGCACTTGCACAGCTCCATGTGAAACAAAGTCCCTCCATCCCCATTACTATAATGTTAGACTATGTTTGGGATGCTGGTATTTGTTATGTAACACTGAGGGCTGGTTGCTTATTCAACTCCTTTATCCTTTGCCCTTGAGCAAGGGAAGTTACATTACACCCTACAGCACATTAATATCATGGTGCCAGCTACATCTGACTCCAAGTTCCAGACCTGACCTCTTCCTGTTTTTAAATTTCTGATTATTCTTTAGCTTGAAAGGCCTTTCAACCTTCAAACGGTTTAGGGGCTCTGATTGGCCTTCCATATGTTGAAGTTCTGATCTAACCTCCATGAGTTTCTCTTGATCTGGCTTCATTCCATCTTGCAGGTGATGACACTGGTGACATTTTGGTTACTACACTGACAACTTGTTCCTGTTCTCTCCCCGCGGGTGATGTTAAATCCTCATTTGCCTTTGGAAAAAATGCTTCATTAGTCTTCAGGAGAAGTTTCTGCCTTTTTCTGAATGTTTTACCATCCAGTGTTTGCATTATGCAAGACCTTGGCTTGTTCTGTCTTCCGAGCACAACTCTGAGTTGCTACTTTTTGTCTTATCTGATTCTTACCTTGTGTCCTTCCAGTACGACAGACTAATTTCTGGCCTTTTTGTCAAAATACTGCATTTACATAATTTATCTCCTCATAAGTGTTTCCTGTGTATTTCAGGAGACTGTAGGCCTCAACAACGTTTTGGAAGTTGGCAACTTTGTTTTCAGTTTCTGAGCTATCAGCAGCTGAGCAGGTAACAGTCTAACAAGTCCAAAGTGTGTTTGGTATTCAAACAAAGTTCCATGTGGGTCTCCTTGGCCTTCCACTGACATTTATAAACAAATATCTGATTGCATAGATTATATTCAGACAGGCCTGATGAGCATTTCCAGTATAAAACATAGAACATAGAACAGTACAGCACAGGAACAGGCCCTTTGGCCCACAATGCTGTGCTAAGCATTGGTCCATATCCCTCCATTCCTTTCATATTCATGTGCTTATCTAAAAGTTAACACCCCACTGTATCTGCTTCCACCACCCCTATTGTATCTGCTTCCCCCACCACCCCTGGCAGTGTGTACCAGACGCCTACTCCTCTCTGTGTAAAAACCCTACCCCTCATATCTCCTTAATGCATGCCCTCTCATGTTAGACATTTCAACTCTGGGAAAAGGATTCTGACCATCAACCTTGTCTATGCATCTCATTATTTTATAGACTTCCAACAAGTCTCTTCTCAGCCTCTGCCGCTCCTGAGAAAACAATTGAAGTTTTTCTAGCCTCTCCCTATAGCTCATTCCAGGCAGTATCCTGGTAAACCTCTACTGCACCCTCTCCAAAGCTCCCACATCCTTCCTGTAATGTGGTGACCAGAATTGAATGCAATACTCTAAGTGTGGCCTAATCAAAGTCTTATCAAACTGCAACATGTCATCCTGACTCTTGTACACCAATAAAGACAAGCATGTCATACACCTTCTTTACTACCCTATCTACTTGTGTGGCTACTTTCAAGGAGCTATGGGCCAGGACATAGATCCCTCTGTACACCAGCATTTTCTGTATTTTCCATTGCATCAGATTTCTAACACCTGCAGTATGCTGTATTTTGTTTTTATTCACAGATTTAATTCTGCTCCAGAGACTGAGAGGTTGTGATTAGTTATGTTTTAGTGAATGCGGAGTAAATCTGTATGAACGAAATGAAACAAATCTGAAAATGAATGTAACAAAATGGCAACAATGCAGTGACACTAATTGCTTTAGAATGCTTTAGAATTTGCTTTGGCAATGCAGAAGAAAACAATTTTAAAAATACATTTCTGGATTAAACTCAGCTCGGCGCCCTCCCAGTTTGGAGTTGAGCGTTTGGTTACAGAGCTGGGAGAAAATATTTTCACAGTATTTCTAACCTTACACTTGAATTGAAGAATGCTGTTTGTTATAAACATGCCTTACTGAATTCACCCTGTATTATCGGTGGAACTTACTTTGCCTCTGTTGAGAAGTGCATATGGGCATGTGGAGTCAATTCAGAGCAAGCACCGAATGCCTCACATACACAGGGTATTTCTGATGGTGTGAGACACAGGGCTGAGGGTGTTCAGCAAAGAAATGGTTTCCTATCAGACAGATGTCGCTGTGTGAGAACAGTGAGCTTGGAAAACAATGAAGCTAAGTTTTGAAAAGAAATATTGATTTAAACAGACACAGGAGAGATGTAACCTATAGGACATTAGAAAATCTCAGTACACCAAGCGAGAGATGTTTATCTTTCCAGCTGTTCTTAAGTTGCAGCAGTGAATAAGTAACAGAGTAAATTGTTAAAGGGAGAAGTTGAAAGCAATGATTAGAGATGATTTATCACAGGGACTGTGAACATAATAAAATTAAGACAATATAATTTCTATCCTGCACTGTTTAATTTATATGAGAATTTGGCTTAGCTTTTTTTTGGAGCAGTGTTCTGATTCATGATTTGGTTCATTAAGCCAGCATTTTGATTGGTGTAGTTTATGACCATCCTGACAATAACCTCTGACCTTCATCCTAATACACGTCAGGGCAGTGGTTTGTGGTAGAATGTCCAGTATTCCAATCGTTACTCGTGATGTGAGGCAGACAGGAAAGTGAAGGTGGTGTGTGACCTTAGGGTGTACAAAGCTGTGATTGACCCTAAAAATTTCCATGCCACCATCCACACCCCATCACCCAATTGCCTCTCTTTGTAAAATAGCCAAAAATATCCACCATCCTGTAAAATGTTTCCAATGATGCCCTCAACTCAGAGTTTCACATTAGTTAATTAGAGACATCAAACATTTCACAACAATTGGGTTTCTGAAGCAGAAAGCATGATCCGAGCTCCTTCCAAGACTCTATCCATAGAAATTGCAAACATGGGAATTCGCAGCAGGAATAGGGCACCCTGCCTCTCAAAACAGCTCTGCCATTCAATTAGAGTATGACTGATTTGAAAACTCCATATTCCCACCCACCCATTAACCTCTCTACCTTAAAAATGTTCAAAGACTCAGCTTTCGCTTTGAGGAAGAAAGATTAAAAAAACTCACGACCCTCCACAAGAAAAAAGGTTCTCCTCAATTCTGTTTTATTTTTGATCAGGCTCTTCAGATTCTGGAATCTTCCATACCAGGCAGCATCTTTCCACATGCACCCAGTCAACATTCCACTCAATCTTCTGAACTCCAGCAGGTACAAGCCCAGTCTGTCTCACATTTCCTCATGAGACAACCTGTCCATTCCAGGGATAAGTCTATTAAACTAACTCAGAAGTACTTCTTATGTATTTATGTCTTTTCTTAAATAAGGAGACCAGTGCTGTACACAGTACTCCAAATGTGTTCTTACCAATGTTCTGTACAATTTAAGTATAACTTCTCTATAATAATCAATGAGATGTTGCCCAAGCTTTAGGTTTTACACGGATAAGGTCTTTGTTTTGTTTCACAAAAATACCAATTGAGAAGGCAACAAGTTTTAAACTGCATGAGAAAAGAACATAAGAAACAGGAGTAGGCCATTCAGCCCCTCAAGCCTGTTCCACCATTCAATAAATTCATACCTGATCTGTCCCGGGTCTCTATTCAGCTTTCATACCAGTTCCTTATAGCCCTCAAAGCGATAATTCAAAAATCCATTCACCTCCTCTTTCAATCCTCAGTCAAAGTGACTGAGCCTCCACAACTTCATGATCCTCTGGGAGGAGAAATTCCTTCACATCTCAGTTTTAAATGAATGTTCCCCAGTATATTCCTGTGAGGGTGAAAGGAAAGGCTGGTAGGTATAGGGAACACTGGATGACTAAAGAAATTGAGGGTTTGGTGAAGAAAAAGAAGGAAGCATATGTCAGGTATAGACAGGATAGATCAAGTGAATCCTCAGAAGAGTATAAAGTCAGTAGGTGTATACTTAAGAGAGAAATCAGGAGGGCAAAAAGGGGACATGAGATAGCTTTAGCAAATAGAGTTAAGGAGAATGCAAAGGGTTTTTACAAACACATTAAGGACAAAAGGGTAACTAGGGAGAGAATAGGGCCCCACAAAGATCAGCAAGGTGGCCTTTGCATGGAGCTGCAGGAGATAGGGGAGATACTAAATGACAATTTTGCATCGGTGTTTACTGTGGAGAAGCACAGGGAAGATATAGAATGTAGGGAAATAGATGGTGACATCTTGAAAATGTCCATATTACAGAGAAGAAAATGTTGGATGTCTTGAAATGCATAAACGTGGGTAAATCCCCAGGACCTGATTAGGTGTATCCAAGAACTCTGTGGGAAGCTAGAGAAGTGATTGCTGGGCCTCTTGCTGAGATATTTGTATCATCAATAGTCACAGTTGAGGTGCTGGAAGACTGGAGATTGGCAAACGTGGTGTCACTGTTTAAGAAGGGTGGTAAGGACAAGCCAGGGTACTATAGATGAGGTGAGCCTGACGTTGGTGGTGGGCAAGTTGTTGGAGGGAATCTTGAGGGATGGGATGTACATATTTTTGGAAAGACAAGGACTGATTAGGGATAGTCAACATGGCTTTGTGTGTGGGAAATCATGTCTCACAAACTTGACTGGGTTTTTTGAAGAAGTAACAAAGAGGATTGATGAGGGCAGAGCAGTAGATGTGATCTGTATAGACTTCATTAAGACGTTCGACAAGGTTCCCCATGGAAAACTGATAAGCAAGGTTAGATCTCATGGAATACAGGGAGGTCTAGCCATTTGGATACAGACTGGCTCAAAGGTAGAAGACGGAGGGTGGTGGTGGAGGGTTGATTTTCAGACTGGAGGCCTGTGACCAGTGGAGTGCCACAAGGTGCTGGGTCCACTACTTTTCATCATTTATATAAATGATTTGGATGTGAGCATAAAAGATATAGTTAGGAAGTTTGCAGATGACAACAAAATTAGAGGTGTAGTGGACAGTAAAGACAGTTAGCTCAGATCTTGATCAGATGGGTCAATGGGCTGAGGAGTGGCAGATGGAGTTTAATTCAGATAAATGCGAGGTGCCGCATTTTGGGAAAGCAAATCTTAGCAGGAGTTATGCACTTAATTGTAAGGTCCTAGGGAGTGTTGCTGAACAAAGAGACCATGGAGTGCAGGTTCATAGCTCCTTGAAAGTGGAGTCACAGGTAGATAGGATAGTGAAGAAGACGTTTGGTATGCTTTCCTTTATTGGTCAGAGTATTGAGTACAGGAGTTAGGAGGTGATGTTGCGACTGTACACAACATTGGTTAGGCCACTGTTGGAATATTGCGTGCAATTCTGGTCTCCTTCCTATTGGAAAGATGTTGTGAAACTTAAAAGGGTTCAGAAAAGATTTACAAGGATGTTGCCAGGGTTGGAAGATTTGAGCTACAGGGAGAGGCTGAACAGGCTGGAGCTGTTTTCCCTGGAGCGTCGGAGGCTGAGGGGTGACCTTATGGAAGTTTATAAAATCATGAGGGGCATGGATAGGATAAATAGACAAGGTCTTTTCCCTGGGGTGGGGGAGTCCAGAACTAGAGGGCATAAGTTTAGGATGAGAGGGGAAAGATATAAAATAGATTTAAGAAGCAACATTTTCACACAGAGTGTGGTATGTGTATGGAATGAGTTGCCAGAGGACGTGGTGGAGGCTGGTACAATTGCAACATTTAAAAGGTATCTGGATATGGATATGAATAGGAAGGGTTTGGAGGGATATGGGCTGGGTACTGGCAGATGGGACTAGATTGGGTTGAATATCTGGTCAGCATGGATGGGTTGGACTGAAGGTTCTGTTTCTGTGCTGTACATATCTATGATTATCTGACTCTATTCTGTTACTATGTTTCCTCCTTCAAGAGTCTCCCACTAGTGAAAACATTTTCCCAACATCTACCTTGTCAAGTTCTGTCAGAATGTTATTTGTTTCAATGACATCATCCCTTGTGTTTTTCAACTGTAATGAATAAAGGACTGACCTGTTTAGCTGTTCTTTTTAAGTTAACCCCTTTATCGCAGTTATCAATGCAGCAAATCTCTTGTGAACAACTGTCACAGTCAATATGATTTGGAGTCAATATAACCTGGTGTTGTGTGATTTTTAACTTTGTACAGTCAATATGTTCTTTCTTCAACAGAGGGACCACAATTGTATGCAATAATGCAGATGCAATCTCACCAACACCCTGCACAGTTTTGATATGACTTCCCTATATGTAAACACCAACTCCCCCAGGGCAATAAAGGCCAATATTCCATTTGTCTTCTTAATTACTTGCTGCAACTTCATGCTAACCTTTTGTGTTTCATGCACAAGAATACCCAGATCTCTCTGTGCTGCAGTCTCTCTCCAATTAAAGAAGAGTCTGCATTTTCATTCATCATACCATAATGTATAACCTCACACTTTCTTATGTTAAACTCCAACTGCCAACTTTGTGGACTTACTCAATCTCTTTCTGTAACTCCTTGCAGATTCCTCATCAAAACGTGTCCTCCCATCTATTTTGTATCATTAGCAAATCTGGATATGTTACACTCTACTCCCTCCTCTAAGTTATTAATATAGACACTAAATAATTGAAGGTCTAGGACTGATCCCTGCAGTACTCCACTAGCCATGTTTTTTGAACCTGATAAAAATACATTAATCCTGACACTCTGACTTCTTTGTTTTAGCCAGTCTTCAATGAATGTTAAACTTTACCCTAATACTGTGAGCTGCCATCATGGACATTAACCTTTTATTTGGCATCTTATTGAATGTGTTATGGAACTTCAGATGCATCATATCTACCAGTTCCCATGAACCAACGTTTCTTGTTTTATCTTCAAAGAACCCCAAAATTTATCAAACATGATTTCCCTTTCACAAAACCATGTTGACTCTGATTGAGTTAAGTTTTTCTAAATGTCTTGTCATGTCTTCCTTAATAATGGATTCTGACATCTTCCAAATATCATAACATCTGATAACTGGCCCATGGCTTCCTGTTTTCTGATTCCCTTCCTTCTTGAACAGGGGTGTAAAATTCTAATTCATAGTTTTCTGGTACTCTTCCAGAATCCAGTGAGTTCTGGAACATGTTGACCAATGCCTTCATTATCTATGCAGCCACTGCCTTTAATACATTTGGATGCAGACCATTGAGTACTGTCAGTCTTTAATCCCATTAATTTGTCAAATATATTGTCCCTTATGATAGAAGATGTAACAAGATCTTTACGTCCATTTGTACCTTACTTATCTGTTATCTTTGGGATGTTTCTAGCCTTTTTAACTGTGAAGACTGGTGTGAAATATTGGTTTAAATTATCTGCCATTTCCCTGTTCCTGGTTATCAATTCCCCATTTGCACCCTCCAAGGATCCCTCACTCACTTTAACTATTTCCTTTTTACCCTAATATTATTTCTTTTTATATACCCGTAGAATGTTTTGCTGTTTGTTATCAAATTCCTTGTGAATTTACTTTCAGAAACAATCTTCTCTGTTTTATTAGCTTTTTATTAATCTGTTTCTGGTTCCTAAATCAAATCCCAATCCTCTAGTCTACTAAATTGTGTATTGCTACAGAAACTTGGAATACACTATCACTCTTCCACTCTGTCTGCTTTTCGCTCTCTTAGTACAATCATTTTCCCCTAATTGCTTCGGATTAAATTAATTTGAATACAGTGAGAGTTTTGCATCTTTGTGGATCTTTCTCTGTTTGCTCAGGGTATTTCTCCAAAGTCTGCATAGAGTCATAGAGGTCTCCAGCCTTTTGGCCCAAACTGGTCCATACCGACCAAAATGTTCATCAACACTAACCTCATTTCCCTGCATTTGGCTCATATCCTTCAAAACCTTTCCTATCCAAATATATGTCCAAATATCTTTTAAATGTTATTATTGTACCCAACTTAACCACTTCTGCTGGCAGCTCATTCCATATGTGTACAACCCTCTGTGTAAAAAGATTGCTCTTCAGGTTCCTTTTCCCTCTAACCTTAAACTGATGCCCTCTAGTCCTTGATTTCCCAACCCTGGGAAAAAGACTGTGTGCATTCACCCTATCCATGCCTCTTATGATCTTATACACTTCTATCAGATCCCCCCTCAGTCTCCAATGCTCTAAAGAAAAACGTCTTATCTTGTCCAACCTCTCCCTGTAACTCAGTTCCTTGAGTCCTGGAAACATTCTTGCAAATTTCTTTTTCCCTCTTTCTAGCTTAATAATATCCTTCCAAGATGACCAAAACTGAACACAATACTCCAAGTGTGGCCTCACCAATGTCCTGTACAACTGCAACATAACTTCCCAACTATTATACTCAATGTCTTGGATATATCTGGTCATTGCAACAAGTTTTGAGAGTAAGGAAAATCACCAAGAAGACACTCTCAAATTTTCCCGTATTGCCGAAGGTTAATTCAGTTGTAGGACACAGATGTTGCTGACTGAGTCAGCATTTATTCCCCGTCCCTAGTTGTCCTTGTGAAGGTGGTACTGAGCTGTCTTTATGAAACCCCACAGTCTGTGTGAAAATCTCATGCACGTATGTTTTGATTCGAAGTCTCTGCCATTGCTCTCAGTAGTGAATTGAGTCTCGTGGTAACAGTCTGGTCAAAATTGCTCACCATAGTTCTTGTCTCATGGGAGACGGTCCTCGGGCTAAATCATGTTTATCAATTCTGTCCTAGAAGTTTGTTCCTGAGATCCGTGTTATTTAGTGTGTGGTTCATGGCTGCAGCTTCTCTTAACTCAGCCTCAAACCAAGCCAAACCCAACCTCTGCCCCAGTAAATTCTTGCTTTTTCCATAAATGGATCGACCATAAGGTGGTGACATGCTGGTCATCGTTCACTAAAACATGATGGAAATTTTGCTGAGTTAATTCCAGAATGCCAGGGACTCAATGTTTCAAAATCCTTGACACTTCTGATCATCCACTTGGCATCCACCCACAAAATGAGTAAGAAAAGTCAGATTCAATGAGGTTGAAAATAAACTTGTGGACCATCATGAAACAGGAGTTAACAAATCACAATCCATTTCACATGCTGTCCAAACATGTTTCCAGTGAAATCAATGATGAGGAAAATCAGGAGGAGTGTAAAATGAGGTGCTGATTTGCTACATTCTATTTTTGTGACCGACTTGACAAATTTTGACCTCACACTGTTTATTAGTCCACCCCAGTTTTCAGTCCTATCATCCCTTACCATTCTCCTTCATGTGTGTATTACAGTGCTGTCTGAAAACTGACAGCTTTTTTATTTATGCTCCCTATAGAAATTCTCATTTCATACCTGAATGGCCTCAAATCTGCTGTAAAATGACTGATTTCAGACCCTGGACTCTGATCTGTGCCTGAGAAAGGCAGGGGTGTATTAGTAATGTTGATCCACTTTAATGGAATGGCATCATGTCATTTTTAACTCTGGCTTTGCATCATCATCACATTGTAGAAGAGTGCTGAATCGTAATCTATTTTCTTCATCTTTGCTGCTGTGCAGTTTTAGACTTATTTTAGTCCATTTTCCTAGTTACTGAAATTGAATGAAATCACAGATAAAATGGCCCCTGCTGAAACCAGGAGAAAAGAACAAGACATGTTTGTTCATCTCTCCGTGTCGACACCTCATCAAAATGTGGTTCAAATTAAAAACATTTGTTCAACATAATATGTTTTTCCTCTTTATAAATGCCAATGAGGTTGATGTATATTTTCAGTTCTATATATTTTGAGTTGGTGATACTCAGATCCCGAGTGTGTATTAAGATGACAGTACCGGAACTAATTAAACATTCTGAATGCACTGATTCAACGAATGGTGCACTTGCTTTCAGGCGACATCTTTCTCATTTGCTGTATTCCTTCTCCTGAGTAATAAATCACCTCAGTATGGGATGATTCTTATTGTTAGCAGATTTCCAGACTTCCTTCAATTCCAGCAGCAAAGCAATATTTTTAAAAAGCATTAAAATTCACACACAATGTCGCTCATTAACATTTCAAGATCATAGGCAACAATAGCGTAAATTGCCAATGTTTATACAAAAGTGAACACCTAGAGAACAGAAATAATGGATAAGATGTTTTAATTCACAATTTAGAGACGTTCAGAAATGCAGCGTAATTTTTTTCAGGTACTAGAAAAAAAAGGTGAAAAAGTAATTTCTTGATTTTAAGAGAGTAATGGGCAATTTAATTTTTCCTCCTCACGATAAAGATTCTTCAGTAGATTAGTGTGTTTTGCAGAAAGTAAAGCAATCAAAGCATAAAGATCCCAAATTACATCTTTACTTTGGGCAGACTTAACTTATAATTGGTAATCTAGCTTTGTGGTGACCTTTTGGGGATGAGCGACTAAATATGAAAAGATTCGGCATCAAGACAAAGAGTGATGAAGTTGATTTTGAGACTAGTGTCCTGAATCTAAAGTAGAGGAAATTATGATGGTATGATTCAACAGTGAAAGATTGTTCATTTCTGTCTGGTACGGACGTAAAACAGGAAAGGTGGCCATCCAAGGCTTCCAGGGAAATTAGAGAGAGTATTAGATCCAAAGAAGGGGCGTACCAATTGGCCAGAACAAAAGCTATAGAGCTTAAGAGTGGGAGCAGTTTACAGTTCAGCAAAAGAGGATTGGAGAAGTGGTTAAGAAAGGGAAAATAGAGAATGAGAGTAAGCTTGCAGAGAACATAAAACTGACTGTACAAGTTTCTATAGCGATGTGAAGAGAAAAGGATTGGTGAATACGAATGCAGGTCCCTTACAGTCAGAGATAGGGAAATTTATATTTCAGATCAAGGAATGGCTGACTAACTAAATACATATGTCTGCGTTCACAAAGGAGCTCACAACTAACATACTAGAAATGTTGGGAACATGGGGTTTAATGAGAGGAATGAATTAAAGGCAATCAGTTTTAGTCAGGAATGGTGTGGGAGAAATTGATGGGATTGAAGTCCAATAAATTCCCAGGGTCTGATAAACTACATCCTGGAGGACTCAAGAAAGTGGCCTTGAAAATAGTCAATGTATTGTCTGTCACATTCCAAGATTCTATATTTGGAGATGCTGGTGTTGGACTGGGGTGTACAAAGTTAAAAATCACACAACACCAGGTTATAGTCCAACAGGTTTAATTGGAAGCACACTAGCTTTTGGAGCCTCACTCCTTCATCAGGGGATAGTGGAGGGTTCAATCCTAACACACAGAATTTATAGCAAACTCTATAGACTCTGAAACAGTTCTTATGGTTTAGGAAGGAGTCGATGTAATCCCTCAAACAAAAGATGGAAAATTATAGGCCAATTAGCCTAACCTCGGTTGTTAGTAAAATTCTAGAATCCATCGCTAAGGATGAGGTTTCTAAATTCTTGGAAGAGCAGAGTCTGATTAGAACAAGTCAACATGGATTTAGTAAGGGGAGGTCGTGCCTGACAAACCTGTTGGAATTCTTTGAAGAGGTGACAAGTAGGTTAGACCAGGGAAACCCAGTGGATGTGGTCTATCTAGACTTCCAAAAGGCCTTTGATAAAGTGCCACACGGGAGGCTGCTGAGTAAGGGGAGGGCCCATGGTGTTCGAGGTGAGCTACTGGCATGGATTGAGGATTGGCTGTCTGATAGAAGGCAAAGAGTTGGGATAAGAGGTTCTTTTTAGGAATGGCAGCCGGTGACAAGCGGTGTCCCACAGGGTTCAGTGTTGGGGCCGCAGCTGTTCACGTTATATATTAATGATCTGGATGAAGGGACTGGGAGCATTCTAGCCGATGTTACAAAGTTAGGTGGACAAGCAGGTAGTACTGAGGAAGTGGGGAGGCTGCAGAAGGATCTAGACAGTTTGGAGGAGTGGTCCAGGAAATGGCTGATGGAATTCAATGTGAGCAAATGCGAAGTCTTGCACTTTGGAAAAAAGAAGACAAGCATGGACTACTTTCTAAACGGTGAGAAAATTCATAAAGCCAAAGTACAAAGGGATGTGGGAGTGCTAGTTGAGGATTCTCTAAAGGGAAACATGCAGGTTGAATCCGTGATTAAGAAAGCGAATGCAATGTTGTCATTTTATCTCAAGAAGGTTGGAATATAAAAGCACCGTTGTGCTACTGAGACTTTATAAAGCTCTGGTTAGGCCCCATTTGGAGTACTGTGTCCAGTTTTGGGCCCCACACCTCAGGAGGGAGATACTGGCACTGGAGCGTGTCCAGCGGAGATTCACACGGATGATCCCTGGAATGGTAGGTCTAACATATGAGGAACAGCTGAGGATCCTGGGATTGTACTCATTGGAGTTTAGAAGGTTAAGGGGAGATCTAATAGAAACTTACAAGATAATACATGGCTTTGAAAGGGTGGACGCTAGGAAATTGTTTCCGTTAGGCGAGAAGACTAGGACCCGAGGACACAGCCTTAGAATTAGAGGGGGTCATTTCAGAACAGAAATGCGGAGACATTTCTTCAGCCAGAGAGTGGTGGGCCTGTGGAATTCATTGCCGCGGAGTGCAATGGAGGCTGGAACGCTAAATGTCTTCAAGGCAGAGATTGATAAATTCTTGATGTTACAAGGAATTAAGGGCTACGGGGAGAATGCGGGTAAGTGGAGTTGAAATGCCCATCAGCCATGATTGAATGGCGGAGTGGAGTCGATGGGCCGAATGGCCTTATTTCCACTCTTATGTCTTATGGTCTTATGGTCTCAATATAAAAAGGGAGGCGGGGAAAAAATTGGGAGTTATAGCCAGTCATCCTGACAGCAGTAGTGGAGAAAATTTAATAGCCAAGCACTTGGAAAACAGTAGTCGGATCAGTGTCAGTATGGATTTACAAAAGGGAAAGGCTTTGACAAATCTGCTGGAATGTTTTGAGTTTATAATAAGTGGTGTTGATGGTTGGAGTGGGGGTGGGGAGCCAGTGGATGTGGCTTATTTGGACTTTCAAAAGACTTTTAACAGAGCCTCAGATAAGAGATGAGTGTATAAAACTAAAGAAGGGATTGTGCTGACATGGATAGAAATTGGATTGGTTGAGAAGAAGTAAGGATCTTTTTCTGAGTGTCTGACAGTGACTCATGGGAGACCTCATGGGTCAGTACTTGGACCCCAACTAGTCACAATATGTATTAATGATTTAGATGACAGAATTAAACATAATGTCTCCAAATTTGCAGATGATACAAAGCTAAGTGGGGTTTGGCGGTGGGAAGCTGTGAGGAGGAAGAATGATGCTGTGTGAGTGGGCAAATGCATGGCAGATGCCTTATACTGTTAGTAAAGACAATTGGAACATCCTAAGGATGTGAAAGATGCTGTATGAATGTAACCATTTCCTTTTTATTCTAAACTTGGCAATGGATATAAATATCAGAACATATACTGTTGATCTCATTGTAATATTGAGTTTGGGAAATGGAAACCAGGAACATTGTGCTCAGAGCTAATTTTAAGACATGGCACTGGGAACAATAAAAGATTTCCTGCTGCTAGCAGTGTTGCCCCACACTATGGTAAGGCAAGTCTCAAAGAGCTGGTTGATTGACTTTGGTACCATTTGCTGACAGACCGAGGAAGACAGAGATGAGTGAGGCAAAAGCATGACACTCGAGTTTAGAAGCAATCCGAGAAAGATCAGATACTGGGTCGTGAAACCTCAGGATCAGGTGATACATTGATATGGTGGAAGCAGCTTGACCAGGAGGACAGAATGAAGAAACAGGAAGTATTGGAAAATGATAAGTAAGGGGAATTGGAATTAAGTTGAAACTTTATTGCTGGAACAGCACAGCAGGTCAGGCAGCATCCAGGGAACAGGAGATTCGACGTTTCGGGCACAGGCCCTTCTTCAGGAATGAGCAGAGAGTGTTCAGCAGGAGAAGATAAAAGGTAGGGAGGAGGGACTTGGAGGAGGGGCGTTGGAAATGTGATAGGTGGAAAGAGGTCAAGGTGAGGGTGATAGGTCGGAGTAGGATGGAGGCGGAGAGGTCAAGAAGAAGACTGCAGGTCAGGAAGGCGGTGCCGGGCTGGAGGGATTCGGCTGAGACAAGGTGGGGGGAGGGGGGATGAAGAAACTGGTGAAGTCCAAGTTCATCCCCTGTGGTTGGAGGGTTCCCAGTCGGAAGATAAGACGCTCCTCCTCCGACCGTCGCGTTGTTGTGGTTTGGCGGTGGATGAGTCCAATGACCTGCATATCCTCGGTGGAGTGGGAGGGGGAGTTGAAATGCTGTGCTACAGGGTGGTTGGGTTGGTTCGTCCGGGTGGCCCAGAGGTGCTCTCTGAATCGCTCCGCAAGTAGGCGGCCTGTCTCCCCAATATAGAGGAGGCCACACCGGCTGCAGCGGATGCAGTAGATGATGTGGGTGGAGGTGCAGGTGAATCTGTGGCGGATATGGAAGTTTCCTTTGGGGCCTTGGAGAGAAGTGAGGGGGGGAGGTGTGGGCGCAAGTGTTGCACCTCCTGCGGTTGCAAGGGAAGGTGCCGGGAGTGGAGGTTGGGTCGGTGGGGGGTGTGGATCTGACAAGGGAGTCGCGGAGGGAGTGGTCTCTACGGAAAGCTGATAGGGGAGGGGAGGGAAATATATCCTTGGTGCTGGGGGCTGTTTGGAGGTGGCGGAAGTGACGGCGGATGATGCGCTGTACATGGAGATTGGTGGGGTGGTAGGTGAGGACCAGTGGGGTTCTGTCCTGGTGGCGGTTGGAGGGGCGGGGCTCAAGGGCGGAGGAGCGGGAAGTGGAGGAGATGCGGTGGAGGGCACCGTCGACCACGTCGGGGGGGAAATTGCGGTCCTTGAAGAAGGAGGCCATCTGTGTTGTACGTATTTTGAACTGGTCCTCCTGGGAGCAGATGCGGCGGAGACGAAGGAATTGGAAGAATGGGATGGCGTTTTTACAGGGGGCAGGATGGGAGGAGGTGTAGTCCAGGTAGCTGTGGGAGTCGGTTGGTTTGTAGTAGATGTCCGTGTTGACTCGGTCGCCTGAGATAGAAACAGAAAGGTCTAGGAAGGGGAGGGAGGAGTCCGAGACTGTCCAGGTGAATTTGAGGTTGGGGTGGAAGGTGTTAGTGTAGTGGATGAACTGTTCAACCTCCTCGTGGGAGCACGAGGTAGCGCCGATACAGTCATCTATGTAGCGAAGGAAAAGATGGGGGGTGGGGCCAGTGTAGTTGCGGAAGATGGATTGTTCCACATACCCTACGAAGAGGCAGGCATAGCTGGGGCCCATGCGGGTGCCCATGGCTACTCCTTTTGTTTGGAGAAAGTGGGAGGATTGGAAAGAAAAGTTGTTCAGGGTGAGGACCAGTTCGGTCAGTCGAAGGAGGGTGTCGGTGGAAGGGTACTGGGTGGTACGGCGGGAAAGGAAGAAGCGGAGGGCTTTGAGTCCTTCGTGATGGGGGATGGAGGTGTACAGGGACTAGATGTCCATGGTGAAGATGAGGCGTTGGGGACCGGGGAAGCGGAAATCCTGGAGGAGGTGGAGGGCCTGGGTGGTGTCACGAACGTAGGTGGGGAGTTCTTGGACTAATGGGGACAGGTCCGTGTCGAGGTATGCCGAGATGAGTTCGGTTGGGCAGGAGCAGGCTGAGACAATGGGTCGTCCGGGGCAGTCAGGTTTGTGGATTTTGGGCAGGAGGTAGAAACGGGCGGTTCGGGGTTGTGGTTGTGGAACAATTCTTCCGCCGCCTTCGCCTCCGTGCCTTCTTCTTCAATCAAGACTCTCGCCCACCCTCTGACGACCCCTTCTCCCACCTCCAACACACCCCGTCCATCTGGACACCCCGTGCTGGCCTCCTACCTGCCCTCGACCTCTTCATAGCAAACTGCCGCCGCGATATTAACCGCTACCTGAACTCCCCCACCCCTCCCACCCACTCCAACCTCTCACCCTCGGAACGCGCAGCCCTCCACTCCCTCCGTTCCAACCCCAACCTCACCATCAAACCAGCTGACAAGGGAGGCGCAGTAGTAGTTTGGCGCACTGACCTTTACACCGCTGAGGCCAAACGCCAGCTCGCAGATACCTCCTCCTACTGCCCCCTTGACCATGACCCCACCCCCCACCACCAAACCATCATCTCCCAGACCATCCATAACCTCATCACCTCAGGGGACCTCCCATCCACCGCCTCCAACCTCATAGTCCCACAACTCCAGGATTTCCGCTTCCCCGGTCCCCAACGCCTCATCTTCACCATGGACATCCAGTCCCTGTACACCTCCATCCCCCATCACGAAGGACTCAAAGCACTCCGCTTCTTCCTTTCCCGCCGTACCACCCAGTACCCTTCCACCGACACCCTCCTTCGACTGACCGAACTGGTCCTCACCCTGAACAACTTTTCTTTCCAATCCTCCCACTTTCTCCAAACAAAAGGAGTAGCCATGGGCACCCGCATGGGCCCCAGCTATGCCTGCCTCTTCGTAGGGTATGTGGAACAATCCATCTTCCGCAACTACACTGGCCCCACCCCCCATCTTTTCCTTCGCTACATAGATGACTGTATCGGCGCTACCTCGTGCTCCCACGAGGAGGTTGAACAGTTCATCCACTACACTAACACCTTCCACCCCAACCTCAAATTCACCTGGACAGTCTCGGACTCCTCCCTCCCCTTCCTAGACCTTTCTGTTTCTATCTCAGGCGACCGAATCAACACGGACATCTACTACAAACCAACCGACTCCCACAGCTACCTGGACTACACCTCCTCCCATCCTGCCCCCTGTAAAAACGCCATCCCATTCTCCCAATTCCTTCGTCTCCGCCGCATCTGCTCCCAGGAGGACCAGTTCAAAATACGTACAACACAGATGGCCTCCTTCTTCAAGGACCGCAATTTCCCCCCCGACGTGGTCGACGGTGCCCTCCACCGCATCTCCTCCACTTCCCGCTCCTCCGCCCTTGAGCCCCGCCCCTCCAACCGCCACCAGGACAGAACCCCACTGGTCCTCACCTACCACCCCACCAATCTCCATGTACAGCGCATCATCCGCCGTTACTTCCGCCACCTCCAAACAGACCCCAGCACCAAGGATATATTTCCCTCCCCTCCCCTATCAGCTTTCCGTAGAGACCACTCTCTCCGCGACTCCCTTGTCAGATCCACACCCCCCACCGACCCAACCTCCACTCCTGGCACCTTCCCCTGCAACCGCAGGAGGTGCAACACTTGCGCCCACACCTCCCCCCTCACTTCTCTCCAAGGCCCCAAAGGAAACTTCCATATCCGCCACAGATTCACCTGCACCTCCACCCACATCATCTACTGCATCCGCTGCAGCCGGTGTGGCCTCCTCTATATTGGGGAGACAGGCCGCCTACTTGCGGAGCGATTCAGAGAGCACCTCTGGGCCACCCGGACGAACCAACCCAATCACCCTGTAGCACAGCATTTCAACTCCCCCTCCCACTCCACCGAGGATATGCAGGTCATTGGACTCATCCACCGCCAAACCACAACAACGCGACGGTCGGAGGAGGAGCGTCTTATCTTCCGACTGGGAACCCTCCAACCACAGGGGATGAACTTGGACTTCACCAGTTTCTTCATCCCCCCTCCCCCCACCTTGTCTCAGCCGAATCCCTCCAGCCCGGCACCGCCTTCCTGACCTGCAGTCTTCTTCTTGACCTCTCCGCCTCCATCCTACTCCGACCTATCACCCTCACCTTGACCTCTTTCCACCTATCACATTTCCAACGCCCCTCCTCCAAGTCCCTCCTCCCTACCTTTTATCTTCTCCTGCTGAACACTCTCTGCTCATTCCTGAAGAAGGGCCTGTGCCCGAAACGTCGAATCTCCTGTTCCCTGGATGCTGCCTGACCTGCTGTGCAATAAAGTTTCAACTTTGATCTCCAGCATCTGCAGACCTCACTTTCTCCTCGAAGAATTGGAATTAAGACAGGAAATGCAACTAAAATAATTAGAATGAGAAAACTAGACTCAAAGATTTGAGAGAGAGTGAGAGAAAATGAATAACGGCAAATATTGAGCAGGCCTTTTGAGGATAATATTGATCATAACTTAAAGTTCAGGAAGGAGATATTGTAGTCAGCAAAACCCGAGGTAAAGGGTGTGGAGACATTCTTCATGCAATTTGAGAAAATGCCTCGGCGAATGAATTTGGTAAAACCTAAAATCATAATGAAAAATGAAAAGTGTAACAAAAGGTTTTGTAATGTTGATTTCAGTTGCCAGTGGAGATTTACTGCTTCTGACTCCAGTAATGTGTCTCATTAGGGCTTTCTTTACTGAGTGAATGACTTGTATTGTGAGCTAGAATCCTATCAGCAAGTATAGGTGTAGATAGAGGACTACATTCCTTCTGTAGAGTTGGTTTTCAGGTAAAGCACAGGAAATTTACACTTCACTGTCAGAGAGGAGAGTTCTCAGGATTATGCTGCTTTGAAGGAGACTACAATCACTGCCTGAAGCATTTAGGCAAAGGATCCAGGTTGTAAGGAAGCAGCCTGGACAGACCTGTACTGAATTCAAAAAGGTGAAGGAAAGCAATATTGGCAGGTGGATGCCAGCATTAAAAGCTGAAACCACACATGAAGGTCTCAGAAAGATTAGTGTCTTCATGAAATTTAAATCTCACTCCTGTCTATAGTAACAGCCTAAGTTGGGGGCCAAAAGAATGCAACTACTAGACAGGCAGCAATAATGGGTTAGCCGATCCATCACACTAAACCTTTTAACATCCATCTCATACATTCAAGAAGGATAGAAAACTGGAGAGTGAAGGGAAGGAAAGTAGCCAAGGAATGGGAAGCTGGGAATGCTCCATGATCTCCTCTTCAGGTCAGAAGGGAACGTACTATGGGTGATGGTGAAGATCAGAAGCCGAAGTGTTTCCAAGACAACTAGGTAAGCCACATTTGTTCAGGATGCTGAAAGTGTTGCAGGAATCCCAAAGAACTTATTGGAGCTTATAAGATTGAGTCTGGAAAAGAAACTCAGAAGGAAAAGGGCATGAATTAGATTGTTGATTTAACTACAACTGAAAGACTGAAGGTAGACATTGCTAAGGCTGCAGAAGAAGTATTCAGGCAAAGACACCTCCTCTATTGCACCAACCTCACTTTCAGGACTTTCCTAGGCTCCTATTGGAGAATCATGGCAACATCTTCACTAACTTCAACATCTTCAGGATGACTATCCAACAGTGAGGAGGGCAGCTTCAAGAAGCTTGAGCTTATCTGGGTGCACAGCAGCCCTTCAATATGGAGCAGGTAGCAGGGATTCTGGTCTTTCAGCAGATAGCCCCCTGAATGGTGAGTTGTTCCAGGAATGGTACATTGTATGATGGGGCTAAAATTGAACAAGTGGGATGCCATGGTGCAGGATGGGTAACTAATGAAGTGAGTTTGCTGTCATACAGCATTCAAAAAACTCAACACCAGACACTTATGCAAAAACGTAAGTTTCAGCACATTGTGTCATCCTCAGCACTTGACTGCCCATCTATTTTTGTGTCATCAGCAAACTTGGTGACAGTACATTAACTATCCCAGGCTCTGATCATTGTCAGAACAGCAGAGGAAAGCTGGATGCAAAATGACACTGTGAAATCCTCAGCTATTTCGCTAGTTTCTCATGATGCCTCTCTTATTTGTTTCCCGGCTCCTTGTTGACCCAGCTATCAGCTATTTGACTGAATCAAAGAGTTTTGTCACAATACTCCCTCCCTGCAAGCTGACTGAAATGTCAATGGACTGCACTGCTTTCCAATCTTGATTACACTAATCGTCTCCTTGCTGGTCTCTCATCTCCTACCCTCTTTTTAAGTGCAACTTGTCAAGAACTCTAAAACTTTGCCTCAAAGTAAAATTGATTTATCTCCCACTCCTGCTCTTGCCTATGTTAGCTCTCTGTTAACCAACACATTCAGTTTAAAATTTTGGACTTCCTGTTCAAATTATTCCATGAACTCACCTCTCTCAAAACCACAGGACATATCACCAAAATAATCCCAGTAGGAGTCCACTATTTGGACCTAATCCACACATTGAAGAATGTGCTTTGGCAATGGAGCATAACCCCTTTATGTCAAAATGGTACTTTGTGCATTTGCCTGCTAGTGTTGCTGGTTATATTGCAAATCCCACACAGATCCCTGGGTCAGAGAACGAGCACAGGGGTCACCTCTTGCCCAGGCAGTGAGCACCAGGGTCACCTCTTGGCCATGAAGTGAAGCAATGAGCATTCTATTCCTGATGGACCAATTCCTGTATCAGAGCCTCTGAGGTGGAGAGGAACAGACGGTATTTTCCTTCAGTAGTGATTGGTCTCAAATCCAAGCACGACATCTGGTGGAATTTCAATTTCATTTATTTCGATAAATCCGAAGTAAAAAACTAGGACTGTGTTTTCCTGATCCTGATTGGGATATATTGCAGACAGGATGCACAGAAAATGTCTGGCTGAAGGGATGACTCTCTTTAGTCCCTGTCCTAGACCTCGAGACGGGTGGAGTCTGATGGGTTGGGGTGGGGTGGGGTGGAGTCTGATGGGGTGGGGTGGGGTGGGGTTGGGTCTGATGGGGTGGGGTGAAGTCTGATGGGGTGGGGTGGGGTCTGGTGGGTTGGGGTGGAGTCTGATGGGGTGGGCCCAGAAGCTGCCATCACTGCATTGAGCTTACTGTGGGCTGATGACCAGCCTGGTTCAGGTTAAGGACTCAAATTGTTGTCTGGATTGTTGGATTTTCATAGCTGTATGTTTACATCAGCTTTCAGGAGACTTACAGAGGAACCAGCAATCATCAACATTACAATTGATACCTTTACTATTGATGAAAACTCTCGAATATTCTTAAAAGCATTTAAAATCCAGCAGACATCTTAAATTACCAAATTTTCTTCCTTCTTCTTCAGCTCAAATGTCATCAAATAACTCATACCTTTAAAACATTATAGCATATCAAAGTGGGGCAATTAAAGACCATGGGCAAAGGTGAGATCTCCCAGTGTGAGGACTAGATCTCCCAGTGTGAGGACTAGATCTCAACATGTGGGGCCTAGATCTCCCAGTGTGGGGCCTAGATCTCCCAGTGTGAGGACTAGATCTCAACATGTGGGGCCTAGATCTCCCAGTGTGGGGCCTAGATCTCCCAGTGTGAGGACTAGATCTCAACATGTGGGGCCTAGATCTCTCAGTGTGGGGCCTAGATCTCCCAGTGTGAGGACTAGATCTCAACATGTGAGGCCTAGATCTCCCAGTGTGGGGCCTAGATCTCCCAGTGTGAGGACTAGATCTCAACATGTGGGGCCTAGATCTCCCAGTGTGGTTCCTAGATCTCCCAGTGTGGGGCCTAGATCTACTAATGCGTGCATTATGCATCCCAGCATGGAGACTGGATCTCCCAGTGTGGGAACTAAATGTCCCAGTATGAGGATCACATCTCCAGTGTGGGGATTGGATATCTCAGTGTGGGTATTAGAGCCCCCAGTGCAAGTATTTGATCTCCCAGTGCGGGGATTGGATCTCCCAGTGCGGGGATTGGATCTCCCAGTGCGGGGATTGGATCTCCCAGTGCGGGGATTGGATCTCCCAGTGCGGGGATTGGATCTCCCAGTGCGGGGATTGGATCTCCCAGTGCAGGGATTGGATCCCCCAGTGCAGGGATTGGATCACCCAGTGCAGGGATTGGATCAGTCCTCTCTTTGCTGCAATTCCACCTGTTTTCACCAGTTTAGCAAATGCCCAAGTGCAATTCCTGATTTACAAAATGTCCTGAGAATTGAGGAAATTAAAAATGAGTCATTGCATAAATGCAGTTTTGTGAATTTCTAATGCTGACAACAGGAATGTCTGCAGTGTAGAGCTATTTGAAATTTTCTACATCTAGTCTGCTCTGTATTAAACATTAATCAGCTACCTCATAGATATTCGAGTGTGACCCTGAAGGTGATAGGAGACAGGAGGCAAGACCTGACAGCGATGGAGGTAAAAGGATTCGTGGGATCTGTGTTGAATAAAACATTGGTGCACCATGTGTTATAACAAAAGGTGACAGAAAGTGTTGACCATCTCAGGAATTGATTCAATTCTAGCAATGAACAGAGATTCTGGGAAGTATTGGAGAGCAATTAATCGATTGTTATAGCCCCCTAAACACCAACTCCACTGCAGCTTCTTTCAGAGAGAGAGCTGTTCGGTATGTAATGAATGTTCCGCCAAAAAGGAAAGGCAGGTGATAACAAACAGTTCACAGGTGGGAAACCTGGAGAGTGCAACCTTCTGACCGACACTCTCTGGGAATTGTTAGGGTTGATGCAGACAGTCGCTGTGTCTCCATGTTCCTGATGTAAACACAGAGATCTGAGTGAAGTTTGAAAGCTTTCCTATTGCAACTCTAGTCACAGTCTCAACAGCCAACTGACTTCCCAACCTCCTGCTTCAGGACAAGATAAATGGGAGTGGGGCAGTTAGATGGAGAACCCAGGTCTGTTGTAACATCTATTATACAGTGATCAGGAAAGGGAGAGGTTGGAAAACTGTAACAGCATCTCTTTAATAATAAATTGTTGAATAAATCTGTTCTCTATCACTCACCCTCAGGCGTGCATTCCTCACATTCCTTTTCACAGCTGCTTGTACCTATCGTATCCAACACCTGAGTCTATTCTCTTTACAGAGTATGGATGAATTAACAAGACCAGCATTGTCCATCCATAATGAGAAGAAGGGTCTGAAGTCCATGTGTGTGGGGATAGGTACGGTACAGATGGGATGAGAGTTTCGAGGTTTTGATCCAGTGACATTGAAGGAATGGTGTTATATTTCGGAGTTAGGATGATAAATGGCTTGGCAGCATCTGAGGAGAGAAAGCAGCGTTAACATTTCAGGTCCAGTAACCCTTCTTCAGAACTGATTGCAGCTGGGAAAAGATTGCTTTATCAGGTAAAATTAGGGTGAAGGGCAAGAGCGAGAAGTAAATGAAAGGTGGAAATGGAGCAGAGAGAGAGAGAGAGAGAGAAACAGTTGAGCAGACAAAGGAATGAACAAAGGTCAGCCTGGGAGAATCAATATCTGCTCATGGGGACCATCAGTGACTGACAACGGGTTGGTTGTGGATTGTTGTGAATAATGGTTGTTTAATTACAAATATTGAATTTAAGTGACAGTAATTACAACGTGGCTTGTTTTATTATATCTGAAACTTGCTGGTAAAAACTGAAAACATTCAGCTTCAAATAATAATACATTAAAATCTGTCAAGTCGGAGATTGCATTTTGGAGACAATCAGAAATTTACAAGTTTCTCCATTTTGTTTATTAGTCTGACCAGGGAAGCAGATACGAAGACATTGAGGTTAGCAATCCAATTAAAAATGTCAGCTGACACAAGGTGACTGGTTGTGAGGAATAGACCTCTGTGAGAACAGTCTGTGAGTGATGGTCTGATTTGAATGGCCACAGTCACAGTTACTGGGCTACACTTGCTGGTGTCTGCAGTCAGTCTGGAGGGGTACATCCTGACATGTGGCTATTGTTACTTTGTAGGATACGGAGTGCGCTTCATGAGTGACTGCAGTATTTTAGATGAGGGTATTATGATTTATTGAAGTCCTGACTCAATGAGTGTGTTGGTGGTGTACTTTAGTACCTTTTCTGATGGACATCAGGGCAATGGTAGAGAAAGAGCAACCTTCACATCATTCTGTTGTTGTCAGTCCAGTTTCTAACCTGGAATCTGTGAATTAATACTGTCATAAGGGCAACTAACCCCCAGCCTCTGGATTTCTGGTCCATGCTGTTAAAACGTACCACAAGACAAATTCTCAAGTGATTGCTAAAGTTCATCTGCAGAACAACAAACAAAGTTTTTAATTAAAACTGGAAGTGGGCAGTGCAATAGAAGGGAATCATCTCTTTTTTCCTCGTCATTATTTGATATACTTTGGAGAAGTTCGCTGGGGCAGTGTGATCACACAACTGAAAATGGAGTTAGTAACAAAGCAAAGTTATTTGATCAGAATGGTCTGCCATCCAAACTGGTCTATCAGATACAAAGCAGAAATTAACTTTATTAGGCTCTTTCATTAATAAACATTGGTGGTTTTCTTAGTAAGTTAAAACATTTTCCAAAAATTCCATGTTTTATTTGCCATGTGTCTATCCTTTCCAGTAATCTCCCCATGTCCTTGTGAATTCCATCACTATCTTTCCCAGAGTTCGCATTGCTCAGGTTGTACATTGTCGCAAATCTTGAATCTATGCTCGGCATACCCAAATCCAGGCCATTATTAAAGATTATTCAGTCTCTTCATCATGCAGAACTTGACCCCAGCTGAAAAGAGAGATATTTGCCAAAGCTCTCCATCTCACACTCATCAGGACAAGTGTTAAAATGTCAAATGTCAAACAATTACAAATATTTATACTGCAGAAAGAAAGCAGATTGTTGACTTACCAACCAATCGATTTATGATAATCTGGTGACTCATTGCTTGCAACATACATTCACACAAGGACACATTCTCTGTAACAAAAGGAATATATTCAAATCTCCCAACACTTTGAATTATCTGAGAAATTGAGGACACTATATTTCTGCATGGCAACTCCTTGGCCAGTTAAAGTTCATTTACCAATGAATCCACTCCATTTCCCTGCAGTCAAGGGTACAGGGATTATTTACATTTTAACGTTATTGTCTTCATCCTGTTACGAGAAAAGCTATGGTCCCAGTAAGAAACTGTGTGAAACCCATTGCATACCTTCCTAAAGTCAAAAAGACAAACAGATTGTAGAAATATCATTGTGAAAGATGCCCAAATGGAAATATTTACATTGTTGGAGATTCAGAAAGGTGCAATGAAGCATCAACAAATGAAATTTTCAATGATTCGTAATGTGAATGAATTAAATCAGTTATTGGAATCCTTATGATGAATGACAAATGCACCTAAATAAATGCCATTGGACTTGAGTTTCTAACATTACGGTTTGAGTGAAGAGTCAGAAACATTGTTGTCCTTTGCAGCTGTAATTTTAAAGCTGGTGGATCACAAACCAAGTTTGCCCAGGTTTGTCAGAGTTGCACCTAAATAATGAAATATTGACAGAACACTTGAACCAGGGACATTTCTTCATTTATGCATAATTTGTTTTAATTTTAATAAATAATGCTACAGTTTGTTTGATTGGGAATACTGTAACAGGTTGTAAATCTCTCCAAGGGTGAACTTATTGATTGCATCAGCAAAAAAGAATTGATCACATATCCAAATTAGTTTAAAGCCTTTATTTTAGTTCCTTATATAGTCACATTTCTGTTGAACCATTTGACTTTCTAATTCATTTAACTGTGGCTTTGAGACAAGCAGCACAGGTTCTATATCAGCAGCATGCCACAATGAGTAATGATAAATTTCATTCAATAACTTCAAGTGCTGTTGTGTGAGGGACAAATGTTGACCTGGACAAATGAAAACTGAGTCCGCATTAATTAGTTATATACTGTATTGCACAATAAACTCGTAAGGACCATGACTCGAGAACAGTGTGTGTGTATCTATTATGGTTGTGATGTATTATCAATTTGATATAATTTTCTGAATATATTCTTCAGATTCAACTCAATAATAATGTCAACAGCATGGAGTCTGAAGGAATAAAGAGAAAATAATTGCTAATATTACTTTGAAGCAATGAATGGTCACAGCACAGATAAAACAATGATGCGAGTCTATGGAGCTAATCTATGATTAATACCATGCACCCAGTCGTTTAGCCTTAGTGGTATGCAATTTGAAAAGTGACTGCCACATTGATTAAAGCTGAACGTTAGGGCTCATGTTTGGCTTTTATCTTTGGAGAGGATAAAATATGATTTGTGAATTGCTGGATTCTGAAATATATGTCTTGCAAGAGTTAGAACAGCTCTTCATCATGTTCAGCAGTGTCCCTGAATTAATTATAAAAACACATTGAGAGGTTCTGCCTGCATTGACGTCCTTCTAAAACATTGTGTATATATCATTATTGTCACAAGATCTCCTACCTTTCTCTTATACGTCTACAAGCAATCAACGAGACAGATCACCACCACAAACCTGTCTCTCTCTACCCCATAGGGCTTTAAGAAAATAAATGAGGTCATCATCAAAATAACCTTTCTCACTCAACCACTATGTTTAAATATATAAATAATCCAACAGAAGACCATCTGCTCCTTTCTAACTAAATTGTGAAGGATAAATTTGTGCAGATTAATATGACTTTAAATAGATCTACATTTGCAATTGTCAGAAACTCAGGTCTTATGCAGCAGGGTCAGGAATCAGATGAACTCTGCACCCCTGTGTGACACAACCCAGAACCTTAAAGCTCATTTTGAATGAACAATATCACCGAGGACAGATTACATACTGTTGGGACTGCTATTCATCTCAAGAAAAACTTTGAAACGACAAGGAAAATCATCTGCTTATTACTGGATACAATATGACCTTCAACTTGAACAAAGAATGAGATGGAATTCCCCAATCATCCAGTCTGTGTCTTTAAAACAACCAGAATATGACCAACAGCTGAAGGACATGCAGAAGATTTCAGAATTGATACACGTCTCCTACTTGCTCCATGTATTTAGAGGCAAGACATTCCAATGTTTGTAATGTGGCATATGAGCAAGAAATATAAAATTTAATAACAAAAGATAATTTGAAATGATGGAACAAGTCACAGGAGCTCCCAGCAAAGTTAAACATCCGTCTTGGATTTGAATTGAACTCCCAGGCAGCAAAAGCAATGAAATGTAGCAAGGGATCAACCGGAAGGGACAGACAGATAAATGGTGAAGCCTTTGGACCAAGCAATGGAATTTGTCATTTGGGATCCTTGGTCCCAGAGCAAAGCAACTGTTTAGAAGAGATAAGAGCTGGTGGCACTGGCTAAACATGGCATTGAAAATATTGAGCAAAATGTGGAAGGATGGATGCTTTGATTCTGGAGAAGTTGTTGGAAATTATGTTACAGTGCAAGGATTAGTGTAAGTATCAAATCATCCCGATATGATGATGCAGAAAACCTGTAGGACATTCCTCTCTGAAAGAGAGCATTGAATGTGTGTTTGAAAACATTAGGCTATATAAGTAATGTTTACTGAAATGTAGAAAATGAAAAATACATATAACCAGTAAAAGGAAGTAGATATTTCTGAAATCAAGATAGGTAGGATAAATGAGTAAGAGGAAATGAAAAAAACAATAGATAATGCAATTTTCTCTTTTTTATTATATTATTGTGGAAGGACAATTCTTTTGAACTTTTATTTCTTCATTTCTCTAATTTATTATTATGGATTTATAGTTTTGAATTTCTATAAAGCTGGACTTCTTATTTCTTTATTTTTCTATTTTTTTTCCAAATAATTTGTACTCGAGAATCTGTGCCGAGGTATCTTGTACCTAAGATGGCACCATAAGGAGTGAATTGTAAACTTTTCAATCATGTGAGTACATGTGACAATGAAGCTAATTCAATTTAATTATTTGGCACTGTGTTTTCCTAACTGGGAAAAGACAATATTACAAAGATGGCAGAAACATGATTCTGATTGGTCAGATCAAACTCATCTTAGAAATGTCCAAAGCAGAAGGAGACCATTTGGCCCATCACACCAGAACCATCTCACTGTATGAACTAGCCAATTAATTCCATTTCTCTTGCTCTTCCCTCAAAGCCCCACAAATTTGTTCATGGGAATGTTTTTTTTTCAATTGTCCTCTAAATAGTACAATTGAAGCTGCAAATAGGAAATGATAAGAAATCTGACACAAATACCATTTAACCATGGGCCAGTGGATGTCACATGGTGAAAAAAACATGATCAGTTCAGGATTGGCCTTGGTCAGTGGTAGGCCAAATTGATTGGGATTCTGTCAATGCAGCATCTGATTTTCAGTTGTACTGGCCATTGAGTTTATTGGCAGCCTGATCAATATTGTCAAGTTACACCTTTGTCTAAGATAAATCTTTAGCCTTGTACTTCTGTAATAAAAAAGAAGTGCTGGAGAAAATCAGCAGGTCAGGCAGCACCTGTAGACAGAGAAACAGAGTTAACGTTTTGATGTTGGTTTGATTCTTCTTCAATGTTTTTCCATTTCAGATCTGTGCAGGTTCAGCGAATTACTGGGACGTGCACCTGTTTTTTTGTTTATCCTTGACATCTTCATTATGAAACCTTTAGAGTTGTGGAGAGGAGAAAAGTTAATGACGTTTCCTTCAGTTCAGTTTGCAGAAAACATCTTAATTAAATGGTTAGGGCAATAAGTAGCTAATCTTCTTCAGAAATGATCAAAGCCAAAAGTTTATTATATAACTGAGTCTTTGGTTTGCATGTTGAAATATTAAAGGTAACTGTTAATACAATATAAAATTTTCATTCAGTGTAGCTTTCTAGTTTTTAATTATGGCGTTAATTTAATTTTTGACTTGTGCTAATGTACCAGGAAGTGTACATTCACAGATGAAAGCAGCCATTCTGGGCATTACTGATTTAAATGATATTTTAACTTTTGAAGCAACAAAGGGATGACAAAACTATTAAAATTCTGCAAGAACCAATATCTGTGAGCATTTAAAAACTTGTAAGTCATTGTGTTTGCTCACTAAATTAAGCTTTTTTGACAATTGCAGTTGCTGTGGCCTCTTTACCTCTATATACATACTGAAAAACCCTTTGAAAGGTAAGATGACATATCCTTTTCTATGTGCTCAGCTCAATTAGTGTTTCTGAAATTTTATTGTCAATATAGATTCAATCAGTTTTAGAATGAGAGTTGCAATTGTGTAGTTATAGAGTCATAGAGTCAGAGAGATGTATAGCATGGAAACAGACCCTTCGGTCCAACCCATCCATGCCGACCAGATATCCCAACCCAATCTAGTCCCACCTACCAGCACCCGGCCCATATCCCTCCAAACTCTTCCTATACATATACTCATCCAAATGCCTCTTAAATGTTGCAATTGTACCAGCCTCTGGCAGCTCATTCCATACACATACCACCATCTGTGTGAAAAAGTTGCCCCTGAGGTCTCTTTTATATCTTTCTCCTCTTACCCTAAACCTATGCCCCGAGTTCTGGACTCCCCGACCCCAGGGAAAAGACTTTGTCTATTTATCCCATCCATGCCCCTCATAATTTTGTAAACCTCTATAAGGTCACCCCTCAGCCTCCTACACTCCAGGGAAAACAGCCCTAGCCTGTTTAGCCTCTCCCTGTAGCTCAGATCCTCCAACCCTGGCAACATCCTTGTAAATCTTTTCTGAACCCTTTCAGGTTTCACAACATCTTTCCGATACGAAGACCAGAATTGCACAGAATATTCCAACAGTGGCCGAACCAATGTCCTGTACAGCCGCAACATGACCTCCCGATTCCTGTACTCAATACTCTGGCCAATAAAGGAAAGCATACCAAACACCTTCTTCACTATCCTATCTACCTGCGACTCCACTTTCAAGGAGCTATGAACCTGCACTCCAAGGTCTCTTTGTTCAGCAACACTCCCTAGGACCTTACCATTAAGTGTATAAGTCTTGCTAAGATTTGCTCTCCCAAAATTCAGCACCTCACATTTATCAGAATTAAACTCCATCAGCCACTTCTCAGCCCTTGGGCCATCTGGTCCAGATCCTGTTGTAATCTGAGGGAACCCACTTCGCTGTCCACTACACCTCCAATTTTGGTGTCATCTGTAAACTTACTAACTGTACGTCTTATGCTCGCATCCAAATCATTTACGTAAATGACAAAAAGTAAAGGGCCCAGCACCGATCCTTGTGGCACTCCACTGGTCACAGGCCTCCAGTCTGAAAAACAACCTTCCACCACCACCCTCTGTCTTCTACCTTTGAGCCAGTTCTGTATCCAAATGGCTAGTTCTCCCTGTATTCCATGAGATCTAACCTTGCTAATCAGTCTCCCATGGGAAACCTAGTTAAATGCCTTACTGAAGTCCATATAGATCACATCTACTACACTGTCCTCATCAATCTTCTTTGTTACTTCTTCAAAAAACTCAATCAAGTTTGTGAGACATGATTTCCCACGCACAACACCATGTTGACTATCCCAAATCAGTCCTTACCTTTCCAAATACATGTACATCCTGTCCCTCAGGATTCCCTCCAACAACTTGCCCACCACCGCGGTCAGGCTCACCGGTCTATAGTTCCCTGGCTTGTTTTTACCACCCTTCTTAAACAGTGCCACCACGTTTGCCGACCTCCAGTCTTCCGGCACCTCACCTGTGACTATCGATGATACAAATATCTCAGCAAGAGGCACAGCAATCACTTTTCTATCTTCCCACAGAGTTCTCAGGTACACCTGATCAGGTCCTGGGGATTTATCCACTTTTAACCGTTTCAAGACATTCAGCACTGGCTTCTCTATAATCTGGGCATTTTGCAAGATGTCATCATCTATTTCCCTACAGTCTATATCTTCCATATCCTTTTCCACAGTAAATACTGATGCAAAATATTCATTTACTATCTCCCCCATTTTCTGTGGCTCCACATAAAGGCTGCCTTGCTGAACTTTGAGGGGCCCTATTTTGTCCCTAGTTACCCTTTTGTCCTTAATATATTTGCAAAATCCCTTTGGATTCTCCTTAACTCTATTTGCCAAATCTATTTCATGTCCCTGTTTTGCCCTCCTGATTTCCCTCTTAAGTATACTCCAACTGCCTTTATACTCTTCTAAGGATTCATTCGATCTATCCTGTCTATACCTGACATATGCTTCCTTCTTTTTCTCAACAAAACCCTCAATTTCTTTAGTCATCCAGCATTCCCTATACCTACCAGCCTTCCCTTTCACCCTGACAGGAATATACGTTCTCTGTATTCTTGTTATCTCATTTCTGAAGGCTTCCCATTTTCCAGCTGTCCCTTTACCTGCGAACATCTGCCTCCAATCAGCTTTCGAAAGTTCTTGCCTAATACCGTCAAAATTGGCCTTTCTCCAATTTAGAACTTCAACTTTTAGATCTGGTCTATCCTTTTCCATCACTAATTTAAAATGAATAGAATTATGGTCGCTGGCCCCAAAGTGCTCCCCCACTGACACCTCAGTCACCTGCCCTGCCTTATTTCCCAAGAGTTGGTCAAGTTTTGCACCTTCTCTAGTAGGTACATCCACATACTGAATCAGAAAATTTTCTTGTGCACACTTGAGAAATTCCTCTCCATCTAAACCTTTAACACTACGGCAGTCCCAGTCGATGTTTGGAAAGTTAAAATCCCCAACCATAACTACCCCATTATTCTTACAGATAGCTGAGATCTCCTTACAAGTTTGTTTCTCAATTTCCCTCTGACTATTGGGGGGTCTATAATAAATCCCACTAAGGTGATCACCCCTTTTTTATTTCTCAGTTCCACCCAAATAACTTCCCTGGATGTATTTCCGGGAATATCCTCCCTCAGGTGTAGTGGACAGCTGTAATCCTATCCCTTATCAAAAATGCCACTCCCCCTCCTCTCTTACCTCCCTTTCTATCCTTCCTGTAGCATTTGTACCCTGGAACATTAAGCTGCCAGTCCTGCCCATTCCTGAGCCATGTTTCTGTAAATGCTATGATATCCCAATCCCATGTTCCTAACCATGCCCTGAGTTCATCTGCCTTTCCTGTTAGGTCCTTTGCATTGAAATAAATGCAGTGTAATTTATTAGTTCTACCTTGTCCCTGCCTGCCCTGACTGTTTGACTCACTTCTGTTCTCAGCTGTACCTGTCTCTGACCGATCTCTTTCATCACTATCTCCCTGGGTCCCACCCCCCTCCCACCTTACTAGTTTAAATCCTCCCAAGCAGTTCTAGCAAATTTCCCTGCCAGTATATTAGTCCCCTTCCAATTTAGATGCAATCCGTCCTTCTTGTACAGGTCACTTCTACCCCAAAAGAGACTCCAATTATCCAAAAATGTGAATCCTTCTCCCATACACCAGCTCCTCAGCCATGCATTCATCTGCTCTATCCTCCTATTCCTGCACTCACTAGCTCGTAGCACTGGGAGTAATCCAGATATTACTACCCTTGAGGACCTCCTTTTTAAATTCCTGCCTAACTCTCTGTAAACCCCCTTCAGAATCTCAAACTTTTCCCTTCCTATGTTGTTGGTTCCAATGTGGGCAATGACCTCCTCTCCCCCGTGAGAACATTCTGCACCCTCTCTGACACATCCTTGATCCTGGCACCAGGGAAACAACACACCATTCTGCTTTTTCACTGATGGCCACAGAAACGTCTGCCTGTACCTCTGACTACAGAATCCCCTAACACAATTGATCTCTTGGAAGCCAACGTACCCCTCATTGCATTAGAGCCCCTCTCAATACCAGAAACTTGGCTGTTCGTGCTGCGTTTCCCTGAGAATCCATCACCCCCTACATCCAACAGCATACCTGTTTGAAATGGGTATAGCCTCGGAAGGCTCCTGCACTAGGTGCCGACCTCTCTCACCCTACCTGGAGTTAACCCATCTATGTGACTGTATCTGAGACTTCCCCTCTTCCTATAACTGCCATCCATCACATACTGTTGTTGTTGCAAATTCCTCATCGCTTCTATCTGTCTCTCCAACCGATCCACTCGATCTGATAAGATTCGCATCCAACAGCATTTATGGCAGATATAATCTGCAGTAACTCTTAAACTCTCTTTAACCTTCCACATCTGACAAGAAGTACATATCAATGCAAAGGCCATTTTCGCTCCTTCACAATCTACAGACCCAGAAAATAACACCATCTTATTCCTCTACAAACCCTGCCCCAGGTTAAATTAATAGCTATGGCTTATATTTTAAGTTTAATCAAGAGACTTATCTCCAAAAAACATATAATCAAGAAAGAATCCATTATAGTTATCTTGATATTTTGGTGTTTCTTGCTTCTGTAAGGAACTCTTTTTTCAAATCTCAGCCTTGAGGAGGAGGAGATGTCAGCACTCTAAATGTTGCAGAAGTGTGTTGAATTATCATCATTAATTGATTGATATGGCTCAAGTAATATTTAAATAGTCTTATGTTTCAGTGAAAACACTGGAAACATAGGAACAGAAGTCGGCCATTTATCCCATTGGGTCTCATCCATCGTTGGTTATTGGCTAATCACTGACTTCGATGACAATTCCCCACACTATCCCCAGATTCCTTGTTAAAAATCACACAACACCAGGTTATAGTCCAACAGGTTTATTTGGAAGCACGCTAGCTTTCGGAGCAACGCTCCTTCAAGTGATCTGATGAAAGAGTGATGCTCCGAAAGCTAGTGTGCTTCCAAATAAACCTGTTGGACTATAACCTGGTGTTGTGTGATTTTTAACTTTGTACACCCCAGTCCAACACCGGCACCTCCAAACCCAGATTCCTTAATATTATTAATCTCCAGAAATCTATTGCTTTCTCTCTTGAACATGCCCGATAATTAATTGGAAGTAAAACATTACTGATATTGGAAAAACTGTCCCATCGTCTGCCTGACCAAGTTCATTCTCACTTTAACATTCTCACTGTCTCCAAGTCAGGAGTATGGCTCTCAGTGCCCTCATAGGTTCCAGTTATGTCTGTCTCCTTGTTCCATTCCAGTCCATTCCCCATCCACAAGTCTTTCTCGAGCATACTGATGATGCTATCATGCTGCTCCTGCTGTCATTTGGAATTGACAAAACCTTAAGTTTTGTCTTATATTTTCTTATGTTCTTCTTTCATCTTCTTCTGGTCCATTGCTGACTCTTCCTTGACCTTGCAGTTTCCATTTCTGGGGAACAATCTGTCCACAAATGTCCTCGATAGATTCATTGATTCCCACACTTATCTTGGCTGCACTTACTCACATCTGCTTCCAGTTTGGACTAAACTCAGTTCTTCTGGTGTTTCTACCTTTGTCATATCTGTCTCGATGATGTAAAAGGACTGGATTATAAAAGTAAAGAAATTACAATTATGTGAGATGTTGGTGAGACTACACTTGGAATAATCACAGAGAGCTTCAGCGAATATCTCCACGACACTCACGCCGAACAACCCCACCGCCCCACGGCCCGACATTTCAACTCCCCCTCCCACTCTGCTGAGGACATGCAGGCCCTGGGCCTCCTCCATTGCCACTCCCTCAGCACCCGACGCCTGGAGGAAGAACACCTCATCTTCCCCCTCAGAACATTTCAAGCCCATGGCATCAATGTGGACTTCACCAGTTTCCTCATTTCCCCTCCCCCACCTTACCCCAGTTCCAGCCTCTCAACTCAGCACTACCCTCATGACCTGTCCTACCTGCCTATCTTCCTTCCCAACTATCCGCTCCACCCTCCTCTCTGACCTATCACCTTCATCCCCACCTCCATCCACCTATTGCACTCACAGCTACCTTCTCCCCAGCCCCAACCCCCTCCCATTTATCTCTCCACCCCTGAGGCTCCCTACCTCATTCCTGATGAAGGGCTTTTGCCCGAAACATTGATTTTCTTGCTCCTCAAATGCTGCCTGACCTGTTGTGTTTTTCCAGCACTACTCTAATCTTGATTTGGAATATTGTGTCCAATTCTGGTATCTTTATTTGAGAAAGAATGTGGTGACACTGGAGGCAGTTCAGAGCAGGGTCACCAGGTTGCTCCCAGGGCTGAAAGGGCCATCATACCAGGAGCAGATGACCAGCTTGGGCTTGTACTCACTGGAGTTTGGAAGAATAACAGGAATGAATCTGATCGAGGTAGAGACAATGCTAAAGGAGATTGATAAGATCGATGTGGAATAGATGATCCCCCTTGTCAGACAGACTTAAATAAAGGAGGGCATAGATATAGAGTGAGAGGAGGTAGGTTCATAGCTAAGATAAGGAAAAACTAATTCATTCAGAGGGTTGTGAATCTGTGTAACTCACTTCCCCAGAGTGCAGTGGGAGCAGAATTAATCAACACATTTAAGAAATAAAGCCATGTTTCCGGTGAAAACCAGGGTAAAGGGCTATGGGGAGCAGGCAGGAAAGTGGAGGTGAGATTAGGATAAGATCAGCCATGATCATGTTAAATGGCAGAGCAAGCTTCAAGGGCTGAATTGCATACTCCAACTCCTAATGGAGTGGTACAGTGGCTGCTACATCACAGTGCCAGGCACCCACGTTCATTTCCACCCTCAGGTGATGGTCTGTGTGGAGATTGCATGTTCTCCCTATGCTTGCTTGGGTTTCCTCCACGTGGTGCTCTAGTGGATTGGCCATGCTAAATTGCCCATAGTGTCCAGGGATGTATGGATTAACTATGGGATATGCAGGGTTACAGGGACAGAGTAAGGGGATGAGTCTGAGTGGGATGCTCTTCAGAAAGTCAGTGTGGATTTGCTGGACAGAATGGTCTGTTTCCATACTGTATGTTTCTGTCCTTCTGTCTGTCTTCTGAAACCAATACCTCATCCATTCTTCTTTATTCTAAACTGTTTCTTGACACCTCGTGTTATTAAATTCTCCTATCACTCTGGAGGCTTATTTTAATTGAAATGGTTTAATCCAGCTCCCCCTGCTTTTTTTTTCCACACTTTCAATTATTTTCCTTCAATTTTCATCTTTGTTGCTTGTCTTTTTCTGTTCTTTCTGTTTAAACTTTTCTTAACTCTGCATTCTTCATCTTCTGTTCCTCTTCTTCCTAACTTCTAGTGATCTTTAATATGTCTTAGTTCATTTCAGGCATCCTTTTGACCAATGTTAAACATTGGATAATCTTTTGAAGAATCTCATCCTTAAGATTCTGCTAACTTTCTCAGTTGAGCTAAACTCAGTCATTTAAAATAATCTAGTATTATATTTTCTATTTCCAGAAAACTTTTAACAACATTCATAACCATTTTCAAATTCCATCCAACAGACTTCACTACAATGCAATTGTTTTATGTTCAGTACCACGGCACGGTGGCACAGTGGTTAGCACTGCTGCCTCACAGCACCAGAGACCCAGGCGACTGACTGTGTGGAGTTTGCACGTTCTCCCCGCGTCTGCGTGCATTTCCTCCGGGTGCTCCGGTTTCCTCCCACAGTCCAAAGATGTGCAGGTCAGGTGAATTGGCCATGCTAAATTGCCCGTAGTGTTAGGTAAGGGGTAAATGTAGGGGCATGGGTGGGTTGCGCTTCGGCGGGGCGGTGTGGACTTGTTGGGCCGAAGGGCCTGTTTCCACACTGTAAGTAATCTAAAGTACCACCGCATAGTCACAGAACCCTCTTGAATCCAAATATCCTGCAAAGAATCCCAGTTACACTCCCAAATTATGCTTTCACTGGACAAGTCAGATTCCAGATGAAATTTGGCTTGATAGATCATTTTTGTTTTTTTGTTGTTATTTTAAAAAGGTGGTCTTTCACTGAAACATAAACCGACAAACCTGCAAATCCTGGTTTAACAATAAAATAGCAGTTTATTACACAAAAGAAATGAAGATCAAACAAAAAAAAAGATCTTTACATGTAACACAAACATCAAAAATTTAAAACACATGGTAAATAGAATCCAATTAACCTCAACTCTATCCAATTAATTTCCACAAAATAAAACAGAGAGGATGCACTCCTCTATCTCATATAGGGTTGACTTTGCTATGAAATTAATTTTTAGTTAAAAGATTCCGATAGCCTCTTCCTTGATCTGTCATATAACTGAGTATAAATTTTCTCAGCTTCAAAAATCATTTCAAGATTTTAATTAACCTCATCTGGTCTGGAACTTATACTGAACATCTTTTGTGAAGATAACCTATTTTTAAACAATTCCAAATTATATCTCCTTTTCACAGGAGCAACTGCGTTACACATTCAACTACAATCACAACTTCTGCAGAACTGATCATACTACAATTAAATCATGTTTTAAAATCCAAGCTATAGCTGCTTGCTGTGAACAAGTTGAAAGACAAACAAGTAACAGTGACAAACAGAGCTAAGTTTCCACAGCCAACAGATCAAATCAAAGGTCTGCAGTCCTGCCACATTCAGTCACGAATTGTGCGAGATAATAAACAGAAGAGGGAGCAGAACCTTTCACAATTGTCCAACATCCTCAGTGATGTGAAGACCCAGCACATCAATACTGAACCATTTGTGTCTGTTGTTTTAATAAGAAATACCCAGAGTAGATGATCTGAGTTGACCTTCTCCTAATGTCCCTAACGTCTCCTAATGGGTGGCACGGTGGCTCAGTGGTTAGCACTGCTGCCTCACAACACTAGGGTCCCAGGTTCGATTCCAGCCTCGGGTGACTGTCTGTGTGGAGTTTGCACATTCTCCCCGTGTCTGTGCGGAATTCCTCCAGGTGCTCCGGTTTCGTCCCACAGTCCAAAGATGGGCAGTTTAGGTGAATTGGCCTTGTTAAATTGCCCATAGTGTTAGGTGCATTAGTCAGAGGGAAATAGGTCTGGGTGGGTTACTCTTTGGAGGGTCGGTGTGGAGTTGTTGGGCCGAAGGGCCTGTTTCCACACTGTAGGGAATCTAATTTAATCACAAATGCCAATTCAGTCCAATTTGGTTTGCCTGATATCCAGAAACAGATGAAAGCACTGGATTCTAAAAAGACTATGGGCCCCAGTAACATTCCAGCAATAGTAAATTAGATTAGATTCCATTCCCTACAGTGTGGAAACAGACCCTTCGACCCAACCAGTCCACACTTGTCACTCCACTCACCAAACTGTTCTAGTGCAGTTACAATACTAGCTACTATCTGGTAATGTGGAAAATTACCCAGGTATGTCCTGTATATGAAAGGCAAGACACATCCAACCCAGCCAATTACCATTCCGTTACTTTACTCTTGATCATCAGTAAAGTGATGGACTGTGTGATCAACAGAGCTCTCAAGCAGCACCTGCTCAGCAATAACCTGCTCAGTGATGCCCAAAGTCTTAGTCAGAGAATTGAGTGAGTTGGTGTAATTGTGGGAAGATGGTCAGGTTTAGTAAGGGGTAGGAGTTGAGTCAGATAAAGGGTGTAATTGGGGGAGTTTGGGGTATACTTAGGGGTTAGGATGCAGTTTTATTGGGGTGGGTACATGGGTGGGTACTTGTAATTACAAGTAATGAAATAGGAATTACAGCAAAGCCACTATATTCTGTGAACAAAGCTCACAGACCCACAACAGACTAATAGGCAGCATGGTGGCTCAGTGGTTAGCACTGCTCCCTCACAGCGCCAGGGACCTGTGTTCAATTCCACCCTCAGGTGACTGTCTGTGTGGAGTTTGCACATTTCCTGTGGGTTTGTTCCGGTTTCCTCCCACAGTCCAAAAATAGAGAGGTTAGTTGGATGGACCATGGGAAATGCATGGATAGGGTTGGGAGGGGGGGCTGCTCTTTGGGCAGTCAGTGTGGACTCAATGGGCTAAATGACCTACATCCACACTAGGGTTTCTTTGAAACTATCAGGCAGAGTCACAACATTGTATAGTAACTCATGCCTTAGAGGTGGTTTACATTTGTTTAACATTGCTTGGGAATTCATCAGCTAGAAATTGGAAACCTCCAATGTCTCTGACTTTCCATAGAACAATAAACTCAGAACATGCCCTTCAGCCCTCAATGTAGCACCGACCTGTGAACTATTCTCAGCTTGTCTCCCTACACTATCCCATCATCATCCATGTGCTTATACAAGGATTGTTTAAATCTCCCTGATGTGGCTGAGTTAACTACATTGGCAGGTAGGGCACTCCACAACCTTACCGCTCTCTAAGTAAAGAACCTGCCTCCGACATCTGTCTTAAATCTATCACCCCTCAATCTATGCCCCCTTGTACAAGCTGATGTCAACATCCTCAGAAAAAGACTTTCACTGTCTACCCTATCTAATCCTCTGATCATCTTGTATGTCTCTATCAAATTCCCTCTTAACCTTCTTCTTTCCAATGAGAACAGACCCAAGTCTCTCAGCCTTTCCTCATAAGACCTTCCCTCCAGACCAGGCAACATCCTGGTAAATCTCCTCTGCACCTTTTCCAATGCTTCCACATCCTTCCCGAAATAAGGCGCCCAAAACTGTACACAATATTCCAAGTGTGGCAGCACCAGCATTTTGTATAGTTGCAGCATGATAATGCGGCTCTGGAATTCAATCCCTCTACCAATGAAACCTAACACACTGTATGCCTTCTTAACAGCACTATCCACCTGGGTGGCAACTTTTAGGGATCTAAGTACATGAACTCCAAGATCCCTCTGCACATCCACACTACTAAGAATCTTTCCATTGACCCAGTACTCTGCCTTCTTGTTATTCTTCCCAAAGTGCGTCACTCAGAAATGGAAAGTTTCTCAGAGGATTCCAAACACCATCTAATTGTCCATCAAAAGTTCAACTTCCAGGCTAATTCCCACATAATCTGTGCTTCATTATCACATTGCAGATGCTACACAAATATAGGTTGTTATTGTTGTTGTTGAGCTCACCTGTTCAGTGGGTTAACCCACCAGAGAGGTATTGGATAGATCCTGCATGCAGAGAAAATGAAAAACATTTCCAGCCATAGATTTCATTGTTGTAAAATTATGATTAATAAACAAGGCCAATTTCAACCCCTGCTTAAAATGACTTGAGTGAACATGAGCAATGTGACTGAATCTACATTGTTAATGTGGAACGATTTCCTGGAGCTGTGGATGACAGCAATGCTTGTGAGGGTGCAGCACGATCATCCTTCAATGGAAAATGCTGCAGGCCTGTGAAACTGCTACTTCAATTCCCAATGTGAGAAGAATGTTGTCCTGGGAATGCAAGTTTGTAGACATTATTCTAATAAGTTTGCTTAATCAATGGGTTGTTTCAAATTTTATGACTCAGGCAGCATCTAATAACATTAATAATTAATCTTTAACAGTACATCTTATTATACTCAAAATTAAATAATATATAATTTTCAATTACAGCAATTAAACTGAGCCTAATTAGCATTTTATCTTCTCATTTAGGATCTGACTGTTAAACATGTCATGTCATTTCCAGGTTTGAGATTTGATTACACTGTGGATTGGCTTCTTTGGTTTTTTCAGATGGTGAATTTAGATCCCATCCTTTTAAAATGAGTTTTTTTCTGCTATCTTGCTGCGCTTGCTACATTCTGGCATTAATATTTAACTGATATTTATAACTATGAACCCAGTGAATCCCATCAGGTTACAGTTATATTTCATACATCAACTCCCTTTCAAACAGGAGCTAGCAACATCTTCGTGTAGGGCTAGAGAGAGAAATTTCCACTAATTATTACAAAAGCTTAGCTTCTCATTCCAATTTTGCAATGGTCCACTTTGATTTACCTTCCTAGCAGTTCCGTTGGTCAAGTAGTGACAACAAGTGGACTAGTGGGATTATCAGTGGACTGTTAGTCCAGAGACCCAGTAATATCCTGGGGACCCAGGTTTGAACCCTGCCACAGCAGAAAGTGGAAATTGAAATCAATAAAAATCTGGAATTAAGCATCTAGTGATGTCCTGAATCCATTGTCAGAAAAACCCATCCTGCTCACTAATGACCTTTAGAGAAGGAAACTGCCATCCTTACTTGGTCTGGCCCACATGTGACTCCAGATCGAGACCGATGTGTGGTTGACTCTCAACTGCCCTCTGGGCAATTGCTGGCTAAGTGAGTGATGTCCACATCTCATAAAAGAATAATTTTTAAAAAGCTGTGACATCTCCAAAAGTGTTGCATTTTCACCCTGAAAAAAACTGTTTCGGTAACTCCTTCCTGTAAGTAAAACCATTTGTCCTGAGGAGAGGGATAAAGGTGCCAACGTAAGTAGTAGTGGATCATGAACTCCTTTGTCCATGTACTAATATGGTAAATTAATACACTTTCATCCTACTTTTGAACTCAGAGAACAGCACAGTTCTGGTCTTTATATTATGAAAATGAAACCAAGGCATTGAGATACCAGAACTTAAATTGAGTAATTTGGGATTCTTTTCCTTGGAAAAGGGAAGGCTGTTTGTGGTCTGATTAGATTAGAAACTGTTTCCACTGATGGGAAAGTCAGGGCTTGGAGCTATCAATGCATTAAATGTCACAGAAATTCATGTGAAGCTTCTTCATTTTGACAGTGGATGGAACAGGAAACTTACTCCATGGGTGGGGGCAGTGGAGGGTGGGGGGTAGTTTGGCAGGGGGTGTTGGTAGTTAAGCCTAGGGCCTATGAAAAGGAAGCTGAAAAAATATGAAGTGTGAAAAAGGATGATGTCAGGTGAAGAAAGACAAGTTTCAGGAGGTAGCATTTGGTCCAAATGTTCTGTTTCTGTCCCACCATTCCCTTCAAATACCTACTATCCATTTAAACATTTTCTCAATTGTTTTGTAGTTTATTTTCAGTCTGAATTAGATTTATTTAATGATTATTGATAGTTTCACTGAAAATGTTTCATCAACCATATTTTGCCCTTTGATTTTTAAAAAGAAAGCTACCTGAGGATCCTGCAGTGATTGAAATGATGTTTCTATTGAAGCGTAATCAGGATTGGAGTCTGTCACATCATCTCCATTTTACCGACTTGCTCAATTTCAATCATTACAAAGTTGTAACTTATATTAAAGTAATCAGTTCCATTTCTTCTACTTTGGCTGTGTAAGCACCACTGACTAACTTGCGTAGTTGCCAATGATTTATGATTTAGTCGGTGACCAGATAACCAGCTTTTTGTGATGTGGTTTGAAACACGGAAACAGAGAAAAGGGGAGCAGGAGTAGGCCACTCGGCCCTTCCAGCCAACTCCACCAAATGATATGATCATGGCTGATCATCCAACTCAGGCCGTTGTTTCCATTTTTACCTCATACCCCTTGAAATCTTTAACCCAAAGAATTATATCTAACTCTTCCTTGAAAATATTCAACACTTTCACCTGAACAGAGAATTCTGCAGGGTCACTACTCTCTTGAAGGAATTTTTCCTCATCTGAGTCCAAAATGGCCTACCCTTAGACTATGACCCCTACTTCTGAACTTCTCAGTCATTAGAAACATCCCCTTCCTGTGTTTACGCTGACTAGTCCTGTTTGAATGTTATAGGTTGCTCGGAGATTTCCCTGCATTCTTCTAAACTCCATTGATTATCATTTAAACAATCCTGTTTCTGGAGCAAACATTGTTTATGTGATCTCAGGAATTGCTCTGGTAAACTATATTTGCATTCACTCCATAGTCAGAACAGACAGGTTAGCAAGGTTAGATCACATGGAATACAGGGAGAACTAGTCACTTGGATTCAAAATTGTCTCGAAGGTAGAAGACAGAGATTGGTGGTGGAGGGTTGCTTTTCAGACTGGAGGCCTGTGACCAGGGGTGTGCCACAAAGATTGGTGCTGGGTCCACTGCGTTTCGTGATTTACATAAAAGATTGGATGAGAATATTGGAAATATGGTTAGTAAATTTGCAGATGACACCAAAATTGGAGGTGTAGGGGACAGTGAAAAAGGTTACTTCAGAGTACAACGGGGCCTTGATCAGATGGGCCAATGAGCCGAGAAGTGGCAGATGGAGTTTAATTTAGGTAAATGTGAGGTGCTGCATTTTGGAAAAGCAAATCAGGGCAAGACTCATACACTTAATGGTAAGGACCTAGGGAGTGTTGTTGAACAAAGAGACCTTGGGGTGTTGGTTCATAGTTCCTTGAATGTAGTGTCACAGGTAGACAGGGTAGTGAATAAGGTGTTGCTGGAAAAGCGCAGCAGATCAGACAGCATCCAAGGAGCAGGAGAATCGACGTTTCGGGCATAAGCCCTTCTTCAGGCGCATGTCCGAAACGTCGATTCTCCTGCTCCTTGGATGCTGCCTGACCTGCTGCGCTTTTCCAGCAACACATTTTCAGCTCTGATCTCCAGCATCTGCAGTCCTCACTTTCTCCATAGTGAATAAGGTGTTTGGTATGCTTACTTTTATTAGTCAGTGCATTGTATATAGGAGTTGGGAGGTCATGTTGTGGTTGTACAGGACGTTGGTTAGGCCATTTTTGGAATACTGCATTCAATTCTGATCTCCTTGCTATGAGAAAGATGTTGCTAAACTTGAAAGGGTTCAGAAAAGATTTTAAAAAGGGGCTGCCAGGGCTGGAGGGTTTGAGCTACAGAGAGAGGTTGAATAGGTTGGGGCTGTTTTCCCTGGAGTGTCGGAGGCGGAGGTGTGATCTTTAAGAAGTTTATAAAATCATGAGGGACATGGATAGGGTGGATAGTCATCGTCTTTTTCACGGGGAAGGAGGAGGCAAAACTAACATGTACAGGTTTAAGGTGAGAGGGGAAAGATTTAAAAGGGACGTAAAGGACAGCTTTTTCACACAGAGGGTGGTGCGTGTATGGAATGAGCTGCCAGAGGAAGTGGTAGAGGCTGATGCATGACAACATTTAAAAGCCATCTGGATGGGTGTATGAATAGAAGGGGTTTAGAGGGATATGGGCCAAATGCTAACAAATTGAACTAGATTAGTTCAGAATATCTGGTCAGCATGGATGAGATGGACTGAAGGGTCTGTTTCTGTGATGTACATCTCTATGGTGCTGTGACTCTATCTTTCATTGAATAAGGAGACCAAAGCTGCACTCAATACTCCAGGCGTGCTCTCACCATGGTCTTGTACAATTGCAGCAAGACATCCCTGCTCCTGTACTTGAATCCATTCGCCAATACACCATTGATCCTCTTCACCACTTGCTGCACTTCCTTTCAGTCCCTGGTGTATGAAGACATCTTGGCCTAATTACACCTCCCCTTATTCTTATCAATCACCATTCAAATAATAATCTGCTTTTCTGTGTTTTCCGACCAATGTGGACATCCTCACATTTATTCACATTTTACTTCATCTGCCGGGTATTTCCTCACTCACTCAGCTTGTCCAAATCACAGTGAAGCATCTCTGCATTCTCCTTACAGCTCACCCTCCCAGCCAGCTTTAACCTCTGCAAATCCGGAGTGACTACACTTAATTTCCTCATCTAAGTTATCGGTATATGTTGCATCACTGCCTGCCACTCAGAAAAAAGACCCATTTATTCATACTCTTGTCTGTCTGCCAACCAGTGCTCAATCCATGTCAGTATGTTACCACCATCTTGTGAACTTTAATTTTACACACTAATCTCTTACACTCTTTAAACTATTCTGAAAGGCCAAATAAACCATATCTACTGGCTTCCCCTCACCAACTCAGATTTTTTTTCTCAGAAGGTTGGGACAACAATTAATCATTTATACATTAATGATTTGAACTAAGGCAAATTAGGACATCTTTGCTAAGATAGATGGAGGGACAGGTAGTGATAAGGGAGCAGGGAGGCTGCAGAAGGACTTAGACAGGCTAGGAGAGTGGATTAAGAAGTGGCAGATGTAATACAATGTGGGAAAGTGTGGGGTTATGCACTTTGATGTGAAGAATAGAGACACAGACTATTTTCTAAATGAGGAAAGGCTTCAGAAATCCTGAAACAAAGGGACTTTGGAGTTCAGGTTCTCTTTACATTAACATGCAGGTTCAGTTGGCAGTTAGGAAGGCTAATGTAATGTTCCTATTCATTTCAAGAGGACTAGAATGCAAGAGAACAAATGTTCTGCTGAGGCTGTATATGTTTCTCATCTTCAGACCGCATTTGGAATATTGTGAGCAGTTTGGGGCCTTGTATCTCAGGAAGTATGTGCTAGTGTTGGAGGGGGTGTAGAGGAGGTTCATAAGAACTTTCCTGGAGATGAATGACTCATCATATGAGGAGCAGTCAAGGTCTCTGTGTCTGTATTCAAGTTTAGAAGGATGAACATAGATCTGCTTGAAACTTACAGAATACTGAGAAGCCTGAATAGAGTGGATGTGGAGGAGATGTTTCCACTCATAGGAGAGACTAGGACTCAAGAGCACAACCTCAGAGTGAAGGGACAACCCTTTAAAACTGAGGTAAGGAGGAATTTCTTCAGCCAGAGCGTGGCAACTCTGTGCCACAGAAGGTTTGGAGGCCAAATCATTGAGTGTATTTAAGACAGAGAGATAGGTTCTTGATTAATAAAGGGATTATGAATTACGGGGAGAAGGCAGAAGAATGGAGTTGAGAAACATATCAGCCATGAGCGAATGGCAGGGCAGACTCGATGGGCTGAATGGCCTCATTCTGCTCCTATATCTCATAGTCATCAGGCCCTTGGAATTTATTGGCCGTTAATCCCAGCAATTTCCCTAACACCATTTGCCTATTAACAGGGATTTCAGTTCCTCCCTCACACTAAAACCTGTGTTTGCCAACATTACTTTTTTTGTGTGTTCTCCTATGTGGAGCTCGAATCCAAAGAGGGTATTTAATTGGTAAGCCATTTCTTTGTTTCCCTTTGTAGCTTCCCCTGTTTCCGACTGTAAAAGACACACACTTGACTTCACCAATTCTTTTCTCTTCACATACTATAGGAGGTTTTGCAGTCAGTTTTTCAGTCTTGTGTCTTGCAGTCACAAGATACGCTTTGTAGTCTGTTTTCCCCTTCTTAATTAATCCCCTTGTCCTCCTTCATGAATTCTAAATTGCTCTCACTCCTCAGGTCAGTGGGCTTTGATTTCAGCCAATTTGTATGCATCTTGCTTGGATCTAATACAACCCCTAATTTCCCTTGTTTGCTATGGTCAGGACATCTCTCCCATTTCATTGAGGGATTGGAGAGGTAGATATTGGCCAGGGCACGAGAGATAACACCTGTGTTCTTTGAAATAGTGCCATGTGGTCTTTTATATTCACCCGAACCGACCGATAGAACCTCAGTTTACCATCTCATCTGAAAGAGAGCACCTCCAACAGTGTGGTGTTCCCCGAGAATAACACTGGAACACAGAAACCTGAGACGCAGAGGAGCATGTGCCCCTGAGGTCTGTCTGTGAGCCAAAACTGAAATTATTTCTTCGAATGAATATATCATGTGAAAGATTTTCTGAAACAGAAACATTCTTGCTTCTCTCAAAAGTAAGATAAAACTTAATGTTTTATTTTCCATTCCTCATAATCTTTGACTCTATTTGGCTTAATTAACTTTGACTGAAAATTGGTCTTAAATTATGTTAAAGAAAATTCAATTGTCAACAGCATTTTAAAAATTTTGTCTTATAGCCAATGAAATATTGTACAAACAAGTTTGCATTTGTTCTTGATGTTCTTAAGTATGAACATAATTGTTGAGTACATGAGTCAGCTTCAATTCAAACTCTTGGGACATTAATCCTGACCTAAAATATAAACTTTCCTCTGCAATGTTTTAATTTTTCTTTATTCAAAGAAGTTCAATTGTTAATCCATAATCTAATGATTGCTGAACAGACATATATTTCTTTATAAAGGGTCAAAAGTAGAAATTGTGCAGAAACTGAGCAGGTTCGGTAGCAACTGTGAAGAGAAAGCAGAGTTAACATTTTGAGTCCAGTGACCCTTCTTCAGAACTTTTCTCTACATCAAGTCTTTGGCACCACCTACTGCTCTTCTTTTGCAGTCAGATCCTCAGCTTTATAAAGCAAGCCCTTTACTTTCTATTGAGAAAAATCAGTCAGACAGTTTTATGACAACTGTGACAAGTTTCATAGTATGAAAGATATATTATTTTTCTGAGTTTAAAAGTTTGATTGGACAACAGGGGGCAAATTTTCATAGAGATAGGAAAACTTTGCAGATTTTTTTAAAATCCATCCACAGAGGCCTTGCCCCATTTCCAACAGGTCCAATGCCAAGGGGAGAAGGGTCAGGGGATCAGTCATAAGGCAGAAACTCCACATTCAGTAAAGCCATTTGAAACCGATTCCATTTTTGTCCTTCTCAGGGCTTTAACCCGTTGTGTTGAAACATTGAGATGTTGGGCAATGGTAAGTGATCGTAAACAGAGGATAAGTCTGGTTAAGGTTCATAATACTCGTTGTTTAAAAATTCCTCTTTGAATTTGGGATCATCCGGAATAATGTGGGTGAACTTGCAGCATGGGTTGGTACCTGGGACTTCAATGTTGTGGTAATTTCGGAGACATGGATAAAACAGGAACAGGCAAGGTTGTTGCAGGTTCTGGGATTTAGATGTTTCAGTAAGAACAGAGAAGATGGTAAAAGAGGGGGTGGTGTGGCATTGTTCATAAAAGACAGTATTATGGTTGCAGAAAAGAAGTTTGAGGACTTGTCTACTGAGGTAGTATGGGCTGAGATAAGAAACAGGAAAGGAGAGGTCACCCTGTTGGGAGTTTTCTACAGAGATGTAGAGGAAAGGATAGCAAAGATGACCCTCGATAGGAGCAAGAGTGACAGAGTAGCTGTTATGGGGGCTTTAACTTTCCAAATATTGACTGGGAATACTATAGTTCAAGTACTTTAGATGGGTCAGTTTTTGTCCAATGTGTGCATGAGGGTTTCCTGACTAAAGTATGCAGGTAGCCAACAAAAGGCGGGGCCGCATTGGATTGGGAACTGGGTAATGAACCCGGCCAGGTGTTAGATTTGGAGGTAGGTGAGCACTTTGGTGATAGTGACCACAATTCCGTTATGTTTACTTTAGCAATGGGAAGGGATAGGTATATACCGCAGGGCAAGAGTTATAAATGGGCAATTGCAATGCGATAAGGCAAGATTTAAGATGCACAGGATAGGAAAGGAAACTGCAGGGGATGGGCACAATTGAAATGTGGAGTTTATTCAAGGACCAGCTACTGTGTGTTCTTGGTAAGTATTTACTGGTCAGGCAGGGAGGAAGTGTTCGAGCACGGGAGCCGTGGTTTACTAATGAAGTTGAATCTCTTGTCAAGAGGAAGAAGAAGACTTATGTTAGGATGAGACATGAAGGTTCAGTTACAGCGCTTGAGAGTTACAAGTTAGCCAGGAAAGAACTAAAGAGAGAGCTAAGAAGAACCAGGAGGAGACATGAGAAGTCGTTAACAGATAGGATCAAGGAAAACCCTAAAGCTCTTTATAGGTATATCAGGAATAAAAGAATGACCAGAGAAAGGTTAGGTCCAATCAAGGATAGTAGTGGAAAGTTGTGCATGGAGTCCAAGGAGATAGGGAAGTACTAAATTAATATTTTTTGTCAATATTCACACTGGAAAAAGACAAAGACAATGTCATGGAGGAGAATACTGAGATACAGGCTATTAGACTAGATGGGATTGAGGTTCAAAAGGAGGAGGTGTTAGCAATTCTGGAAAGTGTGAAAATAGATAAATCCCCTGGGCTGGATGGAATTTGACTTAGGATTCTCTGGGAAGCCAGGGAGGAGATTGCTGAGCCTTTGTCTTCGATCTTTATGTTGTCATTGTCTACAGGGATAGTGTCAGAAGACTGGAGGATAGCAAATGTTATTCCCTTGTTCAAGAAGGGGAGTAGAGACAACCCAGGAAATTATAGACCAGTGAGCCTTACTTCGGTTGTGGGTTTGGAAAGGGTTATAAGAGATAGGATTTATAATCATCTCAAAAGGAATACGTTGATTGTCAACACAGTTTTGTGAAGCGCAGGTCGTGCCTCACAAACCTTATTGAGTTCTTTGAGAAGGTGACCAAACAGGTGAATGAAGGTAAAGCGGCTGATGTGGTGTATATGGATTTCAGCAAGGGATTTAGGAAGGTTCTCCACAATAGGCTATTGCACAATGGGGGGCATGGGATTGAAGATGATTTGGTGGTTTGGATCAGAAATTGGCTAGCTGAAAGAAGACAGAGGCTGGTGATTGATGGGAAATGTTCATCCTGGAGTTCAGTTGCTAGTAGTGTACCGTAAGGATTTGTTTTGGGGCCACTGCAGTTTGTCATTTTCATAAATGACCTGGACAAAGAGTGTAGAAGGATAGGTTAGTAAATTTGCGGATTACTCTAAGGTAGGGAGAATTGTGGATAGTGACAAAGGATGTTGTAGGTTACAGAGGGCCATAGATAAGCTGCAGAGTTGGGCTGAGAGCTGGCAAATGGAGTTTAATGTGGAAAAGTGTGAGGTGATTCATTTTAGAAGGAGCAACAGGAATGCAGAATACTGGGCTAATGGTAAGATTCTTGGTAGTGTAGATGAGCAGAGAGATCTCAGTGTCCATACATAGATCCCTGAAAGTTGCTATCCAGTTTGATAGGGTTGTTAAGAAGATGTGTTCGCTTTTATTGGTAGAGGGACTGAGCTTCGGAGCCACAAGGTCATGTTGCAACTGTAAAATCGCTGGTGCGGTTGCACTTGGAGTATTGTGTACAGTTCTGGTCACAATCTTTTCAGATGGATGTGAAAGTTGTGGAAAGGATTCAGAGGAGATTTACTGGGTTGTTGCCTGGTATGGAGGGAAGGCCTAATGAGCAACGGCTGAGGGACTTGAGGCTGCTTTCATTAGAGAGAAGAAGGTTGAGAGGTGACTTAATTGAGACAAATAAAATAATCAGAGGGTTAGATAGGGTGGACATGGAAAATGTGGATATCCCCACGGTGATGGATGACGTCACTTCCGCCCCCATTATGGCCGCTTCCACAGCCACTTCCGCCCCTCACAATTCCTCATACACCACACGTGACATCACTTCCGCCCCTCACATCATTGCTGATGTCACACGCTCAGTGACTCCTGCCCCCCCACTGCCATGTTTGCCATCACTTCCGCCCCCACCAAAGCCACTCACTGCATTCTGCTGACATCCCCCCCCCCTCCCCATAGATCCCACTGTCACCATCCCCGCCCCCCAGAACCCTGAGGAGAACACCACCCCTGCTCATGACTCTACCCCCATTCCACCCACCACTCCACCCACTCCAGTTACAGGCTCCACCCCCACTCCCAGCTCTACACCCACACCAGATCCCAGCTCCCAGCCCTGCCGAGCTTTCACCATCCCTCCAGACCTCCCCCCTCACTGAGGACGAATGATCAGTCCTCAGCAAAGGACTCACCTTCATCCCCCTCCGTCCAGGCATCAATGAATTTAATACACGCCGTGACGTCGAACAATTCTTCCGTCGCCTCCGCCTCCGAGCTTACTTTCACAATCAGGATTCCCGCCCACCTTCCGAGGATCCCTTCGCCCACCTCCAACACACTGCATCCAACTGGATACCCCGCGCTGGCCTATTACCTGCCCTCGAACTCTTTGTTTCCAACTGCCACTGGGACATTAACTGCCTCAACTTGTCTACCCCCCCACACACTCCAACCTTTCACCCTTACAACACACAGCCCTCCAATCCCTCTGCTCCAATCCCGACCACACCATCAAGCCAACAGATAAAGGGGGCACAGTGGTAGTCTGGCGCACTGACCGCTGCACCGCTGAAGCCAGACGCCAACTCAAAGACACCTCTTCCTGCTGCCCCCTCGACCATGACCCCACCCCCCATCACCAAACCATCATCTCCCAGACCATACAGAACCTCATCACCTCAGGAGATCTTCCACCCACAGCTTCCAACCTCATAGTCCGGGAACCCCGCACTGCCCGGTTCTACCTCCTTCCCAAGATCCACGAGTCTGACCACCCTGGCCGACCCATTGTCTCAGCATGCTCCTGCCCCACTGAACTCATCTCTACCTACCTCGACACTGTCCTATCCCCCCAGTACAGGAACTCCCCACATACGTTCGAGAAACCATCTACGCCCTCCACCTCCTCCAAGACTTCCATTTCCCCAGCCCCCAAATCCTCATCTTCACCATAGATATCCAGTCCCTCTACACCTCCATCTGCCATGACCAGGGCCTCCAAGCCCTCCGTTTCTTCCTCTCCTGATGTCCCCAACAGTACCCTTCCACCGACACTCTCATTCGTATGGCTGAACTGTCCTCACCCTTAACAATTTCGCCTTCGAATCCTCCCACTTCCTCCAGACCAAAGGGGTAGCCATGGGCACACGTATGGGCCCCAGCTATGCCTGTCTCTTTGTTGGCTACGTAGAACAGTTCATCTTCCGTAATTACACTGGCACCACTCCCCACCTCTTCCTCCGCTACATTGATGACTGCATTGGCGCCACCTTGTGCTCCTGCGAGGAGGTTGAGCAATTCATCAACTTCACCAACACATTCCACCCTGATCTTAAATTTACCTGGACCATCTCTGACACCTTCCTCCCCTTCCTGGACCTCTCCATCTCCATTAATGACGACCTACTTGACACTGACATTTTTTACAAACCCACCGACTCCCACAGCTACCTGGATTACACCTCTTCCCACCCTACCTCTTGAAAAAATGCCATCCTGTATTCCCAATTCCTCCGCCTCTGCCATATCTGCTCCCAAGAGGACCAGTTCCACCACAGAACACACCAGATGGCCTCCTTCTTTAGAGACCGCAATTTCCCTTCCCATGTGGTTAAAGATGCCCTCCAATGCATCTCGTCCACAGCCCGCACCTCTGCCCTCAGACCCCACCCCTCCAACCGTAACAAGGACACCCCCCCCGGTGCTCACCTTCCACCCTACCAACCTTTACATAAACCAAATCATCCGCCGACATTTCCGCCACCTCCAAACGGACCCCACCACTAGGGATATATATTTCCCTCCCCACCACTTTCCGCCTTCCGCAAAGACTGTTCCCTCTGTGACCACCTGGCCAGGTCCACGCCCCCCCTACAACCCACCCTCCCATCCTGGCACTTTCCCCTGCCACCGCAGGAACTGTAAAACCTGCGCCCACACCTCCTCCCTCACCTCTATCCAACGCTCTAAAGGACCCTTCCACATCCATCAAAGTTTTACCTACACATCCACTAATATCATTTATTGTATCCGTTGCTCCCGATGCAGTCTCCTCTACATTGGGGAGACTGGGCGCCTCCTAGCAGAGCGCTTTAGGGAACATCTCCAGGACACCCGCACCAATCAACGAAACCGTCCCGTGGCCCAACATTTCAACTCCCCCTCCCACTCTGCTGAGGACATGGAGGTCCTGGGCCTCCTTCACCGCCGCTCCCTCACCACCAGACGTCTGGAGGAAGAACGCCTCATCTTCCGCGTCGAAGCACTTCAACCCCAGGGCATCAATGTGGACTTCAACAGTTTCCTCATTTCCCCTTCCCCCACCTCACCCTAGTTCCAAACTTCCAGCTCAGCACTGTCCCCATGACTTGTCCTACTGCCTATCTTCTTTTCCACCTGTCCACTCCACCCTCCTCCCCGACCTATCACCTTCATCCCCTCCCCCACTCACCTATTGTACTCTATGCTATTTTCTCCCCATCCCCACCCTCCTCTCATTTATCTCTCCACCCTGCAGGCTTCCTGCCTCTATTCCTGGTCAGGTCCACACCCCTCAACAACCCACCCTCCCATCCTGGCACCTTCCCCTGCCACCACAGGAGTTGCAAAACCTGTGCCCACACCTCCTCTCTCACTTCTATCCAAGGCCCCAAAGGTGAAGGGCTTTTGCCCGAAATGTCGATTTTCCTGCTCCTCGGATGCTGCCTGACCTGCTGTGCTTTTCCAGCACCACTCTGATCTAAACTCTGGTTCCCAGCGTCTGCAGCCATTGTTTTTACCTTGGACATGGAAAACCTTTTCCCTGGGACAGTGATGGCCAGCACGAGGGGACATCACTTTAAACTGAGGGGTGATAGATGTAGGACAGATGTCAGATGTAGTTTCTTTGCTCAGAGAATAGTAGGGGCGTGGAACACACTGCCTGCAACAGTAGTAGACTCACCAACTTTCAGAGCATTTAAATGGTCATTGGATAAACATATGGATGAAAATGGAATAGTGTAGGATAAATGGGCTTCAGATTGGTTCCACAGGTCGGCACAACATTGAGGGCCGAAGGGTCTGTACTGCGCTGAAGTGTTCTATGTTTTCTGTAATTTGAAATAAAAAAGGTAAATATCCACAAAGATTTCTGTTAAATCAGTTGGAAGGGTGACCATATATTTTCTAACCTAAACCAGATGGCCCCAGATGTAAAATCTGTTTGTATTAGACAGGGCTTTATTAGATTGTTTAAAGATTTTGTTTCACCTGTGTGAAGTCCCGGAGGTCTGGTTTTAGTGAATGCTTGGTGAGGAGTGACTATGGAGCTGGCCTGGCAAAATGAGTAGTCTTAAGGAGTCACAGCAGACTGACAATCTGTAACAGGTCAGGGCGAAATGAACTAACAGTTTCTAAAACAACTGGGGAACAAAGTCCCAGCGAAATGAGGCAGCCTTATAACCAGCCTACCTTGGTACTCACCCTCCTTTGTGCCCATGTATGATTCCCCTTCCAAACAATCATAAGATGTAGGACCAGAAATAGGCCATTCAGCCCATCGAGTCTGCTCTGCCATTCAGTAAGATGTTGGGTGATCTGGTAATCCTCAACTCCGTTTCCCTGCCTCTTCCCCACAACCCATAATTACTGATGAATTAATCATCGGAGTTGGATTTTTGTTACCAGTACAAATAACCCAAATTGAGAAATATTTTGGCAAGGCTACCTCGGTTCAAAGGGATTAATTCCCAGGATAGGAATTGGACAGTATGAGGCTCACCAACCCTGGAAGCTGCACTGTCACTGTGAGGAGAGATTTCATCTGAATGAGACAGAGGAGGACTGGGTCTAGCTGGAAACTTGATTCAAAGTGGAAAGCCTGCTGTTAGATCATATTCAAGTTCAATTTTAAAGTTTGGGAAAGGATAAAAGAACATTACATGACTGTAACTAGTCAGATAACAATACCCAAAACAGGGACGGGGTGTACATGCGTAGAGAAGCATCAGCAAGTAGGATCGAGGGGGGGATAAACCTGGTAAAAAGATAAAATTAATAGCTATTAACTTATAGTTTATTTACTCTATATATAAAATATAAATGAGTTGGATGAGGAAAGCGAGTGTACTGTAGCCAATTTATGGATGGCATAAAAACTGGTGGGAAGGTAAGTGGTGAGGGTGACACAGGGTCTATAGAAGGAGACAGTCAGGTTAACCAAGCTGACACAGGTCCTCAGCAATGGCCAGTTCCTAAAACCAAGAGGCCGTGAAATGTACAGAAAATGATATTTGTCTGAGTTTTGTCTTTTTTAACATAAAAGTTCTGTAATTAAATGGTACAGCTTTTTGTGGCAACCTATACAGATTCAAATACAAGTGACAATAATTTGCGATCTGTCTTCTGAAACTGATTAAATGTCTATTTTAAACTTGAATATATTTAATGATCTAGCCTCGACATTCCTCTTTGTGAGAAGAAATTCCCCCTCACCTGTGTTAACTGGGTGACCCTCCATGCCCACTGGTCCTTGACACTTCCACTCTTCACATTTGTCCCCTTTAGATCCTCTAAAGATCTTAAGTTTAATTAGGTAACCTCTCATTCCTCTAAACTCCAACTCGTACAGGCCCAAACTACTGAACTCGCATAGAACATACTACCTTACAACACAGGGACAGGCCCTTCAGCCCACCATGTAGTCTCACAAGACCATCCCTCCATACCCAGTATCAGTCCAGTGAACTTGTTTTGGACTGCCTCCAATCCCAGTATATCCTTCTTTCAATAAGATTCCAGAATTGTTTGCAGTACTACAGCCCTAACTAATGTCTTGTATAGTTTTGGGGAAACATCCCTTACTTATATTCCATTCTATTTGCCTTCTTTATTACCTGCTGAACAGGTGTGCTGGCTTTTTGTGAGTTATGCATGAAAATTCCTAAATGCCTATAATCTGCAGCTTCCTGCAGTCTTTCTCCATTTATATCATTTTCAACTCTTCCTGTCAATGTGCATGACCTCCTATTTTCCCTCTTATGATCCATCAGCCAAATTTTTGCCCACCTGGTTAACCTGACTGTCTCCTTCTGTAAACTCTGTGTCATCCTCACCACTTTCCTTCCCACCAGTTTTTATGCCATCAAGAAATTGGCTACAGTACACTCACTTTCCTCATCCAACTCATTTATATTTTGTATATAGTAAATAAACTACAAATTAATAGCTATTAATTTTATCTTTTTTACCATGTTTATCCCCCTTTAATCCTACTTGCTAATCTTTCTATATGTCTGTACACTCTGTCCCTTGTTTGGGTATTGTTATCTGACTAGTTACAGCTCTATAATGTTGTTACAGGTACACAATCCTTTCTCTGAAATCTCAAAATCTGAAAACCTCCAAAGGTTTCCTTCATGATTTTTTTTTTTCTGTATAACAAGGTTGTTTGGTGTGCTAACAGGTGACCCGACTCCACACCCACTCGACCCACATCACTCCGATGTGACGTGGCAGCATGGCCCAGCACAGGCAGGCATCAATTCTGTCTCAGCACTCGTAGGACTCACGGGTGTGTTTACTGTTTGTTTTTTTTTAATTTCACTGTGAACTGTCACTTATTCCAAAATTCAAAAACTTCCAAATTCCGAAAACCACCTGGCCCTGAGGGTTTTGGATAAAGGATTGTGTACCTGTATATCCTTTCCCAAACTCTAAAATTGAACTTAGAAAATGTTTAACAGCAGTATTCCCACGTTGAACAAAGCTCCCAGCTAGACCCACTCTAACTTTGTTTCATTCAGATGAAATCTCTCCTCCCAGTGACAATGCTCCTTACAGGGTTTGTGAGCCTGATGCAGTCCCATTCCTGTCCCAGGCATGAAGAATGAATCCCGTTAAACTGAAGTAGGTCTGCCAAAAATATTTGCCAACTGAGTTTATCTTCACTGGCAACAAAAATCCAACTCCTACGATCAATTTCAATTCCATTGCCTTAGGTTCCAGTCTGCTCTTCTGAAGATCGCTAAGCACTGATCTCTCAGATTGATGCACTGTTACTTACTCACTAACCTCTTAACTATAACCAATTTGCTAAAGTCACAGAATCATCCCTGTCCATGCCTACCAGTTCACCCGTATCCCTCCAAACCTTTCTTAATCATGTATCTGTCCAAATATCTTTTAAACGTTGGAACTGTACTTGCATCTACCACATTCCTGATGGAGAGCTTATGCTCAAAACCTCAACTCTCCTGCTCCTCAGATGCTGCCTGACCGGCTGTGCTTTTCCAGCCCCACACGTTTTGACCCCCACTTCCTCTAGCAATTCATTCCAAATATGCACCTTCCTCCATGTTAAAAATTGCCCCTCAGGTCCCTTTTAAATCTTTCTCTTCTCACCTTAAAATTATACCCTCTAATTTTGGACTATCCTACCATGGAGAAAAGACCTTGGCTATTCACCATAGCTATGTTCCTCATGATTTTATAAACATCTATAAGGTCATCTCTCAATCTCTAACTCTCCAAGGATAAAAGTCCTAGCCTATCCAATCTCTCCTTATAAATCAAACCTTCTGAAATCCTTGTAAGTCTTTTCTACACCTTTTCCAGTTTAATAATATTCTTCTATAGGAGGCCAACCCAAACATCACAGTATTTGAAAATACTATTGGCCTCACCAAAATCCTGTACAATCTCAATATGATGTACCAATTCCTATGTTCAATGCTCTGAGCAAATAAGGCAAGCCTGATAAATGCCTTCTTCACCATTCTGTCTATCTGTAATGTCACTTCCAAGAAACGATGTACCTGAACCCTAAGGTCTCTCTGTTCAATTATTTTGTTGACTCAGAACAAATTCTCCTGTATCTTTTGTTCAATTAAATAAAGATTAAAGTTCCCATTTATTTTTCAGTTACAGCTTTTGTAAAGCTGTTTAATTTGGATTTTCTGCTTTCTCTACAGCTTTTAATTGTTTTCAAATGCACATTAATTGACATTTTCTGGAGAGAATGAAGAGGAATTTCATAAGGATAATGCTTAAATCACTTGAAAGGGAAAACAGCTTCCATTTACATTTAAAATAAATCAACATTCTGCACAACGCTGCCTTGTACTTTCCTTTATTTAAATTCAATGGTTTTATTTTCATGGAATATTTCAAAACTGGGAAATGGAGAAAATTAATCCATCTATTTTTACAGTCATTACCTCTTACCAATCAAAATCCTACAATCATATAAATTGTGCTTATCATCAAGTCCAACAAGAGCTGATTTATCTGAGTTTGAAATTGTTTTATAGAAAACAGATGAATCAAAATGAAATTAATGTAATAATTTTATTACTGAGACATTGTGAAGTTTTTATATTGAAGCTAAACTGAAATATACAGGAATCATTTACATGTCATGGTATAATCTCTACTTCTTTGCAATTACAAAGAACTTCTTCCACATGTTTCAGTATTTCAGATAAGCTGAAAATCAATAAACTAGGATTCACTTGAAGTGAAAGCCCTTTCTGAGAATTATAAAGCAACCTCTTCGAGACAAATTCAAAATTGACTCAGATAATCTCCCTGCAAACTGAAAAAGAGCTTTGTTAAACACAACATTACAGCAAGAACGCTGTGGGAGCTTTGTCATTGAGTTTATAGGACCCATTAATGTGTGCTTACGAGAGAAGTTATAATGACAAGATTATTGTGAGTTGCACTGAACTAGATCATTGGTCTTTCAACTCAGACACCTGGTGTGCTAACTTCTAATAGGTCAATGGGGAAATCACAAATTAATCTCCTTGTAGAGCTTGTTGAGTTTGGGTTAACTTGGGAACAGGCCAGTTAGAACACGTCACCTGAGCCTTTTATAAATAGACCCACTCCCATCATTGTTTCAATAAATGCTCACTGCCTGTAACTTTGTCCACTTCTGTGGACTTTTGTGGGGACAATGACAATGACAATGACAATGACAATGACAATGACAATGACAATGACAATGACAATGACAATGACAATGACAATGACAATGACAATGACAATGACAATGACCCTATCCCTGGACCTTGAGTGAGGAATTATGGGAGGAAATCAGCCACATTCCATGGGAAGAGGAAGACTGTTGGGAGAAAGAGGAGGAGCCTGTAAGGCAGAGAGGAGAATAGCTTAGAGAGCAGTGTAGCCTGAAGTGAGGAGAAGGTAGGGACGTGGGGTCCTGTGTTGGCGGTACTGCCCCTATGACAAGGTCAGTGCTACTGACTGGACCCAATTTTGAACTGAATTGTCTGCTGCTGTCATATTGAAAGGGAATGGTATCTGTCTCAATAGTGACCCTGACACCATGGTTACCTATGGCAGGCCCAAGTCATTCAGGTACCTGACCAAGGGCCTGGGATTAAAGTTTATTCTTACCAGGACATTATGATGGAAGCCTGCTTGAAGTCATACCAGGCACATAAAAAGATGGATGTGGTTGTTAGAGGTCACTTATTTCAGCTTCAGGACATCTCTGCAGGAGTTCCTCAGGATAGTGTCCTAGGTCCAACCATCTTCAGCTGCTTCATCAATGATCTTCCCTCCATCATAAGGTGGTGATATTCACTGATAATAGCACAATGTTCAGCACCATTCATGAGTTCTCAGATATGAAGCAATTCATGTTTAAATGCTACAAGAACTGGGTAACATCCAGGCTTGGGTTGACAAGTGGCAGGACCAGTTGTATCACACAAATGCCAAGCAATGACATCTCTAATAAGAGACAATCTAACTAACTCCCCTTGACAATTGATGGTGTTATCATCACTGAATATCCCACTATCAACATCTTGGGGTCTACCAGTGAACAAAAACTCAACTGGATTTGCCACTGAAACGCAGCGGTTACAAGAGCAGGTCTGAGCCTAGGAATACAGTAACAAGTAACTCACCACCTGGTTCCACACAGCCTGTCCATAATTCCGGAGTGTGATGGAATACTTCCCATTTGTCTGGATGGTTACAGCTCCACAAACACTCCAGAAGCTTCATACCATCCAGGACAAAACAGCCTGCTTGTTGGGCATCATGTCCATAACTATCCACTCCCTCTGCTACCAACACTCAGTAGCAGCAGTGTGTACTACCTACAAGATACACTGCAGAAATTCACCAAACATCATTATACAATACTTTCAAACCCATGACCACTTCTGCCTAGAAGGGCAATAGCAGCAGATACATGGGAACACCATCTGATCCTCTCTAAGCCACTCATCACCCTAACTTGAGAATATATCGCTGTTCCTACAGTCCAAATCCTGGAATTCCCTCCCTGACAGTATTGTGGGTCTACCAACGGCACACAGACTGCAGCAAGAAGGCAGCTCACCACTACATTCTCAAGGGACCAGTGATAAATGCTGCCCAGCTAGTGACACCCACATCCCATGAGTGAATAAAAGAAACCTTATCTACTCCTATTGAATTGACAAATTCCTCAACTGGGTGTTTCACATCTCCAGGCAAACCTAGCCCTCCTTTCCAAATGCAGTTCCAGAGGCTGCAGGCAGTCTTTGAGCAGACCATGTTTTATTTTTATTTTTTTTTTTTTTAATGCACTCCACTACTCCTGTTTTTTTTTTTTACCCAAGTCGCCAAATCTCCTGTTTCTTTTTTTTTTTTTTTTCTTTTAACCCCCACACTACCACCTAAGTGCGGTAGTGCTTATTTTTTCCCCAGCACCCATGGTGTGTGTGTGCAGGTGTGAGACACAGTGAAAGACACAAAGTGCACCAATCTTTTATTCAATTTCCACCACCAGGAAGATAGGAAAACACCCGGGTGGCCAGTGACAAACACTGCCCTTCGCATCAAAGGGCAGTGCTGTGTGATCAAAACAGTGAAGGGGTGGGTAGGGACTAAATCAAAATAGAGTTGGAGGGAGAAATGATGCACTCCACTCCCTGCGGCGCCCACCTCTCCCTGAACAACTCCAGGGTGTTGGTGGACACCGCGTGCTCCTTCTCCAAGGACACCCGGGCTCTAACATAACCGCGGAAAGCCACGGCGAACGCTGACACAGCCCTGCTAACGACGGAAGAGCCTCTCGTGGTCACTGCGGGGATTGAACCCACGACCTTGGCGTTATTAGCACCACGCTCTAACCAGCTGAGCTAACCAACCAACACAGACCATGTTTTACACAGCACACTACGTTGTGTGTGTGCTTATTAATCAAGTGGTAAAGGTAAAGTTCAAAGATTACAGCACTCAAATTGTGACAAAACAATACAATGAGTGTCAGAAAATAAATGTTCAGCTTTTAGATAATTTTTCAGGGAAGAACCAGTTATGAAATCTGAATTCTGTACACAAGAGTTCATAGCTAATTAAAAGAGTTCTTAACAAATCAGCTTGGCCCATTTAATGACATTTGGCATCGACATTACTGGCAATGCTGCTATATCCAATGGCACAACAATTAGGCACTGCTCTTAATAAGGTGGACTGGGATAACCCCTGAGAATTGGTTTAATCAGTGCTTGCTGGCCTTTTCCAGTTTACTCTCATGCCTGTTAGGGAGTGTTATTGCTAAATGCAACTTGGATTTGAATGCTGATAAAGCAATCCTCATTGAGATTTAGATTTTACTGTCATGCACACTCAAGTACAGGTGTGCAGTGAAAGTGCATAATTCCTGGAGCCAACTTAGGTACCAAGGTATCTTGATACTAAAAGTCTTGGCAAGAGAAATAAAAGTTTAAAAAGTTAAGCATTATTTCATAGAATAGTAGAAAAGTAATGAAATAGGTAAGTTTATAGTAAAATCTTTTATAGTTTAAACTAGGGATATAAAGGAATAAGTTAAAGAATGATTGATCTACAATTATTCCAATTTATTGAGACTTCATGTCAAATTGAGCAGTGGTCAAAGTGATCCATCACTGATTAGTCTTTGTGCTGTTAAATAAATATTAAACATTGAGTTCCAATTTCACTGATTTGCACTCTCCTGTATTTTTTTGCTGTCTAACCACCAGGAGGTGGGACCTCGTCATTACCATCTGGTCACTGGCCAACAGCATTTGACCAGTTGTGTCGTTGCATGTTCTCCGAAATCTTACAGACTGTTTTAATTAGGTACTTTAACAGTTTTCAAATACCTTGAAACCCTCAATACTTGTTTTTGTATAAAGTTACTTTTAGAACAAATTTGTGGAAGACAATAATTTAACACATAATTAGTTACTCAATTTGGATCAACTCAAGCTCCTGAAATATTTGGGTTTTTTTATAACTCTTTTCGAATATTGAAACTGTCTAACATAATAACTCGGATTTCACCAGTTTCCTCATTTCCCCTCCCCCCACCTTGTCTCAGTCAAATCCATCGAATTCAGCACCGCCTTCCTAACCTGCAATCTTCTTCCCGACCTCTCCGCCCCCACCCCAGTCTGACCTATCACCCTCATCTTGACCTCTTTCCACCTATCACATTTCAGACGCCCCTCCCCCAAGTCCCTCCTCCCTACCTTTTATCTTAGCCTGCTGGACAAACTTTCCTCATTCCTGAAGAAGGGCTTATGCCCGAAACGTCGATTCTCCTTTTCCTTGGATGCTGCCTGACCTGCTGCGCTTTTCCAGCAACACATTTTCAGCTAACATAATAATTATTCAAGTACTTATAGTGAAGTGGTAATATGATAACAAGACAAGAAAAAATTAATTAAAATCGTGCTAGAGTTCCTGTTGAGATAATTGTTTTCTACAGATCTTGACACAGTCATGATTTAACAGGTACTGTATTTAAGGCATGTTTTCAATATATTCAGTGATTCTCAACAGGAATACTTCAAAACTTCAATTCACCTGACTACTATCAACACTCAGGGGTTACCATTAAGCAGAATCTGAATTGGACTCACCACCTAAACACAATGAATACAAGAACAGGTCAAAAATGAGGAATACTGCATCAAGTAACTCACTCCCTGACTCTCCAAAGCTTGTCCACCATCTACAAGGGACAAGTCAGGAGTGTGAAGAATACTCCCCACTCGGCTAGATGAGTGCAACTTCAATTTGGGGTGGTATGGTGGCTCAGTGATTAACACTGCTCCCTCACAGCACAGGGACTCTGGTTTGATTCCAGCCTCAGGCAACTGTCTGTGTGAAATTAGTATGTTCTCCCCCTGCCTGCTTGGGTTACCTAAGGGTGCTCCAGTTTCCTCCCACAATGCAAAGATGTGCAGCTTAGGTAAATTGGCCATGTTAAATTGCCCATAATGTTCAGGCATGTTAGGTTAGTGCATTGATCAGGGGTAAATGTGGAGCAATGGGGAAAAGGTTTGGGTGGGGATACTCTTTAGAGGGTTGGTGTGGACTTGTTGGGTTGAAGGGCTTCTATTCCATTCTATTCAATAGCACTCAAGAAGTGCAATACCATCCAGGGAAAAATAAGCAGCCAGCTTGATTCCAGTTATCTTTTTATGCATTCACTCTCCCACCACTGATGAATACTCACAAAGTGTGTGTCAGCTGTTGTCTGAGGTGATGGCTCTGAAGGGGTTAATGTTCATGGTGCTTTGGCTCCACCTATTCTACTGATGTCACACACAGTTGTGGCAGAGACAGGGAGGTGAGCTCTCGCTTCCAGAGGGAGCTGGGCCTGTACCTTAAGGTTGTCGTCATTATACCTCACCAAATGGAGTTGTACGTGTTGACATCACACAATAAACCCACTTGATATTGGGGGACAGTGCCTGTTCTGCAGTTAGCTACAGCAGAGAAGGGAGGATTGCACTGTCTCTCTCTCTCTCAAACCACTCCTCTACAGGACACAATGTAAGTTTCATTATTTTACCCAATTCCTGACATGGCTGAGTATACACTTCCTCTGTATCAGGCTTTCATTATAAACATCCATCAACCAGGTTTCTTCAATAAACACATTACGTATTTATTTATTTATTATAAAATAAAAGATATCCCACAATGATGCAGAATTGGTTAACACACAGTTTATTATATCAAAATGAAAAGTTTTCCAATCTAGGGAACCAAGAACACACAGTCTGTTTGTCTCTCGCTTGCTCTCTCTCTCTCTCATGCACTCTCACACTTCCATAGTCTGTCTCATACACTATCGGGTCTGTCACACACACACCCTCTCTCTCTCATGGCATGGTGGCTCAGCGTTAGCCACTGCATCCTCACAGCGCCAGGGTCCCAGGTTCGATTCCAGCCTCGGGTGACTGTCTGTGTGGAGTTTGCACATTCTCTCTGTGTCAGTGAGAGTTTCCTCCAGGTGCTCTGGTTTCCTCCCACAGTCTTAAGATGTGCAGGTCAGGTGAATTGGCAATGCAAAATTGCCCATAGTGTTAGATGCATTACTCAGAGGGAAATAGGTCTGGGTGGGTTACTCTTTGGAGGGTTGGTGTGGGCTGGTTGGGCTGAAGGGCCTGTTTCCACACTGTAGCGAATCTAATCTAATCTCTCACTCACTCACGATATGGGCATTACTGGCTAGTTGCTAAAAGGGTGGTTGAAACGTAACCACATGATAATGGATCTGGAGTCACATGTCAGGAAGGACAATGGATTCCCTTCAGAAAAGACATTAGTGAACAGACTGGGTTTTATTATAATCAACAGTAGTTACGTGGTGCTCATTAGATTAATATTTTATTTCAGATTTCTTTTATTGAATTCAAATTTCACCATCTGCCACCATGGGATACAAGCCCATACCCCCGGAATATTAGCTTGGGATTACAGATCATCTGCACAGATTTATCTCAGAATAGAAGTGGTCATTTAGTCCCTCAAGCCTGTCCCACCATTTGATGATGTCATGGCAGATTTATGGCCGAACACCATAAAACCGTAATTCTCAGACTGGGAATCACAGCCAGGATGTAGAACATAGAACATAGAACAATACAGCACAGAACAGGCCCTTCAGCCCACGATGTTGTGCCGAACATTTGTCCTAGCTTAAGTACCCATCCATGTACCTATCCAATTGCCGCTTAAAGGTCACCAAAGATTCTGACTCTACCACTCCCACAGGCAGCGCATTCCATGCCCCCACCACTCTCTGGGTAAAGAACCCACCCCAGACATCTCCCCTATACCTTCCACCCTTCACCTTAAATTTATGTCTCCTTGTAACACTCTGTTGTACCTGGGGAAAAAGTTTCTGACTGTCTACTCTATCTATTCCTCTGATCATCTTATAAACCTCTATCAAGTCACCCCTCATCCTTCGCCGTTCCAATGAGAAAAGGCCTAGCACTCTCAACCTATCCTCGTACGACCTATTCTCCATTCCAGGCAACATCCTGGTAAATCTTCTCTGCACCCTCTCCAAAGCTTCCACATCTTTCCTAAAGTGAGGCGGCCAGAATTGCACACAGTACTCCAAATGTGGCCTAACCAAAGTCCTGTACAGTTGCAACATCACTTCACGACTCTTGAATTCAATCCCTCTGCTAATGAACGCTAATACATCATAGGCCTTCTTACAAGCTCTATCCACCTGAGTGGCAACTTTCAAAGATCTATGAACATAGACCCCAAGATCCCTCAGTTCCTCCACCTCACTAAGAACCCTACCGTTAACCCTGTATTCCGCATTCTTATTTGTCTTTCCAAAATGGACAACCTCACACTTGGCAGGGTTGAACTCCATCTGCCACTCCTCAGCCCAGCTCTGCATCATATCTAAGACCCTTTTCAGCTGACAACAGCCCTCCTCACTATCCACAACTCCACCAATCTTCGTATCATCTGCAAATTTACTGACCCACCCTTCGACTCCCTCATCCAAGTCATTAATAAAAATTACAAACAGCAGAGGACCCAGAACTGATCCCTGCGGAACTCCACTTGTAACTGGGCTCCAGGCTGAATATTTACCATCTACCACCACTCTCTGACTTTGACCGGTTAGCCAGTTTTCTATCCAATTGGCCAAATTTCCCTCTATCCCATGCCTCCTGACTTTCCGCATAAGCCTACCATGGGGAACCTTATCAAATGCCTTACTAAAATCCATGTATACTACATCCACTGCTCTACCCTTATCCACATGCTTGGTCACCTCCTCAAAGAATTCAATAAGACTTGTAAGGCAAGACCTACCCTTCACAAATCCGTGCTGGCTGTCCCTAATCAAGCAGTGTCTTTCCAGATACTCATAAATCCTATCCCTCAGTACCCTTTCCAATACTTTGCCTACCACCGAAGTAAGACTAACTGGCCTGTAATTCCCGGGGTTATCCCTATTCCCTTTTTTGAACAGGGGTACAACATTCGCCACTTTCCAGTCCCCTGGTACCACCCCCATTGATGTGGTAGTGAGTGTTGGATCCTAACAACTAGACCACCAAGGACTTAATTCATAATTAACTTATAACGATGTTTATAACCATTTCTGCCTATTTTATCAGCTTTTTCTTTTGCCCAAATTTCAAACAGTCTTCAACTTGCTTTGCCAGCCGTGATTGACTGACCTATTTTGTGTTTTTGTGTCTTGAAAGAATGTATAATTGCTGTAAACCATGGATCAGTTCTTTAAAGTCTGTCCATAGGCAATGCACAGTCATTGGGTTTTGTGTATTTTCCAATGCTGCTCAGTCATATTGTGCTTCGGGCCTTCATCATTTATTGTATTCAAATATCCAGGCTTCAAAATAAAGCACCTCACTTTCGAACATAATGTACAATTCTATGATATTGCTGTCACTCATTCCAAAAGATTTCTTTAGAACAAGATATTTATTGGCCCTTTTTCATTACTTTGCATCTGATCTAAAATGGTCTGTTCCGTGGCTGGCTCCTCAAAATACTGCTCCAGAAAACCACCCCTAACACACTGGAGAAACAGCTTTGGTGCTCCATTAGTTCACCCAGTCTATATGCAGAACGAAATCCCCAAAGGCTAACTGGTTTGTCCAAACTACAAGCTGCTCTCACCTCCGAATCAATACCATGCCCCACACTACCACACTATTTGGTGGTCTACAAATAACTCAACTGCCATTTGCTGTTCTGGTTAGCAAGGTTAGATCTCACAGAATAAAGGGAGAACTAGCCATTTGGATACAGAACTGGCTCAAAGGTAGAAAACAGAGGGTGGTGGTGGAGGGTTGTTTTTCAGACTGGAGGCCTGTGACCAATGGAGTGCCACAAGGATCGGTGCTGGGCCCTCTACTTCTTGTCATTTACATAAATGATTTGGATGCGAGCATAAGAGGTACAGTTAGTAAGTTTGCAGATGACACCTATATTGGAGGTGTAGTGGACAGCGAAGAGGGTTACCTCAGATTACAACAGGATCTGGACCAGATGGGCCAATGGGCTGAGAAGTGGCAGATGGAAATTAATTCAGATAAATGCGAGGTCCTGCATTTTAGGAAAGCAGGACTTATACACTTAATGGTAAGGTCCTAGGAAATGTTGCTGAACAAAGAGACCTTGGAGTGCAGGTTCATAGCTCCTTGAAAGTGGAGTCGCAGGTAGATAGGATAGTAAAGAAGGCATTTGGTATGCTTTTCTTTATTGGTCAGAGTATTGAGTACAGGAGTTGGGAGGTCATGTTGTGGCTGTACAGGACATTGGTTAGGCCACTGTTGGAATATTGTGTGCAATTCTGGTCTTCGTATCGGAAAGATGTTGTGAAACTCAGAAAAGATGTACAAAGGTGTTGCCAGGGTTGGAAGATTTGAGCTACAGGGAGAGGCTGAACAGTCTGGGCCTGTTTTCCCTGGAGCGTCGGAGGCTGAGGGGTGACCTTATAGAGGTTTACAAAATTACAAGGGGGCATGGGTAGGATAAATAGACAAAGTCTTTTTCCCTGGAGTTGGGGGTTTAGGGTGAGAGGGGAAAGATATAAAAGAGACCTTAGGAGCAACTTTTTCACGCAGAGAGTGTTACGTATATGGAATGAGCTGCCAGAGGAAGTGGTGGAGCCTAATAAAATTGCAACATTTAAAAGACATTTGGATGGGTACATGAATAGGAAGGGTTTGGAGGGGTATGGGCCAGGTGCTGGCAGGTGGGACTAGATTGGGTTGGGATATCTGGTCAGCATGGACAGGTTGGACCAAAGGGTCTATTTCCATGCTGTACATCTTTATGACTTTAGTAATATACTGATTTCATCCCTTATTATCCACCTCCTTAACTTTCTTGTCTTCCTTCCTAAACATTAAATATCCTTAAAATTTAGTTCCCAGTTCTGGTCACCGGGCCACCATGTTTCTGTAATAGTAACTTGATCATTCCCATGTACTGTATCTCTATTTGTGCCTTGAGATCGTCTCCCTTGTTGTAGATACCACGTGCATTCAAGAAGAGTGTTTGTAACGTTGTCAATTTGACATCATTCCATAATAGTGGCCTACTCAACTGGGCTTTGTTTCTTCTGTCTTCGAGGCAATTTTACTGATATACTAAATCTATAAAGACCATAAACCATGGTGGTGTGTACATAGAGCCCCAATCATCACATGACTCCTTAGATTTAGGTTAGGGACAGATGAAACTATGGTACATAGGCTCAGGTACAGACATGTTTCGAGTACATTTGAGTGGAGAGATTAACAGGAAATGGAACGTCTACTTCTTCGGTGATGGTGAAACTCTGTTTCTGAGCCTGTTTGTTTCAGCGAGAAGGTGCTGAGCGGATGATTCATATTGGGCCCTTCCTGAAGCCAGCTGCATCTCAGATACCAGTCTTCAGCCAATTCAAATCATACCACAGGATTTCAAGAAAGGCTGATTGCACTAGCTACTGAAACTGTTACAGAATGTGGCAATACCCTGACCTCACTGATAAAGGTTAATCATTCTTCCGAATTAGCTGCACTTACGGCCAATCTGTTCTGCTATAGTTACAAATCTAACATTGTAGAAATCAATGTAGAAAATTATCTAGTTATGTTCTGCTTGCAAAGAGCAGGACAAATCCAACTCAACCAATTACTGCTCTATCAATCTACCCTCAATCATCAACAAAGTGATGAAAAAGATTGTCAACAGTGTTATCAAGTGGTACTTGTTCAGTAATAGCTTGCTCCCTGATGCTCAATTGGACTTTGTGAGAGCCACTCAATGACTGATCTCATTATAGCCCTGCTCCAAACGTAGCCAAAGCAGCTGAACTCCAGATGTGAAGATATTGTGAATAATTTTGAGATCAATACAGCATCCGTTTGATGTGGCACCTAGCAGCCCTAGCAAATAGGAAGCACAGAGAAAGGCTTTCAACAGAAAATGGCTCTGCTTTTTGGAGCTCAATCATCTGAGCTCCAGGACATCTCAGAATTCCTATAGTGCAGAAAGAAGCCATTTGGTAATCGAGTCTGTACCAACCCTTTGAAGAGCATCCCACCCAGACCCACTCTATCCCCGTAACCCCACAGTTACCATACCTAAGCCACTGAGCCTGCACATCCCTGGATACTAGGGGCAGGTTAGCATGGCCAATAAGACCATAAGACCATAAGACATAGGAGTTGAAGTAAGGCCATTCGGCCCATCGAGTCCACTCCGCCATTCAATCATGGCTGATGCGCATTTCAGCTCCACTTACCAGCGTTCTCCCCGTAGCCCTTAATTCCTCTAGACAACAAGAATCTATCAATCTCGGCCTTGAAGACATTTAGCGTCCCGGCTTCCACTGCACTCCGTGGCAATGAATTCCACAGGCCCACCACACTCTGGCTGAAGAAATGTCTCCGCATTTCTGTTCTGAAATGACCCCCTCTAATTCTAAGGCTGTGTCCACGGGTCCTAGTCTCCTCGTTTAACGGAAACAATTTCCTAGCATCCACCTTTTCCAAGCCATGTATTATTTTGTACGTCTCTATTAAGTCTCCCCTTAATCTTCTAAACTCCAATGAATACAATCCCAGTATCCTCAGCCGTTCCTCATATGTTAGACCTGTCATTCCAGGGATCATCCGTGTGAATCTCTGCTGGACATGTTCCAGTGCCAGTATGTCCTTCCTGAGGTGTGGGGACCAAAACTGGACACAGTACTCCAAATGGGGCCTAACCAGAGCTTTATAAAGTCTTAGTAGTACATCTCTGCTTTTATATTCCAACCTTCTTGAGATAATTGACAACATTGCATTCGCTTTCTTAATCACGGACTCAATCTGCATGTTTACCTTTAGAGAATCCTCGACTAGCACTCCCAGATCCCTTTGTGCTTTGGCTTTATTAATTTTCTCACCATTTAGAAAGTAGTCTATGCTTTTATTCTTTTTGCCAAAGTGCAAGACCTCGCACTTGCTCACGTTAAATTCCATCAGCCATTTCCTGGACCACTCTCCCAACCTGTCTAGATCCTTCTGTAGCCTCCCCACTTCCTCAGTACTACCTGCCTGTCCACCTAACTTCGTATCATCGGCAAACTTCGCTAGAATGCCCCCGGTTCCCTCATCCAAATCATTAATATATAATGCGAACAGCTGTGGCCCCAGCACCGAACCCTGCGGGACACCGCTTGCCATCGGCTGCCATTCTGAAAAAGAACCTTTTATCCCAACTCTCTGCCTTCTGTTAGACAGCCAATCCTCAATCCATCCCAGCAGCAGCATCCGATGCTATGTCATTCAATACCATAGATTTAATTTTGTTCTTAACTAACAAGGCAACCCCACCCCCTCTGCCCACCTCTCTGTCTTTTCGATAAGTTGAAAAACCATGGAGGTTTAACTGCCAATCCTGACCCCCCTGTAACCAAGTCTCTGTGATGCCTACTACATCATAATCATTCACTATTATCTGTGCCATTAGTTCATCGGTTTTGTTATGAATGCTACGAGCATTCAGGTAAAGTGCCTTAATGCTAACTTCCTTATCATTAGAGATGTTGGAAGTCATATGTCCTAAGTTATCCTTGCTTTTTACTGTATTCTCAGTCTGCCTCAATTTTAAATCCGCCTGGAAACATGCTATCCTGTTGCTTATCTTGCCATTTACCTCCATACTCCCTGTCGCTTTCACTTTCCCTTCCCCCCAACTCAGAAGTTTAAAGTCCTACTGACCACCCTACTTATCCTCTTCGCTAGAACATTGGTACCTGATCGGTTCAGGTGGAGACCGTCCCAACGGTACAGATCCCCCCTGTTCTAAAACTGATGCCAATGCCCCATGAAGTGGAATCCCTCTTTCCCACACCAATCCCTTAGCCACGTGTTTACTTGCCTAATTTTCTTGTCCCTATGCCAATTGGCACGTGGCTCGGGCAGTAATCCGGAGATTATGACCCTTGAGGACCTGTGCTTCAATTTCCTGCCTAGTGCTTCGTAATGCCCAAACAGGTCCTCCACCCTAGTCTTGCCTATGTTGTTGTTACCAACGTGGACCACAACAACTGAATCCTCCCCCTCCCGCTCCAATGTCCTTTCAAGCCGGTCGGAGATGTCTCGCACCCTGGCACCGGGCAGGCAACACACCATGCGAGACTCCCGATCCGGCTTGCAAAGGATACTATCTGTCCCCCTAATTATAGAATCCCCGATAACCAATCCACCTAACCTGCACATCCCTGGATACTAGGGGCAAGTTAGCACAGCCAATCCACCTAACCTGCACATCCCTGGATATGAGGCGCAAGTTAGCATGGCCAATCCACCTAACCTGCACATCGCTGGATATGAGGGATAAGTTAGCATGGCCAATCCACCTAACCTGCACATCCCTGGATACCAGGGCCAAGTTAGCATAGCCAATCCACCTAACCTGCACATCCCTGGATACCAGGGGCAAGTTAGCATAGCCAATCCACCTAACCTGCACATCCCTGGATACTAAGAGCAGGTTAGCATGGCCGATCCACCTAACCTGCACATCCCTGGATACTAAGGGCAAGTTAGCATGGCCAAACCACCTAACCTGCACATCTCTGGATATGAGGAGCAAGTTAGCATGGCCAATCCACCTAACCTGCACATCGCTGGATATGAGGAGCAAGTTAGCATTGCCAATCCACCTAACCTGCACAGCCCTGGATACTAGGGGCAGGTTAGCATGGCCAATCCACCTAACCTGCACAGCCCTGGATACTAGGGGCAGGTTAGCATGGCCAATCCACCTAACCTGCACATCGCTGGATATGAGGGATAAGTTAGCATGGCCAATCCACCTAACCTGCACATCCCTGGATACCAGGGGCAAGTTAGCATAGCCAATCCACCTAACCTGCACATCCCTGGATACTAAGGGCAGGTTAGCATGGCCAATCAACCTAACCTGCACATCCCTGGATATGAGGGGCAAGTTAGCATGACCAATCCACCTAACCTGCACATCCCTGGATACTAGGGGCAGGTTAGCATGGCCAATCAACCTAACCTGCACATCCCTGGATACTAAGGGCAGGTTAGCATAGCCAATCCACCTAACCTGCACATCCCTGGATACTCGGGGCAAGTTAGCATGGCCAATCCACCTAACCTGCACATCCCTGGATACTCGGGGCAAGTTAGCATGGCCAATCCACCTAACCTGCACATCCCTGGATACTAGGGGCAAGTTAGCATGGCCAATCCACCTAACCTGCACATCCCTGGATACTAGGGGCAAGTTAGCATGGCCAATCCTCCTAACCTGCACATCCCTGGATACTAGGGGCAGGTTAGCATGGCCAATCAACCTAACCTGCACATCCCTGGATACTAAGGGCAGGTTAGCATGGCCAATCCTCCTAACCTGCACAGCACTGGATACTAGGGACAAATTAGCATAGCCAATCCACCTAACCTGCACATCCCTGGATACTAGGGGCAAGTTAGCATGGCCAATCCACCTAACCTGCACATCCCTGGATACTAGGGGCAGGTTAGCATGGCCAATCCACCTAACCTGCACATCCCTGGATACGAGGGGCAAGTTAGCATGGCTAGTCAACCTAACCTGCACATCCCTGGATACTCGGGGCAAGTTAGCATGGCCAATCCACCTAACCTGCACATCCCTGGATACTAGGGGCAGGTTAGCATGGCCAATCCACCTAACCTGCACATCCCTGGATACTAGGGGCAAGTTAGCATGGCCAATCCACCTAACCTGCACATCCCTGGATACTAGGGGCAGGTTAGCATGGCCAATCCACCTAACCTGCACATCCCTGGATACGAGGGGCAAGTTAGCATGGCTAGTCAACCTAACCTGCACATCCCTGGATACTCGGGGCAAGTTAGCATGGCCAATCCACCTAACCTGCACATCCCTGGATACTAGGGGCAGGTTAGCATGGCCAATCCACCTAACCTGCACATCCCTGGATACGAGGGGCAAGTTAGCATGGCTAGTCAACCTAACCTGCACATCCCTGGATACTCGGGGCAAGTTAGCATGGCCGATCCACCTAACCTGCACATCCCTGGATACTAAGGGCAGGTTAGCATGGCCAATCCACCTAACCTACACATCGCTGGATACTAGGAGCAAGTTAGCATGGCCGATCCACCTAACCTGCACATCGTTGGATACTAGGGGCAAGTTAGCATTGCTAATCCACCTAACCTGCATATCTTTGGACTGTGGCATGAATGCAAAGCATCTGACAGAAACCCACGCAGACATGGGGAGAATGTGCAAACTCTACACAGCCAGTTCACCAAAGTCTGGAAGTGAACTCAGGTCCCTGGCACTGTGAGACCTCAGAGCTAACTGTTAAACCACATGCCTCTTCTTTCAGAGTTCTTCAGGGTAGTGTCATACGATGAATGACCTTCAGTTGATCATAAGGTTAGAAGTGGAGATGTTCACTGATGACTATGTAGAGTTCTGTATCATACAAAACACAATAGATACTGAAATCATTCGTGCCTCCCCCTAATAAGACTAGGCAACATTCAGGCTTTGTCCAACAAGTGACGTATTACATTTATGCCACACAAATTCCAGACAACAAATATCTCCAACAAGAAAGAATCAAACCATCTCCCCTCACTGTCCATCAGCATTTAGGATTGCAGCTCAACAACATTCATGGAGATTGTGGGGGAGAGACATTTATAAGAGAGACGGAGGGTTAAGAACCAGAATATGTGGATTGATTGAGGAGAACATAACTCAAGTAAGTCTAACAGGAAAATCAGGGTGGGCCAGGTTAATCAACACAACAGGACTGACGGTCTGATCTATATTTATTTTAATGCAAGGAGTATAACAGTTAAAGCGCATGAGTTTAGAGCTTGGATTAGGACATGGGACTGTGATGGTATGGCCATTACAGATACATGGTTGAGAGAAGGACAGGACTAGCAGTTCAACATTTCAGGATTTATAAGTTTCAGGGTGATGGAGAGGGATGTACAAGTTGTGAGGGAATTGCATTACTGATGAAGGAGAATTTCACAGCTCTACTAAGAGGATGTTTTGGAGGGCTCATGCAGTGGGGAATAGGAAAGATGCAATCATTATACTGTATGCCTTCCAATAAACAGTGGAGATAGAGGAACAGACATGTAAGTAGAGCATGGAACAATATATAACAACAGGGTTGTTGTAGTGAGTGATTTTAACTGAGACGGAGACTCCCTATGTTCCAGGCGCTTGGATAGAACAGAATTTGTTTGGTGCATCTAAAAGGGTTTCTTGAAGCAGTATGTATGTAGTCCAACTCGGGAAGGGGCTGTATTAGACATTGTTATTTGGGAAGGAACCTGACCAAGTGACCAAAGTGTCAGTGGGGGAGCATTTTAGGAAAAGTTATCTTAATTCCATAGATTATAAGGTAGTTATGGATGAGGATAAGTCTGGTCCTCAGGTGGAAGTGTTAAACTGAAGAAATGCTAATTACAACAGTACCATGCAGAAACTGGAGAAATCAGATTGTAGGAGTCTGTTTGAGGGTAAATTCATATCTGACATGTGGGAGTCCACTAAAGGCCAATTGATCAGAGTTCAGGTCCAGCATATTCCTATGAGAATGAATGATAAGAATGGTAAGATTCAGGAATCCTGGATGAGAGGCGATATTGAAAGTTTAGTCAGAAAGAAAAGGGAATCTTATAGAAGGTTTAGAAACAGAAATCAGACAAGACCCTTGAGGGATATAAAGGAAGCAGGGAGGAACTGAAACAAGTAATTTGGACGGCTGAAGGGGACCATGAAATGTCCTTGGCAAGTAGGATTAAGGAGAATCCCAAGACATTTTATATGTATATCAGGAGCAAGATGGTAGCTAAGGAAAAAGGTAGGTCCGGGAAAAGACAAAGAAGGGAATTCATGTATGGAACCAGAAAAAGTGGGTGAGGTCCTTAATGATCATTTCACATCAGTATTCACCAGGACCCTCCAGAGGGATCTTGGAGTGCAGGTAATTGTTCCCTTGAAGTGGCAACACAAGTGGATAAGTTGGCAAAGAAGGTGTATGGCATATTCACTTTCATTGGTCATTGAGGGGCTTTGAGCATAAAAATTGGTAAGTCATGCTACAGCTGTAAAAGCTTTAGTTAAGCAATATTTGATGTATTATGTGCAGTTCTGGTCACCACATAATATAGGAAATTTATAGGAGTTTTGGAGATGATGGAAAAAAGGTTGACCAGGATGTAGCCAGGATTGAAGTGTATTAGCTATGAGGAGAGGTTGGACAAACTGGGATTGTATTAGCTATGAGAAGAGGTTGGACAAACTGGGATTGTATTAGCTATGAGGAGAGGTTGGACAAACTGGGATTGTTTTTGCTAGATCATCAGCAGCTGAGGGGTGCCCTGATAGAAGGATATAAAATTATGAGAGGCATGGATAGGGTGGAGAGTCAGAGTCGGAGTCTTTTTCCCAGGGTGGAAATGGCAAATACTAAGGGACAGAGGTTTGAGGGTGAGAGGGGAAATGTTTAAAGGAGATGTAGCAGGCAAGGTTTTTTTTAACACAGAGGGCAATAAGTGCCTGGAACACGCTGCCTGGAGAGATGGTGGAAACAGACACAAGAACAATGTTTAGAACATAGAGCATTACAGCACAGTACAGGCCCTTCGGCCCTCGATGTTGTGCCGACCTGTGAAACCAATCTGAAGCCCATCTAACCTAGCATTCTTGTCCATATGTCTATTCAATGACCATTTAAATGCCCTTAAATTTGGTGAGCCGACTTAAGAAGCATTTAAACAGACATGTGAACAGACAGGGAATTGCAGGATATGGACAGTGTGCAGAGAGATGAGATTAGTTTAGAATGGCTTTATGGCCAACACAAACATTGTGGGCAAAGAGCCTGTTCCTGTTCCTGTGCGGTTCTCTGTTCTGTCTGTTCAAAGACATACCATGTAACCTCTGCTGAAAGTAGATTCCACTTCAGATTACTTTGTGGTAATTAACTCTCTTGGTTGGCTCTCCTAAGGGATGCCTTGCTTGGCTAGTTACCCTGGTGATAGTTTTTTTTATGGGTTTTTGTCAATCACATTGATAGTCAGGCCTCCTCACTGACCTGGTCAGTAACAGCAGTAATATTTACTGTTTGTCTAAGTCAAACATCTGAAAGAAAATATGAGACAATTATGGATCTGCAAGGATCATGATCCCTGATGGTTTTGGAAATCACCAATGCCAGGTCGTAAAGATCAATTTCAGTCCATTTGGGAAGTATTCTGGAAAAGAAAGCTCCCCCCTGTATTGTATGTGGCAGCGATCTGTGCAAAGTGCTGATGCCACTTAGAGTCTAGTAAATTCATCAATATTGGGAAGCAACTTGCCTTCACACAGACAGAGAAGAGAGGATGGAGACCCCAAAGACAGTTTGCTATATCTTACATGGACAATAATCCAGGTGTCAGGCCCAGAGGACCTGATGTGTTGGTGGGTGTGGACTTTAACATTATGGAAGGGGATGATGAGGGATGCACTACCAACAGTGCATGAAACTACCATATAGACATGAACCTTCTAAATTAGTACATTTAGAGATGAGGGCATAATGTATTCAGAAGTTGGGGAACAAACATCTGAAATTATGACTTATTTAGAATGAGTCTTTATGGAATTGACTTGAGAGAAGCAAGGTGAGAGGTTGTGATCTATTATCCCGTAGATGGACTTTTCTGCGTGCACTCTTCCCTACAATTGGCTCCTTTTGGGAACATCTGTTGAAAAAGCATCAAATAAATAACTTTAGAATAAGCTGTGTTAAGTGCGGGAAAAGTGATGAATACCACTCCATGGCAAGCCTTTTCCCTTGGTGTGATGGCAGGGCTCAGCCAAACAACTAGGAGCCGACAGGTGCTCAATATGTAAACTCAAACTTACATCTAAAACTGGTCTTGGCCAAAGTGGACACGATAAGCATCTGGAATTGTGGAACTTAAAGCACTTCGAGGCAGCCATGATGAATTCTAAACCAGGAAGAGGAGGGGCTTGGCAGAGGAAGAAGTACAACCACTCCTCCAATTAGAATAAAGATTTGTGAGGTGCAAGTTTATTAACAAGGAGATCACAAGCATTCTCAAATATAAGACAGCTCAGCAAATCTCTGATCAACACAGGCTGCTATCTTCCGATGAGGCTGGGAAAGGGTTGTGAGAAGCAGATCTTCATGAGAATGTGCGGACCCAGAAAAGAGAACCCCTAATTCAGAAGAAAATGTATTCAAACACCAGTCAGTCTCTCCAAACATCAGGAAATTAATTAACATCTTACTCAGGCTGAAGAACTACCAAGCAAATAGGGTGACCCTGAGGCCAGGGGGTTTCATTCATCTGGTGCTAGAGTTTATTGAATGTGTGAGTAATTGCATGATCCTCGATTGAAAAGAACCAAGGATCAAAGAAGTCTAGGAGTGATAGAAAGGAGATTAAAGTTAGACACTGGGTGAAAGCAAAGCAACAATCAGAGAAATTATTATATTGGAAAGGACCAGTTAGCCTGCCAAATCATCTGACTGTATCCCCATGTCCCCTTTCAAAGGAGGAACTTGAATTAATTTTCACACAAAGTTGTCAGTGCTGAGCAAAAAGGTAAACATAGGTCATTTCTCAAAATATGCAGGAAAGGTACGAGGAAGGAGAATTAATGTGCCCCATTGATGAAGAAGAGGTAAAGAAGGCAATATTAGAGATTGACCCCCAATGTGTAACAATCTGAGATGGCATGATGCAGAGAGATATCCAAGTCATACATTCTGAAGACATGATGCCAACATCACCACTTACATTTTCTTTTCCATGTGGCACACTTTTTTTAACTGAGATACATATTTACTATACTTTTACTGTCTCTGCGTCAAAATCCTAGCATTTCCTATTAACACCACATGATTCCAAAATTGGCACCCCACCACCTCCCGGGGTAACTAGGAATAGTCATTACACACTGGCCTTGCCAACAATGCTCATAGCCTAACAAGGATTAAAGATGCATACATTATGGGACTGGTCATCTGAGAGTCTGTGATATCACAGGGAACATTCATGTCATTTCTTCTGTTTTGGTCCTGAATCTCATGAAGACTATCAACTCAAGGGAATCATTGAAATCTTTTGCCGTTTAGTTTCTCCGTGACACTTTTTTTAAAAAATGCTATTTTAGTTTTATTCGCTCATGGGATGTGGGTAGTTCTGGGAAAACTAATATTTTTTGCCCATCCCTTATTGCCCCAAAGAATTTGATGATGAACTGCCTTCTTGACAACTGTGACTGATTTTAGAGGGCAATTAATAGTCAAATTTAAAAATCACACAATATCAGGTTATAGGTAAAAACAATGACTGCAGATGCTGGGTTAATGGTGCTGGAAGAGCACAGCAGTTCAGGCAGCATCTGAGGAGGAGGAAAATCGACGTTTCAGGCAAAAGGCCTTCATCAGGAATAAAGGCAGAGAGCCTGAAGAGTGGAGGGATAAGTGAGAGGAGGGTGGGGGTGGGGAGAAAGTAGCATAGAGTACAATAGGTGAGTGGGGGAGGGGATGAAGGTGGTAGGTCGGGGAGGAGGGTGGAGTGGATAGGTGGAAGAGAAGATAGGCAGGTAGGATGGGGACAGTGCTGAGCTGGAAGTTTGGAACTAGGGTAAGGTGGGGGAAGGGGAAATGAGGAAACTGTTAAAGTCCACATTGATGCCCTGGGGTTGAAGTGTTCCGTGGCGGAAGATGAGGCGTTCTTCCTCCAGGCGTCTGGTAGTGAGGGAGCGGCGATGAAGGAGGCCCAGGACCTCCATGTCCTCGGCAGAGTGGGAGGGGGAGTTGAAATGTTGGGCCACAGGGCGGTGTGGTGAATGGTGCTGGTGTCCCAGAGATGGTCCCTAAAGCGCTCTGCTAGGAGGCGTCCAGTCTCCCCAATGTAGAGGAGACCGCACCGGGAGCAACGGATACAATAAATGATATTGGTGGATGTGTAGGTAAAGCTTTGATGGATGTGGAAGGCTCCTTTAGGGCCTTGGATAGAGGTGAGGGAGGAGGTGTAGGCACAGGTTTTGCAATTTCTGCGGTGGCAGGAGAAGGTGCCAGGATGGGAGGGTGGGTTATAGGGGGGCGTGGACCTGACCAGGTAGTCGTCGGGAGCAATGGTATTGCAGTCTCCTCTACATTGGGGAGACTGGACATCTCCTAGCAGAGTGCTTTAGGGAACATCTCCGGGACACCTGCACCAATCAACCACACCGCCCTGTGGCCGAACATTTCAACTCCCCCTCTCATTCTGCCAAGGACATGGAAGTCCTGGGCCTCCTTCACCGCCGGTCCCTCACCACCAGACACCTGGAGGAAGAACGCCTCATCTTCCGCCTCAGAACACTTCAACCCCAGGGCATCAATGTGGATTTCAACAGTTTCCTCATTTCCCCTTCCCCCACCTTACCCCAGTTCCAAACTTCTAGCTCAGAACTGTACCCATGACTTGTTCTACCTGCCTATCTTCTTTTCCACCTATCCACTCCACCTTCCTCCCTGACCTATCACCTTCATCCCCTCCTCCATTCACCTATTATACTCTATGCTACTTTCTCCCCACCCCCACCCTCCTTTAGCTTATCTCTCCACCCTTCAGGCTCTCTGCCTGTATTCCTGATGAAGGGCTTTTGCCCGAAACGCCGATTTTACTACTCCTCAGATGCTGCCTGAACTGCTGTGCTCTTCCAGCACCACTAATCCAGAACACCCCGGGGCTTATAGTCCAACAGGTTTATTTGGAAGTATTATCTTTTGGAACATTGCTCCTTCATCAGGTAACTTTGAAAGCTAGTACTTCCAAATAAGCCTGTTGGACTAGAACCTGGTGTTGTGTGATTTTTATCTTTGTCCACCCCAGTCCAACACCAGCACCTCCACATCTCAGACATGTTACAGTGGGTCTGGAGTGAACCCGGAGAACCGTACACTATAATATTGTCAGTTACTGCCTGAAAGGATTGTCTACATTTGGAGAATTGTGGTGATTCAGAATTTGCGAGAAGATGTTTTGGATACCAATTTCTTGATTTCCATCATACATTTGTCCTTAACCAATCACAAGTTTCTCCACAAATGAGATTCCATAATTTACTGACACAAAGGAATATGGTGTAGAAACATCGAAAATATGAAGAGGAGTAGTCCATTTGGTCCTTTGAGCCTGCACTAGCATTTCAGACAATCATGGCTGATCATCCAGTTCTACCCCCAGTTCTGCTTACTCCACATACCTTTTGATCCCTTAGCCTTAAGAACTATATCTAACTCCTTACTGAATTCATTCAAAGTTTTGACCTCAGTGAATTCTACAGAGTTATCACTCTCTGGGTGAAGGCATTTTTCCTCATCTCAGTGACTACAGTCATGTGAATAAAGTGTGGAAACCTTCAGAGAGTCTAACATCAATTAAACCCACTCAGTGAAAAGTTAATAGAATTTTATTGGCTGCCAATATTGTAACCACTTTGATCTTATCCATTAAAATTGTTGCTGAGAACTGATGTTGCTATATTCAATAAAACAGACTTGCACAGAAAGCTGATGTGAACTGAATTGATCTGAAACCACGACATAATTACTTCTTAATTAGTTTTTCGTCTTCATTTCTGCATGCCTGATTGTGATCAATACTTTAGAACTCTAAACTAGAAAAACAGAGTTGTTGTTAGTGAATTACCCAACATTTTGCCCCGGGTCTTGAGGAAGTGACACATTTCTGAAATGCCTTGGGAATTCTCTCTTTTGTGGAATCTGTGCCTTTAAACTGCCCAGCAAGAACACTGAGCATGCAAAAACAAAACTGTCCTCAAAGGGATTTTAAAGTCTAGTCTTACAACCTCAATATTTTGAGTTTGCTCTTTCCCAGTGATTAGTAAAAGTTTGAGGATGTGAACGATCAGGTTGAGTATTGTGCTTTACAAATAGATGGACTTGTACACAAAGCTCAAGGCAGTTAGAAATTGACCAGTATGACTTGTTGTCTCCATGCTGTAGGACTCTACAACTCAATGTATGGATGGACATTTTGATCAGCATCAGTTTGGGCCAATGGGCCTATCTCCATGCTGTAGGACTCTATTTGGGAGGGGAAGACTTCATTAATCCTCCCAATTAGCAACAGTATTTGTAATTGCTACCACCCCCCATGAAACCTGTCTTTGAGTGTGTGCCTATGAAATGCACACAGCAACAAGAAGGGACATTGAACCTACTTCATCATAGAGTTAGATCCTGGAGGATCTCTACCTCAACTTCATTTTGCCACTTTTGCTCCAGATCCCTTGATCCCTTTACCCAATAGAATCTATTGAGCATAGCCTTGGAAGTTCCAATTTTAGAAAGAGAATTAAATTTTTTTACAACTCCTTGGGTGAAAATATTCTTCTCATTTTTCATGCTAAATAGACTTATGCTAACTTTAATTAATAACACTACCCTCTTTCATGATTTCTCAAACAAAGTGAATAGTTTATCCTTATTTGCAATATTAAATCTTTTTTATTATTTTAAATTCCTCATGTAGATCATCTCTTCAAACTTTGACAATCAGAAGATTATCAGCAAGCTCAGAACAGCACTCAGAACATAAGGAGAAGGAGCAGACCATATGGTACTTCAAACCTGCGCCACCATTCAATAAGATGATGCTTGATCTTCCACCTTTCCTGCTCAATTTCCATATTCTTTCATTTTCACAATATCTAAACAGCTTTCTATCCCAGTCTTGAACATACTGAATAAGTTAAGCAGACACAGCCCCTGAGAGTAGAGAATTTCAAAGATTCACAACCTTCTGAATGAATATATTCCTCATTGTCCCTTACCCTGACATTCTGTTATAGGTTTTCCAGTGGTACCAAACAGTGTCTTTCCATTGGCACTGTCAACTCCCCAGAGTTTATTACATCAAGAATATCATTCCGATGAATCTACACAGTTCCCCGATCAAGATCAATATATCTTCTGAGGTAAGTAGGCCAAAACACAGCACTGGCAGAAGTATTGTACAATGTGGGATGTCATCAGCTGTCGTATTGTAAGGTAAAGAGGGTTTGTGTTACAGAAGTCATGAATTAATACTATCACGAGACAATTAGTCTAGAGACCCAGAAAATGTTCTGGGGTCCTGGGGCTCGAAGTCTGCCATGGCAGACGGTGAATTTTAAATGCAATTTTAAAAAATCTGAAATTAAGAACCTCCTAATGACCATGAAACCATCGTTGATTGTTGGAAAACCCCATCTGGTTCACCAATGTCTTCAGGGAAGGAATCTGCCATCCTCATCTGATCTGACCTACATGTGAATTCAAACAAATGGCAATGTCATTGACACTCAATTGCTCTCTGAAATTGCCTAGTAAGCCATTCAGTTGTGGTAGTCACTACAAAGTCTCAAAGAAATGAAACTGGACAGATCACGGATAATCCAAGATGGAGGACTGGAAGAAATTCTGGCTGCAGCAGGCTGCTCCTTTTTTGTGGTATTTTAGGTGTTGGAGGTAATTTCCTTGAATTCCAGGAGCAGCAATTGTTGTTTCACACAGACATAGAAAGATAGGGACAAAGAGAAAGAGAAAGACAGAGAGAACCTGTTTGGGAGAGGTCGCAGCACCGAAACAGATAAGTGAATATTTTTAAGTGTGGCCTTACAGTAGGTTTGCATTAGTGAGTAGAGTGGGTTCTTTCTTTGATATGTTTTATTTAGATATGTCTCTTGATTAAACTTAAAAATATAAGCCATAATATTCAGTTAGCCTGGAGCAGTGTATTGGAGAGCGATAAGACAGTGCTATTTTCTGGGTCTGCGGATTGAAAGAAGCAAAAATGGCCTTTACTAGAGTGATATGCTCGTCTTGTCAGATGTGTTAGTTTAGGAAGAGTTTACAGGTTACTGAGGATTATATCTGCAATAAATGCCATTGGTTGCGAATCCTATCAGATTGAATGGATTGATTGAAGAGACATTTAGAGGCAATGAGGAATTTACAAGAGCAAAGGGGTGTGATGGATGACAATTGTAGGAAGGAAGAAAAGTCACAGATACAGTCACAGAAATGGGTTAACTCCAGGAAAGGTCAGAGAAGTAGGAAAGTAGTGCAGGAGCTTTCTGTGGCTATCCCCATTTCAAACAAGTATGCTGTTTTGGAAAATGTAGGGTGTGATTCTCAGGGGAATGCAGCACGAAAAGCCAAGTTTCTGGTATTGAGACTGGCTCTAATGCAATGAGGGTACTTCAGGTTCGAAGACATCAATTGTGTTAGGGGATTCTGTAGTCAGAGGTACAGGCAGATGTTTCTGTGGCCAGCAGCAAAAAAGCAGAATGGTGTGTTGTTTCCCTGGTGCCAGGATCAAGGATGTCTCAGAGAGGGTGCAGAATGTTCTCAAGGGGGAGAGGGGCCAGCAGGAGGTCATTGTCCACATTGGAACCAACAACATAGGAAGGGAAAAGCATGAGCTTCTGAAGGGAGATTACAGGGGGTTAGGCGGGAATTTAAAAAGGAGGTCCTCAAGAGTAGTAATATCTGGGTTACTCCTGGTGCTATAAGCTAGTGAGGGCAGGAATAGGAGCAGATGAATGCATGGCTGAGGAGCTGGTGTATGGGAGAAGGATTCACATTTTTGGATCATTAGAATCTCTTCTGGGGTAGAGGTGACCTGTACAAGAAGGACGGATTGCACCTGAATTGGAAGGGGATTAATATACTGGCAGGAAGATTTGCTAGTGCTGCTTGGGTGGATTGACCTCCCACTTCCTCCAAACCAAAGGAGTAGCCATGGGCACCCGCATGGGCCCCAGCTATGCCTGCCTCTTCGTAAGATATGTGGAACAGTCCATCTTCCGCAGCTACACTGGCACCAACCCCCACCTTTTCCTCCGCTACATCAATGACTGTATCGGCACTGCCTCGTGCTCCCACGAGGAGGTTGAACACTTCATCCACTTTACCTTCCACCCCGACCTCAAATTCACCTGGACAGCCTCAGACTCCTCCCTCCCCTTCCTCGACCTTTCCATTTCTATCTCGGGCGACCGAATCAACACGGACATCTACTACAAACCAACCGACTCCCACAGCTACCTAGACTACACCTCCTCCCACCCTGCCCCCTGTAAAAATGCCATCCCATATTCCCAATTCCTTCGTCTCCACCGCATCTGCTCCCAGGAGGACCAGTTCCCAAACTGTACAACCCAGATGGCCTCCTTCTTCAAGGACCGCAATTTTCCCCCCGACATGGTCGACGATGTCCTCCACCGCATCTCTTCCACTTCCCGCTCCTCCGCCCTTGAACCCCGCCCCTCCAACCGCCACCAGGACAGAACCCCACTGGTCCTCACCTACCACCCCACCAATCTCCATGTACAGCGTTTCATCCGCCGTCATTTCCGCCACCTCCAAATGGACCCCACCACCAAGGATATATTCCCCTCCCCTCCCCTATCAGCGTTCCGAAAAGACCACTCCCTTCGTGACTACCTCGTCAGGTCCACACCCCCCATCAACCCAACCTCCACTCTCGGCACCTTCCCCTGCAACCGCAAGAAATGCAAAACTTGCGCCCACACCTCCCCCCTTACTTCCCTCCAAGACCCCAAGGGACACTTCCATATCCGCCACAAATTCACCAGCACCTCCACACACATCATCTATTGCATCCGCTGCACCCGATGTGGCCTCCTCTATATTGGGGAGACAGGCCGCCTACTTGCGGAACGGTTCAGAGAACACCTCTGGGACACCCGGACCAACCAACCCAACCACCCTGTGGCTCAACACTTCAACTCCCCCTCCCACTCCACCAAGGACATGCAGGTCCTTGGACTCCTCCATCGCCAGACCGCAAAAACACGACAGCTGGAGGAGGAGTGCCTCATCTTCCGCCTGGGAACCCTCCAACCACAAGGGATGAACTCAGATTTCTCCAGTTTCCTCATTCCCCACCCCCCCCCCCCACCTTGTCTCAGTCAAATCCCTCAAACTCGGCACCGCCTTCCTAACCTGCAATCTTCTTCCTGACCTCTCCGCCCCCACCTCACTCCGGCCTATCACCCTCACCTTGACCTCCCTCCACCTAGCGCATTCCCAACGCCCCTCCCACAAGCCCCTCCTCCCTACCTTTTATCTTAGCCTGCTGGACACACTTTCCTCATTCCTAAAGAAGGGCTCATGCCCGAAACATCGATTCTCCTGTTCCCTGGATGCTGCCTGACCTGCTGCGCTCTTCCAGCAACACATTTTCAGCTGGATTGAAACTAGTAAGGTGGGAGTATGGGGGTGGGATGGTGGGACCCAGGGAGATAGTGAGGAAAGAGATCGATCTGAGACTGGTACAGTTGAAAAAAGAAGCGAGTCAAACAAACAGTCAGGGCAGGCAGAGACAAGGCAGAGAACAAGGTAGCACTGACAAATTAAACTACATTTATTTCAATGCAAGAGGCCTAACAGGGAAGGCAGATAAACTGAGGGCATGGTTCAGAACATGGAACTGGGAGATCAGAGTAAATACAAAAACATGGCTCAGGGATGGACAGGACTGGCAGCTTAATGTTCCAGGATACAAATGCTACAGGAAGACAGAAAGGAAGGCTAGAGAAGAGGGGGGGTGGCATTTTTGATAAGGGATAGCATTACAGCTGTGCTGAAGGAGGATATTCCTGGGAATACATCAAGAGAAGTTATTTGAGTTGAACTGAGAAATAAGAAAGGGATGATCACCTTATTGGCTTTGTATTATAGACCCCCTAAAAGTCAGAGGGAAATTGAGAAACAAATTTGTAAGGAGATCTTAGTTACCTGTAAGAATAATAGGGTGATTATGGTAGGGGATTTTAATTTTCCAAACATAGACTGGAACTGCCATAGGGTTAGATAGAGAGGAAGTTGTTCAGCGTGTAGAAGAAAATTTCTGGTTCACTATGTGGATGTACCTACTGGAGAAGGTGCAAAATCTGACCTACTTTTGGGAAATAAGGCAGGGCAGGTGACTGAGGTGTCAGTGGGGGAGCACTTTGAGGCCGGCGACCATAATTCTATTTGATTTAAAATAGTGATGGAAAAAGATGGAACTTCAACTTTTAGATTGGGTCTAAATTAGAGGAAGGCCAATTTTGACGGAATTAGGCAAGAATTTTCAAAAGCTGATGATCGCAGGTAAAGGGACGGCTGGAAAATGGTAAGCCTTCAGAAATGAAATAATGAGAGTTCAGAGAAAGTATATTCCTGTCAGGGTGAAAGGGAAGGCTGGTAGGTATAGGAAATGCTATAAAAAATTGAAGGTTTGGTTAAGAAAAATAAGTAAACAAATGTCAGGCATGGGTAGGTTAGATCGAGTGAATCCTTAAAAGAGTATAAAGGCAGAAGTAGTATACATAAGAGGGAAATCAGGAGGGCAAAAAGGGAACATGAGATAGCTTTGGCAAATAGAATTAAGGAGAATCCAAAGGGTTTTTACAAATACATTAAGGACAAAAGGATAACTAGGGAGAGAATAGGGCCCCACAAAGATCAGCAAGATGGCCTGTGTGTGGAGTCGCAGGAGATGGGGGAGATGCTAAACAAGTATTTTGCATCAGTGTTTACTGTGGTAAAGGACATGGAAGACATAGAATATAGGGAAATAGATGGTGACATCTTGCAAAATGTCCATTCTACTGAGGAGAAAGAGCTGGAGGTTTTGAAACATATAAAGGTGGATAAATCCCCAAGACCTGACCAAGTGTACCCTAGAATTCTGTGAGAGAGACAGCCCTTGACATCGAGGCTGCATTTGGCGAGTGTGGTATCAGGGAGCCCTGGCAAAACTGGAATCAGTGGGTATCAGGGGTCAAACTCTGTCATGGTTAGTGTCATACCTGACACATAGGAAGATGATTGTGGTTGTTGGAGGTCAGTGGATGATTGTGTTGGAGATCAGTCATCTCATTGCCAGGACATCTCTGCAGGAGTTCCTCAGGGTAGTGTCCTAGGATTAACCATCATCAGCAGATTCATCAATAACCTTCCCTCCATCCTAAGGTCAGAAGTGGGGATGTTCGCAGACGGTTGCACAATGTTCAGCACCATTCGTGATTCCTCAGAACCTGAAGCAGTCAGTGTCCAAATGCAACAAGATCTGTACAATCTGTACAAGCCAGGCTTGGGCTAATAAGTGACAAGTAACATTCACAGCTCGCACAAATGTCAACCTATGACCATCACCAACAAAAGACAGGGAGAAGGTGAGGGCTGCAGATGCTGGAGATCAGAGCTGAAAAATGTGTTGCTGGAAAAGCGCAGCAGGTCAGGCAGCATCCAAGAAGCAGGAGAATCGACGTTTCGAGCATAAGCCCTTCTTCAGGAATGAGGAAGGTGTGCCAAGCAGGCTAAGATAAAAGGTAGGGAGGAGGGACTTGGGGGAGGGGGGTGTTGGGAGTGCGATAGGTGGAAGGAGGTTAAGGTGAGGGTGATAGGCCGGAGAGGTGGTGGGGGTGGAGAGGTTGGGAAGAAGATTGCAGGTCAAGAAGGCGGTGCTGAGTCCGAGGGTTGGGACTGAGATAAGGCGGGGGGAGGGGAAATGAGGAAGCTGGAGAAATCTGCATTCATTCCTTGTGGTTGGAGGGTTCCTAGGCGGAAGATGAGGCGCTCTTCCTCCAGGCGTCATGTTACCATGGTCTGGCAGTGGAGGAGGCCAAGGACCTGCATGTCCTTGGCGGAGTGCCACCGCCCCTTGAAATTCAATGGTGTTACTATCACTGAAACCCCCTCTATCAACATCCAGGAGTTACCAATGATCAGCAACTCAATTGGACTCACCACATGAACACAGTGGCTACAGAAACAGGTGAAAGTGAGGACTGCAGATGCTGGAGATTAGAGTCAAGATTAGGGTGGTGCTGAAAAAACACAGCAGGTCAGGCAGCATCTGAGGAGCAGGAAAATCGACATTTCAGACAAAAGCCCTTCATCAGGAATCGGGCAGGAGGGCTCGATGAAAGGCTCTTGCCCGAAACGTTGATCTTTCTGCCCCTCGGATGCTGCCTGACCTGCTGTGCTTTTCCAGCAACACTCTCTAATCTTGGCTACAGAACCAGGTCAGAGGCTAAGAATACTGTGGTGTGAGAAACTCACCTCCTGATCCCCAAAGTCTGTCCACCACCTACAAGACACAAGTCAGGAATGTGATGAAATACTCCCCAGGTGGCTGGATAAGTTCAGCTCCAACAACACTCAAGAAGCTTGACACCATCCAGGACAAAGCAGCCCCCTCAATTAGGTAAAAACAATGACTGCAGATGCTGGAAACCAGATTCTGGATTAGTGGTGCTGGAAGAGCACAGCAATTCAGGCAGCATCCAAGGAGCTTCTAAATCGACGTTTCAGGCAAAAGCCCTTCATCAGGAATAAAGGCAGTAAGCCTGGCTTTAGAAGCTCCTTGGATGCTGCTTGAACTGCTGCGCTCTTCCAGCACCACTAATCCAGAGCCCCCTCAATTAGCACTGTATTCACAAGCATCCACTCCCTCCACCACCAAACGCTCAGTAGCAGCAATATGTACTATCTACATGATGCACTGCAGAAATTCACCAAAGATCCTCAGACAGCACCTTCCAGCCCATGATCTCTTCATTTTAGAAGAACAAGGCAGCAGATATATGGGAACACCATCACATTCAAGTTCCTCTCTGAGCCACTCACTAACCTGACTTGGAAATATATTGCTATTCTTTCACTATTGCTGGGTCAAAATCCTGGAATTCCCTCCCTAATGGCATTATGGGTCAACCCACAGCAGGTGGACTACAGCGGTTCAAGAAGGTAGCTCACCCCCATCTTCTCAAGGGCAACTAGGGATGGGCAATAAATATTGGACCCAGCCAACAATGCCCACATCCCACAAAAAATGAATAGAAAAAAGAAGTCAGCACCATTCCACCTGAGAATCAGGAACAATAGGTCTCACATGACTGAGTACCTGGCAATTTTTTTATGATTATTCCAATTTATCTTAAAGTACAGTTGGACTTTTTAATCCTATTTAATTGATCACAATAATGATGTGATTTAAATTGTAGGATAGTGTTTTTAAATTATCAACATGAACTGCATCAAGCACAAAAACATGTTCAGCTTTTGATGATGGAGTCAGCTGCTTCTACTAACATTTAAATCCAGTCTGAAACAACTTCATGATTGGAGGTATAGTGATGTATACCTGCACTGCTTGGAACCATAATCTTAGCATTCACCTTGTTAAACAGCGGTCATAGTACAGAGGAATAGTTGTACCAATGTTTATAGTCTGAGAGAATAGAGTGAATTTGTCACACTCCGGATTATAATCAATGTCAGTTCCATAAGTGGACATGATCGATGACATTTCACTCTGCCTTCTGTTGCTAATACTCCTCCCCAAGTCAAACTTCTTGGAAACACATGGGCATTGTCTTGATATCAATCATATTTTGAAGGAAGCTGGTTGAATTTCAGAAAGAACAAAGATATTTTAATGATAATAATTCACAAAAGTTCTTTGTCCAAGTTCAGATTCAGCAAAAACCAAAATGAAATTCATAGCCAAAGTAATAAAAGAAGCTTGGCCTGAAATTGTTTGCTTTGTTTGTTTTGTGCTAAAGTGAATGGTTCTTACATAGAATTGTTTCTCAGATTCACCAGAGTTACACATCTGCTTCAGGTAAATGATTAATTACAACAGCAGGTGAAGATTGTAAGGGATAAGGATTAGTGATGCTGATCCACAAACTGTTCTATTTGCATTAAGGTTACACCTTCCTTTGTTCTGTACCTTTAAAAAAGAGAGTAATTCACCTGCGTGACCAGTCGAACAAGACGTGGCTGAGTTTCCAAGGGAAGAATGTTGACAGACTGTACCTGTCACTTTAGATTTGATGATGCCATTAGAAGGATAACACGACAGATATATGTTTTGTGAGTTGACTTCATTCTATTTTCATTGAGGAATTGTACAAATTACATCACCAATTTTTATTTTACTCTTTGATTCCTTACTCTTTAAGGCCTAGTTTATCTAGTTTACCATAGTTTATCACAGCATAAAGAGTTCTACATGTATTGTTATGAAATTTTGCTTTGCCAGTAATTTTCTTAGAACCTATAAAAGTAAAATAACAAAATAAAGAAGTAACAAAGAGGATTGATGAGGGCAGAGCTGTGGACGTGATCTATATGGACTTCAGTAAGGTGTTCAACAAGGTTCCACATGGAAGACTGGTGAGCAAGGTTAGATCTCATGGAATAAAGGGAGAACTAGCCATTTGACAATAGACAATAGGTGCAGGAGTAGGCCATTCTCCCCTTCGAGCCTGCACCACCATTCAATATGATCATGGCTGATCATCCTTAATCAGTATCCTGTTCCTGCCTTATCTCCATAACCCTTGATTCCACTATCCTTGAGAGGTCTATCCAACTCTTTCTTAAATGAATCCAGAGACTGGGCCTCCACTGCCCTCTGGGGCAGAGCATTCCACACAGCCACCACTCTCTGGGTGAAGAAGTTTCTCCTCATCTCTGTCCTAAATGATCTACCCCGTATTTTTAAGCTGTGTCCTCTGGTTCGGCACTCACCCATCAGCGGAAACATGTTTCCTGCCTCCAGAGTGTCCAATCCTTTAATAATCTTATATGTCTCATTCAGATCCCCTCTCAGCCTTGAAATGTGTTGCTGGAAAAGCGCAGCAGGTCAGGCAGCATCCAAGGAACAGGAGAATCGACGTTTCGGGCATAAGCCCTTCTTCAGGAATGAGGGAAGTGTGCCCAGCACTCTCCGCCTCCACCCCACTCCGGCCTATCACCCTCACCTTGACCTCCTTCCACCTATCGCATTTCCAACGACCCTCCCCCAAGTCCTTCCTCCCTACCTTTTATCTTAGCCTGCTGGGCACACTTTCCTCATTCCTGAAGAAGGGCTTATGCCCGAAACGTCGATTCTCCTGTTCCTTGGATGCTGCCTGACCTGCTGCGCTTTTCCAGCAACACATTTTCAGCTCTGATCTTCAGCATCTGCAGTCCTCACTTTCTCCCCTCTCAGTCTTCTAAACTCAAGGGTATACAAGCCCAGTCACTCTAGTCTTTCAGCGTAAGGTAGTCCCGCCATTCCAGGAATTGACTTCGTGAACCTACGCTGCACTCCCTCAATAGCCGGAATGTCTCACCAGGGCCCTGTAGAGCTGCAGAAGAACCTCTTTGCTTCTATACTCAATCCCTCTTGTTATGAAGGCCAGCATGCTATTAGCCTTCTTCACTACCTGCTATACCTGCATGCTTATCTTCATTGACTGGTGTACAAGAACACCCAGATCTCTCTGTACTGCCCCTTTACCTAAATTGATTCATTTAGGTAGTAATCTGCCTTCCTGTTCTTGCCACCAAAGTGGATAACCATACACTTATCCACATTAAACTGCATCTGTCATGCATCTGACCACTCACCTAACCTGTCCAGGTCACCCTGTAATCTCCTAACATCCTCCTCACATTTTACCCTGCCACCCAGCTTAGTATGATCAGTAAATTTGCTAATGTTATTATTAATACCATCTTCTATATCATTAATTATTTGGATACAGAACTGGCTCAAAGGTAGAACACAGAGGGTGGTGGTGGAGGATTGTTTTTCAGACTGGAGGCCTGTGACCAGTGGAGTGCCACAAGGATCAGTGCTGGGTCCACTACATTTGGTCATGTGAACATAGTGGGTATAGTTAGTAGGTTTGCAAATGACACCAAAATTGGAGGTGGAGTGGACAGTGATGAGGGTTACCTCAGATTACAACAGAATCTTGACCAGAGGAGCCAATAGGCTGAGAAGTGACAGATTGGGTTTAATTTAGATAAATGCAAGGTGTTGCATTTTGAGAAAGCAAATCTTAGCAGGACTTTTATTCTTAATAGTAAGGTCCTAGGGAGTGTTGCTGAACAAAGACCTTGGAGTGCAGGTTCATAGCTCCTTGAAAGTGGAGTCGCAGGTAGATAGGACAGTGAAGAAGGCGTTTGATATGCTTTGCTTTATTGGTCAGAGTATTGAGTCCAGGAATTGGTCAGTCATGTTGGATATTAGTTACGCCACTTTTAGGATATTCCATGCAATTTTGGTCTCCTTCCTATTAGAAGGATGTTGTGAAACTTGAAAGGGTTCAGAAAAGATTTACAAGGATATTGCCAGGGTTGGAGGATTTGAGCTATAGGGAGAGGCTGAACAGGCTGGGGCTGTTTTCCCTGGAGCTTCGGAGGCTGAGGGGTGACCTTATAGAGGTTTATAAAGTCATGAGGGGCATGGACAAAGTCTTTTCCCTGGGGTGGGGAGTCCAGACCTAGAGGGCATAGGTTTAGGGTGAGAGGGGAAAGATATAAAAGAGACCTAAGGGGCAACTTTTTCACACAGAGGATGGTACGTGTATGGAATGAGCTTCCAGAGGAAGTGGATTAGGTTAGATTTCCTACAGTGTGGAAGCAGGCCCTTTGGCCCAACCAGTCCACACCTACCCTCCGAAGACTAACCCACCCAGACCTATTTCCCTATGACTAACATACCTAACACTGCGGGAAATTTAGCATTGCCAGTTCACCTGACCTGCTCATCTTTGGACTGTGGGCAGAAACCGAAGCACCCTGAGGAAACCCACGCAGACACAAGGAGAATGTGCAAACTCCACAAAGACAGTCTCCCAAGGCTGGAATCGAACCTGGGACCCTGACACTGTGAGGCAGCAGTGCTAACCACTGTGCCATCATGCCACCCTGTGTGATGGAGGCTGGTACAATTGCAACATTTAAAAGGCATCTGGATGGATATATGAATAGGAAGGGTTTGGAGGAATATGGGCCGGGTGCTGGCAGGTGGGACTAGATTGGATTGGGATATCTGGTCGGCATGGATGGGTTTGACTGAAGGGTCTGTTTCCGTGCTGTACACATCTGTGACTCTCTAACTCTAAACTTATTTGTTCTTTATGAGATTGTGCTGTTAGCAACATTTCTAGTGCTTTTTCCAAAATAAGGTCTGACCCTGCACAAAAAGAAATTTCATTTGAAAAACAAATACTTTGAACAAATTCTGAACAACACGATGAAGGCAGAATAAAGGATGCCTTATACACCATATTGTCCATCTGTTTGACCACACAATACAAACACGAGAAACAGAAACAATCAGCCCTTCAAGCTTGTCCTACCATTCTCTAAGATCATGGCTGATCTGCCCCAGAGTTCAACCCCTCTTTGATGCCAGCTCCTTATAGTCGCCCCCGATCTTTCAAATACTTCCAGTGATCCAGTCTCCATAATTCTAACACTCACTACCATCCAGCATGAAGAACTCCTTCACATCTCAGGAATTCAACTAATTCTCTTCCATAGAGGCAACAAAGTAAGGAGCTCACCTAAGGAAACAACATCTTCACAGTATCCCAGAATATAATTTTAAATGACTGTTGTGTTCCATAGCAAACTACTTGAAATCCCTTGGGTCACTTACATTGCCAGAGCCTCCAGGACTATGGAGCAGAAGCTGGAAATTGGGGATAGTTCAGGCAGTTCCTGGTTGAGCAGTGCAGATGTGATGAGCTGAAAGTCCTCCTCCTGTGCTATAAACATCCACACATCTATGAAAACGGCAGGATGTTTTGTTAATAATCAAGACGCAAACAGAGAGAATGTGTAATCAACCATAAAGTTGTGTCTCAAGTACTGAGTTCATCAAGAAATATTATTCTCCTTGACAGTTTCAGCCATTGGGAATCTTATATGGTTGGAGGTGTTTTTTTCAGTTGATTTAACTTTTTGTTTCCTTTCCTTAAAGGGCATCGAAATGTCTGGTATGGTTGTGAGTTACAGGTTTTATTTTTATACCTCATCTGACAACAGTACATTCTGACCGAAAACTTGCAATAATGTTCTCTCTTGCTCTTTGTTGTGTTGTCAGATTTCATTTAAGTTGATTTAATTTTACATTTTATATGGTGCCAATCCATTGAAAGAATACACACGCATAACAAAAAGTTATCAACTCGGAGAATGTTACAACTATGGATCAGGTCACACATTGCCAGTGGAGAAAGAAACAACCAACCAGATGGCTGTTCATCTTCCTGGAGGGTACTGGAAGTTGGGAAAACTCTAAACTTGACCCACCTACTTCAGGAAAAATCCCAGAGAGAAAAACAGACAAAAAGAAAATAATATTTAGAAATGAATGCACTGGAGTTCCATTTGGAGGTGTCCAACTCCCATCTGGGAACAGTCTGTCTCATTCACCAGTTTATTGCGTTTTGTTTTCCTTTTGTGTTCTCAGGTACAGCAACCTCCACTTGGACCACCCCACCCTGGAAAGAGTTCAGAGGCAGCTCCAGGACACCAAGCCGAGCTGTTTACAAACCCCAGTTTGGAGACCTGCTACATCATCCCAGTTAATAAAAAGAGGGAAGCCCTCCAACTCTCACTATCCTCCCATTCCCTCACCCTCAGTTTCCACACACTCACCTACCCTATCCATGCCATCTCACCATTTCACCTCCCCCGCCCCCTTCCCATTGCTCTTTATATTCTCCAGATCACTTTCATGTTTATTTACCCATTGGATACAACGATTGTGAATCTCATTCTGTTATTTTGTCTGGAATTGTTTGCAAAAAAAGTCTGGGCTACTGGCCAAATATGGAAATCATGGTGGAGGGGGGGAGGGTGGTGGGGTTCATTCACATTGCAGATGTGTCTTCCTGATTTTACCTGATTCTTGTTGTTGTCTGACAATGAATCTCTAGGAACTGGTAACTTCGGTTTTGAACTGGGTTGGTAATCTCTGAGCAATCCAGCTCTTCATTCACCACCAGTTCATGAAGCAGTTGAACCAACAAACTGTTTGACTGAAATAGTCAGCAGACCTTGGCTCTGATTTGCCCCAAGTACAGACACACATTGTATTTTAGGTAATGATGACACCATTCTGATGATTTGATTGTACATTCCAATGCATGTTTCTTAAAATCAGACCGGTGATCTGGATAGGTATATGAATAGGAAAAGTTTAGAAGTGTTTGGGCCAATGGGACTGGGTCAGTTTGAGATGTCTGACCTCTTGGACAAGTTGGATCAAAGGGTCTGTTTCTGCATTGTATGACCCCATAGCTAATTCCTGTTCCCCTGGTGGATTTAGGCATCTTCTTCAGGGTGACCTCTTTCTCTTCCAATCTGGGATCAGTCTTGCATCATAAAACTGCCTTACTGTGACATTGTGAGCTAGCAAATATTTTCATTTGTATCTTGAAAAGAACCAGCTAGTTACCTGAGCAGCGCTCCGAAAGCTTGTACTTCCAAATAAACTTGTTGGACTACTAACTGGTGTTGTGTGATTTTTAACAGTACACATGAAGAAGATCATACCTTTCTGGGGTACAGAATTAATATTGACTGCTGTTATAAGTAGAACAATTTGTAGCTGAAATGGTGGGTGGCAACTCAAACTACGTCCATGTGAAAGTATGACTTTTGACGTGGCAAAAAATGAGACGATCTTGGATAATGATTCAACTTATTTATCAAAATCAATGGTGGATTGTGAATACGTTGGGAACTGCTGAATTATTTGTATAATTGAAATGTGAACATATATTTAAATTCTAATTGTTTTTTCCCCTGTTACAGCATAGCATTGATAAATTTATTTCAAAGCCCTTCAACATCCATATTGTGATCAGTCTTTTCTGTCAGATCATTGGGAATTAATCTTTAACCTTGAAACATCTTGCTGACATGTCAACAGTCATCAGTTTCCCATGGCCATTAATTGCCCATCATCCATTTATTTGATATATGTGATTGGTGCTCATATCGATGAAACTGTGGGAAGCATTTGTAAGATGTTTGTACAGAAAACACATTTCAGAACAATCGAACTTTATAAAAAAGAAAATCTGAAGTAGAAATTGAGATTAGGCTTGCGAGATAATCTTTGATTAAGTCAACGTAAGTCAATATATTCATAGCCTATATGTCATAATAATTGAGCCAATTGTACAGGGGAACAGGAGAAGGTATTATAAAAAGATTCATTAAATGATCACTTCAGTCTGTATTTGTACACGTATTGCTCGTTAGTTCCTCTTTTGGTTTTCACTATGCTATATCATGGCTGCCAATTCAAGTTAATCACCTTTCATCTCAACCATCATTTTGAATTTTCCAGCTGTTTGTACGGCCTGCTGTTGATGCTCTCCAGTGGTTTGGCACCAATCCACATCAGCAGGCTTCTCCTGACTCTGTGTTCTTTCATATGCAATGGGTCCTGCAGTTTCAATTGTACATTCTGCTCCAAAGGAAGAGAACTTCCCTCCGAAGCACTCCAGGCTAGATTTGTCAATAAACCTTGAAAAAGCAGAAGTTGAATTATGAGACAACAATCACAACTTAATGGGCGAAATACTGAGGGTTGCAAGGTGCAAAATGTATCCTGACATCAATGTCTAGCACCAAGAATGGCTTGGCAGCAGGACGACTGATTGCGCTGGTTGAGTCCTAAAGGACATAGCTGCTAGACTGGGTCTGCGGTACGTGGTGAGGGAACCAACAAGAGGGAAGAATATACTTGACCTCATCCTTACCAATCTGTCATCTGCAGATGCCTCTATCCATCACAGTATCAGTAAGAGTGACCACAGCACAGTCCTTGTGGAGACAAAGTCTTGCTTCACATTGAAAATAACTTCCACCATTCTGTGTGGCACTATCACCGTGCTAAATGGGACAGACTTCAAGCATATCTAGCAACTCAAGACTGTGCATCCATGAGGTGCTGTGGGCCATGAGGTGCTGCTGGAGTAAGCGAAACAAGGCTGCTGTTTTCATCCCCCAACCCCTGCCAGTGAAGGAAGCTTTCCTCTGCAGTGTGACAGGATCATAGCAAATGGCACCCATTCTATAAAAAAAATGGTGCCATGCATGGTCAATAATGCAAGATACAGAACAAACAAATGGATCTCAAAATAGTTCAAATAAAAATCACTGAAAATAAACAAGAGATGTGTCAGTGGTGAGTGATTAATGAGAAAAATTAATCTGTTCTTTCCCCCTGCTGTATTTACAAAAAACCATTAGTATTTTCTCCATGATTTCAACTTAAATCAATGGCATTAACAGAGATGTGGAGATAGGATTTGTCTTAGACATCCAATTAAAATACAACATTTGGGGAATGATCTATTTAATGATGACATTCATAATTCTCCTACATTTCTTAATCAACATATCCCTAAAAGCTTTAAAGTTCCAGCTAATTTAACAGTAAAAGGAAACATTTATTATCAAGTCAAACGTTATGAACCAAAACTGAATTGACTATTTGTAGCTGACTGTTAAGTTGGTTTATTGGCAAAAGTAAATTCTGTCATTTAGCTTAAAATCCTTTGCACACAGATATTGCAGAACCAGCTATGGTCATCCTGGAATAGTAACTACTTTATAAACATTTATCATCTTGTCAAATGTCAAGACTATGTAACCTTTTGCAATATTGCAATGGGACTTCAAATAAAATTGGAATAAAAACGGATACATCTTATAATAAACTCTTTCTGTAGCATCAATTTCTTTTTCTCTCTTCTGTTGTCCCCACACTGACAGCTTATTTAGCCTAGAAGCCCAATGAAGGAACATGAGTCAATTATCTAGTGGGATTGTTCATTCCATAACTTCATGCATTGTGTCTGAATTGCCTTGTTTGAAGAAATAAGGCAGAGGCTTCAGTCTAAGCCTTCTGGAAATTTAGAAAGCCAATAGAAAGGAGCTATTAGTCACCTGAACAAACTGAAAAACTGGATTGTAATAAGAAATGGCAGCATGATTCATGTAGAGGAGCTAAACAGGCAAAGGGGCAATCAAAGGGGCAATCAATTCAGATATTCAGAAAGTAGAACCTTCCATTTCTTTACAAACATTTGGAAGTACAATAATTGTTGTACCCAACCTTTGTGATGGGGGAAATTGTTATTGTCTATAATCATGGATGGGCTAACTGAACACCTTGAAAATTTTCAGTTAGTCAGGGAGAGCCAGAATCGATTATGACAGGTAGGTCATTCCTGATGAACCTTATTGAAACTTCTGAAGAGGTGATGAAGGTAGTGGACTGGGTAATTTGTTTAGATATTGTTTATATGGACTTACAGAAGACATTTGATGAAGAGCCCTAAAAGAGAGTTAACTAAGATAGAAGCCCACAGAATAGAGGGCAAATTACTGATAAGGTTGGGAAATTGGTTGAGTGGTAGGTGACAGAAAGTAGAGTCCCACAGGGATCTGTGTTTGGGCCTCAATTGTTCACATTATTTAGTAATGGTTTGGATAATGGCATGGTAAGTCATATATCCAAATTTTCTGATGACACAAAAGTTAGGCGGCATTGTAAACAGTGTAGGTGATAACAGGAAGTTACAAAGAGATAACGATAAACTAAATAAATGGAAAGAAACTGAAGGAGATAGAGTTTAATTTAAGCAAGTGAGAAGTTATCCAATTTGGATTGAAGAAAAATAGACCAGGATACTATCTAAATGGTATGAAGTTAAATACGGTGGATGTCCAAAGAGTCTTGAAGGTTCAGGTGCATTAGATCTTTACAATGTCACAAAGAGGTGCAGGAAATAATCAGGAATGCTGATGGAAATCATTGTATCTCAACGAGTGGATTACAATGATACAGGAGTTAAGCCTGAATTATACAAAACATGGTTAGACTCTACTTGGAATATCTGTGGTCAGATCTGGGCACCATACCTTGGGAAGGTTAGGTTTGCTTTGGACGGAGCACAATGTAAGATTACAAGAATGACAGCTGAATTTCAGGAGTTAGGTTTGAGGAGAGATTATACATATCAAGTCATTTCTGTCTAGAATTCAGAAAATTAAGGGATGATCTGGTTGAAGTTTTCAAAATATTACCAAAAGAAAGACACTGTAGGCAAAGCTAAACTATTTCCACTTTTTGGGGATTCTGGAAGTAGGGGCATATTCTGAGAATTACGACCAGACCATTCAGGAGAATTGTTAGGAAGAACTTCTGCACACAAAGGATAGTAAATGTTTGGAACTCTCTTCCACAAATGGCAGTTAATGCAGGATCAATTGTTAATTTTAAATTTGAGATAGAAGAAAACTTTTTGTTAAGCAAAAGGATTGAGAGGTATGGGTCAAAGGCAGGTATATTAATTTACTTGAGTTTAACTTAGATAAATTTAATTTAGATAAATGGGGGGTGTTGCATTTTGGGAAAGTAGGTATTAGCGAGACTTATACACTTAATGGTAATGTCCGAGGGAGCGTTGCTGAACAAAGGGAACTTGGAGTGCAGGTTCATAGCTCCTTGAAAGTAGAGTCGCAGGTAGATAGGATAGTAAAGGTAGTGTTTGGTATGCTTTCCTTTATTGGTCAGAGTATTGAGTACAGGAGTTGGGAGGTCATGTTGTGGCTTTATAAGACATTGGTTAGGCCACTGTTGGAATGTTGCAACTAATTCTGGTCTCCTTCCTATCGGAAATGTGTTGTGAAACTTGAAAGAGTTCAGAAAAGATTGACAAAGATCTCCGCTATCAGGATTCATAGCAGAAGCAGTAATGCAAAGACTAGAACAAACAGCCCTACCAACCATCAAACCAAAAATCTGGGTCCCCTACATAGATGACACCTTTGCAATCACAAAACAAAACAAGATAGAAGAGACATTTAACATCATCAACAACACCCTCACAGGCATAAAGTTCACCAAGGAGGAAGAAACTGACAACAAACTCGCATTCCTGGACGTCACAGTCGAAAGAAAGGACAACGGAGAACTACAAACCTGCGTATACAGAAAACCGACAAACACTGACCAAATACTTAACTACACCAGCAACCATCCCAACACACACAAACAAAGCTGTATCAAAGCACTATTCCAACGAGCCACCACACACTACAGCACAGACGAACTTCGGAAAACAGAGGAGAACCACCTATACAACGTATTCAAGAAGAACGGATACTCAAAAAATACAGTCCGCAGATTCCTCAAGAACAAACCACGACAAGCAGACCAAACACAGCCAGAAACCCTAACCACCTTACCACACATCAAAGAAGTCTCAGAAATGACAGACAGACTACTGAGACCCCTCGGAATTCTAGTAGCACACAAACCCACCAACACTCTCAAACAAAAACTAACAAACTTAAAAAACCCAGTGCAACCCATGGACAAAACCAACGTCATCTACAAAATTCCATGCAAGGACTGCCACAAACACTACGTAGGACAAACAGGAAGAAAGTTAGCCACTAGGATACACGAACACCAGCTAGCCACAAAAAGACACGACCCTCTCTCCCTCGTAGCCCTACACACGGATGAAAAAAACCACCATTTCGACTGGGACAACACATCTATCCTGGGACAAGCTAAGCAAATATCTGCCACAGATTCACCTGCACCTCCACACACATCATCTATTGCATCCTCTGCACCCGATGTGGCCTCCTCTATATTGGGGAGACAGGCCGGCTACTTGCGGAGCGTTTCAGAGAACACCTCTGGGACACCCGGACCAACCAACCCAACCACCCTGTAGCTCAACATTTCAATTCCCCCTCCCACTCCACCAAGGATATGCAGGTCTTTGGACTCCTCCATCGTCAGACCACAACAAAACGACGGTTGGAGGAAGAACGCCTCATCTTCCGCCTAGGAACCCTCCAACCACAAGGGATGAACTCGGATTTCACCAGTTTCCTCATTTCCCCTCCCCCCACCCTGTCTCAGTCAAATCCATCGAATTCAGCACCGCCTTCCTAACCTGCAATCTTCTTCCCGACCTCTCCGCCCCCACCCCAGTCTGACCTATCACCCTCACCTTGACCTCTTTCCACCTATCACATTTCCGACACCCCTACCCCAAGTCCCTCCTCCCTACCTTTTATCTTAGCCTGCTGGACAAACTTTCCTCATTCCTGAAGAAGGGCTTATGCCCGAAACGTCGATTCTCCTGTTCCCTGGATGCTGCCTGACCTGCTGCGCTTTTCCAGCAACACATTTCCAGCTCTGATCTCCAGCATCTGCAGACCTCACTTTCTCCTCAAGCTAAGCAAAGACATGCCAGAGAATTCCTAGAGGCCTGGCACTCCAACCACAACGCCATAAACAAACACATAGATATAGACATCATCTATCAATCCCTCAGAAAATGAACAGGAAATGACATCACCACAAACCCCAGGAACCCCATCCAGGAGAAAGATATAAATAGAAAGCAGGAGACAACAACTTCGCTTCACTTGGAGGTCGCCACTGATGATATTACCTAACCAGGTAATGAAACGTCTGGATATCAAACCTACACCCTAAATTTACAAGGATGTTGCCAGGGTTGGAAGATTTGAGCTATAGGGAGAGATTGAATAGGCTGGGGCTGTTTTCTCTGGAGCATTGGAGGCTGAGGGGTGACCTTATAGAGGCTTATAAAATCATGAGGGACATGGATAGGATATATAGACAAAGTCTTTTCCTTGGGGTGGGGGAGTCCAGAACTAAAGGGCATAGGCTTAGGGTGAGAGGGGAAAGATATAAAAGAGACCTAAGGGGAAACCTTTTCACGCAGAGGATGGTATGTGTATGGAATGAGTTGCCAGAGGAAGTGGTGGAGGCTGGTTCAATTTCAACATTTAAAAGGCATTTGGATGGGTACATGAATAGGAAGGGTTTGGAGGGATATGGGCAGGGTGCTAGCAGATGGGACTAGATTGGGTTGGGATATCTGGTCAGCATGGATGGGTTGGACCGAAGAATCTGTTTCCGTGCTGTGCATCTCTATGACTCTAAATGGAGTAAGGCCAAAGATCACACACCATGTCCGTCTACGTGCCCTTTATTTGCTATTCGAACGGAGGATGAAGAGAAGAACATAAAAAGCCGGAGCAGATTAAGAATCCTCTACACTGTTTCAGTTGTCCATCCAGCTTTCCCAGTAACATCGGTTTCGGGCATTAAAATGATTTTGTCAGGAAGAATTAATAACTGGCAATTAGTTTTTGTTTTGGATGACACAGCAATGTGTGGTGGAGTTATCCATTACACTTAACTCATGTTTTATCTGAACTGTCATAAACTCAGCCAGGATCAGATGCCATTTGTCTTATCATACTGGCGTACTTCACGCTGACATTGGCTATAAACGTTGAACAATTTGTTATGGTTTACTCATTTTATTGAACAGAGCATCAATATCTCAACGGTAAGTAACAAGAGGGCAACAAAAATTTGAATCCAATAGACAGCTAACCGTCCTGAACACACTTTGTGTTTTCAGACTTAATGGTTGTAATTGAATAGCAACGATTATAGAGAGATGTAACAGCTATCATTTGTAACTTCGTGAACCAGACTTTGTTATGACATTAGTGGTCATGAAATTGACACCTTGATGACACTAACACTGCAGTAATCCTGTTACTGATGTTCTTGCTAATACTAATCCCAGTTTTTAAATTTAAATGTATTTAATTAATGTACAAACAACAAGTGAATTCCCTGACTGCCATGATGGAGTTGTGAGCTCACATCTTGTACATCATTGCTGTGGGTTACTAATCCAATTACTTGGTCATAATACTAATGTTTCTCTTCTTCCAAAAGTTATTAACAAGCAGATTCCATGAAATGCTGAATTAGCCCTTTCACCATCTTTCACCCTTCCCGGATCATTCTTTACGGCAAATAAGGACTTTTCTTTTTTGAAATTATTTACTTCTCAGCAACAAATGAAATCTTTTCATTTTTGTTTGCTGATGGAATGTGGACATTACAGGCCATGCCAGTATTTATTGTCCATCCCCAATCGCCCCTTCATCTGAATGGATTTCTGGGTCATTTGAGAGGGCAGTTCAGGCTCAGCTAGATGAGTGTGGGTTTGGAGTCCTATGTAGACCAGAGGCAGATGACTGATTTCTTCACTAAAGGAAATTACTGACCCAGATGTGTTTCAAAAACCATCCACATATTAAATTGTCGCCATTAGGAGAATTCAAGTGTCCCCGTCTATCACAGCGGGATCCATTTGGATCTGAATGTACCAGACATGGTTCATAATTTTGCAGATGACACCAAAATTAGTGATGTATTAAACAGTGAAGATGTTTATCTAAGAGTACAATGGGATCGTGATCTACTAGGCCAGTGGGCTGAGGATTGGTAGATGGAGTTTAATTTAGATAATGCAAGGTGTTGCATTTTGGTAAGACAAACCAAGGCAGGACTTTCACAGTTAATGATAGGGCCCTAGAGAGTGTTGTTGGACAGAGAGCCCTAGAGGTGCAGGTACACAATTCCTTGAATAACAGGCAGACAGAATGTGAAGAAAGCATTTGGTATGCTTGCCTTCATCAGTCGGCACATTTAGCATAGGAGTTGGGATGTTATATTCTGGCATTCGCAAGGCCAGATTTGGAACACTGTATATAATTCTGGTCATCCTGCTATAGAAAAGATGTTATTGGAAAGGTGCAAAAGAAAAGATTTACAAAGATATCATCAAGACGGAGGGTGTGAGTTGTAAGGAGAGGCTGGATAGGCTGAGATTTTTTTCCCCTGGATTGTAAGAAGGTTAAGGAATGACCTTATAGAGGTTTATAAAATCATGAGGACCAATTTAGTTGAGGAAACTGATCAGCATGGATGGGTTCGGTCAAAGGGTTTAAGTCTGTGCTGTATGACTATGACCCTATGTCTCTAAGCCCTTGTCCCAGAGCATTCGCATGGAGCACTGGATCATTAGTGTTATGAAGTTATTACTGCATCACTGTCTCCCTTCCAACATCCCAGTGTCAGCAAAGTTATTATTTAAAAATAAGATAAAATCCTTCTACAAAACCATTCTCAATATTTTCTATATAAATTTAAGGTAATTTGCAAACTCAAAAGTACGTTGAAAGTTGTTTAAAGAACTGCAGTTGAGACAAATAAATGTACAGAATTCAATCATAAAGCAGGAATTAAGGTCAATATGACAGAGTCTTAAATATGCTGAGAAAATACTACCTGTTTAATTATAATCTGATTTTATAAACATGGTTCACTGAAGCAGAGCTTCAGAGATAAAGTGAAGCCTTCAGAATTTCTTAGTCTATAAATATTGAATAAGAAAATGATACCAGAACCCAATTTGACTGTAATTCAGTGCTTTTTTTGTAAGAAACTGAATTAATTATGAGAGACTTTAATATCCCCACCCCCCCCTCCAATGGGCACTGTTTAGTTTGGAGTGATTCAGTGTAAAAATCAGGTGAGTCACGAGAAACAGACAGGATTGGAAAAGTAACACTGTCCCATCGTGGACACTCAAAGGAACAAGGCAAGTCTCTTCAGATGAATGTGGATTGTATTTGCTCCATCCCTTGATTTATTTTGAGGGGACATCTACTTCTTTAGAGTTTGAGTTGTCCTGTTATTCCAAATCTCCACTATCTTTAGTGACTAGGGATTTAAAATGAATTGTCCAACATGCTGAGGATATACAAACATTGAGGGGGTCTTGTAGGACAGTGGTAGTGTCCCTACCTATAATCAAGAGGCCCAGGTTCAAGTCCCACCCGCTGCAGAGGTTTTGCAATAATGTCTCTGAACGGGTGTATTTGAAAATATGCGTATAGCCACTGATGATTTTGTTGTGGAGCCTGTAGAAATCTGGAAAGGAAGATTAAAGCAAGTAGATGTTTGATTAATTTGGTCAAGTGTTTGGAAGGGAGGGGTAGTGCAAGTTTCAAAAGGTGCTGGATGTTAATTTTTGCAAATGACTTAAACTCTGGGGCACAGTTTTGAAATTTGTCCAGCGGCTAAAATTTCACTGTGTAATAAACAACGATGGCGAAAATGATAAACTTTAAAAGGAGGCTGATTGCTTAATGGAATGCATGGACATACTGAATTATCGTTTACCTTATTTTTGGCTCAAGGTCAATTTCATTGCATTTCACAGAGGGTTGTTATTGGAACAACTTGCCAATGCTGAGATATTGCAGAGTGGACCCGTCTCCCTGATGCTGCCTCCATCTTTAAAAGTGTATTACACTGCTGACAGGTTGTGTTGGTCTGGTTATAACCCACCCCTCCCACCCCAGGACAGGTTGTATGGGTCTGGAGCTGCCCTGTATGGTCCTTGACCTTTGCCCCTGGACATTGCAGATGGTGGGGCAGGGGGTGGGGGGGGGAGGAGTCACTGTCCCACTGTGAGGGCAGTGACCTGGAGCTCTGCTGGACGGGATGGTGCTGAGGTGGGACTTCCTCTTCCCCCGGACCAGCAGGGGAGACCCCAACACCAGACCCTGCCCAGCCTGCCCTGAGGTTACCCACCTCCCCCTCCCCCGGGTCAGTGCTGTCTCAGCGTCTGGGGGCATGCCCAGGGCTGTAAGCTGAAGGTCAATGACCTTCTCCACTCCCCAGGGTGAGTGCCACCATCTTCTCTCTGATACCTCCCCCTCCCTCTGTCTCTAATACTGTACCCACCTCCCACCGAGGCTCATGCTCTCCCACTCTCACTGTTACCTACAACATCCTCCCCTCCCCTCACTTTCACCTCCTCCTCAACCCCCGACACCACTAACCCTGCATGCCCTCTGTGGTCCCACTCACTCACTCAGGACACCTTCACCCCCCCCCCCCCCCCCCACCCCCACCCCACCCCGCACTGACAGTAATAGCTATGGCACCCACTTTCATTTCCATTAATACCTATCTCTCTCATAGTTCTCTGCTATTTATTAAGTCTGAGGAGATACGAACAGAAGTAGGCCATTCAGCCCCTCGTACCTGCTCTGCCACTCAATTAGATAATGGCTGATCTGTGACCTAACTCCATATTCCTGTCTTAGGCCTATAGCCTTTGATATTCTTGCTTATTAAAAATTTGTCTCAGATTTAAATCTGGTAGTTGAATTAGCATTGACTGCCATTTGAGGAAGAGAGTTCCAAACCTCCACTGCTCTTTGTGTGTAGAAATATTTTATATCATCTCTCCTGAATGCCCTGACCCCAGTTCTTAGACTATGCCCCTGACTCTAGAATCCTTAACCAGTGGAAATATTTTATTATTATCTACCTTGTTTTCCCTGTTAATATCCTGAAGACCTCTATTCTCTAGAATTTAGAAGGTAAGGGTGATCTAATTAAGGTCTAATTTGTCTCATCTCATCTCGTCTTCTAATGAAACCCCTGACATCCAGGTATCAGTCTTAGAAACCTGCATTGAACTCCCTCCTGAGGCAATAGGTCCTTCCTGAGTTATGGAGCCCAGATCTGCTCAGAGTTCCAAATGGCGTCTAACCATGTTTTTGTACACCTGTAACATAACATCTGTATCCCTATAGGCCAGCATTCCATTAGTTCTTGAATATTTTCTGCACCTGGTCATGGCATTGTAAAAATCTATGCACCTGCAGCCCCAAATCTCATTGGAAATCCACTGTATTTTACTTTGTGACTTCTTGGTCCAAAAGGGATACCCTCACAGCTGTTAAAATTTATCAGTATCTTGTTGTAATTGTGTGCGATCATAACCATTGTCTGCAGTGCTGCCCAATTTTGTGTCATCAGCTACTTTGGATATTTGATTTTTTAGGCTATTATCCAAGTTATTAATGATGATTGTGAATAATTGAGGCTCCAGGGCAGATTCATATAGGACACCATGATTCCTGTCCTACCAGTTTGATTACCTGCCATTAGTCTAACTCCATTTCCTGCCAATCAGTTTCCTATCAACATCAGTAATTTATCCTCAATTCTATGGGCTTTCATCTTAACTGACAATCTCGTGTGGGACTTTATCAAAAACCTTCCAGTAATCCATTGATTTATCTCTGTCCACCCCCCCACCTTTCTCACTTCTTCAAAAATCTCCAGTAGGTTTGTCCAGCACAGACTACCCTTCCCGAATCCATGTTAACTCTCCCTGATTAACTGAAACATTTTTTTAAAGGCGATCAGTTACCTCATCCTTGATTATTGTGACAATATTATGACTTTAAGAAGTGTATTTTGTCCTTTACTTTAATGAAGAGAGGTTGGGACAGAGGTGTAGAGCAGTCTGCACAAAGCCACTAAAGAAAACAGCTTGTGAGGCCTTATTTTTTCTGAAAGGTTGCAACAATATAAGCAGCCTGGATGGATGGGGTCCGAGCTCCCACAGAGCCAGGCTTTCAGCAAATCCAACAATTTGCCCAGCACAGGTGTCAGGTTGATTGGTCTGTAATTCCCTGGTTTCCCTCAGTTACCCTTTTTAAAAATGGGGGGACATGAGCAAATTTCCAATCCAGAGATACAGCCCCTGAATCCAGGGAACTCTAAAAGATTATGGTTAGGACATCAACAATGTGCTTTCCTATCTCCTTGAATACCCATGGATGGGACCGTCAGGTCCAGGAAATTTGTCACTCTTCAGTTCCATTAATTTCCACATTATTAAAGATTTGCTTAGGCCCTGTCCCCTGTTCTCTGTTAATAATTTTGGGGCTTCCAGTAGGGTACCCTCCTTTTCTACTGTGAATACTGAAGGGAGATAATTTTTCAGCATGGCTGCCATTTGCCCGTGGTTAAGATTAATATCCCCACTGTCAGCCTTCAGTGGGCCAAATAGTACTAATTGACCAGCCACTCTCCCTTACATAACTGTTAAATATTCTCATATTGTCTTTTATGTCCCTTGTAAGCATCCTTTCCTAATCCTTTGTCGCTGCTCTTAGAAGGCACTTTGTTGCCCTTTGTTAGCTATTTTTTTCATTTGTCCTCTAGCTGACTTTAAGATGTACTGGCTTTCAGCAGCCATGCCGTCTCCTCACTGACAAATTCGATGTAACATTGCTGCAACAACAACAGCAACAGAAAGGTGCATTTCTGTTGCACCTTAAAATTAACAAACACTTGCCAGGACACTTTGTAACACTGCAAATGAAGCTAAAATTTCAACAGCTACATGCATGTATATAGAAATGAAAGGCCCAATCTCACCAAAAAAGTCAACTAAGCATCATTTCCATTTGGTTTCATGAAGAGTTTCTGTCTCATTATCAAGGTTGTACGCCTTTACCACGCCCTGTTCATCTGATGCTAGGTGAAATCTACCACTCCTCATCAACTTCCCCTCCCATTCTGTCAAGGATATGAAGGTCCTTGCCCTCCTGCACCACACTCCCCTGGTCCTCACCTTCCACCCCAACAACCTCTGCATACAACACATCATCCTCTGCCACTTCCACCACCAAAGATATATTTCCCTCCCCACCCCTATCAGCGTTCCGGAAAGACCATTCTCTCTGCGACTCCCATGTCAGGTCCATACCCCCACCAGCCCACACCCCACTCCTGACACCCTTCCCTGCCTCCGCAGGAAGTGCAACACCTGCACCCACATCACTCACCTCACCTCCATCTAAGGCCCCAAGGGATCCTTTGACATCTGACAGAAATTTACCTGTACCTCTACCAATGTCATCTACTGCATCCGTTGCACCCGGTGTGGTCTCCTCTACATCGGGGAGACACGACGCCTTCTTGCGGATCATTCTAGAGAACATCTCTGGAACACCTGCCCCCACCAATCCCACCGCCCCGTGGCTGAACACTTCAACTCCCCCTCCCACTTTGTCAATGACATGCAGGTCCTGGGCCTCCTCCATCACCAAACTGTTACCACCCGTTGCCTGGAGGAGGAATATCTCCTATTCCACCTTGGAACCCTGTAACCACACAGGATAAAAATGGATTTCAACAGCTTCCTCATTTCCCCTCCCCCGACATGATCCCAGTTCCAAGCCTCCAACTTGGCACCACCCTCCAGACCTGTCCATCACTCCCCTCCTCTGACCTATCACTTTCTCCCTCCCCTTCATCCATCTATTGCTTTCCAAGCTGCCTTCCCCCCCCCCCCAACCCCAATCCCCTCCCATTTATCTCTCAGGCCCAACTCATAAGCCTCATTCCTGATGAAGGGTTTATACCCGAAATATCAATTCCCCTGCTCCTTGGATGCTGCCTGACCTGCTGTGTTTTTCCAGCACCACACTCTCGACTCTGATCTCCAGCATCTGCAGTCCTCACTTTCTCCTAGTACTCATTACTGCTGGGAAATCCTGGCATCCCTGATGCCAGCCATGCACCGAGTCAAGTACATGCAGTCAGGAATTAGTCAGAACTAAATGTGTATTTTTTCATAAAAGCCAAAAAAACTGTAGATGCTGTAAATCAGAAGCAAAAATAGAAATTGCTGGAAAAGATCAGCTGGTTTGGCAGCATCTGTAGACAGATATCAGAGTTAACATTTTAGTTTGAGTGACCCTTCCTCAGAACTGATGGTAGCTAGGAAAATGTTGGTTTATGTGCAGAAGATAGGGTGGGGAAAGAGGATAACAAGTAAATGATATGTTGCAATAGAGCCCAAAGAAAGAGAGGAGAACAGTTGGACAAACAAGGAAGTGGATAACGGTATAGTTGGGAGGGTGAATAGCTGTTAATGGGGGCTGTTAGTTGCTAACAATGGGTTGTGTATAATAGCTGACCATGTGGTAACAAGGCCTGGTGTGTGGGGTTGTGGTAAGGACATGGGAAGAGGTGGCTCAGACCCTAACATTGTTGAACTTGATATTGAGTCCAGAGCACTGTAGCGTTTCCAAGTGGAAAATGAGGTGCTGTTCTTCCAGCTTGGGCTGAGCTCCACAGGAGCACTGCAGCAAGTCTGAGTCACAGATGTTGGCCAGGAAACAGGGTGAGGTGTTAAAGTGACAGGCAACTGGGAGCCCAGCAGTTGTGTGTTCAGAACATAGATGTTGTGTGAAGCAATCACCCAGTCTACACTTCATTTCCCCAATGTTCAGGAGACAACATTGTGAGCAGCAACTGCAGTTAACAAGATTGACTGAACTGCAGGTAAGTGCAGGTAAGTGTATGTTTTCATGCTCATCATGGTGCTCCTGGTCTTACTGCATTTGGACATGTATTGTTTCAGTATCTGAGGAGATTTGAATGGTGCTGAACATTGTGCAATCATCGTGAACATTCCCCTTTCTGACCTTATGATGTTGGGAAGATTATTGATGAAGTAGCTGAAGATGGTTGGCTAACCTACCTTCAATAATCCCACTTCCTAGCATTTGGCTATAGCCTTGAATGTTATGACAGTTAATTTGCTTCTTTCTGTCTTGTCCTGTTCTATGACATTAAAATCTGTGGCATAACCACACCAATCACCATGTCCACAGACACATTTATGAAACTTTGCTAATGTCTTCATACTTTGCTTTTGAGAATTACCAGCACTCAGTGCTGCTAACAATAAATGGCATGACAAGAGCATCATGGTCTCGTGCTATAGGGGTCTTTGTAATCACCCAAAGGGCATCTGCTGGTGGGAGCCGAATGCTCTGGTTATGAAGTGCAAACCTTTCACCAATTTCCAGGTGAAAAGGCGATATCAACACAAAAATGCCTGGAGTTTTCAGCAGACAACACATTAGCTGATGGCAGTATGTCTCACCAGGCACCCATGCATGTTAATCCAAGGTGTTGTGCTCACAACAAACTTGACATTACTTTGGTGTTCTGTTGGTCACTGAAACGATAACATGTTCATCAGCAGTGACATGACAGGAAACAGTTGTCAGCAGCTCGAAGATAACTCTCACATCAAAGTCAGAAAGTTGTGGATTCATTTTGTTCGTTTGTGGACCTGAGAACAATCTCTGGGCTGACCTTTCAGTGACAGGATGTCCCATAAATGTTGCTGCATTTGGTAAAATGTGAGTGCTGATGTGAGAGTATATTAGGCTGGAAGAATTTGAATCTATTGTATGTGTCTCATCAGATACTTCCATTTACCAGAAAAAAAATGTAATGAAAAAGAAGAACTGCAGATGCTAAAGATCTGAAACAAGAACAAAAATTGGTGGAGAAGCTGGTCTGGCAGCATCTGTGGAGAGAGACAGAGTTAACATTCAAATCCAGTGACCCTTCTTCAGAATGAGAAACATGTGCCGTCCTTCAGAGGCACATTGCTTTGGTACACCCCCATTAAAATGCACCTTTCCTCCAAAATTCAGCTCCATACTCTGAGACCAAAGTCTCAGCTCCATCCTCTGTAACAAATCCTCACCTTCCTGATCCATAAACCACAATCAGTAAGAAAAGGCAACAACGCCTCTTCCACCATAATCCTCAACACCAATGCCCCACAAGACTATATACTCAGCCTCTTAGTATAGTCCTTATACACTCACAACTCTGTGACCAAATTTACCCCAACTCCATTTACAAATTTGCTTATGACACCACCATAGTGGGCCGGATCTCAAAGAACAATGAGGCAGAATACAGGAAGGAGATTGACAGTTTACTGAGATAGTGTAAAGATAATAAACTCTCCTGCAACGTCTGTAAAATGAAGGAGCTAATCGTGGACTTCAGGAAGCAGAGTGGAGGACACACCCATGTCTGTATCAATGGTGATGGTCCAGAGTTTCAAGATTCTAAGAGTAAATATCGCCAACAATCTATCCTGGTCCATCCACAACAACACTACAGTCAAGAAAACAAACCATCACATCTACCTCCTCAGAAGATTAAAAGGAAACACATTATATCCGTTATTACTCTTCCCAATTTTTATAGATACACCATAGAAAGCATCCTAGCTGGAAAGAATCACAGCTTGGTACAGCAACTGTTCTGCCCAGGACCATAAGAAACTACAGAGAGTTGTGAACACAGCCCACTCCACCACACAAACCAGCTTCCTGTCAATTGACTCCATTTACACTTCCCACTGCATCAGGAAAGCAGCAAACATCAGCAAAGGCTCTTCTCACCCCAGTTATACTCTCTTCTATTCTCTTCCATTGGGAAAAAGATACAAAAGTTTAAATACACGTATGAACAGATTCAAGAACAACTTCTTCCCCGCTGTTATAAGACTTATGAATGGACATCTTATATTAGGATTGATCTTCTCTCCACCCTCTCTGTAGCTGTAACTTTATGTACTGCATTCAGTTCTATCATCAGCAAGGAAGGAGTGGCATGATGGTTAGTGGTTAGCACTACTGACTCAATGCCAGGAACCTAGGTTCAATTCCACCCTTGGGCGGAATGTATGGAGTTTGCACATTCTCCCTGTGTCTGTGAGGGTTTCCTCCCACAGTCCAAAGATCTGCAGGTTAGGTGGATTGGCCATGCTAAATTGCACATAGTGTACAGGGATTTTTTTTATATTAGATTCACTACAGTGTGGAAACAGGCCCTTCAGCCCAACAGGTCCACACCAACCCTCCGAAGTGTATCCCACCCTGACCCATTTCCCTCTGACTAATGCACCTAACACTATGGGCAATTTAGCACGACCAATCCACCTGGCCTGCACATCTTTGGACTGTGGGATGAAATCGGAGCACCCGGAGAAAACCCACACAGACACAGGGAGAATGTGCAAACTCCACACAGTCAGTCGCCCGAGGCTGGACCAAACCTGGGTCCCTGGCGCTGTAGTGTTAACCTTTGAGCCACCATGCTACCCCCAATGTGCAGGCTGGGCAGATTAGACATGGCACATGCAGGGTTACAGGGATAGGGCAAGGAGGTGGGATGCTCTTCAGGGGTCAGTGAGAACTCAATGGGCTGAATGACCTGCTTCCACACTGTAGTGATTCTATCCTGATATATTTCTGCAAGATATGGTTTGTCTGGATAGCACAGAACACAACACTGTTCACTGTATCTTGATACATGTGACAATAATAAATCAGATCAAAATCCTCCACAGCTTTTCAGAACTAAACAGAGATTGGTGTCAGCTAAAAATTGTGAGCAATTCATTTACTTTACCTGCCAGACACCATCCAAGCTTCCCCGTTGTGCAGATTTCTGCTTTAATGGATTTCTTCAGCGCTTGCTTGTTTAAGTCAAGCTCTTTGTTTCTCCTGGGCTGGGGGGTACACACCTCCCACAAATTCCATTGCAGCATCCAGTATTGCCCAAACTTTGGGCTGCTAGTGTATGCCAGCCTGTGGCAGGGACCCAGAGATGGGAATGATAAGAAGGTATAATGTATGTGACAATGCACTGGAATTGAATTGAGATTTTCTATGGGAGATATCGTATTCACTAGGTCCAGTCTCTGAAGTTGATGCTTGGTTACTTTTGACAAAAATTCCAATAGAATAGATGCCTGTTTTCACTTTGATTGAGAATAGCTTGCCAGCTATCTACTGGCACCGAAGTGTCATCCGAATCCTAGTGATGAGATTTCACTAACAGAAGGAAGTGTGGATGAGCATTGTTAATAAGTGAAAATGAAATGTAGAGAAATATAACTGAGTTTGGATATCTCCACAGAGAATATAAAAGGTACTGAGAGAAATAGTAAATTAATTTTAAGATTAGGTTCGCATCACGTCAGTGAATGGGAATCTTTATCACTCAATTACAACATAGTAATTAGATTATATTATGACGTGACAAAGCAAGTAAAGTAGAATGACTGATATCTCTACTGCAGCATCACACAATAGCTTTCATTTTTTAAGGCAGAAAGGAAGATAAAAATTGTTACCATTTTAGTCATTTGTAATTTGCAATTGATTCTGCTGTTTTGACCTGTATGGGAAACCTTTCTTCAGGACCTCTTATGCCTGCATTCATATCAGTTATATAAATGAGGAAAAGCAGTGGACCCAGCATCGATCCTTGTGGCACTTCACTGGTCACAGGCCTCCAGTCTGAAAAACAACCCTCCACCACCACACTCTGTCTTCTACCTTTAAGCCAGTTCTGTATCCAAATGGCTAGTTCTCCCTGTATTCCATGAGATCTAACCTTACTAATCAATCTCCCATGAGGAACCTTGTCAAATGCCTTACTGAAGTCCATATAGGTCACATCTACTGCTCTGCCCTCATCAATTCTCTTTGTTACTTCTTCAAAAAACTCAATCAAGTTTGTGAGACATGATCTTCCACACATAAAGTCATGTTGATTATCCCTAATCAGTCCTTGCCTTTCCAAATACATGTACATCCTGTCCCTCAGGATTCCCTCCAACAACTTGCCCATCACTGATGTCAGGTTCACTGGTCTATAGATCCCTGGCTTTTCCTTACCACCTTTCTTAAACAGTGGCACCACGTTAACCAACTTCCAATCTTCCAACACCTCACCTGTGACTATCAATTATATAAATATCTCAGCAAGGGGCTGAGCAATCACTTTTCTAGCTTCCCATAGAGTTTTAGGGTGCCCTGATCAGGTCCTGGGGATTTATCTCCTCTGTAATATGGACATTATTCAAGGTGTCACCATCTATTTTCCCACATTCTATATCCTCCATGTCCTTCTCCACAGTAAACACTGATGCAAAATACTTGTTTTGTATCTCCCCTATCTCCTGTGTCTCCACATATGGACTGCTTTGCTGATCTTTGAGGGGCCCTATTCTCTCCTTAATTACCGTTTTGTTCTTAGCGCATTTGTAAAATGTTAATAAAATTAAAACATATAGTACAAGGGATAATGTCCTAGCAAAGGTTAATGATTTGCGAACAGCCAGAAAACAGTTGGAATAAATGAGTCATCCTCTCTTTGGCAGACTGACTATTGGAGTACTGCAAGGAAAATGTAAGGCTATCTACTTTAATGGGGCTACAGATGTGGACAGTATTTCTGAAAGGTGGATATACAAAATAACCTCAGTGTTCAGGCCAATAAATCACTGATAGCTAACATGCAAGGGCAACAAGTGATTTAGAAGGTTTTTATTGCTGGAGGATTGGAGTACAGGAGTAGTTGATTCAATTGGATAAGTGTTTGGTTAGACTGCACCAGGGGTACTGTGTTTAATTTTGGACTCCTTATCTCAGGAATGATTCAACAGATTTAATCCCTGGAAAGTAGGACTGTCCTTGGAAGAGAGATTTGACCAACTTGACCTGTATTTTCTAGAATTTTGAAGAATGAGAGATGATCTCATTGAAACCTATAATTCGGCGCTATAAACCTGAGCAAATTAGTTTTCAATTATTCGGTCAATCATATTCTTTGGAAATCTGCAAAACAACTTCTCTAGACAATGCATGACAATATCTTACAAGAAATTCTAAAATCCAGAGAAAGTTTTTTTCTTCCTGATCATACAAACTGGGAAAGAGAATGAAGAATCGCAAAGAGATTTTTTTATATATATTAAGAAAAGTCCCAAGAGAAACATAATTTAAAAATGACTTTTTAATTTATTTTTGTTATCAGTCTAACAGTGAAGGCACTGTTGAGTGTGCATTGTAGTGTTTAACTGTTTAGGTGTCTGTTTGCTCCATCTTCTGGTACGAATGTTGAAATACAGACAAATTAGAGGAAAAACGTATCTACTATAATGCAGCGTTAGCAGTTTTATCTTCAGTGGAGGTGGTATGGAAGCAGATAAGCAGGGAATATCAAACCATCACCCACCCTCCGCATTACCATCACACTAGTCTCTCTCAGCCCCGATGGGCCATTTTCCCAGAGGGAGGATGGGAGCAGTGAGGCCCTGAAGGGTCGAAAACGATCCATTAGCAAAGGCCATCAGGGAGTTTCCATTGGTTTCTGGGGCCCCAGAGGGAGTGGCTGCTGCCTGCAGATAGCCTCCAAATAGCCAATTCGCTGATATTGGTTTTGTCCCAGCAAGAAGGCAAAGCTTACATGACCCCTTGTACCATAAGAAACAAAGCCCAGATAACTCAGAATTGAAGAATCCAAAAGACATTTGTCACAGCTGTGAATGTTACAGTCACAGGAATATCAGTGCCTGTGCTCACATTAAGCTACTCAGTTTCAAAGAACTGTGTGCTTTCAACAGCATGTCATGCTTCAAATGATCCCAGGTAAGATGGAGTAGGAGATCTTTATACCCTCAGATTTACCCATAATATAATGGAAAAGGAATCAGTTAGCGGAATTGCTGGTATGCAATGCAGAGTGATACAACAGTATGAGTTCAATTCCTACATTGACTGAGATGACCATGAAGGACTCTCCTTCTCAAAGTTTCCCCTTACCTGAGGTTAAACCATCACCAGTCACCTCTCTCATGAGAAAGCAACCCCATTGTCTGGTCAGTCTATGGTGACTTTGCCTTGAAGACTTTTCTCTCTTAATGATGCATTGACATATTGACCATGTAATGTCCAGGCAGCTGCAGATTTCTCACTGCCTACTAGGATGCAGGAGCTGTTGAAGACAGAACTGTAAAAGGCCTCTCCCTTCACCATGTTGGCCCAGTGACTGAGGCCTTTTCATATTGTTTATTTAAGAAAGCTTCTTTTGAGCTTGGAGACCTCCTTTACCTGCTGTCACATCTTGCTGTTTGTCCATCTGCAGAAACTCCGATAGACCCTCCAGGTTTCAAATCCTGTTTGCAGTCGTTGAGTGATTAGCCCACTCTTACGCACAAAGAGTCTGACGTAATGATCCTGAGATACAGTGGTTGGTAGGCTGTTAGAGGGGAATTCTGAGGGACCTTGGTTGGTGGGGTGTCGGAGGGGCATTCTGAGGGACCTTGGTTGGCCTTTGGAAAGGCAAGACTGATTAGGGACAGTCGACATGGCTGTATGTGCGGGAAATCATTTCCTATTAATTTGATTGTGTTTTTGACAAAGAAGATAAATGAAGGACGAGCAGTAGACAACGTCTATATGAACTTCAGCAACGTGTTTGACAACATTATGCTTGGTAGACGGGTTATCAAGGTTAGATCACATGGGATACAGGGAGAGCTAGCTCATTGGCTTCACAATTGTCTTGTAGGTAGGAGACAAAGGGTGCTGGTGGAGGTTTGTTTTCCCCAGACTGGAGGTTTTTAGTTAATGATGTGCTGCAGGGATCAATGTTGGGTCCACTGGTTTTTGGCATTTTTATAAATTATATGAATACATGTGGTATAGAACTTGGAACAGTACAGTACATTACAGGCCCTTTGGCCCACAATGTTGTGCTGAGCATTTATCTTAATCTAAGATCAACTTAAACTACACACCCCTCAATTTACTGCCATCCATGTGCTTATCCAGCAGTCACTTAAATGTCTCTAATGTCTCTGACTCTACTCCCACTGCCGGTGGTGCATTCCACACACCCATCACTTTCTGCGTAAAGAAACTACCTCTGACATCACCCATATACCTTCCTCCAATCACCTTAAATTTATGACCCCTCATGACAGCCATTTCTGCCCTGGGGAAAAGTCTTTGGCTATCTACTCTATCTATGCCCCTCATTACCTTGTACACCTCTATCAAGTCACCTCTCTTCCTTCTTCTCTCCAGTGTGAAAAGCCCGAGTTCACTCAACCTTTCTTCATAAGACAATCCTGGCAGCAACCTGCTAAATCAGAGTGGACTCGATGGGCCAAATGGCCTTGCTTCCATTCCTATGTCTTATGGTCTAAATCTCCTCTGCACCCTGTCTAAAGCATCTACATTCTTCCTATAATGAGGCAACCAGAGCTGGACACAATATTCCAAGTGAGGTCTAACCAGGGTTTTATAGAGCTGCAGCAAAACCTCACAGCTCTTAAACTCAACTCTGCATTTTAACGAAAGCCAAATCTCCATGTGCCTTCTTAACAACACTATTAACTTGGATGGCAACTTTGAGGGATCTATGTTCTTGGATCCCAGGATCCCGCTGTTCCTCCACACTGCCAAGAATCTTATCTTTAACCCTGTATTCAGCATTCAAATTCAACTTTCCAAAATGAATCATTTCGCATTTATCCAGGTTGAACTTTATCTGCCATTTCTCAGCCCAGCTCTGCATCCTGTCAATATCATGTTGTAGCCTGCAACAGCCCTCAGCAGTATCTACAACACCACCGACCTTTATGTCATCGGCAAACTTAGTGAGTTTTGAAAAGAATTGTAGCTCAGGTTGAGATTCTGTACGGAGGTTTGCTCGCTGAGCTGGAAGGTTCATTTCAGATGTTTTGTCAGCATACTAAGTAACATTATCAGTGAGCCTCCAGGTGAAGCACTGGTGGTGTGGCCTGCTTTTTATTTATGTGTTTAGGTTTCCTTGAGTTGGTGATGTTATTTCCTGTGGTGATGTCATTTCCTGTTCTTTTTCTCAGGGGGTGGTAAATGGGATCAAAGTCAATGCATTTGTTGATAGAGTTCCGGTTGGAATGCCATGCTTTTAGGAATTCTCACGCGTGTCTCCGATTGGATTATCCTAGGATGGATGGGTTGTCTCAGTCAAAGTGGTGTCCTTCCTCATCCAAATGTAAGGATACTAGTGAGAGTGCATCATGTCGCTTTTGTGGCCAGTTGGTGTTCATGTATCCTGGTGGCTAATTTTCTGCCTGTTTGTCCAATGTAGTGTTTGTTACAGTTCTTGCAAGGTATTTTGTAAATGACATTAGTTTTGCTCGTTGTCTGTATAGGGTCTTTCAAGTTCATTTGCTGCTGCTGCTAAGAGGAAAACAACAACAAATTGCCATTCCTCGTTGTCATAGTAGAGCGAACACACAATGGGGAACTTCAAACCAGCGTCTACAGGAAAACAACACATGGATAATTATTGAACTACAGAAGCAATATCCCAACATACACAAACGAAGCTGCATTTGAACATTATTCCAACAAGCCACCGCACACTGCAGCACAGAGGAAAATCATCTATACAGTGTATTCAAAAAGAATGGGTACCTAATGAACACAGTCCGCAGATTTCTCAGCAACAAACCCAAACAAGCAAACAAAACACATCCAGAAACCCTAGCCACTCTCCCCTACATCAAAGGCATCTCAGACGTCAGTGCCAGATTACTCAGACCCCTTGGCATCATGGTAGCCCACAAACCCACCAACACACTAAAACAGCAGCTAATGAAATTGAAAGACCCTAGACAGACAATGAGCAAAACTAATGTCATTTACAAAATGCCATGCAAGGACTGTAACAAACACTACATTGGATAAACAGGCAGAAAACTAATCACCAGGGTACATGAACACCAACTAGCCACAAAAAGACATGACCCACTCTCACTAGTATCCTTACATACGGATGAGGAAGGACACCACTTCGACTGGGATAACACATCCATCCTAGGACAAACCAAACAGAAACATGCACAAGAATTCCTGGAAGCATGGCACTCCAACTGGAATTCTATTAACAAACACGTTGACTTGGATCACATTTACTACCCACTGAAAAAAAGAACAGGAAATTACATCACCATAGGGAATGATGTCACCACAGGAAATGACATCACCAAACCTGTGAAACTCAAATATATAAATAGAAAGCAGGCTACACTGCCAGTGCTTCACCAGAGACTCACTTATGTTACCTAGTATGGTCACGAAACGTCTGAAATTGAACCTTCAAGCTCAGTGAGCAAAACTACATCCTGCAAACTTAGTGTTATGAGGTTGAAGACGTGTACTATACCTTTAAGAGAGAGTGAATGATGTTGAAGTGGGAGATGGCACGGGGCAGGGTAAAACTCGGCACACAGATGCACCAGATGACTGTTGAGCCATAAGTTGGCCACTTCACACACAAAATGGCTGCCAGAGCACGATATGGAGAGAAACAGCAGAGCAAACACAGATATTGCCTGGGGCCACCTGGATGCCAGCACAATGCACTCACAAACCAGTTGATTAGTTAAGGTGGGTGGGGGAGAGAATATACATGAGTAACAAACCCTGCCCACCGAAGAGTCCAGGTCCAGTAAACACCTTGATAGAAATGCTAACAGCTTGATATGGACTCAATATGAAATGCTAATAGCCAGGGCTGCAGTAATCATCCTTCTCAGGAAGAATGATTGGCGCCCATTACTACAGCAATGGACTTCTGCGCAGACTTTGAAACTGACAGTGACTGCACTGAAACTATTAACGATTCTGCAATGTTTACAATAAACAAACTATATTACAAAGACAATAACCTCATCGCTGACCTATTGTCTTAGAAAATGTGAAGTAGTATCTTAACATGTGCTGTGGGTGGAGAGAAGACTCACAGTTGACTACAGTGCAAAACATTGTTGGTGGAAAAATCACCAGCCTCAGAGTCAGAGTTGAGATTCAATGACAGAGTTTATTATACAAGGAAATACCAGAGCTCTGGGGAGAGAAAGACATCAACAGCCCAGAGAACTTATAAGCGCCTGTCCTACAACTAGCTAGCAGTCACAGAGGGTACTAGAAAATTGAAAATATGTAACATTTGGCTGTGAAACAGATACCTTGAGCTTTGGTTGCTATTTTGACAACAATTCAAATTTAACCAACTGGTTTAAATTATGCCCCAGGATACTAAAACCCAATCAATTTTAAATTCATTGTTTTTGCCAATGTCAAACCAGTAAGACAATTTGATGCCAGGAGTATAAAGAAACAGGCATTTTAATAGTTAGACAGAGAGAAAACTACCATCAAGAGAGACTGCCATTCAAACACTCTCTCTCAAAAGGTATCTTTTTCAAATGAAATACCTTTGCAGCAAAACACTGAAGACAAAGCAGGAAATCCTCAGTCAAAGGAAGACAGACACTGGTGATAACAGCTGCTGGGTGGCTTTGAAATTAAGCTGACATAATTTTAATGTAGGGTTATATAGAAACAGTACATTTTTATAGAGTTGGAGGCAGACAAACATTTAGAAAAAGGAGGCTTAGAGTTGTAAATTGTTGTAAATGTTGTTTAATGTTCATTTTTAGAGTTAAAGAATAAATTGGTATTTTTTTCTTTAAATACTGGAATTTGCGAGTTCTCTGTCACTCATATATTAACAGATTGTGAGGCTTTTCTGGGTGTTTGGTCTAATTAGCAGAAGGGTTCATTGTTGTGTTGTAACAGTTTGGGGCCTGGGTCTGTGATTTGAACAGGTTTAGACAGATCCAGTCTGAGATTTGGACAGATTTAGGGTACAAAAGCTCCCAGCAGATTTAAACACTTACTGACTAGTGTCCGAGATCTTTAATTAAAACATAGGTGAGACGATTTGTTTAATTTCCGTTAGTTGTAGTTGGTTACATTAAGAGTGAGAGAACTGGCTCTTAAGATTCCTAGAGAGATTCTGGGGTTTGAAGATGATTCTCAGATTTGCCAAGAAAGTTCTGAAATACAGAAAAAGGCCATACATTTAGAATTAGCAGAGAGGTTAGAATTAGGTTTGACCATGTCAAAAGTAAAGCTGAAATTGTAAAGGAGTAGTCAAGCACTTACATGTGTCAGAGAAACAGACAAATGCAGTGGACTTAGAAAACCTTAAATTACAATTGTGGAAAAAAAGTTATAAGATAGAGGAAGAGTTAGAGATGAAAGATAGAGAGGAAAAATAAAAAGAGAAGGTTCTTAGCTGAGCAAAGAGAGAAAGAATGAGAAAGAGAGAGAAAAGCAAGGGGGAAGAGGTTGAAAAATCACGGAGAGAATGAATCGTGTCATAGAGTCATAGAGATGTACAGCACCAAAACAGACCCTTCGGTCCAACTCATCCATACCAACCAGATATCCAGTCTCAATCTAGTCCCATCTACCAGCACCCGGCCCATATCCCTCCAAACCCTTACTATTCATATACCCATCCGGATGCTTTTTAAATGTTGCAATTGTCCCAGCCTCCACCACTTCCTCTGGCAGCTCATTCCACACACGGACCACACTTTGCATGAAAACGTTGCCCCTTAGGACCCTTTAATATGTCTCTCTTCTCACCCTAAACCTATGCCCTTTAGTCCCAGACTCCCCCACCCCAGGGAAACAACCTTGTCTTTTTACCCTATCTATGTCCCTCATAATTTAATCAACCCCTATAAGATCACGCCTCAGCTTCCAATGTTCCAGGGAAAACAGCCCCAGCCTATTCAACCTCTCCCTGTAGCTCAAATCCTCCAACCCTGGCAACATCCTTGTAAATCTTTTTCTGAATCCTTTCAAGTTTCACAACATCTTTCCGATAGGAAGGAGACCAGAATTGCACACAATATTCTAAAAGTGGCATAATCAGCATTCTGTACAGCCGCAACATGACCTCCCAACTCCTGTACTCAGTACTCAATAAAGGAAAGCATACCAAACACCTACTTCACTCTCCTATCTACCTGAGACTCTACTTTCAAGGAGCTATGAACCTGCACGCCACTTCTCTTTGTTTAGCTACATTTTCGCGGACCTTACCATTAAGTGTATATGTCCTGCTAAGATTCACTTTTTCGAAATGCAGCACCTCGCATTTATCTAAATTTAACTCCATCTGCCACTTCTCAGCCCATTGGCCCATCTGATCAAGATCCTGTTGTAATCTGAGGTAACCCTCTTTGCTGTCTACTACACCTCCAATTTTGGTGTCATTTGCAAACTTATTTAACTCTACCTCTTGTGCTCACATCTAAATCATTTATATAAATTATGAAAAGTAGAGGACCCAGCACCGATCCTTGTGGCACTCCACTGGTCATAGGCCTCCAGTCTGAAAAACCAACTCTCCACCACCATCCTGTTTTCTACCTTTGAGTCAGTTCTGCATCCAAATGGCTAGTTCTCCATGTGTTCCATGAGATCTAACCTTGCTAATCAGTCTCCCATGGGGAATCTTGTTGAACGCCTTACTGAAGTCTATATAGTTCCTGCCCAAAACGTCGATTTTCCGCTTCTCGGATGCTGCCTGACCTGCCGTGCTTTTCCAGCACCATTCTAATCGAGGCTCTAATCTCCAGCAACTGCAGTCCTCACTTTTGCCTAGTCCATATAGATCACATCTACTGCTCTGCCCTCATCAATCCTCTTTGTTACTTCTTCAAGAAAACTCAATCAAGTTTGTGAAACATGATTTCCCACACACAAAGCCATGTTGACTATCCCTAATCAGTCCTTGCTTTTCTAAATACATGTACATCCTGTCCCTCAGGATTCCCTCCAACAACGTGCCCACCACTGATATCAGGCTCACCGGTCTATAGTTCCTTGACTTTTCCTTACCACCTTTCTTAAATAATGGCATCAAGTTTACCAACTTCCAAACTTCCGGCACATCACCTGTGACTATCGATGGTACAAATATCTCAGCAAGAGGCCCAGCTTCATCAATGGAATGAAGGACGAAATAGTGAAAAAGGTAAAAGACACATGTATTTCCTGGGACACGGGAAAGCTGAATTTAATAGAACAACATATGACACATGCTGAAAAATTGCTTACCCAAGAGAAGGATAAGCAGAAACTAAGGATGGAACAGCAAGCACATAAAACTCAGCTTACCATGATGCAGATGGTCGCCCAGCCGCTGTAGGGAGGTGCTGCAGAAAAAGAGAGCAGAAGAGGCACTGGCAGAGGTAGATCTGGCAGGGCCTTTGTTTGCGGAGCAATGGACCACTGGGCAAGGCAGTGCCCACACAGACAGCCTCACTTGGCCCTGGAGGCTGGACAGCAGGGTGACTGACAGGGGAAGGCTGAGGTGGAGGGGGGCAGCCCACAAGGTACAAGTAAGCCTCTTTCCTTTATGCTTGGCAACGAAGACTCGCTTATGCTAATCTCTTCTACTAACCTTACGGGGCACTGAAACAAGTCCCACCCCCATATTGAGTACTGAGATTGCAGAGCGTGGACCATATGTTCAGTACAATGATGATGTGTATAAGTCCATGCCTACCTCTATGTTATATGTGGAAGGTACACCAGTTACTTTTTTTGGTAGATACAGGGGTATCCCTGAAAGGCTTAGTAGTGGCAATGGGACACTATTTGTCAATAATACCCTACAGCAGATCCGTGATTATTGGGGAATTAACATGAGACAACACTGTGCCTACCACCCAGCGAGTGGTGGGGTAGTGGAAAAAGAAAATAGCTATCCTAAAAAAAATTTAAATTGACAAAATGTTGTGAGGAACTAGGGGTGGCATGGAAAAAGGCATTTCCAATTGTGCTAATGTTTATGAGATCCAGGAGGAGAGGAAGAGCTAATCTTAGCCCATTTGAGATTTTGTTCGGTCGGCTGCCCAACACAGGAATTGACCCAAGACCTAAGGTAAGACAGCTGAGAGGCCGCTGTGAGGATGAGATGTTGTGTTACTGTATAAAACTCTCTGCACTTTTGTCTGAAATACAGAATCAAGTGAAAGCAGCACTACCCCACCCAGCAGGAGGGAAGCTGCATGATCTGCAACCTGGAGACTGGATAGTGGTGAAAGACTTCAGGAGGAAAAACTGGAAAGCGAAGATGTGGCTGGGACAGTTTCAAATGCTCCTCACAACACAGAAAGCTGTTAAGATCGTTGATTTTTAGCTATCTGGCTCTGTAGATTTTTTTTAATCTGTCTCTATTTTTTGTTGTCCTGGTTGTCATAAAATGACAAAAAGGGGGAAAATGTAATGGAAAATTAACAAAATTAACATTTACTCTTAAATTCATTTACTCTGAAATCTGAAAGACAATGCTTTGCTAAACTTTCTGACACTTTGCTGCAGTCGAGGGACAGCTTGTCTCTGCAGAACTTTGTAAACGTTCAACAAGAGAAAAATATAAGAACAATATCTCCACAACAAGGGAATGAAAAGAATAACAACTCAAAATCATTACTCAAATCTTCACAGCCTTTGTCCTTGAGATGTGATAAGAAACAGTATGCTCAGGGCCCTTGTACAAGGCATTGTTGCCAAGTGCAGGCTGCCCCTCTGCAATGCAGAGGTTAAAGTTAAAGCTCTTTTTGGTTGCTCTTGCTAATAGTTGAGTCGAGTCAATTTAATTTCCCTGACAGGGGTCTATAATATAATCCCAGTAAGGTGATCATCTCCTTCTTATTTCTCAGTTCCAATCAAATAACTTCCCTGGATATATTTGCTTATCAAAAACGCCCATCCCTCTCTTCTCTTGCTTTCCTTTTTATCCTTCCTGTTGTATTTCTACCCTGGAACATTAAGTTGCCAGTCCTGTCCATCCCTGAGCTATGTTTCTGTAATTGCTATGATATCCCAGTCCCATGATCATAACCATGCCCTGATATCATCTGCCTTCCCTCTTAGGCCTCTTACATTGAAATAAATGCAGTTTAATTTATCAGTCCTACCTTGTTCTCTGCTTTGTCCCTGCCTGCCCTGACTGTTTGACTCGCTTCTTTTCCCAACTGTACCAGTCTCAGATTGATCTCTTTCCTCCGTATCTCCTTACTAGTTCAAATCCTTCCGAGTAGCTCTTGCAAATCTCCCTGCTAGTGTTAGTCTCCTTCTAATTCAGGTGCAATCCATCCTTCTTGTACAAGTCCCTTCTACCCCAGAAGAGATTCCAATAATCCAAAAATGTGAATCCTTTCCCCATACACCAGCTTCTCACCCATGCATTCATCTGCTCTATCCTCCTATACCTGCCCTCACTAGCTCATAGCACCAGGAGTAGTCCAGATATTACTACTCTTGAGGACCTACTTTTTAAATTCCTGCCTAACTCTCTGTAATCTCCCTTCAGAATCTCAATCTTTTCCCTTCCTTTGTCAAATAGCCAATGTATTTTTCCCAGGGTAGGGAAGTCCAAAACTAGAAGATGAGGTTGAAGGTGAGAGGAAAGATTTAAAAGGGACCTGAGAGGCAACTTTTTCACGTAGAGGGTGGTGTGTGTACGGAATGAGCTGCCAGAGGAAGTGGTGGAAACTGTTGCAATTATAACATTAAAAAGGCATCCGGAATGGGTATATGAATAAAAGGGTTTAGAGGGATTTACACCAATGCTGGCAAATGGGACTAGATTAATTCAGGCCATCTGGTCCGCATGGATGAGTTGGACTGAAGGGTTTGTTTCCATCCCGTGGTGATTAGATTTCCTCGCCAATTTGGGGAAGGTGAGGTGAGGGGCGATTTTCCCTGCTTTCTAGCCCCCACATCGGTCTCATGACAATGTTCTGAAACCCACAAGAAAAAGCCGTCCTCCAGTCACTGAACAGATTTTGGTTCATGGGAGGCACTTGGCTTCATGTAAATATGGTCGTCTTTCCTCTTCTGAAAAGAGCTTTGAGCAAGGTGAAATGATGTGGGACGGGAGCTGAAAATATGAAATGGAAACAAAATTCAGGAAATACTCAGCTGCTCAGGCAGTCTCTGTGGAGCATGAACAGAGTTAATGTTTTAGATTCACCTCGTGTTGACCTTGTCCAGAACATTCTCCCCACTTTCTAACGGTGACCTTCATTCAAACTTCACACTTCACCAACTTCTGATGACATTTCTGATGAAAGATCATTGCTGAAAGGAATAAACAAAGCAGATTATCCATCAGGCCATATCTTTCACTCACTCCTGCTCCCCTTTCAGACCTGTCCCACCGAACATCTTTATTTAGACACAGATAGGAAATCAGAGCAGCAGTGGACCTTTTGTTAAGGAGGGAACCATTTCACTGGCCAAGCCAAGCCTCAATGATGTTTACTGTCATCAGGTCCTCAGATCCACCCCTCCTCTTCTGTCTAAACCTTCTGTGAAAGATGGTCGTGTGTTTTAAAGTGTCGATCGTGTTAACACTGAATTTTCTTCAGCAGTTCAGATGTCATTAACAAACAAGGAGCTTCAGAATATAGAATTCACCCAATAATCATCGGTTACATCATTTACACAGTCACTCAGCACCTGCTTTAGAATTTGTCTCATTTCACGAGGTGAATCTGGTTTCGATTCCTCAGTCTTTCCTTTGCGATTGTGCTAATATTTCTATGGAGATTATTGATATTGAATTAATATTTAAGTAGTTATCTGTTTGAATGTTTCCCATCAGTGGAAACAGAAGAGTGTTTTCTGGATATTGACAAAAGAAGCAGAGGTGACAAGAGGAAATTCTCCCCTCCCCCCAGCGAGTGGGTAGGATTTGGAACACAGCCTGAGAATGTGTAAAGGCAGATTCTGTTGTGGCTTTAACAAGAAAATTGGAAAATTTCTCTAAAGAGAAAGAAAATTGCAGAGCAAGGGGAAATACCAGAGAGAGGCCGTTGCTGAGTAAGTGCTATAAAGACTGGTTGGCTACTCACCCTTCATGCTGAAACCATTCTACTGTACTACTTAAATTTAAATCATTTTCTAAACATCTAAAACATGGTAACAATTTCTATTTTACTTGCTGAATGTGAAAGATATCACAATCATACTGAGACTGTATATTTACTGACCTGAGTTTTTGAGCCTGACATTGTTATCACTTCATCTGCAAATCAAGCAGGTCATCAAGGAAGAAGCAAAATCAATGATGTTCTGTGTCAATAAAAAAACAGACTGTAAAATGTACTACTGTCTCCTTTTGTTAATATCAATATTATAACTTTAGCTTCTGTCAGGTTCAGTATATCCATGCACTCTCACCAAATAAAATCGCATCAACTTTAAGACACAACAGCAGTGTGAATCACACCTGAGGAATTAGCTAGGGAACATTGTCAGACAATATGACGATTATTTGTAGCAACATCAAAGCTCCTATGGGACGTTGCTGATGGAATTCCTGCTCTGTGTTTGCTTGAGAAATTTCTGACCTGTGTTTGTTGATGACACTCCTATTCCCATGTTTTGATGCTGAGACTCCTGTTCCTGTATTTTGATCATGAGATTTTAGAGTTCTTAGTGTCTTTTCAACGCTGTTCAGGTAGTTAGTGGCTGAGATTCTGGTCTGGGGTAATTGATTCTCACTTGATTTCTGTTTGAAAGTTACATTTTTCCCTCATAACATTATTGACCTGGCCAGCTCCTTCTTCTCTCCTATTCACAACTATGAGCCACTTTACATTGTTCTCTGGTTTAAAATAGTTTGATTGTTGTGTAATACCATGACAGTAAAGTGGAGTCATACTGTGTGACTGAAGTATTCTGATAATTAAAATTTCCATTTGAAGCATCAATTCATTGCCTTGTTTTCAGATTAAGTGTTTCCTGCATTTTGGTTAATTTCATATTTCTATCATTTATGATATAGTTTATAACTTAAAGAATAAACCATTAACCAGCCTTGGAAAACTGCATTGCTTTTAGGTTCATTATGAAATTGCCATTCCATGTACTTCCAGATATGGAACTGACCCATTTGGGATTAGGCTGTCAACGATGCACATAGAAATGTTTCTATACAATAAATTAGTACACACCAGGGACTGCATTAAGAGCAACAGAATTGGGTTCGATTCTGAACATCTCTCGTAAAAAGATTCCTTCACTTCTTTGCCTTGAGCTAGTTTCCAACCTTGTTCTGTTAAGGTGAAGGGCAGAGTTGGGAACCATGTTTCACATAGTTTTGTCATTTAGCCCGAAGACTTCACTTTGATACGATAGCTCACTGACTAGCACATGTTTCAGCCTGGTTGCAAGGCTAACCTCCTCAATTCATGCTAATAAGAACAGGGTGATTGTGACAAACACTGTACCAAGGAGAAGAAAATTATCTCATTCTCCTCCACTCCTTTGCAGAAATATTAGTGCTGACAGAAGATAAGTAGGTGGAATTATCTTATGGTTGGTGTGATACAGTGAGAGATTAAGGACATAAATCAATTGTCATCAACTGCTGCTCCAGTGTCTTTGAAATGTTGCTGAATGTACATTGCTACTGTGGAACAAATTGAGTCCAGAGCCTTTTGTCAGTCCCATTGTATACCCAACTGGAAATTATACAGTTTGTGGTGGACATGGACAACTTTGATTCGACAAGTGATGATGCTGCAAATTTTGGGGTTAAGTCAGTGAATATGGAAGACACTGTCTTCACGACAACACTTACTATTAATAAAGGTGATTCATCATGGATTAAGAACAATGTGCTGTACTTTAATGGTTGCGCGATTAATAGGAAATGAAAGATACTTCAATCTAAATCAGTTTATTCCATGTCAGTTAGGAGCAATTCTTTAACTCCTATGGGATTTAATATCTAAATTTTGAAGCTTGTTACATGTTTGTGGGTGATGGAAAGAAGCTTTTCTTTCTAATAAAATGATTATTGCTGCCTATTTTCAATAATTTAAAATCACAATTCATTAAATATCTCATTCTGCTTGAAATAGTTGTTGGTAGCTTCAACTGAACTTTATCTCATCTTGAAGCTGTCTGATGTTTAAACTTTATTGTCCTGCTTTTGGGTCAGTAATTGCTAAACAATAGATGCTATCATTAACTGAACTACAGTTGGTTGGGCCAGTGAATTTAATGAAGATGTATATGCTGGGTTAAAGGTATCCTCATGATCATATGCCGAAACAGATGCTAACGATGCACCTCACCTGAAATACAATGTCTCCAATCAATCCTGTTTCATTCTGAGTTGCAGATGTTCCATTTTGTTTAATGTTGAATCTTTTGAAATTTGGCACTCTGTAAAATGTGAAATCTAAACAGATATCATTTCCAGCAGAGTGAGTTATTAACTTTTCAAAATGTGTTTAATTTAACAACTACCTTGGAATGCATTTGTGAAATTAAAAGCTTTTCAGTTCTGCACACCTAAACTGTTGCCAAAATGTGCAACAGCAATGCCATTTAAATTGAAGCACTCAACTAATGAGGAATTTGTCTCATCTCATGGCGATAGACGTAGATTATCAATAGGGTCTAGAAAATAGACACCTCTATCTTGCATTTTATATGCATGTTGAAAAAGTGATGCAATTCTGTATATCATTTTACTTCAAAATGGTTCAGCACTTTTCAAAGCCTGCATTTATTTTTCCTGGAGATTCCCACTAATCTAATGATAGGAAGAAGGCCATTCAGCCCACTGTGCTAATCAACGAGGTAAAAACAATGACTGCAGATGCTGGAAACCAGATTCTGGATTAGTGGTGCTGGAAGAGCACAGCAGTTCAGGCAGCATCCAAGGAGCTTCGAAATCGACGTTTCGGGCAAAAGCACCTTTATTCCTGATGAAGGGCTTTTGCCCGAAACGTCAATTTCGAAGCTCCTTGGATGCTGCCTGAACTGCTGTGCTCTTCCAGCACCACTAATCCAGAATCCAATGTACTAATGCTGACTCTTTGAAAAAGCAATGTAATGTGCCTTCTCAGCCAGCATTGGGCTCAGATGAGAACTGGAGCGATAGATGTCTGCTGGTGCTCGGAGGTGATCAGCAAGGACTGAGGACTTTCCTCCTCTTCTCTCTAACATCCTTTTACTTTATCAACTTCGACGACTTAGTGTTTAATGATCAGCAGAAATCATTAAATATTATCAGTTCAGAGTGTTGATGACATCACATTTAAAGTGCCTTATTTAAGGAGGGACATAACTGTGCTTGATGTACATAGAACATTGAAAAGTACAGCACAGAACAGGCCCTTTGGCCCATGATGTTGTGCTGAGGTTTAATCCTCATGTAAAATATAGTAACTTAACTTGCACACCCCTCAACTCACTTTTATCCATGTGCATGTCCAGCAGTCGCTTAATTGTCCCCAATGACTCTGCTTCCACCACCACCGCTGGCAACGCATTCCATGCATTCACAACTTTCTGCGTAAAGAACCTACCTCTGACGTCTCCTTTATACCTTCCTCCTAATATCTTCAAACTATGACTTCTCCTTCCAGTCAATCCTGCCCTGGGGAAAAGTCTCTGGCTATTGACTCTATCTATTCCTCTCATTACCTTGTACACCTCGATCAGATCACCTCTCTTCCTCCTTCTCTCCAGAGAGAAAAGTCTGAGCTTATTCAACTTTATTCACAGCAGGTTCACTCAGTGATTCCCGGGATGAGGGAGTTGTCTTATGGAGAGGTTCTGTAGTTATTGGAATTTGAAAGAATGAGAGGTGATCTTATTAAAACATATAACATTGTGAGATGATTTGACAGGGAGGATACTGAAAAGGTTGTTTCCCCTTCGCGAGAGAGTCAAGAACCTAGGAACACACTTCAAAAATAAAAGACATCTCCCATTTATAATGGAGATGAGGAGGTCTTTCTGTTTCTCTTCCAAGGTTAGAAAGCATTTGGAATTTTCTTCCCCAGAACATGGTCTAAGTGGAGTACTTTCAAGGCAGCTTCAGTTAGGTTGTTGATTAACAAGGGAATCAGAGGCTAAAAGAGAAAATGGATTTGAAACCACATTGAGAGCAACATGATCTTAACACTGGAACAACAAGACACCATTCAGCCTCTTGAAGCTGCTCCAATATTATGGTTGTTCATCTACCTTATATTTAAATTTGGAGTTACTATTGTTATTTTTCTGCCTATTGTTCTAAATCTCTGAGACATAAACAACTCTTAAACCAGACTATGGGAAAAGAAAAATCCCAGCAGTGTTTTAGGCTATTGTGTACTGATTGCAAGAAATCATGCATTGAGTATCATCTGATTTGAATGGATCTTACGTGCTGATGTGACACCTTAATTAACTCCATTTTTAGTAACGTATTGTAATCGCAATCCTGAATCACACACTACACACTGCTGCCAACTTATATTTACTGTAACAAATGTGTACTTCAGCTTGTAGAGAACAAGCCCACTGGATTCAAATAATTTTGGCATAAATGTAACATAAAATGAATGAAACCTGTCACACACTCTGTTCTACAAACACTCCATGACATCTTATTGCAAAACATATTTGCCACAAAGAAATAAACTTCCAAACAAATGTGTTTCCAGGCGGAATCACCCAAAACAAAAGACGGTGCGTTGTCTCAAATTATTTTCATTTCCCATATTTCTAACTTGCTGTTCTGCTGTATAAATTAATTTCCATGTCACACTTAATCCAGAGATCCAGGTAGTGTGCTGGGGACCTAGGCTCAAATCCTGCTACTGAACATGGTCAAATTTGAATTCAATAAATATTTAAAATTAAGAATCTAATGATGACCATGAATCGATTGTCAATTGTTGGAAAAACCCATCTCGTTCACTTTAGGGAAGGAAATTTATCCTTGTCCTTACCTGGTCTGGCCTATATGTGACTCCAGATGCAGAGCAATGTGGTTGACTCTTATTTGCTCTCTGGGCAATAAATGATGGCCTCGCCAATAACCCCTCTGAATATTTATCTCCATTGTCAAGTAAAGTGTAATTATTAAAACTTTTCCAAATCCATTGATCTCTTTTATATTATTGGTTTTTTGCAAATTTTGCAAATCTTTGTATTTTTATTAAATGTTTATCTATGTTTAAGAGAACAGGAAACGCAAAGAAATGTGTCATTTTCACAACTGGAAGGCAGATTTTGCTTATAGATTGGATGGACAGAGACATGGAATAGCCCAAATTTTTCAGTATGTTAACTGGACTGAATGGCAACAGCTAAGACTAAAGTCCATTTTTCTGAGTTGGCATCTCCTGGATTATCAGCTACAGGTTCCTGCAGGGTCAGGTTTTTGTTCATATTGTCCCCAATGTGTGCCTCATCCATGGATGTCAGAGGGGAAACTAAACTGGTGCTGCAACAAGGCTCCCAGATGTAGCAAAGAGCAACAATAAGATAATCCACCTAGAAGGAAAGGGCTGCAATTCTGTACACTTTGAGTAGATGATGGGGTCGGGCAGGAGCAGACAAGTAGACTGATCCCATTGGATGGAGAATAAGGTTGGGGGGTTCACTCCAGCTAATCCTAGTGTCTCAGTAAGAGTGGAAAGGGACAAATAATACACAACCAAGGTGTCTTTGAAATATGTAAGGGGCTGTAATCAGGGGGAAATCAGAGAGCGTCATGTGGGATGGAGGCTTCAGTTAGGGATCAGCGACTTCAGGGGTTAGATCATATATCCTAGAAGGAAGGGTAACATGAAACTGTTGGATGATGAAGGGGGTCATCAAAGTTGGTATGGTGGATCTAACATATTGCTAAAAAGACACCACCACTGGATCTGACAGGCCTTACATCAGTTCTGATTCCAGGGCTCTCAAGGTTTAGGAAACCCAGCCACCTATAATTTCTTTGGGAGACTTCAAGCTTCAGTATACTTTGTTCCCAATGTCTCCAAGATTTTAAACAGTCAGACATCCTTCCAACCCTCAATCCCTCATCAGCCATCTACTGATCACCCCGACACCACAGTGTCCTGAGCCTGACAAAAACACAAATAAGCAGTTTTGGGTCAGGGGTCAGGTTTTAATACTTTAACCTCCTAATGAACACAGAGCCCCACCTTCTTTCTTAGGATAAAATACCTCCCAATGTCACTGTGCCCCAAGCAACAGGATCTTTGATTGCTATTTAACTGTTCCTGTTGAATACTCTTGCCAGACAATTTACAGATACAACAAATTCATTCAATATTGTGCCTTATTCCTCTAGCTACTCTGCAAATTTCTGCAAGTTTCTATTTGGTTTGAGCCTCTCTACCATTTGCATCATGAAAACAGCATCTCCTACAGAACACCACTGCAATCTTCCTGAAATTATTATGCTTGTACATCAATATCCAACTAAATCTGACTAGCTAGTTACATGCAGCATTTAAATGCATGAATACCCTTTAACAGCATAGTATTTGTTAATAAATGAAAATTAAACTATCTGGCCCAGAAAGTGAACAATTAAGGTGGCATGGTGTCCCAGTGGTTAACACTGCTGCCTCACAACACGAGGGATCCAGGTTCGGGTAACTGTCTGTGTGGAGTTTGCACATTCTCCCAGTGTCTGCGTGGATCTACTCTGGTTTATTCCCACAATCCAAAGATGTGTAGGTTAAATGAATTGACCATGCTAAATTGCACTTAGTGTTCAGGGATGAGTAGGTTAGGTGCATTAGTTAGGGGTAAATATAGGGTAGGGGAATGGGTCTGGGTGGGTTACTCTTCAAAGGGTCGGTGTGGACTTCATGGGCTGAAGGGCCTGTTTCCACACTGTATAGAATCTAATTTTAAAGCTTATTAAAAATCACACAACACTAGGTTATAGTCCAACAGATTTATTTGGAAGCACTGTCTTTTGGAGTGTTGCTCCTGGTGACAGCTACCTGATGAAGGAGCAGCACTCAGAAAGCTAGTGATTCCAAATAAACCTGTTAGACCAAAACCTGGTGTTGTGTGATTGTTAACTTTGTCCACTCCAGTCCAACACCGGCTCCTCCACATCACAATTAAAACTTTAGCTTTGCATTCTTTCAGTAAGTGGATTGTTATTGGTGATTGTAAAATCGTCAAATTTTATTATTTTTAATTTAAAAATTTCCATTTTATTTTGTTTTCTAATTCAATCTTTCCTTCTCTATTTTTATTTCTAAGTCTTTACCTTTTTTGACATTAATTCACTTTCCTTTTGTATTGTCTTTCTGTTCATCTCTTCCTACTTTAATCACACATGTTAAAGAGATACACTAAAAAATTAAACAAAGAATTGGGAATGCTGGAGATCTGAAATACAAACAGAAATTGCTGGAGAAACTCAGCAGGCCTACCAATATCTGTGGAAGAAAGCAGAGTTAATATTTTGAGTATTGATCAGTTCTGATGAAGAGTCACTGGACTCAAAACACTACCTCTTTATTCCCACAGATACAGCCAGGTTTGCTGAGTTGCTCCAGCAATTTCTGTTTTTGTTGAAGAGATACACTGTTGGTTTCATCGATTAACAAAGTCATTGATACCCTGTTGCCTTCAAACGTACCATTATCAACTCCAAGACAAAATATTTAAAAGCTAAATTTGTAAGAGCAAGTGAAACTAATTAGACAGTATCACTTGGAAGCTGATATCGTCTTCAGAATAGAGATGGGGCTGTGCTTGTCATTGAAATGTTGAAACCCAAAAATATTCCATAGTCACAAGCACTGAAGGTGACGTATTTAACCTGATCCCATTATAGCTCACTTCAGATCTCAGCAGGAATCTTCACACCTGTCTCCTACATTCTCAGTTACTGTCTGTGCAGCTCTTCACACATTTGAAATGTGATGTGAATATGTAAGGCAGTGGGGTGTAGCTGAATAATCTTGTTGTCTAACATGTAGTAGGTATTCCAAGGCAGACAACCTCTTTAAATCATTAAATCCCTTCATTTTCACAATCAACAAAACAAATAAAACAGGCTTTATCAGTGATTCATCAACTCTTTGAACCTTTTGTGAAGTTAGTGCAACAAAATATGTCCAAGGGTGAACTGAACTAGCAATGCATCAATAGCTATTGCAGCTAAATCAGGTAAATGGAAGCAATTCAAAGTAGAAATGTTATAAAACATTAATAATGTGCTGTCAGCAAAACATTGGCTTCCACTGTGGCACACAAAAGAAAGTAATTTTGCTTTTTTTATTTATTGTCAAATAAAATTTATTGATACTGCTGCATCATCAATCTCTTCCATTGTTCCTAAAACCATCTAAGAATTAACAATTAATATATAGTTTATTGTTAAAATATTACCATACTGAGAAACATTAGAATGAAAAATGTGCAAGAACAGTTGAAATGCTGGGGTAGTGTTGTGCTGGTAATCTCACTAGACTAGTAATTCAGAACCCCCAGGCTAATTCTGGGAACAAGGGACAATAAAAGAAAATCTGGAATGAAAACGCTGGACTAATAACCACGGCGGTGTTTGGTTTAACAGTTGGTGAAACATGTTTGATTCACAAGTGTCCTTTAGTGAAAGAAATATTACATCCTTACCTGGTCTGGCCTACATGTGACTCCTGACCCACAGCAATGCGGGAAACTCTTAATTGCCCTGTGGAAAATTTGAAATGGGTACTTAATGGTAGCCTAATCAGCAATATTCATATCCCATGAATAGATGAAAAAGTGTTATTAATTGGAGAATTTTGATGTTGCTGACCTGAACAACATCATGGCTTCCCAAAGTGGGGATCTCAAATGAACTAAAAATCAGGGAATACATGTTCTGAGGCCAATATGGACATCCAATGGAGGAATAGCAGCCACATTCCCAGTTTGGAAAGTCCCTATTCTTAATATTCCCTCTTGCAACCCAACTCACTGATCACAGATGAATGAAAACCCAATCCCCAATCACACATTTCTCACTGAAAGCTGTGACAATCTTTGGGCCACCAAATGCAGTCAGAGTGAGGAACTGTTTTGGAAGTACTGAAGATAATAATATATTTTCATGATATGATTGGACCCTCAGCAACGGGTATCAGTGGTGAGGGAGATCACAGAGCAGGGCAGTGGCAGCAGCTACATGGATCCTCTCTGGATGAAAGGGTCCCCATGTGGGAAAGGGACATTATAGGTAGAAGGATCAGATGCAAAAAAGGATTATAAGTCTATGGGGTGAATTTGCATTTGCAGGTTTCTTTTTACAGATACATTCTATTTTATTCAAAAAACACACAATCTGTCGGCAGTCAATGTAACATTTTATAAATTCCTACTTTGGAAACAGAACTGGTCTGACTCAAAACTGGCATATAGACAGAATCTAACCTCACACCTTTCATGGATTGGCTGAGCTGAGATATCACTATTTTTATAAAACCTTAAGTTATCTCAGGAATGTGACTTAAAAGAAGTTCTGGGATTTGCATATTAATGAATAGAAACCTGAATCCCATTCTAAGTGATTAAAGACTTAATAGCAATCTAGGTTTGTTCAATACATCACATCAGTTGCATGCCACTTTGATTTTTTAGGTTATAGTCCAACAGGTTTATTTGGAAGCACTGTCTTTTGGAGTGTTGCTCCTAGTGACAGCTACCTGATGAAGGAGCAGCACTCAGAAAGCTAGTGATTCCAAATAAACCTGTTAGACCAAAACCTGGTGTTGTGTGATTTATTTAACTTTGCCCATACAAATACAAATACAGAGTCTCCATGTTTAACGTTCATTTTCCTTCATGTTTGCAATTCTGGGAGTCCAATGGAATGAAGAATCCTGGCTTCATGACCTTTAGGCCATCAATATGCTTAAATCTCATTTACATTTATTTAGCAGGATGATTTCAACAATTAATAATAATTATTTGAATTTTGACACCAAACGTAGAAGACAGTGAACACGTTTCTTAATTTGAACTCGTCCTCCAATGTTAAAGAATAGGAAAGATAATACTTATGAAAGGAAAGACCAGAGAAAGTCTCCTCTAATACATTCACATTCCAGTCATCTGCATTTCACTTTGATTTATGGAAAGCCAGAATTAAATTGATGTGAAATGAGTTAAAGCACAAGGATAATTACACAGAGGTACGGATTGGAATAGAGCTGGGAGCTGATGTGAACAAAGAAAGAAATGGGGGAAAACTAGGAGGGAGGAAAGAGGAAGAGGTGAGTGAAAAGGGGAATTGGAGCAGCACTGACTTTATGAGGGGAAAACAAAAAGGGAAAGGAAGAGGATGGGGAATAGGGATTTGCAGAAGTTGAAAATGAGTGACGGAGAAGACAAAGGAAGATGGGGCAGTGAATAAAGGAGAGTTCATGGATGGACCAACAAGGGCAGATAAAAACTTCTAAAGGAGCAGTATCATTCGATTGCACATTTCCAGTGAAGGAGGCAGGAAGAGTGAGATATTGATGTGGATTTTTTTAATTAAGTTGTGGGATGTGTTAACTGTCCCTAGTTGTCCTTTGAGAAGGTGGTGGTGAGTTGCCTTCTTGAACAGCTGTAGTCCATGTTCTGTTAGTAATTATCCTTTCACCTGTGCTTGAAGTACAAAGATGGACATTTTGTGGCATGACCCCAGAGCAGCTCTATCTCCTGGTCTAGATGCACTAATATACAGTTTTGGTTCAGGCACATTCCTTTCTGGAGAATCCAGTGGCCATCCCTTCTGTAGAAACATCCTCTGACATAATGGTAGGGTGGGGTCACAGTTTCTGATTGGTCAGTGCTGACCAGGAGGTCGTGTTAACTGGTTCATCCCACTGGTGCTCTAGGTGAAGGAATCTCACAACATTACAGGGTAAGTGTGCCTCAGTCTTTCTAAAAGGGTTAGTACAAGGAGTTCCAATAGTAAATTGGGGAGGGGGATATTTGTTAACCTGTAATTTTAGAGAGCTAATTAAAATTTAACTTGTAGTCAACAGCCAGTAGCGGGTTGGTGTCAGTCAGTGGGGCTTTGTGTTCCACCTGCAAAATGTGGTCAGTCATTGACCCCGAGAGCATCCCTGATCATTACATTTGCAGGTGGTGTACCTGGCTTCAGCTGCTCACTGAGTAAATAGATCAGTTTGGACAGCACTTGGAAACACTAAAGGAGCACATAACTGGCTCAGAATGTCATAAATACAAGTCACAGAAATGTGATCACACCCAAGATACAAGATGATAGAAGGGTGACCGTTAACAGGACAGGCAGGCAGTGCAGGAGTCCCTTGCAGCTATTCCCTTGCCAAACAAGTATTCCATTTTGGATACTGATGAGGGGCATAGCCCATCATATGACAGTAGCAACAGCAGCCTGAGCAATGGCACTACATCTGGCCCTGCTGTACAGCGGGGAGGGACAAAGCATAGAAGAGCAGTAATAATTGGAGATTCAATAGGCAGGGGCATATATCGGTGCTTCTGTGGCTGTGAGAGAGACTCCATATGTTCTGTCTGTGGTGCCAGGGCCATGGATATCTCTGAGTGGATATAAGGCATCCGGAAATAGATAGAAGGAATTGTCCAAATTAGCACACATGACTTCAGTAGGAAGAGTGACAAGGTCCTGTAATGATAATTCAGGGAGTTAGGTAGTAAATTTGAGGTACTTCGAGGGTAATAATCTCAGGATTACTCCCCATTCCACACGCTGATGCTCGGAACAGAGACAGAACAACTGAACACATGGCTAAAGAGCTGGTGTCAGGGGAAAGGCCGTGGATTTGTGGATCATCAGGATGCCTTTCAGGGAAGATGGGACCTGTACAAGAAGGACATGTTGCTCCTAAACTGTAGGGACACTGGGGTGGGGAGGTGGGCAGTAGGTAGGTTCTATTAGCGCTGCTTGGAAGGGATTAAACTAGTGTGGTAGGGGTGGGACCCAGAGCAGCAGGTCAGTAAGTACAGAGATTGGGGAAGAGCTTGAGTCTAAGGCAAATATAACTGAGAGGAAGGCCAGTCAGGGAGAGGTTGCTGAGATCAGCGGAACTAGGGGCTTGGGCTTCAATACAAGAAGTGTATCAGGTAAGATGGATGCACTTAGAGCCTGGATTAATGTATGCAGTTATGGTGTTGCTGCTAGCACAGTGACTTGGTTGAAAGTGGGACAGGGTTGGCAGCTTAACATTCCAGGATTTCAATGTTTTAGATGAAATAGAGGAGGAAACAAAAGAGGTGGAGGTGTGGCATTACTGGTTAGAGAGATATCACAGCTGTGTTAAGGGACAACACCCTGGAGGGATCTTGAAACAAGGCATTAAGGGGAGAGCTCAGGATTAGGAAGAGTGCAGTCACAGACCTCCCAGCTACCAGTGGGAGATAGAGGAAGAGATACGTCGTCATATTCTGGAAAGATGTGAAAATACCAAGGTTGCGGTTCTGGATGATTTTAACTTCCCCCGTATTGACTGGGACTCCATTCGTGCTGAGAGTCTGGGTCGGAGGCAATTAGTTTGTTATGTCCAGGAGGATTTTTTGAAACAGTATGTGGATAGTCCAACGAGGGAGGGGCTGAAAATGTGTTGCTGAAAAGCGCAGCAGGTCAAGCCTTCCTAACCTGCAATCTTCTTCCTGACCTCTCCACCCCCACCCCACTCCGGCCTATCACCCTCACCTTGACCTCCTTCCACCTATCGCATTTCCAATTCCCCTCCCCCAAGTCCCACCTCCCTACCTTTTATCTTATCCTGCTGGACACACTTTCCTCATTCCTGAAGAAGGGCTTATGCCAGAAACGTCGATTCTCCTGTTCCTTGGATGCTGCCTGACCTGCTGCGCTTTTCCAGCAACACATTTTCAGCTCTGATCTCCAGCATCTGCAGTCCTCACTTTCTCCTCAACAAGGGAGGGGGCCATAGGAGTAAAACCTGGGACCTAGTATTGGGAAATGATCCCGGCCAGGTGACCAAGTTTCAGTGGGGAGCATTTTGGGAATAGTGACCATAATATTTTAGGTTTTCAGATATTTATGGATGAGAACAAGAGTGGACCTTTGATGAAGGTGTTAAATTGGACCAGGGCCAACCATAACTGATTTGGGCCAGAATGAGAGAATGTGGATTTGGAGCGGCTATTTGGGGATAAATCCACATCTGACATGTGGGAATCCTTTAAAGACCAGTTGATTAGAGTTGAGGACAGGCATGTTCCTGTGAAAATGAAGGACAGGAATGGCAGGGTTCAGGAACCTTGGATGACAAGAGAAATTATCACCTTAGTCAAAAGAAAGAAAGTATACCTGGTCTAGGCAACTAAAAGCAGCTAAAGTCCTTGAAGAACAGAGAAAGTAGAAAGTAGTTCAAGCAGGAAATAGGGAGGGCTAAAAGGGCAGTGTTAAGGAGAATTCCAAGGCATTTTATACATATATTAGGAGCAAGAGGGTAGCTAGGGAAAGAATAGGCGCGCTCAAAGATAAAGACGTGAGGTTATGTGTGGAACCACAGGAAGTGGATGAGATCTTTAATTGGTACTTTACATTGGTATTCACCAAAGAGAGGGACATGAGGGATGTTGAAGTGAGGGCAAGGTGTATGAATAATCTTGGACAGGTCAGTTTTATGAAGGAGGAAATGTTAGGGGTCTTGAAATGTATTAAGGTAGCCAATACTCCAGGGTCAGATGGGATCTATCACAGGATACTGTGGGAGACAAGGGAGGAAATCGTTCAGGCCTTACAGATATCTTTGCATTCTCTTTGGTCTCAGGTGAGGTTTTAGAGCACTGAAAAATGGTCAATGTTTTTCCTTTGTTTAAGAGATCAGAGCTAGGGCCTTTATGGTTTATAATACACACACATACAGATATATGATCTGAAGGAAAATGTAGGTCATCCGATTAGTAAATTAGAATTATACAGTGAATGGCAGAACCATGAGGAACATTGGCATACCAAGGAATCTGGGTGTACACGTCCATAAATCCCGGAAAGTGACGGCACAGGTAGATAAGGTGATCAGGAAGGCACACAGCACGCTTATCTTCATCAGCCAGGGCATCGAATATAAAGTTGGTAAGTTATGTTACAGCTGTAAGAAGCTTTAGTTAGGCCACATTTGGAATATTGCATGCAGTTCAGGTCACCACACTACTAGAAGGATGTGGATGCTTTGGATAGGGTGCAGAGAAGGTTTACCAGGATGTTGCCTGGTCTGGAGATTTGAGTTATGAGGAGAGGTTGGATAAACTCAGATTGTTTTCACTGGAAAGATGGAGGCTGACCTGTTCGAGATCTACAAAATATCGAGGGGCCTAGATAGGGTGGATAGTCAGAGGCTTTTTCCCCAGGTTGGAAAGATCATCTACAAGACAGCACGGGTTCAAGGTGAGAGGGGGAAAATTTAGGGAAGTATGTGGGGAATGTTTTTCCACAGAGAGGGTAATGGGTGCCTGGAATGCACGGCCAATGGAGGTAATGGAAACAGGCACATTAGCAACATTTAAGATGTATCTTGATAGAGACGTGAACGGGAGGCGAACGGAGGGAAACAGAGGAATACAAGGCCAATAAGTATGGGAAATAAATAAAGGGTCTCAGGATTCGCATAGGCTTGGTGGGGTGGAAGGGCCTGTTCCTGTGCTGTATTTTTAAAAATCACACAACACCAGGTTATAGTCCAACAGGTTTAATTGGAAGCACTAGCTTTCGGAGTGCTGCTTCATCAGGTAGCTGTCATAAGGAACAGCGCTCCGAAAGCTAGTGCTTCCAATTAAACCTGTTGCTGTGTGATTTTTAACCTTGTCCACCCCAGTCCAACACCGGCTTCTCCACATTATGTATTGTATTGTAACATGCACCACAAGAGCCTATAGAGGACAGATGCTGATTTTACTTTTAATCAAGTCACCGTAACAGGTTCATGGTCTCCATGACTGAGTTTAGCTTCACATTCCTGATTTTTGAATTGAATAAATGTAAGTTCCTCAGCAATGGCTGCAGGATATGAACCTTCACCCCTAAAGCGTTAGTCCAAGCTTCCCAATTAATATCCCAGTACCATCATGAAAGAATGATTCAATATAGTTGCCCTTTTTTCACGCGCAGGCCATCTTGCTAATGAGAGATTTCACAAAGGGATTCTATAGGTAGTTGGTGTGTAGAAAATGGATCATCTTATTAGCATTATCTATGTAAAGCTCACAATGACAGTACATGCTTGTACTTGTCAAGCAAGATATCATAATGCATTTTAAGATAAATGGTGTAACACACTCAGCATTTTTAAAAATGTAAGATAGAATTCTGTCAGGGCTTGGATTTAAATGTAAACAACATTATGTTAAATCAATGGTGAAAGCTACAAATTGCAAAGATATTGAGAACTATCATTATTCAGATTGCTGGAGGGAAGACAGTATTTAGAGTCATAGAGTCATAGAGATGTACAGCATGGATATAGACCCTTCAGTCCAACCCGTCCATGCCGACAAGATATCCCAACCCAATCTAGTCCCACCTGCCAGCACCCGGCCCATATCCCTCCAAACCCTTCTTATTCATGTACCCATCCAAATGCCTCTTAAATGTTGCAATTGTACCAGCCTCCACCACTTCCTCTGGCAGTTCATTCCATACACGTACCACCCTCTGTGTGAAAAAGTTGCCCCGAGGTCTCTTTTATACCTTTCCCCTCACACCTAAACTTATGCCCTCTAGATCTAGACTCCCCGACACCAGGAAAAAGACTTTGCCTATTTACCCTATCCATGCCCCTCAATTTTGTAAACCTCTATAAGGTCACCCTTCAGCCTCCGACGCTCCAGGGAAAGCAGCCCCAGCCTGTTCAGCCTCTCTCTATAGCTCAAATCCTCCAAACCTGGCAACATCCTTGTAAATCTTTTCTGAACCCTTTCACGTTTCACAACATCTTTCCGGTAGGAAGGAGACCAGAATTGCACGCAATATTCCAACAGTGGCCTAACCAATGTCCTGTACAGCCACAATATGACCTCCCAACTTCTGTACTCAATAATCTGACCAATAAAGGAAAGCATACCAAACGCCTTCTTCACTATCCTATCTACCTGCGACTCCACTTTAAAGGAGCTATGAACCTGCACCCCAAGGTCTCTTTGTTCAGCAACACTCCCTAGGACCTTACCATTAAGTGTATAAGTCTTGCTAAGATTTGCTCTCCCAAAATGCAGCACCTTGCATTTATCTGAATTAAACTCCATCTGCCACTTCTCAACCCATTGGCCCATCTGGTCCAGATCGTGTTGGAATTTTGAGATAACCCTCTTTGCTGTCCACTACACCTCCAATTTTGGTGTCATCTGCAAACTTACTAACTGTACCTCTTATGCTCGCATCCAAATCATTTATGTATTTGACAAAAAGTAGAGGGCCCAGCACCAATCCTTGTGGCACTCCACTGGTCACAGGCCTCCAGTCTGAAAAACAACCCTCCACCATCACCCTCTGTCTTCTACCTTTGAGCTAGTTCTGTATCCAAATGGCTAGTTCTCCCTGTATTCCGTCAGATCTAACCTTGCTAATCAGTCTCCCATGGGGAACTTTGTCGAATGCCTCACTGAAGTCCATATAGATCACATCTACCACTCTGCCCTCATCAATCTTCTTTGTTACTTCCTCAAAAAACTCAATTAAGTTTGTGAGACATGATTTCCCATGCACAATGCCATGTTGACTTTTCCCTAATCAGTCCTTGCTTTTCCAAATACATGTACATCGTGTCCCTCAGAATTCCCTCCAACAACTTGCCCACCACCAAAGTCAGGCTCACCGGTCCATAGTTCTCTGGCTTGTCCTTACCACCCTTCTTAAACTGTGGCACGTTAGCCAACCTCCGGCACCTCACCTGTGACTATCGATGATACAAATATCTCAGCAAGAGGCCCAGCAATCACTTCTCTAGCTTCCCACAGAATTCTAGGGTACACCTGATCAGGTCCTGGGGATTTATCCACCTTTAACCATTTCAAGACATCCAGCACTTCCTCCTCTGTAATATGGACATTTTGCAAGATGTCACCATCTATTTCCCTGCAGTCTATATCTTCCATATCCTTTTCCACAGTAAATACTGATGCAAAATATTCATTTAGTATCTCCTCCATTTTCTGTGGCTCCACACAAAGGCCGCCTTGCTGATCTTTGAGGGGCCCTATTCTGTCCCTTGTTACCCTTTTGTCCTTTATGTATTTGTAAAAACTCTTTGGATTCTCCTTAATTCTATTTGCCAAAGCTATCTCATGTCCCCGTTTTGCCCTCCTGATTTCCCTCTTAAGTATACTCCTACTGCCTTTATACTCTTCTAAGGATTCACTCGATCTATCCTGTCTATACCTGACATATGCTTCCTTCTTTTTCTTAACCAAACTCTCAATTTCTTTAGTCATCCAGCATTCCCTATACCTACCAGCCTTTCTTTTCACCCTGACAGGAATATACTTTCTCTGGATTCTTATTGTCTCATTTCTGAAGGCTTCCCTTTTTCCAGCTGTCCCTTTACCTGCGAACATCTGCGCCCAATCAGCTTTTGAATGTTCTTGCCTAATTCCATCGGAATTGGTCTTTCTCCAATTTAGAACTTCGACTTTTAGATCTGGTCTATCCTTTTCCATCACTATTTTAAATCTAATAGAATTATGGTCGCTGGCCCCAAAGTGTTCCCCCACTGACACCTCAGTCACCTGCCCTGCCTTATTTCCCAAGAGTAAGTCTAGTTTTGCACCTTCTCTACATCCACAGACTGAATCAGAAAATTGTTTTGTGCACACTTAAGAAATTCCTCTCCATCCAAACCCTTAACACTATGGCAGTCTCAGTCTATGATTGGTAAGTTAAAATCCCCTACCATAACCACCCTATTATTCTTACAGATAGCTGAGATCTCCTTACAAGTTTGTTTCTCAATTTCCCTCTGACTTTACGGGGTCTATAATATAATCCCAATAAGGTGATCATCCTTTTCTTATTTCTCAGTTCCACCTAAATAGCTTCCCTGGATTTATTTCTGGAAATATCCTCCCTCAGTACAGCTGTAATGCTATTCCTTATCAAAAATGCCACTCCCCCTCCTCTCTTGCCTCCCTTTCTAACCTTCCTGTAGCATTTGTATCTTGGAACATTAAGCTGCCAGTCCTGCCCATCCCTGAGCTATGTTTCTGCAATTGCTACAATATCCCAGTCACATGTTCCTAACCATGCCCTGAGTTCATCTGCCTTCCCTGTTAGGCCCCTTGCATTGAAATAAATGCAGTTTAATTTATTAGTCCTACCTTGTCCCTGCCTGCCCTGACTGTTTGACTCACTTCTGTTCTCAACTGTATCCCTCTCAGATTGATCTCTTTCCTCACTATTTCCCTGAACCCGACGTACCCCTCGTTGCAATAGCGGCAGTCTCAATACCAGAAACGTGGCTGTTTGTGCTATGTTCCCCTGAGAATCCATCACCCCCTACATTTTCCAAAACAAAATACCTGTTTGAAATGGGTATAACCATAAAAGACTCCTGCACTAGCTGCCTACCTCTCTTACCTTTCTTGGAGTTAACCATCTATGTGACTGTATCTGAGACTTTCCCCCTTCCTATAACTGCCATCCATCTCAGTTGCTGTTGCAAATTCCTCATCGCTTCTATCTGTCTCTCCAACCGATCCACTCAATTTGATAAGATTCGCAGCCAACAGCATTTATGGCAGATATAATCTGCAGTAACCCTTAAACTCTCTTTAAACTCCCACATCTGACAAGAAATACAAATCACTCTATTAAAGGCCATTTTTGCTCCTTCACAGTCTACAGACCCAGAAATTAACACCATCCTGTTCCTCTACAAACTCTGCCCCAGGTTAAATTAATAGTTATGGCTTATATTTTAAGTTTAATCAAGAGACATATCTCCAAAAACACAATCAAGAAATATCCCCCTCTACTCACTATCACAGATTCTCTATAGGCTACACTTAATACAACAATTACCTTATCTGATTCTGTGCTGTGAACTTCGCCCAACCGTTCCTCCAAGATCAGTTGTGAATGTCACTGTTTCTTAATTTTCCCAGATGCACTCTGACGGTCAACGATACATGAATTCAAACAGCAAAGGCAGTATTTCTCTCTCTCTCTCTCTCTCTCTCTCTCCTGCACTGTCCGCACCATGTGCTTCCTTTGTCTGTTCTTCTCCCTTTTAAAACTGCTGTTTTGACTTCTTTTTTCCCCAAAATTCCAAAACAATGCAACAGCATATAAATCAGGAATTGCTGCTCCTGGAATTCGAGGAAATCACCTCCAGCACCTGAAAATTATCCACAGCATCCCTGGAACCGTCACAATTCGACAAGATGGAGCCGCAGGAGGAATCGGATTATAGAATCATCGAATCCCTACAGTGTGGAAACAGGCTCTTCGACCCAACAAGTTCACACTGACCCTCCAAAGAGTAACCCATCCAGACCCATTGACCCTATCCTATATTTACCCCTAATGAATGCACCTAACCGACATATCCCTGAACATTACGGGCAATTTAGTGCAGCCAATCCACCGAACCTGCACATCTTTGGACTGTGGGAAGAAACTGGAGCATCCGGAGGAAACCCACACAGACACGGGGAGAATGTGCAGACTCCACACAGACAGTGGCCCAAGGCTGGAATCAAGAGAGATGGTAGAGGTCAGCAGGCATCTTTCTCAGCAGCATGGTCCTTTTGTAGAGAGGAGAGGGTTTCTCTTAGTCTGTGTGGGTGATTGTTCCGAGTTACTGTAGCTGACCTGTTCTTGGTTTTCTGGAACAGTACAGGGCAGCACATCTCACTGCTGCTGTGTTCCCCAGTACATTACATTAGGGGCAGCACAGTGGCTCAGTGGTTGGCACTGCTAGCTCACAGCAGCAGGGACCCAGGTTTGATTCCAGCCTTGGGTAACTGTCTGTATGTAGTTTGCAAATTCTTCCCGGGTCAGCCTGGATTTCCTCCCAATGCAATGATGACTCACACAGCTAATGGCAGGACTGTGCTACAAGGAGAGATTGGTTCATCTGGGCATGTATTCACTCAATTTTAGAGGGATGAGGGGGAATCTAATTGTAACACATAAAATTCTAGATAGACTAGATGAAGGAAGGATGTTTTTCCTGTTGGTGGAGTCTCAAACAGAGATGAAGAAAAATGGCTTCAATCCGTAGTGACCCAATGGAAATCTCCACTACAGAAGTCTGTGCAGGCAATGTCACTGAATATATTCACGCGGTAGATAGATAAATAAGTGTTTATATTTTAAAGGCATCAAAAGGTATGGGGAGAAAGCAGCAATCTGTCAATGAGATAAAAGATCAGCCATGATCATGTTTAAACGTGGAGCAGACAGAATGGGTCAAATAACCAACTCCTGTTTCTAGTTTCTATATTTCTAGGAATCTTTAACATTTCCTTAATTGATATGAGTAAGTATTGGGAGTTAAAGCAGTAACAGAATCTTTGTTCTGAAGATAATTTTGGGTCTGAAATATGTAGTTATGGTGAGGCATTTAAATTGTTGCTTTCAAATGCGAATTGGATAATTATCTGAGAAGAAAGGAAATTGCAAGGCAATGAGGAAAAGGCAAGGAAATAGGATGACCTGAATTGCTTATGCAGAGATCGGACATGCACAGAAAGGGCCGAATGGTCTCATTCTCTTCTATGATCAATGATTCTATGATTCACTCCCACTGTTTCCAGTTTTCCAAAACCACAACTTGGGGCCAGCCAGATAAATGCTGTTGCTGCTATAGCCACATCTGGGTGGGATCTGTCTCAACCATACCAGGGATTTGTAGTGCAGTCTGAATGTGTCCAACCAGTATGTCAATGACCTCACTCTCTTCTTGTTAGTTCTGGATGCTAGAGTACAAGTTATATATACATTGTGTTTTGCTTTTCAATTTCGTCTACTAAAGTTTAGTATTTTTGTGAAAAACTATGGAGTCTTAAGTTTACTTTTCTTTATAATTAACTGAAATCTCAACTGTGTTTTTCTTTTCAACAAAACACAGTAACTGATCCCTGACAGAATTGTAACCTAATGGTGATGATTCTGTCTGGGAACATAATCTCTATTTCACCAACAGTTACCAATGTGTCTAAAAATGGGTTGAGGAGAAGGTAATCTGTTTAGAGATGCAGTTTGAGGGATTGATATTAGCCAAAACACAAGGTGGAACTGCATGCTCTTCATTGACATTATGATAAACATCTTTTACATCCACCTCTCTGATCCCAGCTGATGGTAATACTAGGAGCAGGAGAATCAACGTTTCAGGCATAAGCCCTTCTTCAGGAATGAGGCTGGTATGCCAAGCGGGCTGAGATAAAAGGTAGGGGGGAGGGAATTTGGGAGAGGGGTGCTGGGGAAGGTGGTGAGGGTGAGGGTGATAGGCCGGAGAGGGGGTGGGGGCGGAGAGGTCGGGAAGAAGATTGCAAGTCAAGAAGGCAGTGCTGAGTCTGAGGGTTGGGACTGAGATAAGGTGGGGGGAGGGGAAATAAGGAAGCTGGAGAAATCTACACTCATCCCGTGTGGTTGGAGGGTTCCTAAGCGGAAGATGCGGCGCTCTTCCTCCAGGCGTCATGAAAGGTCCTTTGCTGTTCTTCTTTTAAAAAAAACTTATCTCAGTCCCAACCCTCGGATTCAGCACTGCCCTCTTGACCTGCAATCTTCTTCCCGACTTCTCCGCCCACACCCCGTCTCCAGCCTACACCTTCACCCTCACCACCTTCCACCTATCGTATTCCCAGCGCCCCTCCCCCAAATTCCCTCCCCCCTACCTTTTATCTTGGCCCACTTGGCACACCAGCCTCATTCCGAAACGTCGATTCTCCTGCTCCTCGGATGCTGCCTGGCCTGCTGTGTTTTTCCAGCACCACATTTTTCAACTCTGGTCTCCAGCATCTGCAGTCCTCACTTTCTCCTGATGGTAATACTAGACAAGGCAGAGTCCAGATTGAAACATGGCTTGATCGACCCTAAGTTTTATCTTTTGCTCTTTGAGCATAAAACTGACTAATCATTGAACACACGCACGCAGGAGGCTGCCAACGTAAGTTTATCAAAAGAGCATCAAACTTCATTTCACATAAAAGGAAAACTAAACCCAAACAATTACACTATGCAAGAATAAGTGGAAACTGTTTTGTTGCACATATCAAAATAAAGATTTGATCCTTTTTTCCCAAACAGATACTCAAACCTCAGGCAAACCCTGTTTGCCCTTTACTGCTAGAACATAGAACATAGAACATAGAAAAATACAGCGCAGTACAGGCCCTTTGGCCCTCGATGTTGCGCCGATCCAAGCCCACCTAACCTACACTAGCCCACTATCCTCCATATGCCTATCCAATGCCCGTTTAAATGCCCATAAAGAGGGAGAGTCCACCACTGCTACAGGCAGGGCATTCCATGAACTCACGACTCACTGAGTAAAGAATCTACCCCTAACATCTGTCCTATACCTACCACCCCTTAATTTAAAGCTATGCCCCCTTGTAATAGCTGACTCCATACGTGGAAAAAGGTTCTCATGGTCAACCCTATCTAAACCCCTAATCATCTTGTACACCTCTATCAAGTCACCCATAAACCTTCTTTTCTCCAATGAAAACAGCCCCAAGTGCCTCAGCCTTTCCTCATACAATCTTCCTACCATACCTGGCAACATCCTGGTAAACTTCCTCTGCACCCGTTCCAGTGCCTCCACATCCTTCCTATAGTAGAGCGACCAAAACTGCACACAATACTCCAGATGCGGCCGCACCAGAGTCTTATACAACTGCAACATGATCTCAGGACTCCGGAACTCAATTCCTCTACCAATAAAAGCCAGTACGCCATATGCCTTCTTCACCACACTATTTACCTGGGTGGCAACTTTCAGAGATCTGTGTACATGGACACCAAGATCCCTCTGCTCATCCACACTACCAAGTATCTGACCATTAGCCCAGTACCCCATCTTTTTGTTACTCTTACCAAAGTGAATCACCTCACACTTAGCTACATTGAACTCCATCTGCCACCTTTCTGCCCAGCTCTGTAACTTATCTATATCCCGCTGTAACCTGATACATCCTTCCTCACTGTCAACAACTCCACCGACTTTCGTATCATTCGCAAACTTGCTCATCCAACCTTCTAGCCCCTCCTCCAGGTCATTTATAAAAATGACAAACAGCAATGGTCCCAAAACAGATCCTTGCGGAACACCGCACAGTGGCACAGTGGTTAGCACTGCTGCCTCGCAGCGCCAGAGACCCGGGTTCAATTCCCGCCTCAGGCGACTGACTGTGTGGAGTTTGCACATTCTCCCCGTGTCTGCGTGGGTTTCCTCCGGGTGCTCCGGTTTCCTCCCAGAGACTTTGAAATGATGCTGGTCCAGACCTTTACTCTCTGAAAGAAACACATACACACCGATTTTCTATCAATAAAGAGAAACTTTATTTTGTACCTGTCTCCAAATCATTGACCACCTTGGCCTTTTGTTACTCTTGTATTAGTTCAACACCTTATCAACAAACCTCACTGCTGGAAAGGTGTTGAACTAGTCACCTCAAGAGCTTCTTAAAAGCCTCACCTTAATTTTTAATTTTTTTTGCTTAAGTTTTATTGTCATGTGTACTCAAGTACAAACGTACAGGAGAACGTGAGGACCACAAATGCTGGAGATCAGAGTCAAAATGCATGGCGCTGGAAAACCACAGCAGGTCAGGCAGCATCTGAAGAGCAGGAGAGTCGATATTTTGGGCATAAGCTCTTCATCAGGAATGCACAGGGGTACAGTGAAAAGTGTATAATATCACCATACGGTATGTCATTTTGGGGAAAAATACCTGGGTACAGAATCTTAAGAATAAGGTAGAAAAAAAGAACAAAGTTAAAAGTTAAACATTACGGTCATTTTTAGAATGAAAGACTCCACACAGCCTGCCATAATTCACAGAATTCAAAATGTAACAAAATCACTCTTCTAACTGCACACAATAAAGAAATACAGAGCAAACTTAAAACTTAGCATTATTCAGTCTCATTAGAATACACGTTTCTGAACAATAATATGTCATGAAACTTCATCACATACCTAACAGGACAGGTGGGATTTTGTTTTAATATTTCATGTGAACGACAGCTCTTCCGATAGTATAGTGCTCCCTCAGTGATGCACTGAAGTATTGCTCTTGATTTTTATAGACTTAAGCCCTGGATTGGGTCTTGAACTTGGAGCCTTTTGATTGAGGGGGTAAGAAAAAAGGAGAATGTGATTCCAAGTCTATGAAGAAATATTATCACCATCCCATAATATCTCCTCCAAGGGACATGCAACCTTGACATGAATATTTTAAACATCTCCTTCATCTACAGCGAATCAAAATCATCTAACTCTAACCTAAAAGGGCACTCCTTCCTGGCATGGGTTACACCAATGAGAAGACTCCTTTAGCATTACAGAGCAGCTGAGACTGACCAATCAATGCCAACCAAGCCAATGATTACCACACCGCCCCCCAACAGTGAACAGCAGAACAACTCTATCATCGCATTAGCTGTTAGAAACATTAACATTCAGAGACTCTCATTTGTTTCCCTCCTTTCACTGCAGCTACTTTGTCTCTCAGTCAAATTCAGAAGGCTTTGTACTGGCAATATTTCTGAAATGTGACCAGAACCAAACACATTTAAATTAGTGTCTGTCAAATTTAAATAGTGCAGCCAATCAAATGTACATTCAACCAAATCCCAGTGCTATTTTTCAATTGAATAGCTTGGATATTTTGCTCAAGCAAAATGACTCACTTTGAAATCATTGTTTGCAAATGAACACAGCTCTAGTTAAGATTTTGTCAGTGAGGTGCTGGAATGCCACATTAGGGCTGAGATCCAAAAGGAATTCTTTAGACAATAAAAGTTCATTTCCAATTTAATATTCAGAGATAGCAGCAAATTTACATTCAATCTTTTATAATTAAATTGATGAGGGAAGATATTTTCTTTAAAACCTAATTTTACTCATGATGCAAACCTGTGATATTGAGGTTAGTTCATGTTTTCCATTAGCCATGAGCTGAATACAACAAGGTGTGTCAATGTATAAACTGTGCTAATTAGAATTCATTTAAAATAGTTGACACACTCTTAATCACGCTTTAGGCCGGAGGGAACTGAACACTGTTTTAACAGCTGCCCTGTGGGGTATATCGTTTAGAGACATTATAATTAAGTTTGCAGTTTGAGTAGTTCTAATGCAAATGATGGGGTGCATTGATAAATAAATGTATTTCCTCTACTGTCCCATAAGACTATGTTATGGTTTTCCTTCATGATTAACAGATTAACATTCTACATAACCATTGTAAAAAATCTGAACTAAATCCAGCAGGGATTCATTGTAGTACCATCGCCTCCCCAAAACATGATACAACCCAGCGTTCCCTGTTCTTAACTCCATGAAGAGGACTGAATAATAATGTAGTTTTTAGGTACCATCACAGCCAGCAGTAAGATCTGTGTGATGGATTGTATTAGATATATTATTAAGCCATGAACCCATGAAAATATGTCAGAAGTAGTTCAGTGGAATGCTCAAATAAATAATTTATCTTGGGGCGGGTTATTATTTAGTCCTTCCTAAGATGTGATTGATCGAACAAGGCCAGTCTTAATGCCTACTCCAAAGTGACAATGCATCCTGGCACTGGAGCTTCTCTCAAAGTGATTTTTAGAGTGAACTTTAGCAGGACACCACAAGAACTCAAGGAATTGCATCCACCCCTTATTTATCTCTTCACAGAATTATTGACCCCACAGTTTATTTGAACACTGCGCACAACTCGGCCCAGAATCACCTCAGCTGTATTCACTTCCATCGTCCCAACCAATGTACCCCGATGGAAAGTTTCGATATTTTCTAACCAAACTATTCAAAGATGTCATTACACCCCCCCAGAGCAGGCGGGAGTTGAACCGGAGGCACCTAGCCCAGATGTGGGGGAGCGACCAGTGCTAGACACTAGTCCCACTGAATGAAATGTTTATCTTCACCAACACATTACTTTCAACTGCACTTGGTCCATCTACAAGGAAGTGAGACCTCAGCAGTGACTGAGAGGTATCTGGAGCATTGAGTGAAGCTGTGTTTCACCTCATGAGGGTGAAGGGCATTTAGGTAGGAAAGTCATCATTGAATAGGCACACATATCAGAGGCAGCTTATGGGAAATCTGCTGCAAGGTGTGGGGTGCTGGTGTTGTAATATTGATCAAGACGCCAATTACTACAGTAAAGTTTCTTGATTAAGGCTATATGGGTAAAACTTAAATTATGAAATGGGACAGTTGCTTTACTGGGAGTGTATTAGTAAGGGAGACAGAGAAAGACATAACTGCGCAAATCTCAGCAAACTCTAAAATTAATATGGTAACACTGGGAGGGGACCTCAACATCCCTAATATTAACTATGAAAACATTAGAGGGGGAAGAACTCTTAAACTTTACCCTGGAAGGGTTTTTAAGCAAACACAAAATCCTGTAGAAGATGGGGCAGTGCTGGACCCAGATTTAAGGAATGAAGTTTGGGCAAGTGGTTGAACTGTCAATGGGATAACATTTCAGCGATTCAGCATGATTTAAGGGAAATATTGCTAAGGTCAAAATGAGCCAGAAATAAAAGTTCTGAACAGAGGGAAAGATGATTTTAATAAGAAAGGATCTGGCCAAAGTGGACTAGAGCTACCTCTAGGAACATCCATGTAATGCCAGAGAAGAAATTCAAAAGGATAATAGTTAGAGTTCTTACAATCAAAATCCCTATAGTGTGGTAGCAGACAATGTGGCCCATCATGTTTACACTGACCCTCTGAACTTGGACTCAACCTGCTACCCTATAACTTTGCATTTCCCATGGCCAATTCACCGAGCCTGCACATCTTTGGACTGTGGGAGGAAACCTGAGCACCCGGAGGAAACCCACGCAGACACGGGGAGAATGTGCAAACTCCACACAGTCAGTCGCACGAGAGTGGAATTGAACTTGGGTTCCTGGTGCTGGAAGACAGCAGTGTGAAACACTGAGCCACTGTGCCTCGCTGAAGTGGACCAACACATTCACATAAAGCAAAAGGATAGAACCAACAAGGCCAGAGAACTTTGGATGTACAGGAATGGATAAGGGAAAATAGCACGTTTATGGTAGATGGCAAAGTTTCCAAATAACAGATGGTCCAGAGGAGTATAGAAAGTGTTGGGGTTATTTAAAAATAAACAGGGGACATGAAAAAATCACTGGTGGGTAAAATTCAAAGGCATTTTGTAGGTACATTAGGATCAAAAGATTAACTAAGGGAACAAGCAGGGCTGAGTAGGAATGTTAGTGGCAAACTATATGTGGAATCAGAAGACCTAGTTGAGATTGTAAGTGAACAATTTCCATCTGTAGATATAGAAATGAGGAAGGGGACAGTGATAAACTTGGCTCTATTCACTTTGAGAGGGAAGCAATATTCATGGTTTTAGTGTGTTTGAAATAAATCCCTAGGCCCAGATAAGATGGTGGGTGGCACGGTGGCACAGTGGTTAGCACTGCTGCCTCACAGTGCTAGAGACCCGGGTTCAATTCCCACCTCAGGTGACTGTCTGTGTGGAGTTTGCACATTCTCCCCGTGTCTGCGTGGGTTTCCTCCAGGTGCTCCGGTTTCCTCCCACAGTCCAAAGATGTGCAGGTCAGGTGAATTGGCCATGCTAAATTGCCCGTAGTATTAGGTGAAGGGGTATGGGTGGGTTGCGTTCGGCGGGTCGGTGTGGACTTGTTAGGCCGAAGGGCCTGTTTCCACACTATAAGTATTCTAAAAAAAGATGCATTCCAGTCTGCTGTGGGAGACAAGGTAAAAACAATGACTGCAGATGCTGGAAACCAGATTCTGGATTAGTGGTGCTGGAAAAGCACAGCAGTTCAGGCAGCATTCGAGGAGCAGTAAAATCGATGTTTCGGGCAAAAGGCCTTCATCAGGAATACAGGCAGAGAGCCTGAAGGGTGGAGAGATAAGTGAGAGGAGGGTGGGGGTGGGGGAAGGTAGCAAAGTGTACAATGGGTGGATGGGGGAGGGGATGAAGGTGATAGGTCAGAGAGGAGGGCGGAGTGGATAGGTGGAAAAGAAGATAGGCAGGTAGGACAAGTCATGGGGACAGTGCTGAGCTGGAAGTTTGGAGCTGGGGTGAGGTGGGAGAAGGGGAAATGAGGAAACTGTCGAAGTCCTCATTGATGCCCTGGGGTTGAAGTGTTCCGAGGCAGAAGATGAAGCGTTTTTCCTCCAAGCGTCTGGTGGTGAGGGAGCGGCGGTGAAGTAGGCCCAGGACCTCCATGTCCTTGGCAGAGTGGGAGGAGGAGTTGAAATGTTGGGCCACGGGGCGGTGTGGTTGATTGGTGCGGGTGTCCCAGAGATGTTCCCTAAAGCGCTCTGCACGGAGGCGCCCAGTCTCCCCGATGTAGAGGAGACCGCATCTTTAACCACGTGGGAAGGGAAATTGCGGTCTCTAAAGGAGGTGGCCATCTGGTGTGTTCTGTGGTGGAACTGGTCCTCCTGGGAAGAGATACGTCGGAGACGGAGGAATTGTGAATATGGGATGGCATTTTTGCAGGAGGTAGGGTGGGAAGCGGTGTAATCCAGGTAGCTGTGGCTTTGTAAAAAAATGTCGGTGTCAATTCGGTCATCATTAATGGAGATGGAGAGGTCCAGGAAGGGGAGGGAGGTGTCAGAGATGGTCCAGGTAAATTTAAGGTCAGGTTGAAATGTGTTGGTGAAGGTGATGAATTGCTCAACCTCCTCTGGGGGGCACGAGGTGGCGCCAATGCAGTCATCAATGTAACGGAGGAAGAGGTGGTGAGTGGTACCGGTGTAATTACGGAAGATGGACTGTTCTACGTAGCTAACAAAGAGACAGACATAGCTGAGGCCCATACGGGTGCACATGGCTACCTCTCTGGTCTGGAGGAAGTGGGAGGATTCGAAAGAGAACAAGGGAGACAAGGGACATGATTGCAAGGGATATAACATGAATTTTCAAATCCTTTTTGAATCTAGAAGAGGTGCCAGGGGATTAGAGAACAATATAATTTATGCCATAATTTACTTTAGTGATTGAAAGGGATAGGTATATACCATAGGGCAAAAGATACAGCTGGGGGAAAGGGAAATTATGATGGGAATTAAGCAAGATTTAGGATGCTTAGGATGGGGAAGAAAACTCCAGGGGATGGGCACAGTCAAAAGGTGGAGCTTATTCAAGGAACAGGTAATGTGTGTCCTTGATAAGTGTGTTCCAGTCAGGCAGGCAGGAAGTGGTTGAGCAAGGGAGCCGCGGTTTACTAAGGAAGTTGAATCTCTTGTCAATAGGAAGAAGAAGGCTTATGTTAAATAAGATATGAAGGCTCAATGAGAATTACAAGGTAGCTAGGAACGATTAAAAAGAGAGTTAAGAACATGAAAAGTCGTTGGTGGATAGGATCAAGGAAAACTCTAAGGGTTTCAAGAATAAGATTAAGGCAAATCAAGCATAGTAGTAGAAAGTTGTGTGTGAAGTGAGAAGAGTTAGGGGAAGTGCTAAATGAATACTTTTCGTCAGTATTTACGAGAGAAAAAGACAATGTGGTCAAGGAGAATATCGAGATACAGGCAACTAGACTAGATGGGATTGAGGTGCATAAGGAGGAGGTGTTAGCAATTCTAGAAAGTGTGAAAAAAGGTAAGTCCTCTGGGCTGGATGGGATTTATCCTCAGATTCTCTGGGAAGCCATGGAGGAGATTGCTGAGCCTCTGGCTTTGATTTTTGTCGTCATTGTCTACAGGAATAGTTTCGGAAGACTGGAGGATAGCAAATGTTGTTCCCTTGTTCGAGAGGTGGAGTAGAGACAACCCTGGTAATTATAATTTGGAGATGCCGGTGTTGGACTGGGGTGTACAAAGTTAAAAATCACACAACACCAGGTTATAGTCCAACCGGTTTAATTGGAAGCACTAGCTTTCGGAGCGATGCTCCTTCACCTGATGTTGTCTGGCTGTTATAGACCAGTGAGCCTTATTTCAGTTGTGGGTAAAGTGTTGGAAACAATTGTAAGAGATAGGATTCATAATCATCTAGAAAGGAATAAGTTGATTAGGGATAGTCAACATGGGTTTGTGAAGGGTAGGTCATACCTCACAAACCTTAGAATTCTTTGAGATGGTGCATGAGAGTGAAGTGGTTGATGTGGTGCACATGGATGTCAATAAGACATTTCATAAGGTTCCCCACGATAGGCTATTGCACAGAATACGGAGGCATGGGATTGAGGGCAATTAGTGGTTTGGATCAGAAATTGGCTAGCTGAAAGAAGAGAGGGGGTGATGGTTGATGGGAAATGCTCTTCCTGGAGTTCAGTTACTAGTCATGTACCGCAAGGATCTGTTTTGGGTCCACTATTGTTTGTCATTTTTATAAATGACCTGGATGAGAGCCTTGAAGGATGGGTTAGAAATTTGTGGATGACTCACAGGTTGGTGGAGTTGTGAATAGTGCCGAAGAATGTTGCAGGTTACAGAGAGACATAGATAAGCTGCAGAGCTGGGCTGAGAGGCAGCAAATGGGGTTTAATGCAGAAATGTATGAGGTAATTCACTTTGAAAGGAGCAACAACAATGCAGAGTACTGGGCGAATGGTAAGATTCTTGGTAGTGTAGATGAGCAGAGTGATCTTGGTGTTCATGTACATAGATCCCTCAAAGTTGTCACCCAGGTTGATAGGGTTGTTAAGAAGGCGTACAGTGTGTCAGCTTTTATTGGTAGAGGGATTGAGTTTCAGAACAATGAGGTCATGCTGCAGCTGTACAAAACTCTGGTGCAGCCGCACTTGGAGTATTGTGTACAGTTCTGGTCGCCGCATTATAGGAAGGATGTGGAAGCTTTGGAAAGGGTGCAGAGGAGATTTACTAAGATGTTGCCTGGTATGGAGGGAAGGTCTTACAATAAAAGCTGAGGGATATGAGGCTGTTGTTGTTAGAGAGAAGAAGGTTGAGAGGTGACTTAATTGAGACATGTAAGATAATCCGAGGGTTAGATCGGTTGGACAGTGAGAGCCTTTTTCCTCAGATGGCGATGGCTAGCACGATGGGATATAGCTTTAAATTGAGGGGTGATAGATATAGGACAGATGTCAGAGGTAATTTCTTTATTCATAGTTGTAGAGGCATGGAAAGCACTGCCTGCAACAGTAGTAGACTTGTCAACTTTAAGGGCATTTAAATGGTCATTGGATAGGCATGTGGATGAGAATGGAATGATGTGATAGATAGGCCTCCGGTTTTGTTCCTCACGTTGGCGCAACATCGAGGGCACTGTAATATGCTAATTTTAAAAACATCATACGATAAACTAGAAGACTAAAGTCAATGACCCTAATCATCTGTGGTAGGGAATCTATTATAAAAATATTCCCAGGAATTGAATTAATCTTCACTTGGAGAGGCAAGAATCAATCAAGACTACTCAGCATGCTTTTGTCAGGAGATCACATCTTGCATGTTTACTTACATTTTTAAGAGGATGTGACTGGATGAATGAATGAGGGTAATGTGGTAGATGTAGTCCACCTGGACTTTAGTGAGGCTTTTGATAAGATACCACATGGAAGACTTGTTCAGAAGATTAGAGCCCATGGAATCCAGAACAAATTGACAAATTGGATTCAAAACTGGCTGAGGGGCAGGAAGCAGAGGGTGATGGTTTTGTGATCAGAAGCCTGTGTCCAGTGATGTGGCGCGGGGTTTGGTGCTGGGTCCCTTGCTGTTTGTTATGTAGAACAACAATTGTAGATGGTGTGATCAGTACATTCACAGATGATGCAGACAAAGGTGTTGTGCTAAATAGTGAAGAGGAAGGTTTGAGACTATAGGATAATAGAGCTGGGCTAGCCAGATGGGGTGAACAATGGCGTATGGAATTTAATCCTGAAGGTGTGAGGTGATGTGTTTTGAGAGGAGGAGTAACAAGGGAATAGAGTACATGTGGAATGCTAGGACCATGTGAAGTACAAAGGATCAGAGGGACCTCAATGTGTATGCCCGTAGATCCTTGAAGGCAACACAACAGATAGGTAATGCCAAAGGGTGGTAAATGGTTGGAAGTCATTCCCACAAATGTATGCAGTGTATGCAGGATCAGTTGTTAAATTTTATATCAAAGATAGATAACTTGGTTAAGTAAAAGTCTGAGGGGATATGGGCCCAAAGGAGGCACGTTGAGTTAGATGACAGATCAGCCTAACTAATCAGACAGATCTTATTGAATGGTAGAACTGGCTCAAGAGGAGCTGAATGGCCTCCTACTGTTCCTATGTTCTTATAACATGATTAATAAGGCATGTGGGATGGTTGCCTTTTGATTTGATTTATATTTGTTGGCACATGTACAGAGAACAGAGATACAGTGAAAAGTATTGTTTTATGTGCTAACCAGACAAATCATACCTTACATAAGTACATCTGGGTACTAGTACAGAATGCAACATTAAGTAGGAAAAAGGAAGAAACACACTAAATACACGAGAAAGGAAAGCACGAGAAGAACTAAAAAAGGATAAGAACATTGTTACCCTACCTGCGGACAAAAGATGCTTACAGTCATTTTAAATCAAAGAGACTACATTGAGAAAGCAAAGGCACTGCTTGCAGATACCAACACTTACCAACAAGTGGCGATAGACCAGACCTCACAACTATAGAATGAATCACAGCTCTACTCAAAAAACTTCAGAAATCTGGAGAAATAAATAAGACCAATTTCCAAAAAAAAATGAAACCAAATGGATCCAGCACACCATGCTTCTACGGATTACCCAAAATTCACAAAACAGGAACCCCCCGCCCCCCTCAGACCCATAGTCTGGCTACCTGGAACACCAACCTACAGATTGAACAAGGAGCTACACCAAAGACTAAAACACTTAGTAGAAGACTCACGCCACTCCGTCCACTCCACCCAAGAATTCCTGAAGACCAAAGACATCAAGATAGAGAAGAGGGTGAAATAATGGTCTCCTTTGATGTAACAGCCCTGTTCACATCAATCAACATCAACCTGGCCAAGGAAACACTGACTACGCCATTAGAAGAACCAACGACACATACACCAAACACCACCTACTTCATCAGCAAGGACAGTACCTTAAGCTAGTGGACCTATGCCTTACCACCCACTTCACCTTCAACAACAAAACCTACAGACAAACCAAAGGAACACCCATGGGATCTTCAATATCAGGGTTCTTTGCAAAGGCAGTAATGCAGAGACTCGAACAAACAGCTCTGCCAACCATCCAACCCAAACTTTGGGTTAGCTACATGGATGACACCTTTATCACTAAATGGAACAAATTAGAGGAAACTTTCAAGACCATAATTAATACCTTTCCTGGCATAAAATTCACTAAAGAGGAGGAGAACAACAATAAACTGCCATTCCTAAATGTTACAGTAGAGCGAACAGCCAATGGGGAACTTCAAACCAGCGTCTACAGGAAAACAACACATACAGACCAAATACTGAACTACAGAAACAATATTCCAACATCCACAAACAAAGCTGCATTAGAACGTTATTTCAATGAGCCACCACACACTGCAGCACAGAGGAACTACACAGAGCAGAGGAAAATCACCCATACTGTGTATTCAAAAAGAACAAGTACTCAATAACACAATCTGCAGATTTCTCAGCAACAAACCCAAACAAGCAAACAAAACACGTCCAGAAACCCTAGTCACTCTGCCCTACACCAAAGACATCTCAGAAATGGCTACCAGACTACTCAGACCCCTTGGCATCATAGTAGCCCACAAACCCACCAACACACTAAAACAGCAAATAATGAACTTGAAAGACCCTATAGAGACAACAAGCAAAACTAATGTCATTTACAAATACCATGCAAGTACTGTAACAAACACTACATTGGACAAACAGACAGAAAATTGGCCATCAGGATACATGGACACCAACTAGCCACATAAAAACATGACCCTCTCTCACTAGTATTCTTACATACAGATAAAGGAAGGACACCACTTCAACTGGGACAACACATCCATCTAAGTATGAACCAAACAGAGACATGCGTGAGAATCCGTAAAAGCATGGCATTCCAAAAGGAACTCTATCAACAAACACATTGACTTGGATCCCATTTACTACCCCTGAGAAAAAGAACAGGAAATGACATCACCAGCCCAAAAACACCAAAACACAAATAAAAAGCAGGCTATACCACCAGTGTTTCATCCGGAGGCTCACTAATATGATAGTAACATCTGAAAATGAACCTTCCAGCTCAGCGAGCAAGCCTACATCCAGAATGCAGAATATAGCCTTACAGCTACAGAGAAGGTGCAGAGAATGATCAACTCTAATGTATGAGAGATCCAATCATAAGTCTGATAGCAGGAAAGAAGCAGTTCGTAAATCTGTCTGTATATGTTTTCAAACTTTTATACCTTTTGTTCAATGGAAGAGGGGTGGAATAGAATATAACTGGGAGGGAGGGGTCTTTGATTATGTTGGCTGTATTATCAAGGCAGTGGGAAGGATAAATGGAGTCAGTGGATTGAAGGCTGGTTTGTGTGATGGACTGGGCTGTGCTTACGACTCTAATTTCTTGCAGTCTTGGGCAGAGCACTTGCCATACCAAGTTGTGATGCATCCATGGAGAATGCTTTCTATGATGCATCTATAAAAATTAATAAGAATCTTTGTGGACATGCTGAATTTCCTTAGCTTTGAGGAAGTAGAGTTACTGGTGTGCTTTCTTGACTGTAGCTTCAATGTGGATGGACTAGGACAGATTGTTGGTGATATTTACTCCTAGGAACATCAAGCTCTCAACCACCTCCACCTCAGCACCATTGATACAGACAGGGGTGTGTCCTCCATTTCTCATCCTGAATTCGATAACTAGATCCTTCCTTTTGCTGACATTGGGTGGGGCCACGGTGGGTGGGTGGGAAGAGATTGTTGCTTCACATTATTCCACTAAACTGTCAATCTCTTTCCTGTACTCTGTTTCATTGTTATTTGAGATCCAGTGGTGTCATTAGGAAATCTGTAAATGGAGATTCTTATGAGTTGAGACACTGAATACAAGAGTGGGAAGTGATGTCTAGAGGGTTAACCAAGAGACCCAGGTAATGTTCAAATCCCACTATGGCAGATAGTGAAATTTGAATTCAATAAAAAATTTGGAATCCAGAAGGTCAATGATGACCATGTCCATCTGGTTCATATTGTCCTTTAGGGAGGTGCAAGCGGGCATCAGAGCTGCCCCGCATTTGCCACGGGACTATGCCTACATCAGGAAATGATAAGAATTCATTTTTGTGTTTTAAACAGCAGTCGCAGCTTTAAACCCACAAAAACTCAGCAGCTGCCGGTCTGCCCACGTGACTGGGAGATAGGAGACAGATAGAATCCACTCATGGGCCAAAACTCCGGAATTAATTAAATATGGAAACCCATCTCCTAATCACTTCAAGAGACTGATTGAAACACACACATACCCATCGATACCGAGCCACCCTGACACAAAGGACAGGCATCCACCAGACAGGAACGGACAGACCAATAGACACCAACACCCCAAGGGAACAAAGGGGGGTGCTAGCCCCTGCCCTCACAGAGAGAGACAAGCAGATAATACCCGGACCCGTTTTACATAAACCAATTAGCACCCTATTGTGCGTGCCCTGCAACTCTCCTGGGACGGCAGGAAACAGCCTATTCACACCTACTCCAGTGATGATGGGGAACTATCATCCCATTCATCCTCAAATCCCACACATCCTGACAACTAAAAATATATAATATGTAGCTGCGCGCGGGAACAGCAGAGCAGCCGAGATTCGGACCTCGGTTGGTCTCCGCCGGCATTACTGTAGTAATAAACATTACCGATTGTTGAACCGCACTCTGGGCTCGGACTGATATCATTTCATCTGCGCTAACAATTGGGGGCTTCGTCCTGGTTAACGACGGCTGCTGGATCCCTGCAACGGCACTGGGTGAGTATCTTTACTCTTATACTTCTCGCGTAAAAGTCTCCCAGTGCCCCGCAAGGGACTTCACTGCCGGCCGTTATCTGAACCTGTGAACAGAGTGAGTCCGGCAGTCGTGTAACGGTAGAGTACTCTTTAAACGTGTGTGTGTGTGTGTGTGTGTGAGTGATCCTTCGCGGGTGGGCGATTGGGGTCGCGGAACACAAGAAAAAGTGTGCGTGATTATTATTATTGTCGTTTATTGTCAATGTGCTACTGTGACTGACGGACTATCCTTGGACTGACGACGTTAGGTACGAGACCCCGACAGATTGACCCCCACTGTTTAAAAACCGACCAAACAAGCCTTCCTGGTTGACCTCTGCAGTGGGGGTTAGGGGACCCCATTGTACGTTTAGCCTGGTTTTAGCGCCTTCCTTGCGTATGCGGTAGAGGCTGGGAGGTCTACACGCGCTACAAGAAGGGAAGTCCTCCAAACCAGCCCGAGACGCGGGGCCTTTGGGCCAACCGGCGGTTATACGCTCCGCCCATTGACCTCGCGGTCCCGGGGTATTGGCCTCTGTAGGATCAGGCGCGGTTAGGTCTGACTTCACGCCCCCCACCTTGCACTCGGGCCCCTGGTTCACGTCCAGTGTTTGTGGGGTACACACGGCCGCTGAACGTCAGGCGGTGAGAGAGAGAGACTCAGGGAAACCCGAGGTTGCGCGCTCGGGAATCGACTCGCGCCCCGTCTGTAACTATCCCCCCCCTGCCCAGGTTGACCCGCGGGGCTAGGGTTCGACTTACAGGGAGTGGGCTCCCCGACTGGGAGGTTAATAAGCCAGTGCCAGCAACATCCCTTAGCACATCTGCTAGCTTTACTTTAAAGTAGCTTCTGTTAAGTTACACCCGCTGCACCCCTGCCATGGGTGGGAGCGCGGCCAAAGACCTAGATTGGGGGCCAGAGGGTTCCCTGACCCGTTTTATAGCCGACAAGAATAAGAAACTTATTAAGGCTATGCTTCATTTCAATCTTGATGAGTGCAAGCCTAAAAGCTTCAACCTCATGTCTCTTTTTAGACATGTTTTAAGTTCAGTACTACCAAACAATTATTTTTACAAGATGGTTACATTTTGGGGCTGTCAGTAAATTAGGGTAACGCAAAGGCAGATTTGAATTTCACCGACAGCAAACTGGATTGTTAAGATTAAAGGTGTCCCTTAGTTGTTTTCGTGGGAAGGTATTCACACTTGTAGACAATGGTAGATTGTGTTAAAAGTGAATAGACTGTTAGTCTCCAAGTCTCAGGTATTGAGAATGCCAGACTATAATTATTTTTTGCTTTAAATTAGTTACTTGAGTCCAATAGTTGGAAACTAAAGGTTAGCTAATGAACATTTTTATCTGGCTGGATACAAGAAGACATCCCAGAAGTTCACAAGTTAATCTGCCAGAATCGAAGAGGAAGCCAAATAGCAAAGTTAACAAGAACAAATTTCTATGTTTACCTTGCGGAAATGCAGATGGAACCTCCTGCTCAAATTGGAAAGGCCAAATTTTTAAGGATTTAAAATGAGGCTGCAAGATTTGCTTAACTTGAGCTGGGGAGATAATGTCCAGGAAGCTGCTGGAAAGGAAGACTATTAGCAAAAATATGACAGAACAATTAGAATTTGAGCATGAATTCCACATTGATTAGACCCAAATACTCCATACAATGAAGGTGATGATTTAATTGGATTGTTTAAGATAACTAAAAGAGTTGAAAGGGCAGACAGAGAGAAACGATTTCCTCTGACAGGAGAATCAAGAGCAAGACTGTGTAAAATTAAAGCCAGACAACGAAAGGATAATGTCAGGAAGCATTTCTTCACACAAAGAGTAGAAGAAACCCTAACCTTTCACTTTGTAAAAAGCCTTGGACCCTGCAGGTCAATTCAAAATGTTTAGACTCAGACCAGGGCACGGCACTTCACCGGACACGCAATGAAACTGGCCTGCCGCCTCCTAGGCATCAGACAGCGCTTCCACGTCCCGTTCCATCCCCAGAGCTCCGGGATGGTCGAGTGCATGAACCGGACCCTCAAAGCGGTGATCGCGAAGGCGATAGCCGAAACAGGGCAGGGCTGGGTGGACGTTCTGCCCTGCATACTGATGCGCTTAAGGGCTACCCCAGGCCGCTCCACTGGCCTCACTCCCTTCGAGCTCATGACGGGGAGGGCCATGCGACTACCAGAGAACGTCATGGTTGGGGGGGAAGACATGGCCCCCCTGAGGGACAGGATGACGCGCGATATCAGGCAGCTGGACACGCAGCTGCGGGCCCTTAGACAAACTGCACGCGACCAGCAGGACATCAGGGACCAGGCAAAACTGCAGCCGCATCTGCCCGCCCAACCCCTTCCCGGCGTTGGGGACAAAGTCCTAGTCAGGGCCGCCCCCGGCCGGCCCGACTTCGCCCCCCCCGGTGGCTGGGACCGCACAAAATCATCCTCACCAGCGACACGTGCGCCTGTGTCGACATGAAGGAAAGGGCAGGTGGAAACACTGGTCCCAGCTTTTTTTTAGATTAGATAACAGTGTGGAAACAGGCCCTTCGGCCCAACAAGTCCACACCGACCCGCCGAAGCACAACCCACCCATACCCCTACATTTACCCTTTTACCTAACACTACGGGTAATTTAGCATGGCCAATTCACCTAACCTGCACATCTTTGGACTGTGGGAGGAAACCGGAGCACCCGGAGGAAACCCATGCAGACACGGGGAGAACGTGCAAACTCCACACAGTCAGTCGCCTGAGGCGGGAATTGAACCCGGGTCTCTGGCGCTGTGGGGCAACAGTGCTAACCACTGTACCACCGTGCCGCCAACCCTACCCTTAAGCCCCGAACGGACAGACTCCCCCATCCCCTTCTTGACTTGACTCTAATCACCCCTCTTCCTCCTTACAGTGCAACGGGTGGACCGGTTCCAGGGAGACCTGCTCCTACACACACTAACCCTACACCCTTGGTAAGGGTGCCTCTCTCCCTCTCTTCCCACAGATCATGCTTCACCGGTGCACCGCTCTCCTCCCTGCTCTCTTCTTCATCCTACGACTAGTGCCTTCCTTCCCCGAAATATATGACAACTTCTACAGCCACGGTGTTGCCTTCAACGCGACCGACGCCATCTGTATTTCTGCAAGGGACAAGCCCAATGTGATCGACGCGTTCTACAACGCCTGGCTGGAAGTTCTCCCGGGCGTACAGACACTCTGTTTATTCTGCACATCGGAGAGCGACCCGCGGCCGACCGGCCTCCGGCGTGCTGAGGCGATGGACTTGGGGGGTTGCATGTTCGGGACAATGTGTGCCATGCCGGAGGACCTCTCCTCTGCCCTGGCCTTTGATGCCTTTACTTCACGGGATCTGTCTGTTTGCGGATATTACGAGCTACTGATGCCGCGGTAGTCTCTTTGTATTTGTGCTTTCCACCCGCCCCGACCACACCGCCCCTGACCACGACTCCCGAGATATTGCCATGCCCCTCTCTGGGACCGGGGCCCGCGGGGGGAGTGGTATTGTGGGATGAGGGAGAGGCCCTTTATGGCAACGTCCGACATGAGGTCATGCCTGTACTGGTCAATATATCGGGCATCCGGGTACCGGACTATGGCACAGCGCAGGTACGCAACCTATACGCCATGATGGGGAAGGAGGTTATAGAGAGGGCCATAGACGCCATGGGGGCAACCCACTACCGAAATGACCATACATAACATACACACACAACGACACAGACGGGACATAGTCAACGATGCTCTCACAGGACTCAACACGGGGACATCCGTAGTAAACTCCCTAGACATCCAGGGCCTTAACGAAAAGGTCGAGCAACTAAAAGGGGTAATGAGGGACCTGCTACAGAGGTCTCTCACAAATCAGGCAGACCAGGCACGCCTGGGGGAAGAGGGAGCATACATCCAGCTCAACGGCATTGCAGTCCTGGAGACACACGCCCACACCATTAACCGCCTTATAGACCGGGAAAGAGAAAACACGGCCCATATCCACGAGGGACAGCTGTGCCATGCGTATGGCCTGTGGATGGTAGCCCAGATCCGGCATAATTTTGACCAGGTCCAAAGGGGGGAGGTGCCCGACTGGATCGACAGTGCCAAACTGGCTTCACTCGGGGCGCTCCGGGCCGCTCGACAGCCGGACTCTGAAGGGTATGACCAGAATATACCCAGTGATGCCCGACTTTGAGGTCAGTGAGGCGACGGGAGTCGGGATTGTCCTCCTGATCCCCGTGGTCACCCCAGAGTCGGGGCCATTTCCCCTGTTTCACATTGAGAACATCGGAGTCATACGGGAAAACGCTTCCCTCAAATATCGTTTAGCTCACCACACAGCCATATCTCAAAACGGCGCTGTGTACGGGGTGCCGCTTACAGGCTGCAAGCAGCGAGGGGCAATTACCATCTGCCCTCACCCCTTACGAAGGAGTGAAACAATGGACTGCGGGTTCAACCGGACACAGGGCTGCACCCTTGAAATTGAACCCACGGGCCCCCACTTCACTAGGGCGGGGTATGGTGGGGGGGGGAACGATACTGTGTCTCCACTCTTGAACCCTCATTTTGGTATAATGGACTGCAGTGCCCGATCCCCCAGCACGAGTTCTGCTTCACCCCCAAGCGCCCAGTCACGGTTGGGCAAGCTCACATCTCAGAGGTCCGACGACGGAACCCCGAGTCCATACAAACTACTGATAAATTCAGGTACACCCTCAGGGAATATCAGGAGCCCCCATCCCACATTTGCCTGAGGTCTTACGGGAGCTTAGGAACCGGGTAGGACACTCAGTGAAATTGTATCACCAGTTGCAGTCGCATGTAAAGGACCTAGAGGAGGACACAGACACAGCTCTGCAGTCCCAGGGGTGGGCGCAGAGGGTGTGGGATTGGGGCCTGAACATGAACATCCATCCCTGGATCCGAATCATCTCGCACACCATTGTAGGCATACAGTTACTGCTGGCTCTGGCCTGGCTCCTGGTGGCGAGTCATTCATGCCGCCAGCACAAGAAACGAAAGGCCAGGAAGACCATGCTCCACGCCATCGACTCCTGGCGGGCGATCAGGCACCGTGAGCTCACAGGGCTCGAGTTAATGTGACCATCTCCCGGGACTATCCAAAGGCCCCATGACTGCAGCATGACGGCCGGCGGAATGTACCGGGCGAGGAATCGACTTTTAAAATATCGGCATCGGGGGTGTGGACGTGTCCAACCCCTTGCCGAAAGGGGGGACTGCAAGCGGGCATCAGATCCGCCCCGCATTTGCCACGGGACTATGCCTATATCAGGAAATGATAAGAATTCATTTTTGTGTTTTAAACAGCAGTCGCAGCTTTAAACCCACAAAAACTCAGCAGCTGCCGGTCTGCCCACGTGACTGGGAGATAGGAGACAGAGGACAGATAGAATCTACACTAGACCAACATTACCCATGACTCATGGGCCAAAACTCCGGAATTAATTAAATATGGAAACCCATCTCCTAATCACTTCAAGAGACTGACTGAAACACACACATACCCATCGATACGGAGCCACCTGACACAAAGGACAGGCATCCACCAGACAGGTTCGGACAGACCAATACACACCAACACCCCAAGGGAACAAAGGGGGGTGCTAGCCCCTGCCCTCACAGAGAGAGACAAGCAGATAATACCCGGACCCGTTTTACATAAACCAATTAGCACCCTATTGTGCGTGCCCTGCAACTCTCCTGGGACGGCAGGAAACAGCCTATTCGCACCTACTCCAGTGATGATGGGGAACTATCATCCCATTCATCCTCAAATCCCACACATCCTGACAACTAAAAGTATATAATATGTAGCTGCGTGCGGGAACAGGAGAGCAGCCGAGATTCGGACCTCGGTTGACCTCCGCCGGCGTTACTGCAGTAATAAACGTTACCGATTGTTGAACCGTACTCTGGGCTCGGACTGATATCATTTCATCCGCGCTAACAGAAGGAAACTGGCATCCTTGTGTGGTCTGGCTGACCAGTAACTCCAGACCCCCAGCAATGTGGTTGAGTCTTAACTGTCCTCTGGGCAACTGGAGATGGTCAATACCTGCTGGTCTTTCAGTGACACCCTTGTCCTATGGATGAAAAGGGAGGAGGCTGTGATGGAGATGGCTATACCTTAGTTTGGCCACAGCTGGAGTGCTTTGTGCAGTTTAAAGGGCCAGGAGGTTTAATGGGGATTTAACAAGGGATTGTTTTCACCCAGAGAATGCTGGGTATTTGGAATTCATTATCCTTCTTTCTAAATTAGGTTACAATCGCAGAAATGTGACAAAATGTTTAACATTTGAAGTGAGATACAAATCTACTCAAATTCCATTCATTACCAATTATAGCAATAGCACAATTCTCAGTTAAAACCGGAAGTAATTATTTGATTCCCATCATAACTGCAGGCCACACTGACCCGGATTCTTTCCACACAAATTCTGTTCCTTGCAGTTTTGCTGATACCGTGAATAAATTCTGTAAATAGACTCTTCGAAGGGTAGGTGAGAACATCCTTTATTGTGCCATTGCGTTTTCACTGCCAGAGTGGCTGTTTCCTCTGGGAGTCTCTTCATAGATTACGGGATGGCTAGAAAGGTGGAATCCACCCACCAGCCCATCATACTGACCCCCACTGTCTTAGGAAAGGAGATCACTTTAATGTACCTAGTGGTTTCCTCACATGTTAAGGATCCATTCTAATGTCTTGCAGAGGGTAAAAGAAGCAGTTTTTTGGCTGCTGATATGATTTAGTTTGGGTTGTTGCTGTTTTCACTTCAGGGAACATGTGTGGAGGCAGGAAAACAGTGACCTTGCCCCCATCCCCTGCAATGACCTGACATCTCAATCCCCATCCCACCTTGAGGGGCTAGTAAAATTCAGACCATCAATCTTATTTCTCTGGCTTTGTTAGTGCCCCCAAACACGTTGAGTGCCCCCAGTAGCATGTCTTTTTCGAGTATTCCAGCCTTTTAGTATTCAAAGTGATTTATTTTTGTTAGATAAATGATCTGTGATGTATATGGAACTCTGAAATTCTAATTCAGCTGCAGTTAAGGTTTGAAGATAGCACATCTCGACATTGGCCACTGAAAGCAGGCAATGATGCCCATACCATTGGAGCACTGGAGACAGCCTTCTTATAAATTCTACGTGTCGTTACACAACAGGTATTTCCTGAACTGCTTCCATAACCACGAGAAAAACTTAAAATCCCACAGGAATGCTGGAAAACATAACTTTCAGCTTGTGTTCCTGTGAAGTAATAAAGCAGGAAAATGGTGAATCTGAAAGAAATCACAGCCTCCTTAAGTTTCTCAAAAACAGATTGTTAGTTAACATTGCAGTCTCACTCTTCATTAGAGACATTGTTTGACGCACAGCTTAAGCTGAACCAATGTAAGTGAGTGGGCTGCTCACCAAACTGGAGCTCTTACTTTTAACCACATCACACAGTTCATTCTCTCAGTTCAATAAACATGTGAATCTGCCATGGAGATAAATACAAGAGGAGAATAGCAAAATTCTTTCCATTCACACTTACAGATAGCCAGACTACAACAGAATCAAATCTCATTACAAATGTGAAGTTAGACATCTCACATAGGCACTTCAAAAAAAAGATAATTCATTAGAAGTTCCTGAACTTAGTGGCATTTAGATTTCCTTTAGAATGTGCAAGGAAAATAACACAAATTGTTTGAAAGAAAAGAGGCCAACTTCAGTTCCAACAACAGTTGCAAGTGGAACATTGATTGTCAAAGAATTTCTATAAACACATTCAATGGGAACATTTATTGCTGCACTGGAGGATTGGTCAAACAGGTCAATTTTAAATGAAAGTTTTCTGGAGTAGAGTGAAGCAGATACTTTGATAAGTTTAGGAAAGAAATTCCAGATCGTAGGAATTAGAGAGGGGAAGGATAATTAATACATGGAAACAATTTTCATTTTTCCACATGATGAAATTTGATTTGAAGGAATGTTGGAGATTTTGGGTGCATGTAGAACTACAGGTGATTACTGCAATTGAGTAGTGGAGGTCATGGAGTTATCTGAAATGTAGAGGAGACCACATCAAGAGCAATGGCTACAGTAGATGATGCATGTGGAAGTGCATGTAAATCTCTGATGGATGTGGAAGGCTCCTTTGCGGCCTTGGACAGATGTAAGGAGGGGGTGTGGGCACAGGTTTTGCACTTTTTGCGGTGTCTAGGTGGATTAGCCATGGGAAACGCAGAGTTCTTCACTGAAAGGTAGTAAACCTTGAAATTCACAGCTGCAAAAGGCTATGGGAGCCGAGTAATTGAATGCTTTTTATAAAAATGGTAGATATGATTAGATTAGATTACTTACAGTGTGGAAACAGGCCCTTCGGCTCAACAAGTCCACACTGCCCCGCCGAAGCGTAACACCCCCATTCCCCTACATTTACCCCTTTACCTAACACTACGGGCAATTTAGCATGGCCAATTCACCTGACCTGCACATCTTTGTGACTGTGGGAGGAAACCAGAGCACCCGGAGGAAACCCACGCAGACACGGGGAGAATGTGCAAACTCCACACAGTCAGTCGCCTGAGTCGGGAATTGAACCCGGGTCTCTGGCGCTGTGAGGCAGCAGTGCTAACCACTGTGCCACCGTGCCGTCCATATGTTTCATATTAAAAATGTATCAAGGGTATGGGAAGAAAATGGGAACATGACACTAAGATAGAGGATTAAAAATAGACGTATCTAAAGAGTTAGTAAGGTGACAAACATATTCTACATGAATTTAGGAGAAAAAGATTGCAGTTTTAAAAATATTTTAGTTCTATCCATAAATTTAATGTAAAATAAATCAGTTCTGTTTTATTTAGGATGTGGGTATCACTGGATGGGCTAACATTTATTTTCAATTCCTGGTTGCCCCTTGAGAAGGTGGGGTTGAGCTGTCTTCTTGAACCGCTGCAGGTCATGCAGTGGAGGTTGACCCACAATGCCCTTAGGGAGGGAATTCCAGGATTTTGACACGGTGACGATGAAGGAACAGTGATATATTTCCAAGTCAAGATGGTATGTCGATATGAGGGGAATGGTGGTGTTCTTATGTATCTGCTGCCCTTGTCCTTCTCAATGGAAGTGGTTATGGGTTTGGAAGATCCTTTCTAAGGAACCTTGGTGAATTTCTGCAGTACATCCTTGAGATAGTATACAGTTTTTTACTGTTTGTTGGTTTTCAATTGTACTATGTCCTGATGGTTGATTTCAGTTCACTTTGCATAGAGACATTAAAAGGTGGTGTCATTCAATTGTCAATAATAGAGAACATTACCCTGATCTCACTTTGTTTGAATAGTTACTGGGTAAGAAATAGTGTGTTCCTGGCCACAAGGAATGCGAGGTCTATGTGATCACCAGCTGTGATTCCCTTTGATTGTTTCCAGGGGGAGGTTTGATGCAGGTTGTTGGAGGACCAGGCTCTCAGTAAACATCAACGAGGTAAAAACAATGACTGCAGATGCTGGAAACCAGATTCTGGATTAGAGTGGTGCTGGAAGAGCACAACAGTTGAGGCAGCATCCGAGGAGCCTGAACTGCTGTGCTCTTCCAGCATCACTAATCCAGAATCTCAGTAAAGATGACCATATTTGTAATTTAATGTTAGAGTATGGTGTTCGATCAGGTCTCTGAAAGGCACTATACCTGAGACAGCTAGCTGACATCACAAAAATGTCAGGCTTTGGTATAATAGGTCTCCATCTCAGTTTCTGTTCACCCAGTTCATTAGTCTGTCAATAAACAACCGAGCAGGCTGCCAGTCAGTCAACTATGATCAAACAAAATAGTCTTTTAAGTCAGGATATAATCCAGACTGTATATCTAATTCTGAAATGTCATATTAGTCTATATTACCAGTTGTTGGCATATTTTCAGATGTCTGATTCAATAGTAACCTGGCACTCTGTGATACTGGACTGTCATAAAAACCTTTAGCATATCTTAGTGGCAGCAATGGGCACCTGGGCTGAGAAAGGATAGCAGTTTTGAAAAGTTATTTTCCAAACAGTCCAAAGATCTGAGTTCTGATCTGAAGTTCAGATTTAACTATCCAGACTGAAGACTGTATCTGAATAAATGTTCACCTCACCACTGCTGCCTCAGTGTTAGGGACCCAGGTTCAATTCCAGTGTCAGGCCACTGTCTGTGCAAACTCCACACTTTCTCCCAGTGTCTACATGGGTTTCCTTTGGGTGATCTGCTTTCACCCTCCCCTCAGTCCAAAAATGTTAGTAAGTTTGTAGATGACACCAAAATTGGAGGTGTTGTGGACAGGTAAGAAGGTTACCTCAGAGTACAATGGGATCTTGATCAGATGGTCCAATGGGCTGAGGTGTAGTAGACAGAGTTTAATTTAGATAAATGTGAGGCGCTGCATTTTGGAAAGGCAAATCAGAGCAGGACTTATACACTTAATGGTAAGGTCCTGGGGATTGTTGCTGAACAAAGAGACCTTGGAGTGCAGGTTCATAACTCCTTGAAAATAAAGTCACAGGTAGATAGGATAGTGAAGGAGGCATTTGGTATGCTTTCCTTTATTGGTCAGAGTATTGAGTACAGGAGTTGGGAGGTCATGTTGCAGCTGTACAGGACATTGGTTAGGGCACTTTTGGAACATTGCATGCAACTCTGGTCCCCTTCCTATCGGAAAGATGTTGTGAACCTTGAAAGGGTTCAGAAAAGATTTACAAGGATGGTGCCAGGGTTGGAGAATCTGAGATACAGGGAGAGGTTGAATAGGTGAGGCTGTTTTCCCTGGAATGTCGGAGGCTGAGGGGTTACCTTACAGAAGTTTATAAAATCATTAAGGGCATGGATAGGGTATATAGACAAGGTATTTTGCCTGGGGTGGGCGAGTCCAGAACTAGAGGGCATAGGTTAAGGGTGTGAGGAAGGAGATATAAAAAAGTGACCTAAGGAACAACTTTTTCCACACAGAGGGTGATGCGGGTATGGAATGAGCTGCCAGAGAAAGTGGTAGAGGCTGGTATTATTAAAGCATTGAAAAGGTATCTGGATGGGTATATGAATAGGAAGGCTTTGGAAGGGTATGGGCCAAGTGCTGGCAAGTGGGACTAGATTAGGTTAGGATTATCTGGTCAGCATGGATGAGTTGGACCAAAAGGTCTATTTCTATACTGTACATTTCTAGGACTCTACGTGCAGCTTAGGTGAATCAACCATGCTAAATTGCCCATTGTGTTCAGGGTTGTGTAGATTAGGTGCATCAGTCATGGAAAATGTAAAGAAATACATTAGGGTAGTGGGACTGGAATGATGCTGTCTTAAGGGTCAGTGTGGACTTATTTGGCCAAGTGGCCTGCTTCCGTACTCTGGGGATTCTGTGATTCTATGATCAAACTGATTTGCTTGAGCAAAATGTCTCCTGAGGTGATTAATGACACTGTACAAAATATATTCAAATTGGGGGTCACAGAAATGACATTATTGTATTGAGCTGTTTGTCTCTGAATACTTAACAGCCGCTTACAACTCTGCTCCAGTTACTGCTTTATTTGACCTTTATGTGGCCAAGTTTTATGGAAATTGAAATTACACAACCAATGCTTGTTTTAGAATGTTAGAAATTAAAATTAGAAATTAATTTTGAAGAAATCGATCCAAGATAGCAATGGAGTGGCAGCTTGTGAAGTTTTCACTATACTCATATATATCAGTAAAAAAAACTTTCATAACCAGAAAGGTCAAAGTTACAATCATACAGTCATAGAGTCAGTCCAACTTATTCATGCTGACCAAGGTTTTTAAACTAAACTGGTCGCATTTGGCTGTGTTTGGCCCATATCCCTCTAAACTTTTCCTATTCATAAAGTGATACAAATGTCTTTTAAATGTTGTAATTGTACTGGTCACTATCACTTCCTCTGGAAGCTCATTTCATATGCACTCCAGCCGCTGTGTGAACAAGCTGGCCCTCAGGTGCCTTCTAAACTTGCCCCTCTCACCTTAAACCAAGGCTCCGGAGTTTTGGACTCACCTACTCTGGGAAAAGACCTTGACTATTCACCCTATCTACGCTCCTCATGATTTTACAAACCTCTATAAGATTACCCCACAGCATCGAACGCTCCAGGAAAACAATTCCCAACCTATCGAGACACTCCTTTACAACTCAAACCTTCCATCTCAGTAATATCTTTATAATTCTTTTTTGCACTCTTTCCAGTTTAATAACATTCTTTCTACAGAAGGGTGAGCAGAATTGTAAGCAATACTCCACATGTGGCCTTACCAATGTCTTATACAGCTGTACATGGTATCCCAACTCAATGATCTGACTGATGAAGGCAAGTGTGCCAAATGCTTTTGTTATGGACTAAGTCAGACCAATCAAAGGCAGCCCCAGACAATAACTTTGCAATTTGTTTCAGTAAGAGTACATTGAAAAATTATCAGGATTAAGTCAGCTAGGTTGACTACTAGATTTTAAAACAGACAAAAATGTATTCCCAAAATTACACAATGAAACACAAAGAACAGAATAAAGAACCCCTACGGAACTCAGTCTATCCAAACTAGACTTAATTATGCTGTTCTGAATATGCACAACAGTCCCAGTAAGCAAACTCCCTTTTAAACCCAGTATAAATGGAACACATGCTTACAGTTTGAATTTGAAAGGGAGAAAAGAGAGAGAGTGTTTCCACACAGCTCTCTGTTGAACTTTCAGTTCAAGACTGAAGGAAAACTGCTCAGCTCAGATCAGCTCAGCTCAGCTAAACTAGAGAGCTGACCATGCCCCGTTCATTATACAGATCACTTCTTAAACATGACCACTTTGGCCTGAAGTCTCATCTGTTTACATATAAACAAAAGGCCTCTCAAAATCCTTTTCATCTCTGTATCAAACCAGACTGATCAGAACCCGGGCTGAAAATGTGTTGCTGGAAAAGCGCAGCAGGTCAGGCAGCATCCAAGGAGCCAGATCAGAACCCGACCTGGTTTATTGCCCCTCTGAAAAAAATCAAGGACAGAGTCTCCTTGTGCAAGGAGCTTTTAGATAAAAAAGGGACTAGCTTTGTGACACCTTCTTCACCACCCTGTCTACCTGTGACACCACTTCCAAAGAACTACATACCTGCAACCCTGGTTCTCTCTTAACACAACCAAGGGTCTGACCATTAACTGTGTAAGTCGGATCACAGTTTGCCTTACCAAAATGAAATACCTCATATTTATTGAAATTAAATTCTATCTGTTATTCCTTGGCCCACTGGTTCAGTTGATCGAGATCTCACTGTAGTCCCAGATAACCTCCTTCACTGTCCACTCTATCACCAATTTTGGTATAATCCACAAACATACTAATCATGCTATCTACACAATGTACTTTAATTGATCACTTTTTTTCCTAAATTAGTATAATCTGAAATAACTAACTTGTTGATCTGGAAATTTAATTTGGAAATGTAATAATCTTTTCCATCTGCGTTTTGTGATTTCATAGAGAGCTCAAATTTTGAATTGTGCTTCTGTTATTCCATTATATGACCAGGGCAGAATTTGCTGACACAGTTTTAGATTTGCCTCCTTATTGGGAGTATTTATTATCAAAAACATCCTTGGTCAGGACAATGAGTGCAGAATAGTTAAAGCTATTAATCAACCTCCTTCTTCATAAAACACATTGCCTTTGCAAAAGAAATTTCCTTAGTTTTTCTGCAAGTATCACACAGTAAATTTGAAAGATGGTGTATTCGACTGAGCTGTGTGGTGTCTAATTTGTGACAGAATAAGCTCCATTAAATTATTAGATGCAATTACATGTTTTGGAGAAAAAAAATTACTATTTAATGAAATGGTAATCAAAGAATTAAATGGATATGAGCCAGAGATTTCATATAAACTGTTCAGAGGTGTAAAAGGTGTAAAAATTGAGAAAATATATATATTTGTCTGTGTGGATAATGTTTGTACTCTTAGACTCAGCATCAAAGTGGTTAGCTCTGTACATCATCTTTCTTCTTCCCTGAACAACCAACAGTCAAAGATTTTGTTCCTCAGACGCATCCCCCTTCACAGGGGACTGTTCACCAACCAACAGCTGCTGGAAACTTTCTCTCCTTTGTATCAGGACCTGGAATTGATCTCACTCGCCTTTTATTCATGTAAGACATATGTTCCTGATGTCAAGGAAGTGCAGAACCAGGGATCTAAGAAAACTAGTTAAATCATTTAGGGCTGAGATGAGAGGAAATTCTTCACCGAGAGATTGGTGAGCTTGTAAAATTCTCTGCCATAGAAAACAGATGAGTCCAAAACTTGTATAATTGCAAGGAGTTGGATATAGCACGTGGGGCCAAAGAACCAAAGGATATGGGGGATGTGGTGGAACCGGCTATGGAAATTGGTGATCAACCATGATTATAATTACAAAAGAGCAGGTCTGAAGGGCTGAATGGCCTATTTTGTTCCTACATTATATGTTTCCTTGATAGTCAACCACACTCCTCCAGTTCTTGACACAACAGCCTAATTTTTCACCCTCCTGTCCTCACCATTGCAGGTTTCTACCATAGTCTCTACCATAGTCAGAGACTCTACCATAGTCAGAGTACGGTCCAGCTGCAGTATGGAGTAGGCCTCTCATTGGACTTTATTGGGTAAGCTCCTACTGAGTTAGGTTCTGGGACAGTACAATGGTGCAAGGAGAGAATTTTGTTTACAGGGGTCAGGTATGTTTTTAATGACTTGTCAAATTGCTGTATTGGTTTATGAGATAAAATTATATAATTTTGCTATTCGTAGAAAAGTGGTTTTCCATCAAGTGACCAGCAATGTGCCACAAGGATCAGCATTGGGTCCACTGCTCTTTGACATTTACATAAATGATTTGGATGTGAACATAGGAGATATGTTTAGTAAGTTTGCAAATGCCAATAAAATTGGAGGTATAATGGACAGTGAAGAATGTTACTTCAGACTATAATGGGACCTTGATCAGATGGGCTAATGGGCTGAGGAGTGGCTGATGGAATTTAATTTAGATAAAATGTGAGGTGTTGCATTTTGGAAAGGCATATCAGGGCAGGACTAATACCTTAATGGTAAGGTCCTGCGAGTGTTGCCGAACAAAGAGACCTTGGAGTGCAGATTCGTAGATCCTTGAAAGTGGACTTACAGTTAGACAAGTACTGAAAAAGGCATTTGGTACACTTGTCTTTATTGGTCAGTGCATTCAGTATAGGAGTTAGGATGTCATGGTGGGGCTGTACGGGACATCGGTTAGGCCACTTTTTGAATATTGCTTTCAAATCTGATCTCCCTGCTATAGGAAGGATGTTGTTAAACTTGAAGGAACTCAAAAGATTGGCAAGGATGTTGCCATGGCTGGAGAGTTTAAATGAGTGAGTGGCTGAATAGGCTGGGGCTGTTTTCCCTGGACATCAGAGGCTGAGGGGTGACCGTTCAGGGGTTTATAAAATCATATGGAGCATGGGTAGGATAAATAGACAAGGTCTTTTTCCTCGGGTAGGTGAGTTCAAAACTAGAGGGCGTAGGTTTAAAGTGAGGGGAAAGATTTTTAAAAAGGGACCAAAAGGGCAACTTTTCATGCAGAGAGTGGTGAATGTTTGGAATGAGCTGCCAGAGGGAGTGGTGGAGTCTGCTACAATTACAACATTTAAAGGCAGCTGAATGGGTATATGAATAGGAAGAGTTTAGAGGGATATGAGCCAAATGCTGGCAAATAGGATTAGATGAATTAAGGATATCTGATTGCATGGATGAGTTGGACCAAAGGATCTATTTCATTGCTGTGTATCTTTATGACTCTATTACAGTAAGTCAAGTTGGATTTTGCTGCGAGCATTCCCACTATTCCAATAGTTCCTTTTTTGCTTTATCCTAATTATTCACTCAGCTTATTTCTCTCATTATGAAGCTAAAATTTGTTGATGTTTGTGATTGAGGAGAGATAGCCAACCTTATATCAGGAGGAATACAGGAACTGTATCTATCTATCTGCCTGGACTCAGTTATTGATTTTGTCTTCAGAAGTGAAGCAACATTTGCTTTTCAATTCTGGCACTGTCCTCCCAGTAGTTTGTTTGTTTCAAGTGGGAAAATATTCATTTCATGGGGGTCAATACTATCACTATTGTGGAGGACATCAGTTAGGAAATCCCACAGGTTTATGCACAGGGAGACAGCCTAGAAAGTAATTGTAGCCAAAAGATAAATAAACATTTTGATTTCATTTTAATGTAGGAAGAAGCAGTTTAACTGGCAACATTTCTGTTAACTGTGATTCGCCCCAGGCTACTAATTGATTTCCAAAACTCACATGATGGGAAGCACCAGCAATCCCCCAATGCCTAAAGTAACTATTCTCGGAGAGGTTTTTCACTAATGCTATTTTTTTTAATGTATCGATGAGATGTGGATGTCACTGGCTGGACCAGCATCTATTGACCATCCCTAATAGCCCCTTCAGAATGTGGTGATGAGCTGCTTTCCTGAGTGAGTTCAACTGTCTCAGCTATCCCCTCAGATCCATGGAGGAAGGTCTCACAGACAACTGGGGAGTGTAATCTTTCTCTATCCCAGGCACTGGACATCTGGATGGAGCAAAGTTGAACACATAGGGGACACTGTGACTATGGCTACTGAATACTGCATGAACCAATGAGGGGTGCATTCTGGTTTGCAATGGAATGTTCAATAGTTACAAAGAGCATTGGCAGCTGGGTGTATTTGCAGTTGAATGTTTGGGTCATATAGTCAACACAAATCTCTGTGCAGACTTGAGCCAGACTGCCAGGATGACGAAGAGTCACGTCTACTCATGTTTCCAAAAGTACATCTGGCCAGAACTGGTGACCCTATCCACTCTCTTCAGCCCAGTCTGTCTCCCTCTCTCCACAATCCCTGCACTCTCTCTGTCCAGTTCAAATCACTTCATCCCTTCCACTCTGGCTTCACCTCACTCTCTTCTAGTCCTCCCATCCCCCTCACCAATGTCCCCACTCCCACCAACTCCTGCTCTGCTCCCCTTCTCTGCTCCTCTTCTCCCAATAATCAATCATTCTAAAAGTCTCTGAGGCCTCTATTCCTGATAGAACATAGAACATAGAACATAGAAGAATACAGCGCAGTACAGGCCCTTCGGCCCTCGATGTTGCACCGATCCAAGCCCACCTAACCTACACTAGCCCACTATCCTCCATATGCCTATCCAATGCCCGCTTAAATGCCCATAATGAGGGAGAGTCCACCACTGCTACTGGCAGGGCATTCCATGAACTCACGACTCGCTGAGTAAAGAACCTACCCCTAACATCTGTCCTATATCTACCACCCCTCAATTTAAAGCTATGCCCCCTTGTAATAGCTGACTCCATAAGTGGAAAAAGATTCTCACTGTCGACCCTATCTAAACCCCTAATCATCTTATACACCTCTATCAAGTCACCCTTAAACCTTCTTTTCTCCAATGAAAACAACCCCAAGTGCCTCAGCCTTTCCTCATATGATCTTCCTACCATACCAGGCAACATCATGGTAAACCTCCTCTGCACCCGTTCCAGTGCCTCCACATCCTTCCTATAGTATGGCGACCAAAACTGCACACAATACTCCAGATGTGGCCGCACCAGAGTCCTATACAACTGCAACATGACCTCAGTACTCCGGAACTCAATTCCTCTACCAATAAAAGCCAGTACGCCATTTGCCTTCTTCACCGCACTATTTACCTGGGTGGCAACTTTCAAAGATCTGTGTACATGGACACCAAGATCCCTCTGCTCATCCACACTACCAAGTATCCGACCGTTAGCCCAGTACCCCATCTTTTTATTACTCTTACCAAAGTGAATCACCTCACACTTAGCTACATTGAACTCCATTTGCCACCTTTCTGCCCAGCTCTGCAGCTTATCTATATCCCGCTGTAACCTGCCACATCCTTCCTCACTGTCTACAACTCCTCCGACTTTCGTATCATCCGCAAACTTACTCACCCAACCTTCTAACCCCTCCTCCAGGTCATTTATAAAAATGACAAACAGCAATGGTCCCAAAACAGATCCTTGTGGAACACCGCTAGTGACGGCACTCCAAGATGAACATTTGCCATCAACTACTATCCTCTGTCTTCTTCCAGCCAGCCAACTCCTAATCCAAACCTCCAACTCACCCTCAATGCCATACCTCCGTATTTTTTGCAGTAGTCTACCATGGGAAACCTTATCAAACGCCTTACTAAAATCCATATACACCACATCTACTGCTTTCCCCTCGTCCACCTCCTTAGTCACCTTCTCAAAGAATTCAATAAGGTTTGTGAGGCACGACCTGCCCTTCACAAAACCATGCTGACTATCCTTGATCACATTATTCCTATCCAGATATTCATAAATCCTATCCCTTACAATTCTCTCTAAGATCTTGCCCACAACAGAAGTGAGACTCACCGGCCTATAGTTACTAGGGTTATCCCTACTCCCCTTCTTGAACAAGGGAACCACATTTGCTAGCCTCCAATCTTCTGGCACTACTCCTGTAGACAACGAGGACATAAAAATCAAGGCCAATGGCTCTGCAATCTCTTCCCTTGCTTCCCAGAGAATCCTAGGATAAATGCCATCAGGCCCAGGGGACGTATCTATTTTCACCCTTTCCAGAATTTCCAACACCTCTTCTCTACATACCTCAAAGCCATCCATTCTACTTAATTGTGACTCAGTACTCACATTGACAACAATGTCCTGTTCCTGATTGAATACTGACGAAAAGTATTCATTCAGTGTCTCCCCAATCTCTTCAGCCTCCACACGCAACTTCCCACTACTATCCTTGACTACTTCCTACCCTAGTCATTCGTTTATTCCTGACATACCTATAGAAAGCCTTAGGGTTTTCCCTAATCCTACCAACTAAGGACCTTTCATGTCCCCTCCTTGCTGCTCTTAGCTCTCTCTTCAGGTCCTTCCTGGCTACCTTATAACTCTCAATCGCCCCAATTGAACCTTCACGCCTCATCTTTACATAGGCCGCCCTCTTCCATTTAACAAGGGATTCCAATTCCTTATTAAACCACGGCTCCCTCACACGGCCCTTTCCTCCCTGCCTGACGGGCACATACTTATCAAGGACACTCAATAGTTGCTCCTTGAACAAGCTCCACATATCAATTACACCCTTGCCTTGAAGCTTACTTTTCCAGGCCACACATCCTAAGTCATGCCTCACCGCATCATAATTTCCCTGCCCCCTTCTATAACTCTTGCCCTGTAGTGCACACTTATCCCTCTCCATCACTAGAGTAAAGGTCACCGAATTGTGGTCACTGTCCCCAAAGTGCTCACCTACCTCTAATTCTAACACCTGGCCTGGTTCGTTACCCAGAACCAAATCCAGTGTGGCCTCACCTCTTGTTGGCCTATCTACATATTGTGTCAGGAAACCCTCCTGCACACATTGGACAAACACTGACCCATCTAACGAACTTGAGCTATAGCTTTCCCAATTAATATCAGGAAAGTTAAAGTCCCCCATAACAACCACCCTATTACTTTCACTCTTCTCTTGAATCATCCTCGCAATCCTTTCTTCTACGTTTCTAGGACTATTAGGAGGCCTGTAAAAAACTCCTAACAGGGTGAGCTCACCTTTCCTATTCCTAACCTCAGCCCAAACTACCTCAGATGGCGAGTCTTCATCCATCGTCCTTTCCACAGCTGTAATGCTATCTTTGACAAGCAATGCCACACCTCCCCCTCTTTTACCCCCACCTCTGACCCTACTAAAACATTTAAACCCTGGAACCTGCAACAGCCAATCCTGTCCCTGTTCTACCCATGTCTCCGTAATAGCCACAACATCGAAGTCCCAGGTACCAACCCACGCTGCAAGTTCACCTACCTTATTTCGTATACTTCTTGCATTGAAGTATACACACTTCAAACCACTTTCCTGTTTACAGGCACCCTCCTTTGAAATTGATGCCATGTTCCTAACCTCCCTACACTCCAGGTCCTGCACCCTAAAGCTACAGTCTGGGTTCACATGCCCCTGCAGAGTTAGTTTAAACCCCCCCCAAGAGCACTAGCAAACCTCCCACCAAGGATACTGGTGCCCCTCAGGTTCAGGTGTAGACCATCCTGTTTATAGAGGTCCCACCTTCCCCAGAAGGAACCCCAGTTATCCAAATACCGGAATCCCTCCCTCCTGCACCATCCCTGTAGCCACGCATTTAACTGTTCTCTCTCCCTATTCCTCGACTCTCTATCACGTGGCACGGGTAACAAACCAGAGACAACAACTCTGTTCGTTCTAACTCTGAGCTTCCAGCCTCGCTCCCTGAAAGCCTGCCCAACATCCTCAGCGCTCCTCCTACCTATGTCATTGGTGCCAATGTGGACCACGACTTCGGGCTGCTCCCCCTCCCCCTCCAGGACCCGGAAAACACGATCAGAGACGTCACGTACCCTTGCACCTGGGAGGCAACATACCAAACGTGAGTCTCTCTCGCCCCCACAGAACCACCTATCTGTGCCCCGAACTATCGAGTCCCCAATTACTATTGCTCTGCTCTTCTTCACCCTTCCCTTCTGAGCAACGGGGACAGGCTCTGTGCCAGAGACCTGAGCCCCGTTACTTACCCCTGGTAAGTCGTTCCCCCCCACAAGTATCCAAAACGGTATACTTGTTCTTGAGGGGAACGGCTGCAGGGGGGTCCTGCACTGGCTGCTTCCTCCCAGTCCCCCTCACTGTCACCCATCTATCTGCCATCTTTGGAGTTACTACTTCCCTAAAGCTCCGATCTATGACCCCCTCTGATGAAGGGCTTTTGCCCGAAACATCGATTTTCCTGCTCCTTGGATGCTGCCTGACCTGCTGTGCTTTTCAAGCACCACTCTGACCTAGACTCTGGTTTCCAGCATCTGTGGTCCTCACTTTTGCCTAGTTAGAACAAATAGTCTACTACAGTTCCAGATTTTATTCCAACCAATTCGCTTTTAATATTGGATTAATATTCTATATCCTCAAGCTAATCGGTGCCAAATTCCACCTGCACCTGTCCTCAGCCATTTATACTGTTGCAGGTCTATTAGTTCCATTCAGACAGGCACCCATTCAGTATTTACTGTGAACTGAGACACTTTGGACGATATCCCTTTTTCAAACTTACTTATAATACAAATAAAACAATAGGAGCCTCGGCTTTTTGTAATCCCGCTCTCCTCTGCCAGCCTTTTATGTCAAATATTGGTGAAAGTTCAGACTGTCCTTTGCTGATGCATGTCACAGGACAGCTTATGGTGTGATTACAACCTTGACTTTAATCATCTGCTGAATTCCTCTCACTTTTTGCAGATTGAAACCACAAATCTCGAAGATCACTCACTTTCAGTAATTCAAGTAGCAACATCTGAACACAATTCCATCCCAAAGAGCTGACAAAGGGTCAGTTAGACTCGAAACGTCAACTCTTTTCTCTCCTTACAGATGCTGCTAGACCTGCTGAGATTTCCCAGCATTTTCTTTTGGCTGGGGTCTTGAAACTGGGTTTGCAAGCTGCAGTATGTCTCTCCCTACTGTTCCCTCTGTCAGAGTTTTCTCTTGATGTTTTTCCTTCTGACCTGGAGAAACATTGCATGTGATACAATCTTTTTTTTACTGAATTTGCCTCTGCCAAGGGAGTGTTATTATATTTGAACAGTTAATTAGTAGTAGTAGTTAATATTTCTATCATTTTGTTAAGCATTTCAATAGAGTCACAGTTAAGCCAAGCCTTTTATTTTTATTTTGTCTGTATTTTAACCAAAGGGTATGAATAAAGTGTGTTTTGCTTAATGTTGAGTAGTTTGACCAATCAAATTGCATCTGTAATGCAATACCTTGCACTTATCTTTAAAATCAGAAAAAAAGTTAGATTAGATTAGATTCCCTACAGTGTGGAAACAGGCCCTTCAGCCCAACAAGTCCACATCGACCCTCCAAAGACTAATACACCCAGACCCATTTCCTTCTGACTAATGCACCTAACACTACGGGCAATTTAGCATGGCCAATTCACCTGACCTGTGCATCTTTGGATTGTGGGAGGAAACCAGAGCACCCAGAGGAAACCCACACAGACACGGGGAGAATGTGCAAACTCCACACAGACAGTTTCCCGAGGCTGGAATTGAACTGGGATCCTGGTGCTGTGAGGCAGCTGTGCTAACCACCGAGCCACCATGCTGCCCCCTTAAGATCTAGACTACCTTCTGAATACACTGAGGAGGTTTGATCTGTTCCTGATAACTACGATAATGAAAAAAGATCATGAACAAATTGTATTAATGTTTTTTCATTGAAGAATAGAGTGATGGCTTATCATGAAAAGACATGTTTACACGAGCCACTTCTAACTTTATTGACCAAATAAATGCATTTAAACGTGTTTTTATTGTGAAGTTAATTACTAAGTCTGAAAAACCAGTTGGGAAAATGTTTTTGAAGTGTACTAGTTATTGATAAGTTTTACATTTTTTTTGTCACTATAATAAGTTTATTACACAGGTAATTATCGACAATAGTGTCAAACAGCCATTGACTTAAGTACAATGAATTAGCGTGTACTTTAAAAAAAAGAATAATTTAAAGGTAATATGGTTAAGGTTTAAAATAAGAAATGTCATGACAAAAACAAACTTAGAATACAAAATATTGCAAAAATCACTGAAAGGAAATATGAGAAAGCAATCTGGACTTTTGTCTTTCAAAACTTCAATCTAATTTCCTTCAGCTATTATTGTGAGCTTTTCTTTAAAATTGAAGCAGATGAACAGAAAACAGCAGAGAACATAATGTAATAAATTTGTTCTCTGGATGAGACCCCACTGGGAACCCAATCTTGTTAGTGTGTCATTGACCCTACATTGACTCTACAGGTTGACAAACAAACAAACAAACAAACGTCAGTACTTTAAAGAATATAATGTAAGACCCACATCTGTACCTAAACTGGGAGGCAAGAATGTTGGTTGGCTTAGGAATTAACCTGCTCACTCAGCATAGCAATGTGCAAACTCAGTTGTTCAGGACTCATCTACACACTGGCTAATGTTTTTGTTGTCGAAATACCAAATGGAGCGGCAAGGATCCATTGAAACTACATTGAAAACATCAGTGTAAAATTTTTCCATTTCTTTCAGCACTTGAAATCCAGTCTAATCTCATGTACCTTTTTCATTTGAAAACTTAATTAGTTAATATTATAACCCTTGTGCTATACCATTGTTGTGCATATTAGTTCTGCCTGCAAAATTTTCAATGGCTTTTTTTCATACCTTTGCTTAAATTTATTGTGTAAATGTTGTTATCTGTCTCTTAACTGATGTCTGACACTAACATACAGAAATGTGTGTTGCAGTTGTCTTATTTTCTTTAACTATTCTACACTTTATATTCATTTTGCTATGATGGATTTCCCTGCTAATATTAACTATTTCTTGTGCCTTTGTATAAATGTCTATTAACCTGTTTCGTGTTCCTAAAACAATCGCTTTTTATATCCCCATTGCTGAATTAAGCAATTATTCTGTTTTCTTACGGTGCCATTTCCACCATTTATAAACATGAAAAATGTTCAGTTGATTTTTTTTTCCATCTTATATGGGGTAATCTCTAAAGCTATTGACACGATTCCTCTCACCATCAACCTTGCTCGACAGACCAGTGACTGCCTCAAAAATTCCCACTACCTCCTGGAAGAAATATAAAACAGAATTAGTCTAACGTCATCCAATCAGGTCAGGCAACCTCCAGATGACAAAGAACAACAAAACAACAAACACCTGTGGACGCTGGAAATCAGGAACAAAACACATTGCTGGAAAAAAATTCATCAGGTCTGGCAGCATCTGGACCTGAAATGCTAATTTTGCTTTCTCTCCAACAGATGCTGCCACACCTCCTGAGCTTTTCCAGCAATTTTTGTGTTTGTTTCTAAGCTACAGACAATAATATCTGTCAATTTGTCAGTTTTACAGTTCAGGAATCTGAGTAACCAAAGCTGTCAATCAAGAACACAACAACTTTTTAGCATAAATTATCACATTTATTGAACAGTAACAGGTTATATAAGATTCATTAGCAAAAGTATGTTAGCTCCTGTCAAGAGCAGTTTACTGATCCTAGAGAGTCAACAATTGAATGTAGACACTCTCTGGACTTTGATGATCCCTTGTTTGTTTGCAAATAGCAGTCTTCTATATCTGTCTCCTTGAGCCAGGTGAAGTGAGCTATCAGGAAGCTCAGCATCAGGAATGGCTGGTTGCTTGACCAATGGCAATCATGAGTCTAAATAGGTGTGGCCAATGACAGCAGGACAGGTATACAGGGTGTTGCCACCCACTCTTCACAGTTTAGTTAGATATCATTTTTTTAAACTTTATTTATTCACTCATTGGATATGAGTGTGAGTTCTGCTGACTGGAGCAAAATCTATTGTATATCCCTAACTGCCCTCTTGGACTGCTGTAGTCAATGTGCTGTTGATTGGCCCATAATACCATTATGGAGGGAATTCCAGGATTTTGACCCAGTGACAGTGAAGGAATGGTGACATATTTCCAAGTCAGGATGGTGGGTGGCTTGGAGGTGAGCTTGCAGGGGAGGGTCGACACTAACCTGCTACCCTTGTCCTTCAAGATGGAATTGCTTTTGGGTTTAGAAGATGCTAAAGACATTTGGTGAGTTTCTGCAGTGTATCTTGTAGATGGTACACACTGCTGCTCCTGAGCATCAGTGGTGGAGTGGATGCGGGGCCAATCAAGTGGGCTGCTTTGTCCCGAATGGTATCATGCTTAGTGTTGCAGCTGCACTCATTTAAGCAAGTGAGGAGTATTCTACCAGATCCCTGCCTTGTACCTCGTAAATGGTGGACCGATGTTGGGGAGTCAGGAAATGAGTTACTTGCTACAGGACTCCTACCCTCTGACCTGCTCTTGCAATACAGCTCAGTTTCTGGTCAATGTTAATCCCCAGGATATTAATCATGGGAGATTCTCTGTGATGAAGAACCATTGAGATCAAGGGATAATGGTTGGATTGCCTCTTATTGGAAATGATCATTTCCCAGCATTTGGCTGGGGTAAATGCTATTTGTCACTTTTCAGCCCAATTTATAATCACACCAAGACCATTTGATATGCCTTGTTGGAATCTTGAAACACATGGGTTTCAGAAATACACTGATCAAAATTCAGAAATTCACGTACCTTTGCCTTACTACTGGCTGCTGAGAAGGTTACCTTTTGAACTGAGAAACAGACAGCTAGATAGAGTCAAACAAATAAAGACAAAGAACAATGCACAATGACATGTCTGCTCATTTAGGGGGTATTCTTAAAAACAAAATTTCAAAGAATCATTGAATCCTTACCATGTGGAACCAAGCCATTTGGATCAACAAGTCTACACCAACGCTCCAAATACCATCCCACCTATCCCACTCCATTCCCTGTAAACCTGCATTTACCTTGGCTAATCTATCTGGCCAAGACACTATAGAGCGATTTAGCATGGCCAATCCAACTAATCTGCATATCTTTGAACTGTGGGAGGAAACCCACGCAGACACAGGGAGAATGTGCAAACTCCATGCAGATTGTCACCCAAGGCTGGAATCAAACAGAGATACCTCATGCTGTGAGGCATTGAGCCAATATGCCACCAGGTCTTACAAATTTAACCCACATGATTGCTTGAGCTGAAGATTTTAATACAAAGAAATTTGTCAAGTTCTATTTGGAAAGCTATAGTGAAACTATGTATACATCTGAATGAGAAGATTTTCCTTTCAGTTAATCCTACATTTTTACAACATGAAATAGTGGTTTTGTCTTTTTTCTGTCTATGTAACTGAAATAATGTCTGTGTGGATCAAACCTAACCCCTGTTACTTGGAAAGCAATCATTTTTTAAGGCAAGAAAACATATTCCCTTGGTAAAGAGGTAAAGGCTTTCATTGCCTGTTAAAACCTATTGCTTAAAGAAGGCCTCAGGCTTTCCATTAGCTAGAACTCACTGCTGAATACCAAACCCAACTGTTTACATTCAGCAGCAAACTTTGATTATAACATAAATATTTTCAGAGACCACTTTATCTCTGTGTCGCTTTCTTATATCTACCTTAAAGGTGAATAATTAACATCTTTCAATCATAATTTTCCTACTTTCGTTGACCACTTTCTTGACTTATTTACACAGCTGCAAATACTAATTCTCCCCCAATTTGATTTGTTGATCAAACTGATAACTATTAACTGATTATTCCACTAAACAGCTACTAGATCTACAAGTCCAATTGTAGATTGTTGATGTTAGTTGTTAAAAGAATGTATTGTTGGTTACTTTAGAAGCTTCTCTATCAGAATTTCTGGGTTTATATTTGTCTCATGAAGTTCAGTCTGTGTTTTGGTTGGAATAGATTTGGGTCTGGTCCCCTTGCTCTGTTTGTGGTAGAGGTTGAAATACTTTTGAGTTAAAGTGAGAATTCAAGATGGGGTGGTTAGTTCTTCTTACTCTGAAATTGGCACTTTGTCAAATGTTTTTCTTTTTGAAACAACTTTTAAAACATACTACTGAGTGGCCTTTCAGATGTAGTTAACAACTTGATTTTGAATTTTTCTTGTAACTGTTCACTTTCTCCCTCTCCAGGTGAAAATTAGAAAATTTCAACCTGTTAGAAAGTCATGTTGCGCAAGCTTTCCAGAGCATTTTAAAAGCTCCGTAGCCTCGAGGAGAAATGAACCTGATGGTAATCAAGTAAAAAGAACAGTTGTGTCTGGTGATGGATACATCTTCAGTTTGAAGGTTTCTTTTCAGTTATGTAAAATGTTTAATTAAAACAATTTTGATAGCTTACTTGTAGGATGCTGAGTTTAAACAGGTGCTCACAATAGTCTTGTTATTGCAGATTCTTCTTTTATTTGAACAAACATGAGTCAGTGGATTTTGATCCAAAATTTGAATGGAATTGGTCTGATTTTGTTTTAAATTTGATTTGATTATCCTGTCTCTGGAAAGTCTAGGATGGATAATGGTGTCTAGGATGAATAATGGTGTCTAGGATAAGAGCCCATAGGTAGAGGAACAGGTAGCATTGAGTAGGTGGGGAGGCTGCAGAAGGGTTTAAACAAGTTAGGAATGTGGGCAAAGAAATGGCAGATGGAGTACAATGTGGGAAAGTATGAGGTCATGCACTTTGATTGGAAGAATGGACTACTTTCTAAATGGGCAGAAAATTCAGAAGTCTGAACTGCAAAGAGACTTGGGAGTTCTAGTCCACTATTCTCTCAAACTAAACGTGTAGGTTGAGTTGGTAGTTAGGAAGGAAAGTGCAATGATCTCATTTATTTTGAGACTACTTGAATTGAAAAGCAGGGATGTACTTCTGAGGCTCTATATGACTCTGGTCAGACCACATTTGGAGTATCGTGTGCAGTTTTGGGCCCCATATCTCAGGAAGGATGTACTGGCTCTGGGGCCTGTTCAGGGGAAGTTCACATGGATGATCCCAGGAATGAAAAACTTGGAAAGTTTGAGGACTCTGGGTTGATACTTGATAGATTTTTAGAAGGATGAGGGAGGATCTATTTGAAACATACAAAATACTGAATGGCCTGGACATAAATGTTGGGAAGATCTCTCTATTGTTAGGAGAGACAAGGACCTCAAAGTAAAGGTAGAATCTTTTTACAATCGAGATAAGGAGAAACATTTTCAGCCAGAGTTATAAATCTATGGAATTCACTGCCACAGAAGGCTCTAGAGGTTAAGTCATTTGCTACATTTAAGACTGAGATAGATCGGTTCTTGATTGGGGAGAAAGCGGGAGAATAGGGTTGAATAACGTCTCTGCCATTCTGCATTTCCATGAATTAGATTAGATTACTTAGTGTGGAAACAGGCCCTTCGGCCCAACAAGTCCACACCGACCCGCCGAAGCGCAACCCACCCATACCCCTACATCCACCCCTTTAACCTAACACTACGGGCAATTTAGCATGGCCCATTCACCTGACCCGCACATCTTTGGACTGTGGGAGGAAACCGGAGCAACCGGAGGAAACCCACGCAGACACGGGGAGAATGTGCAAACTCCACACAGTCAGTCGCCTGAGTCGGGAATTGAACCCGGGTCTACAGGCGCTGTGAGGCAGCAGTGCTAACCACTGGGCCACCGTGCCACCCATTCGAACATGGCTGATCAGACTTGATGGGCTAAATAGCCTAATTTCTGCTCCTACTGTCTTAAGATATGGCATTAATTGTAAAACTTCCCAAGTTTCCATTTCGCACCTGCCCTTGGCAAACAAATTCTTTGCATACAGGGCTGCATAATGATACGTCTGTCTTCTCTTCAAAGAAAATGTTTGTAGAATTTAGTAATTTCACAGGAAGTGATTGTTATTATCCATGTTGCCTTTTCCTTTGATTCTATGTTATACTAAATAAATTGAACTTTGTGTAGAATATTCACATGAGTTTACTTGTTGGTGAAATGTAGAATGAAATAAGGAGCACTCCCACTTGGATAGAACAGTTAACTGTTTTACGATTTCATTGCCATGGGCTCCATCAACTTAATGGCTTTTAATACTACACTCCACTTCTGACAATGCACGTAAACAGCCAATTAGCCTCCTTGAAATGTTTAATTTGAAAACAATTTGCCCAGGAATTCTGAAGTGAAGATTTTTTGCTGTGTAACTCTACTGTACAATGAACAGCCTTCACTCCAGAGACCTCTCTCTGCAAATTGTGATTTTGTTTATGTGGATGGTGCTTCCAAAGTAAAAGGCCAGCTTGTAGTATAAACTGCCTTAATTGTAACCCAAACTGCTCCAATCACATTTGTGTGAGCCTCCCTAGTGGATTATTAATGGAAAATTGCTTCATCCAGAGACCAGTGGAATTCACTGCCACAGATAAAAGTGATTGGGGCCAGAACATTTAATGTTTTCATGATGGGGTTAGATATTGTTCTTTGGGCTAAAGGGATCAAAGAGTATGGGGAGAAAACAGGAACAGGGAACTGAGTTGGATGATTAGTGATGGTCATATTGAATGCCAGAGCAGGCTCAATGGGCTGAATGGCCTACTCTGATTTTGTTTCTATTACCACAAATTCAAGACAATTTATCACCATTATTAATAATGCTTACCTTCTCAGTACAGCAGTTATACCTCATTGTGGGGTAAAACTAGACTGCTTGTGCAATCTGTACATCAACTTTTAATAAGGGAGACTTTTGTCAAAATATTTGTTATTAAGCATAGATTATTGGGAAAGCAGAACTGGCAGGGAGGTGGTATAAATGCATTTGTAAGATATTGACATTTAAATTCCATTAATAAGCATCAGTATGAAAAATGTCTCTAATTGCAATGTGAACTTATCATTGATGTAAAAATTCATCTGCTTCACTCCTTCTTTGAGGAAAGGAAATCTCCCAATCTTATCTGGTATGTCAGGGATCCCAGACCCATAGAATTGTGACTTTAAATTCCTTTTTTTAAACAGCCTTGCTTAGCCACTTAGCATCACCAAGTTGCAATGTAGCCTGAAAGTAGTGAAACCAATTCATCCACACAATATCTCTCCAACAAAGTATTGGAAACAGCCATCACAGCCCTGTTGACCCTGTAATATCATCCTCATTAACATCTGGGAGCTAATACCAAAACTGGGAGAGCTATCTCACAGACAACTCAAGCGACAGCCTGACGTTGTCATACTCATGGAATCATACCTTACAGACAATGTTCCCAAACCCCACCATCACCATCCCTGGATATGCCCCCTCCCACTGTAGGACAGACCCAACAAAGGTGGTGGCACAGTGGGAAACAGTCAGGAGAGAGTTGCCTGGGAACTCTCAACATTAACTCCAGACCTCTTGAAGCCTCCTGACAAGAAAGCCTCCTGACAAGAAAACCTCCTGCTGATCTACCATACACCATTGTTTCTGGGCTGATGAATCTGCACTCCTTCATGTTGAATGGAGGAAGCACTGAGAATGGTAAGGGTGCCAAACATCCATCATCAAGAGTGGTTCAGAGGCAACAATGCTACTGACTGAGCTGGTCAAAGTCTGAAAATCATAGTCATGAGACTGAGCCTGCAGCAAATGATGAGGGAAGAGGAAATGTTAATCTGATGATCCATCTCAGCTTCCTGTACAGGTCCCTGCAACATCAACAGTGTCAATTCACTCAAGTTAACTTCTTTTGATTCCTTCAGTGGATGTGACTAGTTAGGCCTGAATTTATTTCCCATCCCTAACCCCCTCCCTCACAGTATTGCTGGTGATCAAACACAACATGGATTTCAGTGGTTCAAGATGCCAGCTTTTCAGAGCTAATTAGGGACAGATCATGGAGGTGCCAGTCAATAATGTCCACATCACAAGAAGGAATAAAAATAAATTAAATGGATCTGAACAAATTTATGAAAAAGAGCATTTGTTCTTCCACCAGTTGGGGGTTCACCTACAGCTTGAGAAGTGTGAAGAGAACATTGTTCAAGGTACTTTATGAGTGAACAGTTCCCATCATTCTTTGCACTGAAATCATGTTCTCTGCAATTAATTACAGCAATTTCACTCTTCCCTCACAACTTTCATTTGCAGTCTCTAATATTTATGAAACCTTCAGCTGATTCGCTCCCTTTGCCAGTGTGAAAACTGTAATCCTGGTGTGATTAATTGGTTCTACATTTATTCATCTATCTACATCCTCCTTGAGAACTGTGGGAGAGTCTGCACCATACTTGCATGCAGAGGAAAGTCCAGCCAATGAACAGAAGCCTTTTTAATTGCTGCAATACCCACTATCATGTACTCACCCATCCTGTTCCTTAGCCAGCTTCCTCCTTGTTTTTCACATGAAAAGCTTGATTTGATATATTATTGTCACACGTTTGGAGATACAGTGAAAAGTTTTGTTTTGTGTGTTAACCAGATACATCATACCTTCCATAAGAACAAAGTTAAAAATCACACAACACCAGGTTATAGTCCAACAGGTTTATTTGGAAGCACTAGCTTTCGAAGCGCTGCTCCTTCATCAGGTGGTTGTGGAGTATAAGATTGTAGGACACAGAATTTATAGCAAAAGTTGACTGTGTGTTGTAACTGAAAATATATATTGAAAAGGATCTGGATTGTTTGCTAAGTCCCTCATCTTTTAGAATGAACATGTTGATTTCAGTTTTTTCATATGTAAATCACAGAACTTTCTTAAGGCTATATCCTCCAGTGAACTTTAACAACAGGTGCAATGTTGGCCCAGATAGTGCATTGAAGGTGTGAAGTGCCCTGTGTGAGGCTGTCTGTGCCCCAATGATCAGACTGATTGATTCTAATCTAAAAAAAAGAGATTTATAGAATCTGACATTGATTCATGCAGTTTTGATTAAAATAAAATGTAATTCTGCAAGGACATATTCACCCCACAAACTTATATGTGTGTGTGTGTGCGCGGGGGGAAGGGGTATGAGTGTCTGTGAGAGTGTGATGTAAAGGGGTATAAGAATATTCTCCCAGTCCAACACCAGCACTTCCACGTCAAAAACTGTTATACACCTTACAGTTTCATAGAGTCATACAGCACAGAAATAAATCCTTCCATCCAACTCGTCCATGCCGAGTATATTTCCCAAACTAAACAAGTCCCACTTGCCAGTGTTTGGCCCATTCCTGTCTAAACCTTTCCTATTCATGGGGCTGTCCAAATGTCTTTTAAATGCTGTAACACTACCTGCATCTACCACTTCCCTCTGGCAGTTCATTCCTCTGTGTGAAAACATTGCCCCTCAAGTCCGTTAAGTCTTTCTCCTTTCACCTTAAAATAATGCCCTGCAGTTTTCAAACTTTTCTACCTTCTGCCTGATGGAAGAGGGTGGAAGAGAGTATAACCAACAGTGGGATGGATCTTTGATAATGTTGGCTACTTTCCCTGAGGCAGTAGGATGTGTAGATGGAGTCATTAGCTGGAAGGCTGGTTTGTGCGAGGGACTGGACTATGTTCACAACACTGTAATTTCTTAGGCAGACTATTTGCAATACTAAGCTGCGATGTATCTGGATAGCTTTCTATGGTGCATCTATAAAAATTGTTAAAAGTCATTATCAAACAAATGTTGGAGAGTGTGATTAATTGAGAGTGGTTTAAAATGGAGATATGCTTTCAGGAGCTGAAGGTGGTAAGTGGAGTAACAAAGCTAAAGTCACATACGGTGGAATCACATTCTAGAAACCAGGCTCTGTTCAATTTAACATTAGACTTCAGTGAGAGGGAGAGAGATAGAGAGAGAGCAATTCAATCTGTCCATTTGATTGTCCAGAGTTTGTGTCTGCACTGCACAATCTTTGTCAACCTGACAGGATTATGTGTATTTAGTTTAGTAGCATTGCACCAACTGAGATTAAGAAGACAAATTGATGTGGCTGAATAATCTTTATTCTAATATATAATCCTGCAGGGCAAAGTAATTAGTTTGTTAAAAAAAAATCTACCAACCTGTTATTACTAACAGTTAATAATTTATTAAGTATTTGAGAACTATTGGAAGACTATAGAAATGATCTAATTTTGCTAAAAGGTTCCCTGTTTAATATTTAATCTTCATCTATTATTGATCTTTGTCAATGCTGAAGATGAGACTAAAGTTATCATCATACTGCCATATGCAATGCCTTGTTCTAATTACCACTCACGGTTCTGAAGTATATCGAGGAAAGAAGATTTCATTTCATGCACAAGTCTCAACAGGAAAGTAAATAATCTTTAATTCACAAAAAAAAGTCCATCCATTCCTCCAACGTAATCCTCAGGATAACGGGAGACATTGTATAGTTTAATCAAACTGCTATCCATTGCAAAGCAAGGAGCCTGCACACACAATCTGTGATAACAAATAATGGTCAGTATTGAATTACATTCTGTAATTCAGCTGATTGTATTAATTTGGATAATCTACATGCTTCACGTAAAATTACATAAAGAAATGCTGCTTTGATTAAAACACAAATCTGAAGCTTGAATCCCAAGCTGGTGAGAGGCAGATTCAATTGAGGCTTTCAAAATAGAATTAGATAAATGTGTGAAGGGGCAAAAATGCAGGTCTTAATGAAAGGCTGGAGCAATGGGATGAGCTGGCTTGCTCTTGTAGAGATTTGAAATGAGCTTGACAGACCAAATGCTTTCCTTCTGTGCTGTAACTATTCTCTGATTCTATAAATTTCAATTTGATTCAATTCAGACTGAAACAGTGAAAAGTTCAGAAATTTCAGCAGGAACTTTCACTGCCCGTGGGGGCTAAGCTGCAATGAGTAGGAGGGCCACTGTGGTGAGCACCGAAGCCTCGGGCGTGAGCCCGGGTGGAGCCGCTGCAGGTGCAGATCTTGGTGGTAGTAGCAAATATTGCTTTTTCGCATCAGAGAGCGGCGGGAGCTGGGCGGAGGTGAAGGCGGAGCGCAAAGCCGGTCGGGAAGGTAAGTGATTGGTATTTGAGTGGGTGTGTTCTAGACCCCAGGTCCTACAAAGTAGGGCCTCCCTCCCTCCCTCCTCCTCTAACCTAAATTAAAAGTCCACAGACTTGCTCGAAAAAAAGGGTCCAAGGAAGTTCCTGTGGATTGAAGAGTGAGGCTTTAGCTCAGGAGTCTTTGACAAGGAGGTTGAGTGAAGTGATTACGCCACAGTTGAAGAGGGTGAAGACATGACTGCCAAGCTGGTTCAGTGCGCTACGTGCTTGATCTGGGAGGTCAACGACTCTGGTGTGTCTGGCTCGTATAAGTGTGGAAAGTGTGTGCACATTCAGCTACTGACAGAGCATATTGCAGCACTGATGAAAGAACTCGAGGACCCCAGGCTCATCCGAGAGAATGAGATCTTTCTGGACAAGACCTTCAGCGAGTTATTACACCAATCATGCCAGAAGAGAGCAGAAGAGAGCAGACGATGAGGAAGGCGGAGAGGAGACAGGTGCAAGAGACCCCGGGAGAAGTACCTGTCAGGAACAAGTTGAAGCTTTTGGAAACAGAGACTGATGACACTGCCAGTTCGCAAGGTGGCCAGGTCTGTCAATCAAAAGTTGGCGTGGAGACAGAGCGGAAGAGTCGGACATCGCACAGAGCAGTGGTAATAGGGGACTCCATCGTGAGAGGAACTGACCGGGGTTTTTGTGGCAGCAGACGGGACTTAAGGATGGTGTGTTGCCTTCCTGGTGCCAGGGTTAAAGACATCACAGACAGAGTGCAGGAAATCCTCAAGGATGAGGGTGAAGAGCCAGAGGTGGTGGTACATGTCGGCACAAATGATGTCGGGAAGAAGAGGAGGAACATACTACAGCGGGACTTCGGAGAACTAGGAAGAAGGCTGAAAAGCAGGACGTACAGTGTGGTTATCTCCGGTTTGCTTCCAGTTCCTCAGGCTGGTGAGGCCAGAAACCAGGAGATAATGGACTTGAGCGTGTGGCTAGGGAACTGGTTCAGGAAGCAAGGATTTAAGTTCTTGGATCACTGGGGTATGTTTTGTGGTAAGCATAAATTCTACAAGAGACACAGTTTGCACCTTAATGGGTTAGGGACCAGCATTCTGGCAGGCAGGTTTGCTACTGCAACACCGCTACATTTAAACTAAGTAGCGGGGGTGAGGGGACAAACTGGATGTTTAAGAAGGAAATTGGAGGGAAAGTTAGAACAAGGGAAGTCAAGAAAGACAACTGTATCAATGAGGCAGAAAACTCAGAAAGGGATCATGCTGTAAGGTTGAGTGAAATTGGAGTTGATGGGAAGGGTGAGGGCAGTAACAAATTAAAAATACTATACATGAATGCACGAAGCATTAGAAATAAGATGGATGAGCTTGAGGCTCTTTTGGAAATTGGCAGATACGATATTGTGGGGATAACTGAGACGTGGCTTCAAGTGGACAGGGCCTGAGAAATGAATATTCAGGGCTACACATGCTATCGTAAGGGCAGACTGATGGGCAGAGGGGGTGGGGTGGCCATGTTGGTAAGGGATGATATTCCCTTGCGCGGAGGGACCTAGAGTCAGGGGATGTAGAGTCAGTGTGGATAGAGCTGAGAAATACTAAGGATAAAAAGACCCTCTTGGGAGTAATCTACAGGCCTCCAAACAGTAGTCTGGATGTCAGATGTAAGTTGAATCAGGAGCTGAAATAGGCCTGTCGCAAAGATGTTACTACAGTTGTTATGGGGGATTTCAACATGCAGGTAGACTGGGAGAATCAGGATGGTATTGGACCTCAAGAAAGAGACTTTGTGGAGTGCCTCCGAGATGGATTCTTAGAGCAGCTGGTGCTGGAGCCAACCAGGGAGAAGGCAATTCTGGATCTGGTATTGTGTAACGAACCAGAATTGGTCAGGGACCTCGAAGTGAAGGAGCCATTGGGAAGTAGTGACCATAATAGAATAAGCTTCAATGTGCAATTTGAGAGGGAGAGGGTACAATCGGAAGTGACAATATTTCAGTTGAATAAAGGGAACTATGGAGCTATGAGGGAGGAGCTGGCCAAAGTTCAATGGTGCAATACCTTAGCAGGGATGACAGTGGAGGAACAATGGCAGATATTTCTGTGTATAATGCAGAAGATGCAGGATCAGTTCATTCCAAAAAGGAAGAAAGATCCTAGGAGGAGGCATGGGTGGCTGTGGCTGACGAGGGAAGTTAAGGGAAATCGGAGGACTGGAAAGCTTTTAAAGAACAACAGAGGATTACTAAGAAGGAAATACGCAGAGAAAAAATGAGGTATGAAGGTAAACTGGCCAATAATATAAAGAAGGATAGTAAAAGTGTTTTTAGGTATGTAAAATGGTTAAGACTAAAATTGGGCCCTTGAAGACAGAAACAGGGGAATATATTACAGGGAACAAAGAAATGGCAGAAGAATTGAATTGGTACTTCAGATCTGTGTTCACTGGGGAAGACACAAGCAATCTCCCTGAGGTAACAGTGGCTGAAGGACCTGAACTGAAGGGAATTTATATTTGCCAGGAATTGGTGTTGGAGAGACTGTTAGGTCTGAAGGTTAATAAGTCCCCGGCGCCTGATGGTCTACATCCCAGGGTACTGAAGGAGGTGGCTTCAGAAATCATGGATACGTTGGTGATTATTTTCCAGAGTTCAATAGATTCGGGATCAGTTCCTGTGGATTGGAGGGTGGCTAATGTTATACCACTTTTTAAGAAAGGTGGGAGAGAGAAAGCAGGAAATTATAGACCAGTTAGTCTGACCTCAGTGGTGAGAAAGATGCTGGAGTCTATTATAAAGGATGAAATTACGACACATCTGGATAGTAGTACAGGATAGGACAGAATCAGCATGGATTTATGAAGGGGAAATCATGCTTGACTAATCTTCTGGAATTTTTGAGGATGTAACTCTGAAGATGGATGAGGGAGATCCAGTAGATGTAGTGTACCTGGACTTTCAGAAAGCTTTTGATAAAGTCCCACATAGGAAATTAGTGAGCAAAATTAGGGCGCATGGTATTGGGGGCAAAGTACTAACTTGGATCGAAAGTTGGTTGGCTGATAGGAAACAAAGAGTAGTGATAAGCGGCTCCATTTCGGAATGGCAGGCAGTGACCAGTGGGGTACCGCAGGAATCAGTGCTGGGACCGCAGCTTTTTACAATATATGTTAATGATATAGAAGATGGTATTAGTAATAACATTAGCAAATTTGCTGATGATACTAAGCTGGGTGGCAGGGTGAAATGTGATGAGGATGTTAGGAGATTACAGGGTGACCTGGACAGGTTAGGTGAATGGCCAGATATATGGCAGATGCAGTTTAATGTGGATAAATACATGGTTATCCACTTTGGTGGCAAGAACAGGAAGGCAGACTACTACCTCAATGGAATCAATTTAAGTAAAGGGACAGTACGGAGAGATCTGGGTGTTCTTGTACACCAGTCAATGAAGGTAAGCATGCAGGTACAGCAGGTAGTGAAGAAGGCTAATAGCATGCTGGCCTTCATAACAAGAGGGTTTGAGTACAGAAGCAAAGAGGTTCTTCTGCAGCTGTACAGGGCCCTGGTGAGACCACACCTGGAGTACTGCATGCAGTTCTGGTCTCCAAATTTGAGGAAAGACATTCTGGCTATTGAGGGAGTGCAGCGTAGGTTCACGAGGTCAATTCCTGGAATGGCGGGATTACCTTACGCTGAAAGACTGAAGCGACTGGACTTGTATACCCTTGAGTTTAGAAGACTGAGCGAGGATATGATTGAGACATATAAGATTATGAAAGGATTGGACACTCTGGCAGCAGGAAACATGTTTCCGCTGATGGGTGAGTGCCGAACCAGAGGACACAGCTTAAAAATACGGGGTAGACCATTTAGGACAGAGATGAGGAGAAACATCTTCACCCAGAGAGTGGTGGCTGTGTGGAATGCTCTGCCCCAGAGTTTCTGGATTCATTTAAGAAAGAGTTGGATAGAGCTCTCAAGGATAGTGGAATCAAGGGTAATGGAGATAAGGCAGGAACAGGATACTGATTAAGGATGATCAGCCATGATCATATTGAATGGTGGTGCAGGCTCAAAGGGCAGAATGGCCTACTCCTGCACCTATTGTCTATTGTCTAATGTATTAAAACCAGTAAAAGGCTTGCGAGTAACTGCGAAGATGTGGTTCCCGTTGTTGCAGTGGGGGTGGTGTTGGTCTGCAGTAGGATGTTGGGGTTGAAGTGGCTCAATCTGTTTTAACAATTACCATTTATTAACATTTCAACAGCATCTAGCTGCCTGCTCCAAACAGGTGCCAATCAGAGGGGAACCACTCTGTGGCACCCTGCAAAAGAAAGGAAGGAGTTCTTGCTGTGCAGTGATAGTGTCCCTAACTCAGAGCCAGGAGGCCCATGTTCAAGTCCCACCTGCTCCAGAGGTGTGTTATAATCCCCTCTGAACAAGTTGATTGGAAAATAACCAAAACAGGAAGGAAAAAGCAGCTGCATATCCCAAATGGAACATTTTCAACATAAAGTCATCGAGTCATACAGGATGGAAACAGACCTTTTGGTCCAACTCGTCCATGCCAACCAAGTTTCTCAAACTGAACTAATCTCATTTGCCTGTGTTTGGCCCATAACTCTCTAAACCATTTCTACTCAGGTACCCATCCAAATATTTTTTAAATGCAATAACTGTGCTTTTCTCTGACAGCTCTGTGTGAAAATGTGGCCCGTGAGGTTCCTTTTAAATCTTCCTCCTCTCACCTTAAAATTATACCCTCTCGTTTTGAAAACACCTACCTAAGAGAAAATTCCTTTTGTATTCACTTTTATCTATGCCCCTCATGATTTTATAAACCTCTACAAAGTCATCCCTCAACTCGTACTCTCCAGTGAAAGAAGTCCCAACCTATCCAGCCTCTCCTTGGAACTCACCGTCCAGTTCTGCCAACATCTTTGTAAATCTGTTCTGCATTCTCTTCAATTTAATAATATTCTTCCTGTCACTAAGTCATGCAAAAGCATTTGGTCACAGTGTATGATGATATGGATCACGCATAAAATCTTGCATTTGGCAAATTACCAAACTAGGCTGTTTCATTGTATTCTGTCCCAAAAACTGAGAGGTTCATCCCTTTCTCAGTTTTCATTTAGCTGCTTTTTTTATTAGCTATCAAAAATTTTAAACTTCTAAAGGGGTTGCAGTAGCACAGGGATCTGGGTGTGTATGTGCTTAAATCATTGAAGGCGGCTGAATGGTTTTGTATGACTCTAAGACTCAATGACAGATTGAGAAAATGGCTAATAAAACATACATTATCCTTGCCTTTATTAATAGAGGCAAAAGCAAAAAGGTTTTCCTAAACTAATAATAAAACACCGATTCAGCCTCACCTAAGTATTGCATCTAGTTTTAGGCACCAGAGTTTCATTAGATTAGATTAGATTACTTACAGTGTGGAAACAGGCCCTTCGGCCCAACAAGTCCACACTGACCCACCGAAGTGCATACCACCCAGACCCATACTCCTACGTTTACCCCTTCACCTAACACTACGGGCAATTTAGCATGGCCAATTCACCTAACCTGCACATTTTTGGATTGTGGGAGGAAACCGGAGCACCCGGAGGAAACCCACGCAGACACGGGGAGAATGTGCAAACTCCACACAGAGAGTCGCCTGAGGCGGGAGTTGAACCTGGGTCTCTGGCGCTGTGAGGCAGCAGTGCTAACCACTGTGCCACCGTGCCGCCCATAAATTTTCAGAGGTATGTGAAAGACATTAAAACAATGCTTAAAAGGTTGAGAGATTGCTTCCAACAATGACGAACTTCATCTTTGCAGATAAATCAGAGAAGTTTGCTTGTTTTCCTTGAAAAAGGAAAAGTTGAGATGAGATTTGATCGAGGTGATCTTCTGGTTTACTGTTGTCAGGACTGACACATTCTCTGTTCAAGGAAAGGTTGAAGCCTTTCTGCGAGCAGCATTTGAAAGGTTTTTTGAATTCATTTTATTTGTTTTTGGGTTGTGGTTATCACTGGTTAGACCGGCAAATTCCTGGCCATGCCTAATTGCCCTTGAGAAGATGATGTTGAACTGCCTTCTGGAACCTCGGCAGTCCAAGGTGGAAGTGCTGGGGACTTTTTTTATGGTGGTGGGGGGGAAGGTGTAGGTCCACCCACAATCCTTTAAGGAAATAATTCTCAGGGTTTTGAATTGTGTGGCCATGACGGACATGATACTAGAGAATGATGCACCTAGAATTGACGTACAGTAGTACAACAGGCAAGATGGGCTGAGTGGTTTTCTCGAAGCTCTATAATGCTTTGCATGTTACTGTGCACCTTTTACAGAAACACAGACTGTCTTAGAGTCATAAAGCACAGAATCAGATCCTTCAATCTAACCAGTGCATGCTGACCATAATCCCAAACAAAGCTAGTCCCACCTGCCTGCACTCGACCCATATCCCTCCAAATATTGCTCATTCATGTACCCACATACACCACTTTTTCTGGAAATTCATTCGACACTTGAACCACTCTCTACGTAAAAACAGCTAAGGTATTCCATAAAATTAAGAAATTCACCAAACGAAAAGACAGATTTTTGGATCCAGGAGGTTTGCATCTGTGAAGGCACAAGGAACCTCGTGCAGGAACAAACATATACACAGATCAAACCAAGCCAGGAAGCATGACAGTGCACAGCAAACATAATGCCTGATCTCTATAAGCACAGAGCGTGCACTAATCCATGTCTCCAAGGGGATAGATGTTGGGATATTTAATTTAAAAATATTTCCAGATGGGGTGAATAACTAATCTTCGAGGAGAACGTGAGGTCTGCAGATGCTGGAGATCAAAGTTGAAACTTTATTGCTGGAACAGCACAGCAGGTCAGGCAGCATCCAGGGAACAGGAGAAGGGCCTGTGCCCGAAACGTCGAATCTCCTGTTCCCTGGATGCTGCCTGAACTGCTGTGCTGTTCCAGCAATAAAGTTTCAACACTGAATAACTAATCTTATTGAATAATTAACCGAAAAAGTAAAGAAGCATAAGATAATGATTGTCCCTAACTTAGTCTTTCTAAAGGTTTTGGAGAAGGTTTCATATAAAAGGTGCATGACGAATATCGGTTTGTGTTGGGACAGGAGTGAGCTAGCTGGCAGAGTGGATCAAATGATGGCCAAAACCTGAGAACAGAGAATCCCTACAGTATAGAAGCAGGCCATTCAGCTCATCAAGTCCAAACTGACCCTCTGAAAAGCACCCCCATCCCCCACTCCCAGATCCAACCATATCCCTATAATCCTGCACTTCCCAAGTTAGTCCACCCAGCCTGCACATCTTTGGGCTGTGGGAGGAAACCACAGCATCCTGAGGAAACCACACAGACACAGGGAGAATATGTGAATTCCATACAGTCACCTGAGGGTGGAATTGAACCCGGGACCCTAGCACTGTGAGGTACCAGAGCTTACCACTGAGCCATCATATCACCCAGAGGGTAAATGTCTCGGCAAACTGGAAATTGTTGGAGAAGCTCAGCAGGCTTGACAGCATCTGTAGAGAGAAAGCAGCCCTAACATTTTGAATGCAGTGACATTTCTTTAGAAATCAGGTAATTCCGTCGAGAGGTTTGCAGTAAGGATTTGAGCTGAGATCACCGTTTTTATCGCGTATAATTGTCATAGAGTCATGACAAACACGGAAACAGACCCTTCGGTCCAACTTGTCCATGCCAATCCAGATATCCTAAATTAATCTATTCCCATTTAGCAACACTTGGCCCATATCCCTCTAAATCCTTCCTATTCAGATACCTATCCAGATGCCTTTTAAATGCTGTATTTGTTCCAGACTCCACCACTCCCTCTGGCAGTTCATTCCATACACGCACCACCCTCTGTTGGAAAACGTTGCCCCTTAGATCCCTTTAACTCTTTTCCGTCTCATCCTAAACGTAATCAGAAATGGAGGTATTGTAAAATTTGATGATATCAAATTGATATCTGGCAAAGGGGTTAGAACCACAATACAATAAACAATGACTTATTGAATCTATAAATGACAAATTCAATCGAGCAGTATGCATGGGACTCATTTGGATTGGGCGGTCAACTAAACAGAGTAGAGGCACCAAAGAGATCTGAGGTTACCGAAACATAAATTGGTAACATAACCATAAAGAAAAAATAAAGTACAGGAGGTGACTACTAAAGGAATTGAAATTAAGAAGAATACAAAGTAAACACTGAAATCAAACTTTGACTAGACCCCACTTGGAAAATGGATTCTACCTTGAAACAAAGGTGTTGAAGTGCAGAAGGAAGTAGAGGAAATGTTTATAAGGATTCACTGGAATTGAAATTCTGCAATGATCAGCAAAAGGGAGAGTTAAGAGGAGATCAGATATAAGGTTTGACAACATAGACATTGAAAAATTATCCCCATTTTTTGGGTGAACATAGCTCAAGAGGGATAAGAGTTTTACTAACAGACCAAATAATTTAAGAGAAAACTGGTGTGAATATGGAACACAGCACTGCAGCATGGTTATACTTCAGTAGATTACATTGATTTCTTTAAGAGAAGATTGATAAGTATGAAAGACAGAAGAAAATGCAGAGATACGTAGACAAAGTAAAAAAAACAGGTAATTCAAGTGGAAATATGTTCATGTGGTGAAAAAGAAACTGGTGTTTATCATTCGGGCTGAATGGCGTTTTTGAAGATTCAATATAATTTTGAGTACCATCTTGATATTTGAATTAGATTTGATAATAGCTCCTATTCAGCTTAAATTGACAAATCAGAACCTGTCATACAATGTACATTCACATAGAATACATTTGCAGACAAAGAGAATTTCAGGATTAGCTCTCACCAACATTGGAATAAAATAGTAATGCATTCATGATTCTTCAGCCCTCTCCACAAACGGTTTTTCAAAGATATTGGAAAAATAGTCCAAGCTTCTGACACTTCCTTCCTGGATTTCTTCAAGATGAATCCATGTATACTATGGATACTTCTTTAGGTTAATGTCTCTGGGTATCAGTAAAGGGAAATAATTCATTGGTGAATGTGTTGTTTGTCAGACAAAAGCATATTCAAAGTTTTACTTGTTAAGGACTTAAACAAAATAATCAAGAAAATGGGGCGAGGTTATGAAGGTAGAGTAGGTGGAGAAGACTCTGAGCCAAGTCACTAAGGCTGTTCTCAACAAGCATGATATTAACTGCATCCAACCATCCACACTCACAAAACTTAATCGTGTCCAACATTCAACATGATTCCATAATTTGTCAGCAACTGCTTAATAATCCTCTAGGATTGTGTCATTTTCCATTTAATAATATTGACTTAGTTAAGTTAGTGAGGGTTACATTATATTCTGTTTGATTGTGGTTAGTTTCTGTGAGGGTTTAGCATAGGACAAAAATAAAATTTTATATTTTTATTTTACTATGGCTCAGACTAATAGCATTTTAGGCTAAGATATGAATAACATTGAAATGAAAAGCTGTTCCTCAAAGATAACTGTTATGTTTCCAATCACTTTTTTGCAAAATGTATTTAGACTTAATTATGAGCACAACAGCAGCTTCATCAGGTAGGCCAATGGGTCTGAGGAGAGACAGATGGAGTTTAATTTAGATAAATGCGATGTGCTGCATTTTGGAAAGGCAAATCAGGGCAGGACTTATACACTCAATGGCAAGGTCCTGGAGAGTGTTGCAGAACAAAGAGACTTTGGAGTGCAGGTTCATAGTTCCTTGAAAGTGGAATCGCAGGTAGATAAGATAGTGAAGAAGGTGTTGGAATGCCTGGCTTCATTGGTCAGTGCATTGAATGTAGGAGTTGGGAGGTCATGTTGCAGCTGTACATGACATTGGTTAGGCCATTTTTGGAATATTGCATTCGTTCTGGCCTTCCTACTACAGGAAGGATGTTGTGAAACTTGAAAGGGTTCAGAAACGATTTATAAGGGTATTGTTGGGATGGAGAATTTGAGCTACAGGAAGAGGCCGAATAGGCTGGCACTATTTCTCCTGGACCATTGGAGGCTGAGGGATGACCTTATGGAGGTTTATAAAATCATGAGGGGCATGAATAACCAAAGTCTCTTCCCCAGGGTTGGAGAGTCCAAAACTAGAGGTCATAAGGTAATGCGAGAGGGGAAAGATTTAAAAAGGACCTAAGGGGCAACCTTTTTTCTTAGTAGATGTGCATATATAGAATGATATGCCAGAGGAAGTGGTGGAGTCAAAAAGTGTGGTGCTGGAAAAGCACATCCAGTCAGGCAGCATCCGAGGAGCAGAAGAGTTGACATTTTGAGCATAAGCGCTTCATCAGGAATGTCATCAGACCAGGATACATGAACATCAATTAGCCACAAAAAGACACGAACCTCTCTCACTAATATCCTTACATTCAGATGAGAAAGGATACCACTTTGATTGGGACAACACACCTGTCCTAGGACTAGCTAACCAGAGACATGCACAAGAATTCCTAGAAGCATGGCATTCCAACCGGAACTCTATCAACAAACACATTGAGTTAGACCCCATCTACCACTCCCTGAGAAAAATAACAGGAAATGACATCACCATTGGAAATGATATCACCAACCCAAAGAAACCCAAACATGTAAATAGAAAGCAGGAATCATCAGCAATGCGGTGTCCTGAGGCTCACTGAAGATGTTATCTAGTAGGGTGACAAAACGTCTGAACATGAACCTTCCAGCTCAGTGAGCAAACCTACATCCAGAACCTCATTTGAGCTCTAAATCTTCTCAAAACTTGCTAGCCCTTATTCTATATGTATCATTTGAAACATTTGCGCTGCCAATATCTAACGCAGTAAAAATCGATTATAATGCTACCCCAAACAGCATTCAAAGCTACCTTTTCATACTATGGATCATGATTTGAAAGGTTAATAAAGGCCTATTTCTCAGAAGGTGTCTGTACAGAAAGAAGAAATTATTTGCAAGAAAGAAAAATATACAACACCTCAGCCACTCAAATAAATTGATATTCCAGTGAGGAGCAAAGGAGTTTATTCTCTGATTAAGCATCATTCTGTTGTGTTTATTTTGATAATGGACTAAATTGGTTAACCCTGCTAAATACATTCATACTTGGATTGCTCTCATTTAATAGGACCCTGAGTGTTACCATTAAAGTTGCATTGCAGTTTTGAATTCTACAAACCTGAGTATGTGAAGAATCACACTGACATCCAATTTGGTATTGCCAGTCAGGTTGCAGTGTTGTGCATTGGCCTGTATTAGAAACTACTATATATTAACATACAGACTCCTATTCTTTGCAGATAAAACTTTTTCGATGCACTGCACCTGTTTCAACTTACCACCTTGGTGATAGCCATTCCCATTGGTTCATTTGTCAGAAAAATGCCTTAATTAATCAACGTTTTTGTTTTAAAAAACAAACAGCAGTTAACTGTCACCAACTGTTGCATACTCAATAGCAATACTTTGACCAATCAAAGTCCAGTTGGTACTGGATCCGCACTTTCCTCCCTCTTTGTTTAAATGTTCCTTCGCCTCGATGTTGTATTTCTTGTGACGTCCTAATGTGTGCAAGATGCTCGATATTAATACTCTACATGGTACTCGCATTGTTACTTATACTCTACATGGTACTTGCTATGTGACTAGTACTCTACATGGTACTCACACTGTGACTAATATGCTATGTGGTGCTCACTACGTGACTAATACTCTACATGGTGCTCACTATGTGACTAATACTCTACATGGTACTCACATTGTGGCTAATACTCTATGTGGTACTCGCATTGTTAATAATACTCTACATGGTACTCGCATTGTGACTAATACTCTACGTGGTACTTGCTATGTGACTAATACTCTACATGGTACTCACATTGTGACTAATACTCTACATGGTACTCGCATTGTTAATAATACTCTACATGGTACTCGCATTGTGACTAATACTCTACGTGGTGCTCGCTATGTGACTAATACTCTACATGGTACTCACATTGTTACTAATACTCTACATGGTACTCGCATTGTGACTAATACTCTACGTGGTGCTCGCTATGTGACTAATACTCTACATGGTACTCGCATTGTTACTAATACTCTACATGGTACTCGCATTGTGACTAATACTCTACGTGGTGCTCGCTATGTGACTAATACTCTACATGGTACTCGCATTGTTACTAATACTCTACATGGTACTCGCATTGTGACTAATACTCTACATGGTACTCGCATTGTGACTAATACTCTACGTGGTGCTCGCTATGTGACTAATACTCTACATGGTACTCGCTATGTGACTAATACTCTACGTGGTACTTGCATTGTGGCTTACACTCTCCATAGTACACACTATGTGACCTCACCATTATAACTGAAACATAACATCCCCGCTTTTGTATCCATTTTCCTCACAATAAATAATAAAATTCTATTAGCTTTCCTAATTACTTGCAGTGCCCATGTTCTAACAGTTTATGATTCAAGCACGAGGACATTCAGATCCTCAACACTTAGACAATACGCTTCTATTTATATTCTTCCTTCTGAGATGGACAACTTCACACACTTTTCTACATTTTATTTCTTTTGTCAGATCTTTGCCCAAACATTAGATTAGATTAGATTACTTACAGTTTGGAAACAGGCCTTTCGGCCCAACAAGTCCACACCGACCCGCCGAAGTGCAACCCACCGGACCCATTCCCCCCCCCTCCTTCACCTAACACTACCGGCAATTTAGTATGGCCAATTCACCTAACCTGCACATTTTTGGACTGTGGGAGGAAGCCGGAGCATCCTGGAGGAAACCCACACAGACACGGGGAGAATGTGCAAACTCCACACAGTCAGTCACCTGAGGCTTAACTACTTAACTATCTATATCTATCTGTCCTGCCTCATGTCCTGTTCTCAACTTAATTTTCTACTTACCTTTGTGTCATCAAATGTATTGGCATACTTTCAGTCCATTTATCCAAGCAAATTTTTACAAACTCTATAAAGTTGGAGCTCCAGCACTGAACCTTGTGACACACCCATTGTTTAACCTTGGCAACCAGAAAATGATCCATTTCAGCCTCCTCTTCCTTTCCTCACTGTTATACTATGAGCTTTTACTTTTAATAATAATTTTTTTGATATGGTGCATTATCAGGCATCTTCTGGAAATCTAAGTACAGTACATCAACCAGTTCTCTTTTTAAAGGGTGGACGCTAGGAAATTGTTTCCGTTAGGCAGGGAGACTAGGACCCGTGGACACAGCCTTAGAATTAGAGGGGGTCAATTCAGAACAGAAATGCGGAGACATTTCTTCAGCCAGAGAGTGGTGGGCCTGTGAAATTCATTGCCGCGGAGTGTAGTGGAGGCCGGGACGCTAAATGTCTTCAAGGCAGAGATTGATAAATTCTTGATGTCACAAGGAATTAAGGGTTACGGGGAGAATGCAGGTAAGTGGAGTTGAAATGCCCATTAGCCATGATTGAATGGCGGAGTGGACTCGATGGGCTGAATGGCCTTACTTCCGCTCCTATGTCTTATGGTCTTATGGTCTTATCCACAGCACATGTCGTTGCTGTATCAAGACAGAAACTTACCTATCCAGCTGATATAAATTCCCAGAGGATTCATAGCAAGAGTCTATCATAAATTGCAGCAAATATCCTGTAGTACATCTCAGAAGAACCTGGTAATGTTTTACATTCTCACTGTTATTAAGTCATATTTATTTTAATGAGTATGTAAAAATTGTAGTTTTGTCCAGAAGTTAGAAAATAGCAAGGAGAACGTAATGGAGGCATTCCAGATTCTCTGCACTATTTGAGCTCTTGTTTATCTGTCACTGATAGACAAATATCCTGTCACCCACATTGAATTCCAGTTGCTATGACAGGCTAGTGACCTTCAGGAACAACAAGCTAGTCAAATTTGTGATATTGTTTTTGCCTTTTGAGGGCAAAACCCTATTATTCAGGCTGATTCATTTGAAAAATTAGATTTCTATTCATTATCTACCACTGATGGATTTGTAATTCATCATTATGTTAAAATGATTCTCAGATTATTATTCTGCTGCAGTTTGTTTTCAATAAGTATTCATCTTTATAACTGTGGAACCACCCTTTCTCCTCAGGAACACTCTCCTCACTGTGCTTGTATTACAGAGAGGCTGCACACTCCTGAAGGTTTACAAATCTTGATTATTTTAGCAAGTGGAAAGCTGGAACGTTTCAAATCAGATCAATACGGTTGATGAGAATGATTATTTACAACATAACATCCTCAAAAAGAATCCTGTGAATTGCAGGTGATGTTAATGAGACAAAAGAAAATAAGTATCAGCAAAATATTGATCACATGCCGCCTTATTAGATAAAACACAGATTAAAAATAAGAGGTCTCTTCTTTAAGGAGGAGATAGAGAGAATTTTCTCTGAGGGTCATTAGTCTGTAGAATTATCTTCCTCAGCACATGAATAAATGCAGATGCAGGTAAGTTTTTGATACACAAGGGGTTTAACAATATGGTTACAGACACAAAGTAGAGTTGAGAGAATAATGAGAATAACTAAATCCTGTAGAGTGATGCAGCAAACTGAAAGGGCCGAATGACCTCCTGATGTCACTGTGACAGCTATACAATGTGATGCTTTAAGGTACTGTCACTTTGAACAGTTTCTTTTGAGACAGCTAGATGCCCATCTTAAAATTAAATCGACTTGTGTTTAACATTTGGATTTTGCTGCAGTAACTTTTTTAACTTCATGCTCCATTAGTTTGATTTGTTCAGAGCTGCTTAAGTTTGTGAATCTTCTGGCTTAGATTGGAAGCTGATAATGTGTAGTGGGACAGTGGGACCAAGAATCTCCATAAAGAACAAGAAAGTGAGAACTGAGAAGGAAAGTGAATTAGTGTCAATGAATTCAATATCAAATCAAGTATAGAAATAAAAGTAAATGGAGAGAAAACTTGCTTGAGAGAGAGAGGCAGAACAGACTGTGAATGGATATGGTTTTAAAAATGTAATATTTAACATTTTTAATCCACTGAAGTGTTGCACGATTTGAAAGAGTGACATTTCGCACTGTGGGAGAGTGATATTGACAATTGGCAATTCTTAACAATTGTTACATTATGATAATATATTAAGTCACAAATTACTGGAGTTCATTTTCTGCATTGAAATTAATGATGCATCAGTAAATGATACACAAAGGGGTCGTAGACTCATCAAATCGTACAGCACAGAAACAAACCTTTTTCTCCAACTCATCCATGCCAATCAAGTTCTGAAACTAAACTCGTCCCATTTGCCTGCATTTGGACCATTTCCCTCTGAACCTTTCCTATCCACGTACCTGTCCAAATGTCCTTTAAGTACAGGTCCTGTAACTGTACCTGCATCTATCACTTTCTTTGGCAGTTCATTCCACACATGAACTGCTCTCTGTGTCAAAAAGTCATCCCTCAGGCCCCTTTTAAATCTTTCTCCTCTCACTTAAAAGATATATCCTCTAGCTTTGAACTCTGCTACCCTGCTGAAACGAACTTTGCTGTTCACCTTACCATGCCCCTCATGATATTATAACCTTCTGTAAGGTCAGCCTTCAACCTCCTACACTCCAGTGAAATTTGTCCCAGCCCATCCAGCCTCTCCTTATAACTCAAAGCTTCTACTCCCAGCAACATCCTTATCAATCTTTTATGCACCCTCTCAAGTTTAACAACATTATTCCTACAGCAGGGCGACCATGGCTGTATGCAGTCCTCCAAAAGTGGCTTCACTAACATCCTGTACAACCGCAACATGCCGTCCATATCAGCATGGATGGTGGAAAAGGATTGACAAGCCAGGTGATCACCTCCTGCACATACTTGCAAATACAGTAACATCAGTGAAAATACCTGTAGCCATTTAATGGATGATTCTATTCTTGCAAAGCAGGAAGTAAGTGATGCAAATTCAGGAACTTGTGAAAATTTGTGTTTATGAGCTCCTTTCTGGCGGCAGGCAGCTGATGATGCATGCATTAATTAATGGAATGACCCACTCAGACAGCCATCATTTTCACTAAGTCTGACTCATTAATTTGTAATTCTTTTGTTGTCAGTTTTGGAAAATCTTTAGTCACAGGGGAAAATTAAGGTTTTTAGCCAAAGCTGGATGGCTGTGCAAATGTAAGGGGGTTGTGTGTTTGTCTATTCTGTCGACGCTAAAACAAAATGTTGTTATAAGACAATTAGTACACAAAAGAGTTAACAGAAATCATGTGATAAGCCATTAGGATTTAAAGGATCATTCCTACTAGGAGCTAACCAGTGTGTACAAATATCGTTACGTAGTCATTGAGTCTACTAGGATATTTCAGGAAGTGTGGCACGGTGGCTCAGTGGTTAGCACTACTGCCTCACAGCACCAGGGTCCCAGATTTGATTCCAGCCTCGAGCAACTGTCTGTGGGGAGTTTGCACATTCTCCCTGTGTCTGGGTGTTCCAGTTTCCTCCCACAGTCCAAAGATGTGCACGTCAGGTGAATTGGCCATGGTAAATTGCCCATAGTGCTAGGTGCATTAGTCAGAGGGAATGGGTCTGGGTGTGTTACTCTTTGGAGGGTCAGTGTGGACTGGTTGGGCCGAAGGGAATCTAATCTAAACAGTTATGTGCACATATCTAAGGGACAGCCTGATGTCTCACAAGAGCTTCAGGTAACTCAGATATAACTAGCTATTAAGTAATATGTAACAAATCTATTCTGTTGACCAACACTGAGCCTATCTTCTGCCTCATTTAGGGCATTTGATATCAATAACTTTGACTCTTGCCAAAAGGAAGGATTGGTGGCAGACAATCTACGCAAGAGACCCTAGATGGTTGTTGTAGAACATAGTATGTTGACAGACTATTTCACCTCATAAATGACAGCATATGATGACTTTGAAAAAATGGACTTATTTTCAAAGCAGAAAGAAATGGAAGATTTGTCTTTGATATCAAAAGCAAATTAAATTGACAAACAATGGTGAGGCAGTTCAGAACAGCTTAACAGAAGAGAAGCTATTTCCCTTTCCTGCATAATTAATTTCAAAGCAGCAACTGGCTACTTTGATGAAAGAACATCTGCTTGATTTGCAGAATTCCATTTCTGTTCGTTCAAGTCCAGTTATGTGGTGAATTATTGCTCTGGTAAAACCAGTCAACAAAAGATAATGGAGAACATTAACAAGCACCTTGCTACATCTCGATGCACATTTGTATACGCACAATAGAAGAGAATGTGGAGCACAAATGTTTAATAAAAAACAGTAGGAGAGTAAAGAGCCCAGTCAGTTGTTAATGAATTGTGACAACACTGTGCTCTATACAAATCAAAGCCAAAGAGAAAGAAGCAATAAAAACCTTGCAACATTAATTGTCAACTTGTTCAGGATATGCAAACAGAAAATGGAAAAGTAAAAAAAAAGAGGTGCTTACATGTGCAGGGAATCAACACTATCTTGATACTTTTACATGCAAACAGTCACAACAGGAGGATGCTAAGGAGAAAGTTTGCCATTTACTAATCACTTGACATTCTGTGAATAAGATTAATGTAGTCACCCATAACTGTTGACACAGCTTTAAATCAAACATGAGTGCGAGTTTTTCATTTCTAAAGCTTATTGTTAATTTAAAAGTGAAAAACAACATGAATGATGTCCTACACCATAATTTGGTCCAAAAGTGAAATTGAAATTTGTGCACTATTTCATAAGAACTGAGGGTGATCCATATCTTTCACTTCTTTCCATGTATAAAATATGCATCGCCCCACACTTTAAAAAGCGTATCACTAAAAGACTGTACTAGGCTGTAGTTTATTTTATTCATGGATTCATAATTTAATTCTCCTACACATATCTCTCTCCTTCTACATGGTATATTTAACAACTAAATTTCAGTTGATATATGATGTCTAATTTATCAAAGATCTCCTTAACCGTATGTCATAAAAAATTAACATATAAATGAAAACAGGTGCGATCTATCTACTTACGTATGATTATTCAAAATATTTCAACCCCTTGAATAACACTAACATTTTGCACCACAATTAACATAAAAAGATTGATTTTTGAATCATTCACAAAATATACTGTAAATTAAGAAATGTTCATTGTTTCAGTGAATTCCTTAATTTTGAATATAATAAAAGCCAGCTGTGAAAGTTATACACAAAAAAATTTGCTGTTAAAATATAAATAGTTTTTATTTTAAAAACCACAACCCCATTCAGTATTCAATGTTTTAAATTGTGGAACACACATGCACGAAACCAACAATGCAACACAAGTCTTTAAGGTGAGATCACATAATGTTGAAACTTTATTGCTGGAACAGCACAGCAGGTCAGGCAGCATCCAGGGAACAGGAGATTCGACGTTTCGGGCACAGGCCCTTCTTCCTGAAGAAGGGCCTGTGCCCGAAACGTCGAATCTCCTGTTCCCTGGATGCTGCCTGACCTGCTGTGCTGTTCCAGCAATAAAGTTTCAACTTTGATCTCCAGCATCTGCAGACCTCACTTTCTCCTCGAAGAGATCACATGATGGGATTGTGTTGATGTGTTTAGATACATTCTGCTCTGTGAGTCCAGGTGAGTACGTCGTAAGAAAATCTGACACTTACTCTACCTTTTAATTTCTTCAGTTTGTGTTTTTTTAATCATGGCAGCCTACCACCTTGTAAGGTATTGGTTTTCACTGTGATGGTCAGTTCTGTGTTAGGTATCACATGGTGTAGCCCACAGGATCTGCTCTGGTATAATGTTTGATATCAGTGGCTGAGAAGAAGCACAATCTTTTGGCCTCTGTTATCTCTGGGCCCTCTTCTCAGACAGCTGAGCTTTTTGTTTCTTCTCACCATTTCCATTGGCCTTCTAAACATTCATCATCGAGAGGTCACGGCCAGAAGTGAGCTTCACCCAGTTATTCATGTCTTCTAGTTTCATATCCCACTTGTAGCCGCCTGTGTTAATGGATGTTATGGGGACCCAGGGCCATTCGAACTCAGGGACCAGTTCGTTGTACAGAGGATCTGTGAGTATGCAGCCAGTCTTCACCAGATGAACATGGTCAAGATAATGCAGACATCTTTGAGTGAGCAATAATGATGGAATTAGCATGCTCCAGAGTCTCTCAGCTGATGTCCTTGTCCAGTTCAAAGATGTCAAGACAGCAAAGATGGAAAATGTTCAGACCTTTCTTCTGTGTTGCATATCTTGTCCAGGTCTCACCACCATAGAAGATAGTGCTGGGGTTGCAGCGTTGGTAGATTGTGTGTGGAACAACATCTGCTGGAGAACAATCAATCCACTTAGTTCTAACAGTGCAGTTTCAATGATTTCAACATCAAGTGACAGATATTTGGTAATTATGGAGCTGAGATATGTGAAGCTGTCAACAACCTCCCAGTATCACATCAATACATACAAACAACAATGGATTAACAACAGGGAAACAACAGCATGTATTTCAATCTTTGCAACCTCAGAGCTTGAAAGGCAACCTTTTTGAAACATTTAGGACCATTATGAAACTTGACAAGGAAGATATGGAGATGTCGCCCCTTCTGAGAGAGTCCAGGACCAGAGGGTATAATCTCAAAATAAGAGGTCACCTGTTTAAGACAGAGATGAAAAGGATTTTGTTTCTGAAGGTAGTGAATATGTGGAATTCTGTATTTCAGAGGGCTGTAAAAGTTGGGTCTATGATGTACATTTAAAGCGGACAGAGACATTTTTAATCAGTCTGGGTTACCATTGACCAAAAACTCAACTGAAGTTGTGGCCACAGTACGTATATAATAAGAGTAGGTCAGATGCTATGAATACAGGAGCAAGTAATTCACCTTCTGAGTCCCCAGAGTTTATTCCTCATCAACAAGGCACAAGTTGGGAGCATGATGGAATACTCACACTTGCCTGGACAAGTGTGGCTCCAACAACATTCAAAAAGCTTGACACCATTCAGGACAAAGCAGCTCACTGTTTGGCACCACATTCACAAACATTTACTCCATCCACCATCTCATTAGCTGCAGTGTACAGCATCGCCAAAGATTCTTACACAGTAGCTTCCAAACCCACTTCCATCTTAAAGGACAAGGATAGCAGCTAAAGCTGTAATAAATAGGAACAGGAGTAGGCCATTTGGCCCCTTGAGTCTGCTCTACTAGTTAATAGGATCATGGGTGTTCTCAAATTCCTCATCTACTTTCCTGCCCTTTCTCCATAACCAATGATTCCCCGACAGAATCTTGATCAATCTCAGCTTTAAATATACACAAGGACTTCGCCCCTCGGCTCTCTGTAGCAAAGAGTTCCAAAGACTCACACCTTCTGAGAGAAGACATTCCTCCCCATCTCAGTCTTAAATTGGCTCCCCTTTATTCTGAGATGTTGGTCTTCTGGTCCGAAACACTGCCATGTGAGGAAACAGCTTCTCAGCATTTACACTGTTAAGTCCTTTAGGAATTCTGAATGTTTCAATGAGATCACCTCTCATTCTTCTAAACTCCCATGAGTCGCAACCAGTTTAACATTTGTTCATAAGACAATTCCTCCATACCAGGGATCATCCTAATGAGCCTTCTCTGAACTGCCTCCAATGAAATAATGTATTAAATAAGAGACCAAAACTGCTTGCAGTACTTCAAATACGGTGTCACCAGCACTTTATGAAGATGCAGGAAGAATTCCTTACTCTTATACTCCAACAATCTTGATGAGGACCAATATTCCATTAGGCTTCCTGATTCCCAGCAGCCCCTGCTTGTTAGCTTTCTGTATTTTGTGCATCAGTTCCTTTGTGTTGCAGCTTTCTGCAGTTTTTCTCCATTTAAATAACATTTTGTTCTTTTGTTGTCCATTCCAAAATGAACAGCTTCACATTTTCCACAGATACATGGGAATACCACCACTTGGAAGCTCCCCTCCAAGCCATCCAAGCCAAAATATGATTGCCATTCCTTCAGTGTTGCTAGTTCACAATCCTGGAATTCTTTCCTAACAACATTGCGGGACTACCGACCGCACATGGACTGAAGCAGTTCGAGAAGGCAGTTCACTCCCACTTTCTCAACAGCAACTAGGGCTGGACAATAAATGCTGATGCAGGAGGCAATGTCCCAGAAACAATTTTTAAAAACCATTACAATAATCTTATATTTTAATTATTGTAACTTTAGTATCCAACAAATTGTATGACAACTTTCTGATAGTGAAGGCCTTAATAGTCTGAGAGGAAGAATACAGAATGAGACAGAGTGATATTGTCATAAACCACATCTGATGCAGATTAATATGAGACAGAGGATCCTTTTAAACAACAAATGGTTAACCACATTGTTAACAATGTGAGTATCTTGAAGTGACATCAAATTGGAGCAGTCAGACCTTGTTGGACAAAATGCAGTACTTTATGATGGGTGTAGCCTCTTCTTTGAATACAACGATTAATTTTCAATTATTATCATCAAAGGGTGTAAGTTTCAAAAACAGAGTTGCTGACAGTTATTAAACTCGTAATTTGCACAGTGACCGGCTTTTAGCAAAGGAGCACGTATATCCGAATATTAGAATGACATGTTAAACTATTGTGGAAATTGTAACCGACCGGAACTGCATGCATCTATTTTACTGTTCCCAGGAGATTAGGTGATACGATATTAATTCAGAGCAATAATCAGTGTTTTGTTCAAAAGCAAAATGCAGTGGATTCTGGAATTCTGAAATAAAAGCAGGAAATTTAAGAAATACGAAGTGAGTCAGGCAGCATCTGTAGTGGCAGAAACAAAGTTTAGGTTTCATGTTTGTGATGTTATTACCACTTTCCCATTTGATTCATGTTTTTTTTTGGTCAATTCTAAACAACCATAAACATGTAAGTACTTGCAAGAATGATTCACTCATATGACCTGCACTTCTGCTCAAAAACTATTTTAATTCTGGTATTTTACTGTGGATCTGGGAGCTGATTAATACTAAAATTGTAACGCACATTACTAGACTCTGAGGTGTATACAAGTAAATAATTGCAGCAAAATGATAAATGGTATATAAGATAAAAAGAGAGTGAGTGAAGACAGAGTGCAGACCCTGGGGCAGGTCCTACCTGGACTTAATCTATGAAGAATGTTATGGGCAGAGCTCAGAGATTGATTTGTGTTTGCTACTTGGACTGAAGTTATAATTACATTCACTACATTTGTGCTTTGGAAAGGAATGTTGCTCAGAAAGATCTAGTGTAGAATTCATAAAGTTAATTAAATAACATCTATAAAATGTTCAAGATGTCATATTTCTTAATGCTTTTCATGTAAAATATTATTAATTTGCACCCTTCGAGCATCTCTTCCTCCATCTTCTTCCTAACATTTTGGGGATATTTCCAATTAAGAACTCAAATATAGTTAGATATTTTGAATGACTACCACAAAACAAATCTGCCTCCTTATTTTACCTGATCTCAAAATATGCAGGTGATGAGTCCATTTCACCAGGGTAGTTCGCAGAATAGGTAAGGAAAAAATAAGAGATATTATTTAAGCAAGAACATTCATGATGATATGTCCCGAGGGTTAGCATTTAATTACTAACATTGTAAGGATAATGCAAAGCCTTTACTAAACCTCTTGTAGAAGATTTTACATTCCTAACTTTTTATGAAACTGGTGCTTTCTGAACTGCTGCTGCAGATGTTTTTTTTCCCTTCAGAGTTTTATACCTTTTAACACTGATTCACACCATACCTCAGAATTGTTATCAAGTACATGTATAACATCAAACCAAAATTAATGGTGTATTTGTCATGTTTGAGTACTAAGCAATGCATTTATAGGGAAACATATAATTGAGGAATTGCTTTGTCAAACTTTTTTTAATCCAACAGCCAGCAAATTCTGATGCAGATAAAAGCCAGGGTTATTGTCCTTTGTAAATCACTTTAATGTGCATTTGGTAACTTCAGGTTTCTATTTAGTCTCCCTTCAATTTTTCATTGTGAGCTTTCTTGTCCAAGTTTTATCATGTTACAAATTTCAAAGGACTGTTTCATTTTATTCTGAGCTTTTAAGAGTGGGGATTGAAATGCCAAAGGTCTGTTTAAAAAAAGCATTGGGTTTGAAAGAGTGGTTGTGGAGTGTATACAGATGCAGCTTTTGCTGGAACAAAAAGTTGATTGGTCTACTAGTGACTAGTTATCGATGATAAAAGCCTTTTGACCAAGCAACAAGCATGTAGTTTGCTTTCTGGAAACTGAATAGTTTGAAGTTGGGAACAAAATACAGAGAGAAAGAGAGAAAGAGGTATTCCGTTCTCCTTAGTTCAGGGGTCATCTCCCTGTTCTCCGCAGTAAAAGCTCACTATGAACCTGAATTGGTTTTCTACAACCTTTGTTATATGCTGTGAATTTTCACTGATCAGTTAGTGACTTTTTCTTAAGTAAACCAACCACCTTGTGTTTCTTACTACTCAGTAGAAGCATCCAGAGAAAGATGACTGAAGCAACATACTGGCCAGGAAAAGAATCATAAGGGTCACAGGAATCAGTGTTAGAACTCTTGCTGTTTGTTATATGTATTAACAACTTGGATGTGAATGTAGAAGGTATAACTTTGCAGATAACATGAAAATTGGTGTTGTTAATGAGGAAGGTGATCTCAGGCTACAGTCTGATATTGAACAGCTGGTACATTAGAAAGAGCAATGGCAGATGAAACTTCACCCTGATAACTGTGAGGTGATGCATTTTGGGAGATCTGAAAAGGGAAGGTTATATGCAATAATTGGTAGGTCCCTGCAAAGTACTGAGGAACAAAGGAACCTTGGTATACAAGACCATAGGTCCCTGAGTAAGTCCGAACAAGCAGCCTCGGTCGTGACAAAAGCATAATTGAGTGTATAGCATAGGATAAAAAAAAGTTTTGTTACAGTTTTATAAAACATTTTGAGGCCGCAGATGGAATACAATGTGCAGTTCTGGTTGGCCACCATCAGAAGGACATGGCTTTACTGGAGAAACTGCAGAGGAGGTTCACCTGTATGTTGCTTGGAGTGGAAAGTCTCAGTTCTGAAGACAGACTGGATAGGCTGGATTTGTTTTCCTTGAAGAAGGGGATGCTGAGGGGGGAGTCTGATTGAGGTGTACAGGATTATGAGCAGCATAGACATGGTAGATCATGAGAATCTTTTCCCCATAGCAGACATGCCGAAGACGAGAGGGCACAAGTTTAAGGTGAGGACTAAATGATTTAGAGGAGATCTGAGGAAACTATTTTCGCCTAGAGGCTGGTGGAAATGTGGAATGCACTGCCTGAGAGAGTGGGGGAGGCACATATTCTCACAGCATTAAAGAAGCAGCTGGATGAGTACTGAAAATGGAAGGGTATTGCATGCTATGGACCAAGTGCAGGGAAATGGGATTAGTGTAGTTTGGTGTTTGTGGGTCAGCATAGATATGGTGGGCTGAAGGGCCTATGCTGTATGACTCTATAACATTCAAGACACTCAACATTATCCAGGTCAAAGCAGCCCACTTGATTGGCACAACATCTACAGGCATCTACTCCCACCAGCACCACAGCTCAGTAACAGCTGTGTGTACTATCTACATGATGAACTGCAGAAATTCACCTCCTTAGACAACACCTTCCAAACCCATGACCGCTAACATGTAGAAGGGCAAGAGCTGCAAGTATACAGGAATACCACCCCATGAAAATTTCTCTCCAACCAATTCACCATCCTGATTTAAAAATATATTGCCATTCCTTTTGAGTCAAAGTCTTGGAATTCCATTCCTAATAGCATTTTAGGGCTACCTGCAACAGTTCAAAAAAGCAGTTCACTCGGGACGGGCAACAAATGCTGGCCCAGCCAGTGACATCCAAGTCTCATACAAAAAAACAAATGGACAGCTCTTGTCACTGACCTCGAAGAAAAGCATGCACAAGTACTCTGTGGCATGGATTTTCCCATTATTTCCAACATTTAATTTGAATCTGATACCAAGTCAAGATAATACCAAGTATCTAAAAATACAGCAACAATGATGCTTACAGGCATGGTATCAGCTAATTCTGCATGTAGCAGAGATCTCACAGCAAGTGCCAGAAATAAAATAGACCCATAATCCTACATTGTTTTTAGAAATTTAACAAAGAAATGACAAATGGGGCATGTACTTTAGTGTACAATATTTCAGCTTCTATAGAAACAGTAAAAGAAACCGTTAAACTATCACATTGGAAAAAGTGATATTATGCAATAGTTTCCCAGAGGCAGGGAAGTTGTTAAGGAGTAGTCAGAGCTTTGTGCACGCAGTTAGACCCTATTAGCAATATAATGTTTTGGAGAGGGGGAATAAATACAGTGTAAAAGGGGAAATTAGATGTATTAGATTCCCTGCAGTGTGGAAACAGGCCCTTCAGCCCAGCAAGTCCACACTGACCCTCTAACGTGCAGCCCACCTAGACCCATTTCCTTCTGACTAATGCACATAACACTACAGGCAATTTGGCATGGCCAATTCACCTGACCTGCACAGCTTTGGACTGTGGGAGGAAACCCAATCAGACACGGAGAGAATGTATAAACTCCACAAAGACAGTTGTCCGAGGTTGGAATCAAACCTGGGTCCCTGGTGCTGTGAGGCAGCAGTGCTAACCACTGAGCCACCCTTGGCAGTTAAATGATTTCCAGCAGATTTCCGTCCCTGACTGTATGTTGAATTACTGGGAAGCACATCTGGATTTCCTTGTTAAACTGCGTATGTGTGGTTACTGGCATTATCTAGCACATTCGCAACAACATGACACTGAACATCAACAGTTTGCTGTAATTATGATTGCACCAGAACCATTGCAACCAAACTAATTGTGTTATCATAGGTAATTGATGCTTTAAATTACTGTTCGTAACCAATGTATAGTTTAATACCTGACTGAAATTACAGAGAGTAATTCCATACTGATACTGTTACTTTGCAAAAATTGATTTGCAAGATCTTTATATTATAATACTTGTGCTTATCATCTATTGGTTACTAAGGTTCATAAACTCTGGTATAATTAAACGTCTAACAGATCTTAGGAGGGATATCAGAAACTCTGAAAATGCCCCCGGTTGTGTTTTTTTGTTACGAGACTGGTTTTCATGGTGAGTTAGTGGCACTGTGGATAACATAATATCTACAAATAAACTATCAAGAAGAAAATGTTTTGGCTGTCAAATTAATCAACAAAGGCCATTATTTGGATTTTGCAATGATAATTTAATGCCAATACAATGCAAGCATGCCTAGGTCTTCAGACCCTATTTGAAAGAGTTCTATTTATTTTACTATAATTGTTTTCTTTGTTTTACTGTAATTGCAGTCATGCAGAGGTTAGTTCCATTTTTATGGTGTGCACAGCACAGTTGTATTCTTGTTATGACATCTTTAAGCATCTGAAACTGCATCTTTATTACATCAATGACTACTGGATCTTTTCTCTTAATGCTGCTATGATTATTACGCTTCTGAATACTTGTTCAACTGTTGTTTCGATCAAATTATGCAAGTTTACATTGCCATCATTTTGCACATATCATGTTTTGAAATGAAGTGTTGATGAGATTTTTACTCCAGTTCAGCTCTCACGTGGCTTCACACAGCAGAACTCCCCAATATGCCAGCTCCTACTCTTGGTAAGCATTTTAAACCTCAGCTCTGTATCACCTCAACCAGTGCTTCCTACCATAACATCAATGTTTGATGACATTATTCATGATAGTCAATACTTGTGGTAAGATTAAAAAATTATGGCTTCAAACCAAACCATGAAAGGTTAATCATTAAGGGTTATTTAGACATGACAATGAGCATTGGAGACAAGTGGAAGATTACTGGCCTAGTTGAAAAACAACTTATTTTAACTGTTGGGTAACTGGATAACCTTGACTGTCTATGGGAACCACTCTTTATACATCATTGACATGGACCACCTGGATGATGTTTTCAACTTACTGTCTGCACCATGGAATATTTGGAAAAGTATTGCAAGTATTATGAAATGATGATGCAGCATGTAACCAGAACAGTACAGGTAGTTCTTCTATAATGTTGTAGTAGCATTCCAGAGAAACCTTACTTATCGGAAAATCGCTTAACATAAATAATGGGGCCAACAGGAAAAGTGGAATTAGGGGCAGACTAGTAGAAAATACCACTCACAATCATTCAAACATCACCCAAACATCTAACGCAAAGTATAGCACAGCCTGAATGAAAGTATAAATCATATTTATCGATGAAATAAAGGTAAATGTAACATAGTACATTTTAAGAATATTGTTAATGCAGGGCTAGATGGTCATCATGGTTGATAAAGTAGACTCTCACATTCCTGTTAAGCGAGATATATCACATATTCTCTCCTTACACTCAAAACACTTTAGTATATATAGCTTCTCTCCCAGTGTTGTAGCCGTTTTATTGCATTCACTACCCACAATTTTATCAGCAGGATGATTCTTGCTAAGATTCTTTTCACAATGCCACTCCATTTTTTCAAAGAAAGGGATAATACAGGGGTAGTGTACCTTTCCTTGGCTTTCTCTGAATATGTTAATGTGTCATTGGAGAGACCAGAAAGTTATATATTCACTTTTGTTCCTGTCTGGCTTCACCCATCTCAGCTCAGGTGCTACTAAAACTCTCATTTCATCACTTTGTTACCTCCAGACCTGGAGTATTCCAACACGTTCCTCACTGGTCATCGTATATTCTGTCCTCATTAACATCAGGTCAGCCAAATCTCTGGCACCAGTATCCTAGCTCACAGCAAGCCCACTTTGTCCATGAGTTGAGGGCTCATTGACACAGATTAAGTATTGTCAGCTGAAGTATTGTATCTTTAGGCTAACAGTATTGAACCAGGTTCTTTTAGATTGGTTGCTTAGTCTACTTAGTATATATTAGAGAGAGAGAGAGAGGAGGCCTCTTCTGGAGTACTGTGTGCAGTTCTGGTTGCCCTGTTATAGAAAAGGTATTATGAAACTAGAAATGATTCAGAAAAGATTAACCAGGATGTTGCTGGGAATATAGGGTTTCAGATATAAAAATAGGCCAGATAGGCTGGGACGTTTTTCACTGGAGCATAGGAGGTTGGGGGTGACCTTATAGATGTTTATATATTCATAAGGGACATCGACAGGGATATGGATAGCAAGGATCTTTTCTCTAGAGTGGGGGAGTTTAGAGCTAGGGGATATATTATTAAGGTGAGACCTAAGTGTAGCTCTCACAGAAAGGTGACATCAGCTCATTTACAGAACGATGTGTTGCGAAACGAACTCCGCTGGAATCGTGCTATCGCAAGCAGGAATAAGTGTTCCTGAAAATACCAGTCCTTAATTCCTCAGTGACAATACAAGCAAGTTGCGTTGCCAGAAAGCTCATTATCCGAGAACTCCCTGTAATTAAGCTCTCTGTCACACTTGTTGGACTCCAACTTGTACTGGGATTGTGAACATTGCCAGGAACATTGTGTTCTCCAGACCGGCCATCACACGCGGTCCCCAATAGACGAAAGGCAGTGAGACTTGTTTTTATCATATATTTGTTACTAATAAATGTGCTAACCCAAGACCACCTAACTCATAGAGCCTATCTATATGTATATTATATAGTTTAAAATAATAGGTTCACTCATTACTTTGTAAATGTTTCAAGATTCATAGTCATACAGCATGGAAACAGACCTTTTGGTCCAACTAATCCATGCTGAGCATGTTCCCAAATTCCCACCTGCCTGTGCTTGACCCATACCCTTCCAAACCTTTCCATTCATGAACTTATCAAAATGTCTTTTAAATGTTGTAACTTTACCTGCATCCATCACTTCCTCTGGCAGTTCATTCCACAGATAAACCATGCTCTCTGTAGAAAGGTTGTTCATCATGTACTTTTTAAATCTTTCTCCTCTCACCTTAAAAATATGCCCCCTAGTTCTGAACTCCCCCACTCTAGAGAAAAAACCCTTGCTATCCCTATCCCTGTCGATGTCCCTCATGAATATATAAACGTCTATAAGGTCACCCCCCAACCTCCTATGCTCCAGAGAAAAAACGTCCCAGCCTATCTGACCTATTTTTAAATCTGAAACCCTCTATTCCCAGCAACATTCTGGTTAATCTTTACTGAATCTTCTCCAGTTTAATAATATATTTTCTATGACAGGGTAACCAGAACTGCACACAGTACTCCAGAAGAAGCCTCCCCCCTCCCGTCTCATATATATATAGAGAGAGAGAGAGAGAGAGAGAGAGAGAGAGAGAGAGAGAGCACGTGCCATCCTGTAACCAATCTAAAAGAACCTGGTTCAATACTGTTAGCCTAAAGATACAATACTTCAGCTGACAATACTTAATCTGTGTCAGTGAGCCCTCAACTCATGGACAAAGTGGGCTTGCTGTGAGCTAGGATACTGGTGCCAGAGATTTGGCTGACCTGATGTTAATGAGGACAGAATATGCGATGACCAGTGAGGAGTGTGTTGGAATACTCCAGGTCTGGAGGTAACAAAGTGATGAAATGAGAGTTTTAGTAGCACCTGAGCTGAGATGGGTGAAGCCAGACAGGAACAAAAGTGAATATATAAATTTCTGGTCTCTCCAATGACACATTAACATATTCAGAGAAAGCCATGGCCCCAAAGCAAAGCCCTGGTCACATTACATCAGCAATTAGGAGCGATTACTTTTTACCTGAGGCTGAACTTGCCCACTTTTTAACAAAGTACCTTGTGGAGTGCACTTTGTTGCTGTTAGCCCAGGTCAAAATCTATCACCACCATTCTGCTCTCCATCTCATCACATCCATCTCAGGGGAATTACATGGCTGAATAGCAACATGTCCTCCTTTTAAATCCCAGCAGCAGCACACCATTTCAGATGCTGCAAGTCAGAATAGCCCCTCACACAAGCATCATCAGTACAAACATAGCCCAGAGGCAGATACTGGTATACTGCTACACTGACAGTGACTTGGAAACAGTGATGGGTTGGCTGGTAGACAGGAGACAAAGTATTTTCTCCTGCTGACTGGCAAAGGAGGCTACACTATCAATCTCAGTAGCTAGATGTTTCTGATGTTGGTCTTATGCCCGAAACATCAACTCTCCTGCTCCTTGGGTGCTGCCTGACCTGCTGTACTTTTTCAGTGCCACACTTTTCAACACTGAGCTAGCAGCCTGGGAGGGGTTCAAAGAAAAGTAGATCGGCAGGAAGCAGGTCAATGATCTGCATTCCACAATGTAAGTAATACCATATTCCACTGCCTCTCACTTACAGAGCACACACTCTCTCTAACATTATCACGTGCATGTGTCTCTCACCAAGACTCATGGACTACAACTTACACTATTACATGCATCATGACTACTCAATAGCTCTCACCCACCTCATCCCCTCTCAAACTGCAAACTCTTCATGGCCTCTGTGCTTCCTATTCCTGTACTGTAGCGTATCACTACCTCTCCTGCCCTATCATTAAATCCTTTTCCATTCACTTCCATCATACTCAATTCCTCCATTTGAGTCATTGTAGGATTCACAAAGAAACCTTACACTATTCCTTGACAGTGTGCAATGGTAGTTTCACAATAAGGTCAATGTCACTCTGCAGTCATGGAGCTCTGACCTCGAACCTTATTCACATTTACAGTGCAGGCCAAAATGTTGACACAGTTTGGGAGGGAAATTCTGGAATAAATTCAATACGATAACACCCAACACCACCACCTCCAGGGATCCCCACCCATGAACTTCATAGATCATGTTATCACAAATTAATTCAATTTGGTTATCTATCAATGATATTATTGGTGGACTGTTCATCCAGAGACCAGGTGATGCTCTGGAGACCTGGGTTCGAAACACACCATAGCAGATGGTGGAATTTGGAATCAAGAGTCTAATGATGACTATGAATCAATTGTTAATTGTTGAAAAAACCCATCTCATTTACTAATGTCCTTTAGAGAAGGAAACTGCCATTCTCACTCGGTCTACCCTGCATGTGACCCCAAAACCCTGAGCAACGCATTTGACTCTTAACTGCCTTCTGGGCAGTTGGCGGGGGTGGGGGAGGAGTGCAGCTGTCAGACAATGGGGAGGGGGCCCACAATCTGCCTCTACCTCAAACCTGTTGCAAGAACCCACATGAACAACCTCCCCACCTCACTGTCAATTACAGACCTAAATCAGCAATCAATGTCCACTGAGACTCTCCTGTTGGCCTAACCCAGCAGAGGGAGGCCCACTACACAGACCCAACAATGAACAAGACTCTGTCAATATTTTTATTCATGCAATGACACATGTCTGGAACCCAGGTCTCCTCACCCAGAGGCGGGGACAGTACCACTCTGAAATCCTATATCAGACTGGTCCTGGGTACCCAGGCTACAGGAGGGGCTTGGCACGTGATGTCTAACCAAGAGATCCAAAATTGGGATGATGTGGGAATGTCTGCTGTGTTTTCACTTTTCCTTCCTTTGTTTAACAAAGGAGTGATGTTTGAAATTCCATTTGTAAAATTCTAACTTGCAAATTACTCATCAGTTTCTTACAATATTTCATTGGAAAACAGGAAGTCCATGAGACTAGCCAAGTTTAAAATCTGATTATTTGCTCCATTGCGTTGTTCTTACCATTATTACATCCTCTAAATCTGTCTGCTCGATTTATCCTTCAGCTCCCTTAGAGCTTTGGTATTTTGTCCTTTTCTTCCACTGTGAAAAATCAATAGAAAACACTGATTTAACAAGTCTGCAACTTCCTTGTCATCTATTACTGTGTCACTTGCATCTATCTTTACTAGACTCACTTTCTCCTTTATCCTTCACTCAATAAATATTTCCTGTATATAAAAGTTTGTCATTGGCTTTGGCATCCTTGCACAGTTTTAGTTAAGTTTCTCTTTCAACCTTTTACAAATTCATTGTATCCTTTCATTTATTTTATAACTTTCACAGTTTATTGGGTTTCAAACATTCCTTCGACTTGCAATGAGGAAGGCATTGATATTAAAGATGAGAAAGGGGATTGCCAAAAAAGACATAGAAGGGATGTTTCCCCTTCTAGGACAATCTAGAATAAGAGGTCACAATTTTAGAATAAAAGGTGGCAGATTTAAAACTGAGTGAGGAGGATTTATGTCTCTCAAAGGGTCATGAATCTGTGGAATCCACTCATCCCTTCTACAAATGACCATAGCCATTCTGAAATTGATTTCTTTCATTAATGAAGCTTTGTTTTTCTCAGATAGTTTTCTCCAAACTTAATGAAGATCTCTGTTCTCTCCCCCAGAGTGTGATGGATGCCAGGAAATTGAATAAATTTATGGAGGACTTGGTCAGATTTTTAATGAGTAATGGGTTTAAAGGTTATGGAGAGCAGGCAAGAAAGTGGAGTTGGGGCCAAGATGGGATTGGCCATGATGGCATTGAATGGTGAAGCAAGCTTGAGGGCTGAATGGCCTCTTCCTGCTCCCAGTTCTTACGTTCTTCTTGCGGCTCTCTTACCTGATGCAGGTGGGAATCCAGGATTAGCACATGCTCAAACAGTAATTTGTTTTTAAATTGCTCCTTGCAGACTCCTACCACAGGCTTTTCTCAACTTCCTTACTCTAATCCCTTCTCCTGCCTCGAGATTTCCTTTATACCATCATTAAACTCCTCTTCACAAGTGACTCTTCCTTTTGTTAGTGTATAGAAGGAGCAGGAGTAGGTTATTCAGCCTCTTGAACCTGCTCCACTATTTAATAACATCATGGATGATCAAATTGCAACCTCAAACCACATTCCTACATATTCCAATGAACTTTTACCCTTTTGTTTAATGAAACTCTATTAACCTCTGCCTTAAATTATTCAAGGACTCTGCTCCCATAACCTTTACATGAAGAGAGGGTCAAAGGCTCTCAACCCTCTGAGTGAAAATGTTCACCTCATTTCTGTTTGAAGTGAGTTAGTCTTGGTTTTCAGACTGTGGCTTCTGTCAGTGAGACATCAGAGAACTGTTAGCATCCATTGAATTGGACCCCAATTGGCCCTGAACTTCAGTGTAAGCTGGTCATTTTGTAAGGGGAAAAAAACAAAAATAATAGGAACATAAAAGCATAGGTTTTGAATAGAATGTTGTGTTCTTCAGTCAAGCTGTTTATAAATCAACTGTGTGAATGCTTATTGAAAAAGAATGGGAGAGCAGCTGGAAGTAGAGATTGCAAGGGCAATAGGAGGGTTGAGATTGAAAATTGTTTCTTTACACCATGCCATCTGTTCCTATTATTTTTAATTTAAAACACAGCGTGTGAAGAACAGTAACATTGTAAATCATACAAAAGAAAGATTCATCCATGCTTGTAACTGAATTTACCTTTCCCACCAACTGATCTTCAAATATTGTTTCTCTGACTACCAGAAGGTACAGTTATATTGCAGCTCTGCTTCTGTGTCAATGGTTAGTGAAAGAATAGGAGAGACTTGCTGAGCTTTAATTCACCTTTTTATTAGAATATTGCGAAATGCATGTTTTCACTACAACTAGATTGAGTGGGACAGCAGAGAGACACATACAAGACGATAAAGCATAGCTCTATATATATCTGCACTGGATTTCTTTGCATTGACAAAAGATAAATTTTAAATGGACAATAGCCCATTCCTAAGCCCACTAAAGAACACTTTTTTCCTTTATACTTGCATCAAATGTGGCCATCATTAGCTAAGCCAGTCTCTAATTGCTTGCCCTTGAACAAAGTGGCTTCATGGGTCATTTCAGAGGGCAGTTAAGATTCATCTATGTTTATTGTGGATCTTCAGTCACATGCAGGCCAAACCAGGACAGGAAACGACAGCAAAAATCCTTTCCTAAATAATATTAGTGATGGGTTTTTACAACAACCATAAATGTAATACTATTAGACTAACTTTTAAATTACAAATTGTTGTTAAATGCAAATTCGACAAGTTGCTTTGATGGAATTCTAACCTATGACCCTAGATCATTAGCTTGGATCAATGAATGACTCGGTCCAGCAACAATTCCAGTACACTACTGCCTCCCCAAAAATGGGCATGTTACCCTCAAGACATAATGGTCCTATTCCAGGTCAAGTGATGATGATGAGAGATCAGTTTTGTTTGGTCAACTTCCTTGCTGGAATTCTATAAAATTGTTTATATAAAATTGGCTTTAATGTTTCTGCTGTTTCCTGGCTTTCCATGGAAAATTAAAATTAATTTGCTCAAAGGTTACTAGTTTATATTCAGAAGATAAGAGTTAATTGCAAAATATACTGTTTCTCTGATGCTAAAGTCTCTTTACACCAATTCATAGAGCAAATCAAACAGGAAATAGATTGCCTTAACCTTAGTTTTTGTACTATAGATGTACGCTTTGGCTGACAATTAGAATTCATGCCTAACCCATTTTGTACAAATGAAGAAAAGATTGATGCTTTTGCATTAGAACAAAGCTAAAGGAGAATCTAATAATAGTTCCCACAATTTCTTTTCAGGATGAATCGCAAAACATCACTTTCACTGTTTAGCAAATTCTAAATGGACATGTTTAACAATATGGTAGTGAACCCTTCTTCTCATTAAAAGAAACAAAGCTCTCCTCAAAAAATATCAAAGTATTCTTTAACTCTAAAAGTGCACCACCAGTGCTTCATTCGGAGGCTCACTGAAGATGTTATCTAATATGGTGATGAAACATCCGAAAATGAATCTTCCAGCTCAGCGAGAAACCTACATCTAAAAGTGAACATTAAACAACAACCATTTACAACTCAGTGTCCTTTCTCATAACTGCTTATTATCTCCCTCCAACTCTATAACAATATACTGTTCCAATAAAAACCTGTATTAAAATTACATCAACTTAATTTCAAAACCACACAGTAGCTGTTGTCATCAGTGTCTGTCTTCTTCTGGTTGAAGATTTCCTGCATCATCTTCTGCCTTTTGCTGCAAAGATGTTTCATATGGAAAAGGACCCTTTGATTGAGAGTGCTTTGAATAGCAGTCTCTCTCTTGATGGCAGTGTCCTCTCTGTCCAACTATCAAAATGCCTGTTTCTTAATACCCCTAACATCGGATCATCTCATTGGTTCAAGATTGGCAAAAACAATAAATTCAAAATCAATTGTGTTTTATTGTCCTGGGATATAATTTAAACTGATTGGCTAAACTCGAATTGTTGTCAAAATAGCAACCAAAGCTCAAAGTATCAGTTTCACTGTGAGATGTTACATATTTTCAATTTTCCAGAATATTCTGAGACTGCTAGCTAGTCATAGGACAGGTGCTTGTAAGCACTCAGTGCAAAACAACATTCACTCTTTCTTAAAGGTACAGTACATGCCTTCAACTTCATAATACCTACCCCTGAAGAAAAAAATGCCCCATCATAATGAAAAGATGGCCTCATTTTTTCCCCAACTCTTAACTCCATCACAATGAAATACACAGGATATTAATCTAAGCTCATATTAATTTCTGCACATGCATGTATATAACATTGATATCTGTTCAATGTTATCTACACTTTATCTGTAAATTTGTGATAACACACTCACTATCACATTCTTACAGTCTGCAACATGTACAATTTGTAAATTAAAAGTCTGTAACATAAGACTCCAGTGAAATAGTCTCATATTCTTCTCTTTAAGTCATTCCAAGAATGTAAGAGGATTGTGAACCATTAACACAACTGTCTACGACACATTGTTGACACATAAAAATGGGAATGTTGTAAGGCCAGTACCAAACCCGATCATTCCTTTTCAATTGTAAAGTATTTTCTCTGGTGAGTGTTGAGTTTCTTTGAAAAGTACCCAAATGGCTATTCAATTCCATCATCACCTTCCTGTAACAGTACATCTACAACTCTTATGTCATTAGCATTGATTGGAACTTTGAAGGGTTTCAAAAAATTTGGTGTAGCTTAAACTGGTGCGGTGGTTAATACTGCTTTTAAATTGTCAAATGTCCCCTGGCATTGTTCTGTCCAGCAAAACCTTGTGTTCTTCTTCAGTAAATCTGTTAGCGGTACCACTACGCTGCTGAAATTTGAAGCAAACTTCCCATAGAATCTGCTTTGTCCCAAAAATCGAAGCACCTCTTCTTTGAGTTTGGTCATGGAAATTCCTCCATGCTCTTCATCTTTGCATTCCTTGAGGTCATCCTTCCATGACCGATGTTATGTCTCAAGAAGGTCACCTCTGCCTTCATGAATTCTGTTTTCTTTAACTTTATTACCAGGTTTGCTTCTCTGAATCGTTCAAAGAGCTCTGCCAACTGTACCATGTGATTTTTCCATGACTTACTAAAGATCACTACATCATCCAGTTAGACTGCACAGTTTGAAATCCCAGCCATAACTCAGTTCATGAGTCTTTGGAGTGTGGCAGGTGTATTACTCATTCCAAAGGACATCCCTTTGAATTGATATAGCCCATTTCAGTTTACAAACGCAGAAACTTCTTTCACTTTCTCTGAAAAAGGTACCTGTCAGAAACCACGTAGCAAGTCCAACTTTGTGATGTAACTGGCTTGTCCAACTTTCTCTCTACAGCCCTCCAATCTTGGTTTTGGGTATGAGTCTAATTTTGTTATGGCGTTGACCTTCCGATGTTCCACACAAAGTTCATTGAGTCCCGTCAGGTTTGGGAACTAACATGATTGATGAATTCCACTCGCTCTGACTCGGTTCAATGATATCTTCATTCTGCATTGTATCCACTTCCTTCTGGACTTGTCTGGCTTTGAAAGGATTAAGCCTGTAGGGATGTTGTTTTATTGGAACAGCATTCCCTATGTCTACCTCATGCACAATAGCATTAGTCCTCCCCATCTTATTCCTGCATATGTCCTTATACTGCTGCAACAAACCTTTCAACTGCATTCTTTGATCTTTAGACAGATAGTTCACTCATCCTATCCCACTCCTCATTGTTTAATGAATATTGAAACACATTAAACTCCACGACCTCTGGATTTGATTCCTCATTCTGCAGGGCAGTGACTAGAACCTGTTTCTCCAATGCCTTCTCCCTATGATAATAAGCTTTCAACATATTCACATGACACACCCGATACAATTTTTTCCTAAATGACATCTTTATCATACATCATCTACACAGGAAAATGCCCAGATTTTAGAGTTTTTATCTGCCACCTGCTTCATTCTATGCTGTGCCCTCGCCGACCCAATTTAATCTCTCCTTCACCTCCGATACACAATCTAAGTGTGAAATCTCCGACTTTGGTCCTGTCAATTTCTCTTTAATTAATTTCAAAGGCCCTCTCACTTCATGCCCGAATATTAACTCAAAGGGGGTAAACTGAGTAGATTTGTTTGGGACAACTCTAATGGCAAGTAATATGAATGGGATACCTTTATCCCAATCATTCGGGTAATCCTGGCCATATGCACTTAACATGGTCTTCAGGATCTGATACTAACTTTCCAAAGCTCCCTGGGATTCAGGATGATACACACTGGATTTAAAGTGTTGTATGCCTAAGTCCATGACTTCCTTAACAACCTAGCAGCAAAATTAGATACTTGGGTGATTAAATCTATCAGGGTAGCACATATTGCATGAAGAAAGCTACTAACTCTTCTACCACCCTTCTAGCCTTAATACTCCACAATGGAATTGCTTCTGGAAATCTGGTAGACACATCCATTAAAGTTAGCAAGTACTGATTCACACTACATTGTTGCCAAGAACAAACTGTATTCCTGGAACTGACACTCTGTCAATCACTCCCACTGTTACTTCCCCAGTCTTGAGTTGATTTTCCAACTTGACCTTACACAGGGGAATGCTAAATTTCTGTCCATCTATCCTAGAAGTTACCACTCTCTCAGGTAACAGGTCAGAAAGTGTGCAAATACGTTCATCTCTTACTATTTAAATTGCAGTGAGGGCAGAGAGAAAGAAGCCAGGAAGGTAAATAAGCATTTAAAAAAGCTGATATATTTGGGCAGCGGCTGAACCCAAAACACTACCTGTGCAGTGTCTCCAACCTGCCCTCCTTCTCGAAACAAAAGGAAAGGACTCTGTGGTGCATTAATAAGGTAAGGATTTCCTGTTCTTTTTTTATCGTGTGATTGATTAAAAAAAACTTTTTTCTTTTTCATAACTTTAGTCTCAACTTAGGTAAAGCTTAAAGTTAAGAATGGCAGTAGATCTCAGACCTTGTGTTATGCTCCTCTTGCTCACTGTGGGAGCTCAGGGACACAGCTGATGTCCCTGTCTCCTTCCCATGCTGGAAGTGTGTCCAGCTGCAGCTCTTGTTTGACCGCATGATGGCTCTGGAGCTGCAGATGGACTCAAATGCTGAGAGGGTCATGGATCACATGTTTAGTGAATTGGTCACACCGCAAATTAGGATTGCTGAGGGAGAAAGGGAATGGGTGACCAAAAGGCAGAGAAAAAGCAGGAAGGCAGTGCAGGTGTCCCCTACTGTCATCTCCCCCCAAAACAGGTATAATGTTTTGGATACTGTTGTGGGAGGGGCTCAACAGGGGAAGGCAACAGTAGCCAGGTTCATGGCACTGTGGTTGGCTCTGCTGTTCAGAAGTGGGGGAGAAAAGAAGGGCTATAGTCATAGGGGATTCAATTGTAAGGAGGGTAGACATGGCGGTTCTGTGGTCAAAAAGGAGACTTCCGCATGGTATGTTGCCTCCCAGGTGCACAGGTCAGGGATGTCTCTGATCGATTGCAGAAAATTCTCAAAGAGGGAGGGTGAACGGCTGGCTGTCATGGTGCATGTAGGCACCAATGATATAGGTAAAAGAATTTAGGGAGTTAGGAAACATGTTAAAAAATAGGACCTCAGAGGTAGTAATCTCAGGATTGAGATTACTAGTCAGACTAGGAATGAGAGAATATTCAGGATGAATGCATGGCTTGAGAGATGGTGCAGGAGGGAGGGGTTCAGAGTTTTGGGACATTGGGACCAGTTCTGGGGGAGGTGGGACTGTTACAAATTGGATGGTCTACACCTGGGCTGGAATGGAACCAATGTCCTTAGGGGTGCCTTAAGCTAACGCTGTTGGGGGCGGTTTAAACTAATGTGGCAGGGGGATGGGAACCAAATCAGGAGGTTAGTGGATGGTAAGGAGGTAGTAGCTAAAGCCTGTGAGGAACTAGACAATGAAGTCAGTGTGACTAAGCAGAAGAGTAGGTAGGGAGCAGATGATGTATGCAAAGGGACAGGTGGTCTGAGGTGTATTTGTTTTAATGTAAGAAGTACAGTGCGTAAGGCAGATGAACTTAGGGCTTGGATTAGTACCTGGGAGTATGATGTTCTTGCTATAACTGAGACTTGGTTGAGGGAAGGGCAAGATTGGTAACTAAATATCCCAGGATATTGATGCTTCAGGTGGGATAGAGAGGGAGGTAAAAGGGGTGGAGGAGTTGCATTACTGGTCAGAGAGGATATCACAGCTGTGCTGAAGGAGGGCACTATAGAGGACTCGAGCAGTGAGGCAATATGGGCTGAGCTCAGAAATAGGAAGGGTGCGGTGACAATGTTGGGGCTGTACTACAGGCCTCCCAACAGCAAGCGTGAGTTAGAGGTACAAGTATGTAAATAGATTATGGAAAGATGTAGGAGCAACAGAGTGATGGCGATTGGAGATTTTAATTTTCCCAACATTGATTAAGATTCACTTAGTGTCAGAGGTCTAGCTGGAGCAGAATTTGTAAGGATCATCCAGGAGGGTTTTCTAGAGCAGTATGTAAATAGTCTAACTCGGGAAGGGGCCATACTGGACCTCATGTTGGGGAATGAGCCCGGCCAGGTGGTTGAAGTTTCAGTAGGGGATTAGTTTGGGAAGAGTGATCATAATTCCGTAAGATTTAGAATACTCAAGGACAAAGATAAGCATGGTCTAAAGGAAGAGCGTTAAATTAGGGGAAGGCCAACTGTACCAAAATTGGGCAGGAGCTGGGGAATGTGGATTGGGAGCAGCTGTTTGAAGGGAAATCCACATTTGATATGTGGGAGGCTTTTAAAGAGAGGTTGATTAGAGTTCAGGAGAGATATGTTCCTGTGAAAATGAGGAGAGAAATGGAAAGCCAAATTAGGGAACCACAGAAGACAGGTGAAATTGTGAGACTAGCTAAGAGGGAAAAGGAAGCATACATAAAGTCTAGGCGACTGAAGACAAACAAAGCTTTGGAAGAATATTGAGAATGTAGGACCAATCTGAAATGAGGAATTAAGAGGGCTAAAAGGGGTTATGAGATATCTTGAGCAAACAGAGTTAAAAAAAACCCCAAAGCCTTTTATTCGCATATAAAGAGCAAGTGGGTAACTAGAGAAAGGGTTGGCCCACTCAAGGACAAAGGAGGAAATATATGCATGGAGTCAGAGAAAATGAGTGAGATTCTTAATGAGTACTTTGCATTGGTATTCACCGAGGAGAGGGACATGATGGACGTTGAGGTTAGGGATAGATCTTTAATTACTCAAGGTCAAGTCGGCAGAAGGAAGGAGGAAATGTGTCTTCAAAAAGGCATTAAGGTGGACAAGTCCCCAGGTCCAGATGGGATCTATCTCAAGTTACTGAGGCACGTGAGAGAGGAAATAGTTGTTGATTTAACAGATATCTTTGCAGTGCCCTTGAAACAGGGGAGGTCCCGGAGGATTGGAGAATTGCTAATGTTGTCCCCTTGTTTAAGAAGGGTAGCAGGGTTAATCCAGGTAATTACAGACCAGTGAGCCTGATGTCAGTGGTAGGGAAGCTATTGGAGAAGATACTAAGGGATAAGATACATACCCATTTGGAGAAAAATGGGCTTATCAGTGACAGGCAGCATGGTTTTGTGCATGGAAGGTCAGGTCTTACAAACATAATAGAATTCTTTGAAGAGGTGACAAAGTTAATTGATGAGGGAAGGGATGCAGATATCATATACATGGACTTTAATAAGGCTTTTGATAAAGTTCCCTGTGGTAGGCTGCTGAAGAAGGTGAAGTCGCGTGGGTTCCAGGGTGTTCTAGCAAGATGGATAGAGAACTGGTTGGGCAACAGGAGATTGAGAGTAGTAGTGGAAGGGAGTTTCTCAAAATGGAGACCTGTGACCAGTGGTGTATCACAGGGATCTGTGCTGGGACCACTGTTGTTTGTGATATACATCAATGATTTGGAGGATAGTGTAGGTTGCTTCATGAGCAAATTTGCAGATGACACTAAGATTGATGGAGTAACAGATAGTGAAGGGGACTGTCAGAGGATACAGCAAGATATAGATAGATTGGACAGATGGGCAGAGAAATGGCAGATGGAGTTCAATCTGGACAAATGTGAGGTGTTGCATTTTTGAAGATGCAATTCAACAGTGAACTATACAGTAAATGGAAACGTCCTGGGGAAACTTCATGTCCAGAGATATCTGGGTGTTCAGGTCCATTGTTCCCTGAAGGTGGCAATGCAGGTCAATAGAGTAGTCAAGAAGACAATGCTTTCCTTCATTGGTTGGGGTATTGAGTGCAAGGGTCGGCAGGTCATGTTACAGTTGTGTAAGACTTTGGTTTGACCACATTTGGAATATTGTGTATAGTTCTGGTCACCACATTACCAAAAGGGTAGGGATGCTTTGGAGAGGGTGCAGTGCAGATTCACCAGGATGTTGCTTGGTATAGAAGGCACTGGCTATGAGGAGAGTTGAGTAGATTAGGATTATTTTCTTTGGAAAGGAGAAGGTTGAGTAGGGACCTGATTGAGGTCCACAAAATAATGAGAGGTATAGACAGGATAGATAGCAAGAAGTTTTTTCCCAGAGTGGGGGACTCTATTACTAGGAGTCACAAGTTCAAAGTGAGAGGGGAAAAGTTTAGGGGAGATATACATGGAAAGTTCTTCACACGGGGTGGTGTGTGTCTGGAATGCGTTACCAGTGGAGGTGGTAGTGGTGGGAACGATAGCGTTATTTAAGATGTATCTAGACAGATACACGAAGGGGCAGGGAGCAGAGGGATACAGATCTTTAAAAAAAAAGCAACAGGTTTAGATAGAGGATCTAGATTGTCGCAGGCTTGGATGGCCAAAAGGCCTGTTTCTGTGCTGTGAGATTCTTTGTTCTTTGTTTATCAGTGACTGATTAGATCCTGTATCTCTCAAAATTATAACTACTTGTCCTTCTCCCCCGTTCTTTCTGAGTAAGCATTATCCACGGAGACGGATTCTTTATAGAGATCAGGCACTAACTCCATACCCAGCCCCTGCCTAGGCTGTGCACTCTCCTGCAGCTCCTCGATCTTTCTTGAGTTTCCTTTACTACCTTCATTAAAGCCACTGGCTTAGCTTTTTTTACCACATCTTTTCCCACAGTGCCTTTCTTTAATGACTATCATTGTGACTTTGTGTGTCCCACCTTCTAGTAGTGAATATACCTTTTCCCAATGCCTTTCTAAAACACTGGCGCTAATTTTCTGTGTCCCGCTCCATTACAGTGAAAACACCTGAGGACTTTCACCTCCTTTCCACTCTCTTGGGCTTCTTTTTGCACCTGTGGTAAACGATTACCAGTGTCCTCTACTCTTTGTTTTGTAACATAAGATCTCCCCTTCTCCCAATTTCCATCCTTCACAGGATGAAATTCTTGCTGGAAACAACTTTGCTTTATGCACCAATTGTATATTCATCTGTCATCTCTGCTGCTCTTCTCACTTCTTGAAATTTCTGCTCATCCACATGAATTCTTATCATCTCAGGAAGTGAGTTTTTAAACTCCTCCAGCTGATTAATCTCTCTTAGAGCCTTATAGGTCTTGCCTATTTTTAAGGTCCATAGCCAACTATCAAAATGACTGTGTTTAATTCTTTCAAACTCAATAAGTCTGACCTGGTTCCTTCTTTATGTTTCTGAACTGCTGTCTATACACTTCTGGTACCAATGCATAATCATTCAGAATAGTCTGGCTGACATCTGCATAATCTCTTGACCCCTCACCTGAAAGCAGTGCAAATGTCTCATGAGCTCTGCCTACCAGCTTCGTCTCAACTAGCATTACTCACAAGTTCTCTGACTACTCCACCTGCCTTGCAAATTTTTCAAATGGAATAAAGAAGGCTTCAACATCTTTCTCATCAAAATGTGACAATGTTTTAACATATTTGTATACATCACTACCTTCTCTCTTCATCTCCATCCCGTTAGCTTGACCTTTCTGACTAATTCGCAACTTCTCAAGTTCACATTCTCTCTCCTTTCCTCTTCTCTCTCTCTGTCTCTCTTTCTCTTTCTCTCTCACTTTCTTTATCTTCTAACTCCATTTTCCTCAACTGTAATTTAAGTTTTTCTCCCTCTACTACACTTGTCTGTTTCTCTGACACACCTAAGTGTCTGACTAACTCCCTTATAATTTCAGCTTTACTATTGTCCCCAGTTAGACCCAATTCTAACTTCTTGCTAATTCTAAAACTATGGCCATTTTCTGTCTTTCTAAACTCTCTTGGCAAATTTGGGAATCATCTTCAAATCCCAGAACATCTTTAGTAATCTTAAGAGCCATTTCTCTCATTTATAGCTTAACTAACCACAAGTAACCGAAATCAAACAAATTGTATGACCTATATTTTATTTCAAGATTTAGGATACTAATTGGCCACTGTTTAAATCTGATGGGATTTTTTGTATCTCAAATCTGTCCAACTTACAGACTGGATCTGTCTGACCCGAGCCCCCAAACTGTTACAATACAGCAGTGAAGCCTTCTGCTAATTACACCAAACACCCAGAAAAACTCACCTCGCCTCATAATCAGCTAAAGTATGAGTGACAGAACTCCCAAATTCCACTATCTAAAGAAAAAATATCAATTTATTCTTTAACTCTAAACATTAAACAACAACAATGCACAACTCTAAGTCTCCTTTCTCTTAAATGCTGCCTCCAACTCTATAAAAATAGATTGTTCTCATAAAAACCCATATTATAATTACACCAACTTAATTTCAAAACCACATAGTGGCTGTTGTCATCAGTGCCTGTCTTCCTCTGGCTAAAGATTTTCCTGCATTGTCTCCTGTCTTTTAGATTTAGATTAGATTACAGTGTGGAAACAGGCCCTTCGGCCCAACAAGTCCACACCGACCCGCCGAAGCGAAACCCACCCATACCCCTACATTTACCCCTTACCTAACACTACAGGCAATTTAGCATGGCCAATTCACCTGACCCTGCACATCTTTGGATGGTGGGAGGAAACCGGAGCACCCGGAGGTGCAAAGATGTTTCATATGGAAAAGGTACTTTTGATAGAGAGTGTTTTGCATGGCAATCTCTCTCTTGATGGCAGTTTCCTCTCTGTCTAACTCTCAATATGCCTGCTTCTTTATACCCCTAACATCGGATTGTCTTATTGGTTCAACATTGGCAAAAACAATAAATTCAAAATTGACTGTGTTTTAGTATCCTGGGGCATAATTTAAACTGATTGGTTAAATTTGAATTGTTGTCAAAATAGCAACCAAAGCTCAAGGTATCTCATCACAGCCAAATGTTACATATTTTCAATGTTCCAGTACCCTCTGAGACTGTTAGTTAGTCATAGGACAGGTGCTTATAAACTCTCAGTGCAAAACAGCATTCACTCTCTCTAAAAGGTACAATACACACCTTCAACTTCATAACACATAGACTCAATACTAGAAGAATTAAAAGTGAAATAAAACCTGAACATTGAAGAAACTCAGCAGATCAAGCAGAACATTGGGTGACATGGTGAGTCAGTGGTTAGCACTGCTGTCTCATAGCGTCAGGGATCCACTGTTTGAATCCCGCCTCAGGCGACTGTCTGTGTGAAGTTTACACATTCTCCCGTGTCTGCATGGGTTTCCTCCGGGTGCTCCTGTTTCTCCCCACAATGCAAAGATGTACAGACTAGGTGATTTGGCTATGCTAAATTCCCCATATTGTTCAGGGGTGTGTAGGTTAGCTGCATTAGTCAGAGGTAAATGTAGAGTAAAAGGGTCTAAGTGGGTTACTGTTCAGAGGGTTGGTGTGGTTTTGGTAGGAATTCTCTGATTCTATTGTGTGGAGACAGAAGAGTTAATGTTTCGAGTCCAGTATGACTCTTCAGTACTAGCACATTTTATTTTACTTCAGATCTTTAGCAGCTGTGATATTTTGGGACTTATTTGATTGAAGTTGGAAGTCAGGATATTACACAATTATGGGAATGTGAACAGTGGATACTGTAGGGGGAAAGGATCGTCCAGTAGTGGAGGGGGTTGAGCAGGTGCTGGGGTGGCATTGCGCTGGATTAGTAATCCAGAACCCCAGGCTAGCACTGACAGCCTGCAGCTGTTCTGAATGTTTGCTTTATTTGCCCTGGATATGTGAGACTGAGGGTAATTGGCTCCCCACTTTACCAGCTCCGGCCTGGGGGTCCTGTTGTACAACAGATGTGTGTAATCACTGTATATAGAGCATGCCCCAGGATAATAGTGACCCATGGTGGTCCAGAGGAACAAACAGTGAGCTGGAGTCATCACCTAGTCACTCAGGGTTTCACGTCAGGAATTGTTGCCATCAGGTTCTATTCGGAGAGTCGGAGAATGGGGAAAATGCATATTAATGATTTGCAATAACATAGAAACAAAGAAGTTAATGCCTGTGAATAGGCTTCTCACTGTTCATTGGTGAGAATCTCATCTCACTATTCAATATCTGGGTGGCACGGTGACTGAATGGTTGGCATTGTTGTTTCACAGCACCAGGGACTTGGGTTCAATCCCGTCCTCAGGTAATTGTTTGTGTGGATTTTGGACATTCTCCCTGTGGTTCTGTGGGTTTGCTCTATGTGTTCCGGTTTCCTTCCACTGTCCAAAGATGTGCAGATGAGATGATTTGGCCATGCTAAGTTGTCCATAGTATCCAGGGATGTGCAGGCTAGGTGGGTTAGCCATGGGAAATGCAGGGTTACAGGAATATGTTAGGGTGTGGTCTGAGTGGGATACTCTTCGGTGTGGACTCAGTGGGCCAAATGACACACTGTAGGGATTCCATGATTCTATGGTTTGTTTGGGAAATAGGGCACATGTCTCTCAATGGTGGAAGGCTCGTCACTGGCCATCTCTCATGATTCTCCTAATTTCTCACCAATATCCATGTCATTTAGGGCTGGGCACATTCTGCCCTGAAAATTTAGAAGGCTTTAGAAATGTAACCAGGATAGCTTTGTGTAGTTCCATTATGTTCCTGCTTGTTGCAGTCAAGGATTAGTGCTGACTTAGATTACAAAGAATGTGAATCTCTTGTTGAAGTTAACTCTCCTGCTAGGTCACACAAATTGGTTCCAATAAACCACATCTGTTCACAAAACAAGGATAATGGTCTCATAATTCACTTCTCTTTGTCAAAATTAATCCCAGTAAATTACTGTAATTGTTCATTATAGAAAAATAATAATGATGAAAAAGGGCTTGTTAAAGAGGGCACTTAAAATGCTTAAAAGTAGTTAAACTTTAAGCAGTTTACTTATCAATTTTCAGCATTCCATCATGAGGCTACCTGAGAAGCTGTCCGATTTGAAGATGTGAATTGGGAGAAGTGAAGGAAACTCTTAGTCCTCTGTCCCTTTAAATGAACTTGTTCATAATGTGCTGCTCCCTCAGGATCTCTGTCACATCCTGCTGACTTCACTTACAGTTCAGAGTTTATCACTTTCTTCATCTGTTTCACCACAAAAAGTCCATCATTGGCCATTCTCCTTATATTTAAGCATATCCTCTGGCAGATGTTATTCAGCTGGAAATTAATTAAGATATAGGACCCAAAGAATAAATTATTGAATAACACTGAATGAATATCAATTCTGCACTGTTGGGCCTTTATTTCAAATGGAATGGATTATAAACACAGGAGGTTGTGCTAAAAGAAGACAAGGTAAAGCCAGACCACAACTAGAATATTACTTGGTTGAAGAAAAGACAGTCTGGCATTGGAGGCTGATCCCAGGTATGAAGGGACTATCTTATGAGCAGAGGTTGAGTACTTTGTGTCTGGACTGTTTGGAATTCAGTAAAATAAGAAATATCCTTTTTGAAACATACAAAATTCTCACATAGGTTGACAAGGGAGATGAGAAAAGATTGTTTACCCTGTGGGAGGGTCTGGGACAAGAGGACATAATCTCAGAATAAGTGGTCAAACATTTAAGAAAGAGATGAGGAGAAATTTCGCCTCTCAAAGGGTTGTGAAATCAATGGAATTCTTTATTGCGGATTGCTGACAAGGCTGGGTCATTAAGTATATTCAATGCTGAGAATGAAAATCTGTCAATCAGTGAGGGAATTAAGATTTATGAAGAAACAAGAGGAAAATGAAGTTGAGGATTGTCAGATCAATCACGACTCACTGTATGCTGAAGAAGACAAAATGGGCTGAATGACCTACATCTGCTCCTACATCTTATGGTTATACCAGGAAAGGTGGTCAAACTGCAGCAATGGTACAGGTGAAACATGTTCACTCAGAACCTTGGAAGGAAGGAGGAGATGGCTCAGGATGGTCAAGGGAACCCATCCTTGATTAATGCGAAAGAGAGTTAGTCTGCAGGACTTTCTGGATCTTTCCTTACTCCTCCAATTAGGCTATTCGGCCCATTGAGTCTGCTCCATCATTCGATCATGGCTGATCAGTTTCTCAAACTCATTCTCCTGTCAACTCTCCATAATGTTTAATCCCCTTATTAATCAAGAACGTATCTATCTCTGTCTTAAATACACTCAATCACTTGGCCTCCACAGCCTTTTACAGCAATGAGTTACATCGGTTCACCACCCTCTGGCTGAAGAAATTCCTCCTCATCTCAGTTTGACAGGGTTATCCCTTCACTCTGAGACTGTGACTTCAGGTCTTAGTCTCTCCTACAAGTGGAAACATCACCACATCCACCCTATCCACCCCTCTCTATATTCAGTAAATTTCAGTCAGATTGCACCCCTCCCTCACTTTTCAAAACTCCATCGAATACAGACCCAGAGTCCTCAACCACTCCTCAAATGACAAGCCCTTCATTCCTGGAGAAAATTCTGTAAAGTTCCTCTGGACCCCCTTCCAACACTAGCTCAATCTTCCATAAATGCGGGGTCCAAAATTGCTCATAATATTCCAACTGCAGACTGGCCAGAGACTTATACCGTCTCAGCAGTACATTTCTGCTCTGGTATTCCAGCCTCTTGAAATGACTGCTAACATTTCATTTCCCTTCCTAACTGCCAACTGAACCTGCACATAACCTGAAGAGAATTCTCAATTAACTCTCTTAAGTCCCTTTGTGCTTCAGATTTCTGAAGCCATTCCCCTTTTAGAAAATAGTCTATGCTTCTTCTTCCAACCAAAGTGCGTACCCTCACACTTCCCTAAATTGTATTCCATCTGCTCTGGCAGTTCTTTGCCCACTCTCCTTGCCTGTCCAAGTATTTCTGTCCTTCCCATTTCCTCAACACTACCTTTCTCTCCATCTCTCTGTCATCTGCAACCTCAGCAATAATACCCTCATTTCCTTTGTGCAGGTTGTTAATGGATAATGTGAATTGTTTTGGTCCCAACACTAACCCTATGGAATTCCACTAGTCATCAGTTACCTTCCTGAAAAAGACCCCTTTATTCCAACTCTATGCCTTCTGCCAGTCACGTAACCCTTTATCCATGACAGTATCCTTCCCCTAATACCTTATTTAACAGCCTTACCTTATTTAACAGCCTCCTGTGCAACACTTTGTCAAAAGCCTTCTGGAAATATAAATAGATCATGTCCACTGGCTCTCCTTTGTCTAATTTGCTCTTTACCTCCTCAAACAATTCTAACAAATTTGTCAGGCATGCCCTCCACTTAACAAAGTCATGTTGACTTAGTCCTGTTTTACCATGCACTTCCAAGTACTGCACAATCTCATCCTTAATAATGGACTCAAAAATCTTACCAACAAAGTCTGTGAGAAGATTTGTAGCTCGGGTGCTCGTTGTTGTGGTTCTGTTCGCCGAGCTGGGAATTTGTGTTGCAGACGTTTCGTCCCCTGTCTAGGTGACATCCTCAGTACTTGGGAGCCTCCTGTGAAGCACTTCTGTGATCTTTCCTCTGGCATTTGTAGTGGTTTGAATCTGCTGCTTCCGGTTGTCAGTTCCAGCTGTCACTGCAGTGGTCGGTATATTGGGTCCAGGTCGATGTGCTTATTGATTGAATCCGCTGGACATACAGAACAGACAACAGGACATTGAACATATCAACAAAGACGGCATACTCAAACTACTGGACCTGTGCCTCACAACACACTTCACATTCAACAACAAAATATATGAACAAATCAAAGGCACCCCCATGGGCTTACTGATCTCTGGACTCATAGCAGAAGCGGTAATGCAAAGATTAGAACAAACAGTCTTACCGCAAATTCAACCCAAACTCTGGGTCAGCTATGTGGATGACACCTTTATAATCATTAAAAACACAGAAACAGAGAACACACACTGGATCATCAACGCCACACTCACAGGAATCCGATTCACTAGAGAGGAAGAAAAGGACAACCAACTCCCATTCCTAGACGTGATGGTACAGAGAACACCGAACGGAGAATTCACCACAAAGGTATACAGGAAAGCCACACACACAGACCAAGTCCTGAACTACAAAAGCAACCACCCCAACACACACAAAAGAAGTTGCATCAAGACACTATTCAAAAGGGCCACAACACACTGCAGTACACCAGAACTGCTAAAAAGAGAAAGAAGAACACCTCTACAATGTATTCACCAAAAACGGATACCCCGCAATTTCACCAACAGATGCCTAAGGGAAAGACATTGGAATGAGGACATGCCACAACCCAAAGGACTAGTCACATTACCATACATCAAGAGCATTTCCGAACTGACAGCCAGACTACTGCGACCACTAGGACTCATAACAGCACACAAACCAACAGTCACTCTCAGACAACAACGCACCAGAACGAAGGACCCGATACCCAGCATGAGCAAAACCAATGTAGTGTACAAAATCCCATGCAAGGACTGCACAAAACACTACATAGGACAAAGAGGAAGACAGCTAACGGTCCGCATCCATGAACATCAACTAGCCACGAAATGACACGACTAGCTATCCTTAGTAGCTACACACACAGATGACAAGCAACATGAGTTTGACTGGGACAACACTACTATTATAGGACAAGCCAAACAGAGAACAGCCAGGGAATTCCTAGAGGCATGGCACTCATCCACAGATTCAATCAATAAGCACATCGACCTGGACCCAATATACCGACCACTGCAGTGACAGCTGGAACTGACAACCGGAAGCGGCAGATTCAAACCACTACAAATGTAGGAGGAAAGATCACAGAAGCGCTTCACAGGAGGCTCCCAAGTACTGAGGATGTCACCGAGACAGGGGACGAAACGTCTGCAACACAAATTCCCAGCTCAGCGAACAGAACCACAACATCTTACCAACAACTGAAGTCAGGCTTAACAACTTATAATTTCATGTCTTCTGCCTACCTCTCTTCTGAAACAAGAGTGTGACATCAGCCATTTTCCAGGCCTCTGGGACCCTCCCTGACTCCAGTGATTCCTGAAAGATCACCCACAATGCTTCTACAATCACCTCAGCTATCTCCCACAGAACTCTGGGGTGTAGTCCAACTGGTCGGGGTGATTTTGTTTGCCTTGTTCTCACCTTAGGATGACTTTCTGCTGTGCCTCCTGGATTACTCCGAGAAACCCCTGCCATTGTTGCTCTGCTATCTTCCTTGCTCGGCTCCCCTTCCAATCGACTCTGACCAGCTCCTCCCTCATGTCTTTGTAATTACTTTTACTTAATTGTAAAACTGTTATACAAGAGCATGTTGATTTTTGGAAGAGGGATGTGCTTAAAAATTTGAAAAACATATAGATAGGTAAATCCCCTGCATCAGACAGGATATACCCAAGGTTACTGCAGAAAGTGAGGGAAGAGATTGCTTCCTTTCTTGCGCCTCACGCTCTACAGGGGTAGTGCCAGATGATTGGAGGGTGACAAATGTTATTCTCTTGTTCAAGAAAGGGAATAGGGATACACCTGGGAATTACAGACCAGTCAGTCTTATGTCAATGGTGTTCAAAATATTGGAGAGGAATCTGAGAGTCAGGACTTATGATTACTTGGAAAACTATAGTTTGATTAGAGATAGCCAGCATGGTTTTGTGAGGGGCAGGTCATGCTTCACAAACCTTATTGAATTATGTGAGGATGTGACAAAGCATGTTGATGAAGGTAGAGCAGTGAATGTGGTGTACATGGATTTTAAGAAGGCATTTGATGAGATTCCCCATGGTAGGCTCATTCAGAAAGTAAGGAGGTATGGGATACAGGGAAATATGGTTGAAGATTAGTGAAGTTGGGGATAGTGTGGAAGGTTGTTGTAGTTTGCAACAAGACATTGACAGGTTTTAGAATTGGGCTGATAAGCGGCAGATGGAGTTCAATCTGGAACAGTGTAAAGCGATTCACTTTGGAAGGTCAAATTTGAATGCAGAATACAGGGTTAAAGGCAGGATTTTGGCAGTGTGGAGGAACAGAGGAATCTTGGGGTCCATGTCCAGAGTTGCCACGCAGATTGGCAGGGTTGTTAAGAAGGTGTATGGTGTGTTGGCTTTCATTAGTGGGCAAATTGAGTTAAGAGCTATGAAGTTATACTGCAGCTCTATAGAAACCCTGGTTAGATCACACTTGGAATATTGTGTTCATTTCTGGTCACCTCATTATAGGAAGGATGTGGAAACTTTAGAGAGGGTGCAGAGGAGATTTACCAGGATGCTGCCTGGACTGGAAGGCATGTCTTATGAAGACAGGTTGAGGGAGCTAGGGCTTTTCTCACTGGAGCGAAGAAGGATGAGAGGTGACTTGATAGAGGTGTACAAGATGCTGAGAGGCATAGATAGAATGGATAGCCAGAGACTTTTTCCCAGAGTGGAAATGTCTCTCCTAAGGGGGCATAATTTTAAGGTGATTGGAGGAAGGTTTAGGGGAGGTGTCAGAGGCAGGTTCTTTACTCAGAGAGTGGTGGTTGTGTGGAATGCACTGCTAGTGGTGGTAGTAGAGTCAGATACATTAGGGACATTTAAATGACTTTTGGATAGGCACATAGGAAGATAGTACAATGAAGGGTATGTAGATTAGATTGATCTCCAAATAGGAGAAAAGGCCAGTGTAACATCTGTACCATGTTGTACTCTTCTATGGTCGATGTTACATCTATTTCCAGCTTCTCCGTCTCAAACTGCAGGGTGAATTCTAATATATCATTGTCTCTGCTCCTACCCCTTTGGTTCCTTTCATCTTAAGCTCGCAATCAAGTCTGCCTCAGAACTGGTTGTAAACAAACTAGTTTTAGAAAGGTTTAAAAGTTATGTTTATGGGTGAATGGTGTTTCCTCACTCAAGTCACCAAGGAGGTAAACCAATAATGTATTGAGAGATGCTGGTCAATAATGCAGGTTAATGATATAATTTTTCTTTGAGAGGAACTAATTAAAGAGAAATACCATTTAATCAGATGTGTACATGGAGGTTATAAATTAATTCCATTAGAGTAAAGAGTGGCTTAGCCAGTGGAAAATATTGTATGTGAAGTGGTGCATCAAATTTTTATTGAAGGAATTACTTTTATCTTGGGGGCTTACTTGGCTTGTTCAAAATGTTAGCGTCACTGGGTGCGTTGAAAGAACCAATGGAAGTGAAAAAGAAACCTAATGTTGCAGCAGGAACATGCTGATTGTTTCCTGTTTATGTTGTGACTAAATCTCTGTCCCATAGAGTTAGGCAGAAAGAGAAATAAACTATTACAAAAAGAAGAGGCTTTAGAAATTCAGTTATCTGGCATGTTCATAAAATTTAAATAAAAATGACCATGGTCAATTAAATGAGACAAACATGTTTTATTTTCTGTAATAGAAATATAATAAATGAATCCTAAATTGAAAGAGTTATATCTGGCATCAGACTCAGAAAATGAATCAGAACAGATGTCGGAGTATCATTATTTAAAAGGCAAAGGGTTTGAATTTACCAATTCTGTGTTTCTATGTGCTAATAAGATAATGGAGACCACATCAAATACCAGCTTATAAAGAATTAGCCATCAGATAGTAGTTCCATGTCGGTATTGTAATTAAATTCCAATGGCAGATCATTTAGGTGTCATGAAATTATCTGTTAACATATTTATTTGTCAGTATTTCATAAAGATATGGTTTATTTTTCTAGACATGCCATACAGGTCAGGCAGTGGAGGAAAACCCAACAATCAATTGAACCTGCATCCTTAATTTGATATCAGCTTTGAAAAAACCATTTAAGAGGGTCTCAATAGATCATGTAGGATTGCTTTCTCAGATAAGAAGTTGGAATCAATTTACTTTAACAATTATAGATGTCTCAAAATTTCCTGAACACTACCTTTTAGAAACATTCTGGCATAAATTGTAGTAGAATGCAATGTTTTTATATGGTATGTGTTACCCAAGGAAATGCAATCAGATTAATGTTCAAATTTTAGGTTATAAATTTATGTCTTTATGCACAGTTCTACATTCATTTTTAAAAATTATTTTGCTTCTCTCTCTTCTAGTATTTCCTTGTACTTCAGTTTCTTCTTCTTGCTGAACGTTTACTGGTCTTTGGCCCGATAAAATAATTTCTTTAGGAATTCAAACTTCTTAGAAATACAATAGAAGACAGCACAGGAACAAGCCCTTCAACCTATCAAGTCTATGCTGATTCCTAATCCTTATTTAACCCCATTACTTATTGCCCATATGTGGTTTCTATCCAAAAGAGAAAATGCTGGAAACTCTCAGCAGGTCTAGCAGCATCTGTAAGGAGAGAAAAGAGCTGATGTTTCGAGTCTAACTGCCCCTTTGTCAAAGCTAAAAAAAGGGGAGAAATAGGGAGGTATTTATACAAGGCTGAGAGAAGGTGAGTCATGGCTGCAGAAGCAAAGGTAGTAATAACGAGGTGATAATGACAGTGCACAGAGAGATTATAGGGAGATTAGGATTTGTGAATGACCAAGGCTGAAGCCAGTGCTATGTGACAACATATGTGGGGGATGGGGGGGATGGGGGGATGAGTGAAGCAGAGGCAAAATGGAAAACAGGGGAGAAGGGTAGCAAAGGGGGAAGAGGAGAGGAAAAAGGTGATGAGATAGGGGGGAGCGAGAGAAAGAGAGACAATCAAGAAATAAGAGGTACAGAACAGTGAAAAAAATATTTTAAAAAGATAAATAAAATAATTGAAATAAAATTATGGAGCAGAATGAAAACAGAGGGGTCGAGATGGAATAATCATCTGAAGTTGTTGAATTCAATGTTGAGACCGGCAGGCTGTAACGGGCCTAGTCGGAAGATGAGATGCTGTCCCTCTAGTTTGTGTTGAGCTTCAATGGAACATTGCAGCAGGCCAAGGACAGACATGTGGGCATGGGAGCAGGATTGTGTGTTGAAGTGGCAAGCCACGGGAAGGTCCGGGACCGAAGGTGCTCAGCAAAGCGATCACCCAGTCGGCGTTTTGTCTCTCCGATATAGAGGAGACCACATTGAGAGCAACAAATACAATAGCCTAAACTGAAAGTGAAACGCTGCTAAATCTGAAATGAGTGTTTGGAGCCTTGGATGGTGAGAATGGAAGAGGTAAAGGAGCAGGTGTTGCACCTTCTGCGATTGCATGGGAAGGTGCTGTGTGTGATGGGAGAGGTGTTAGGTGTGATGGGGAGGTGCCGGGTGTGATGGGGAGGTGCCGGGTGTGATGAGAAGGTGCTGTGTGTGATGGGAAGGTGCCGCGTGTGATGGGAGAGGTGTTAGGTGTGATGGGAAGGTGCCATGTGTGATGGGAAAGTGCCGTGTGTGATGGGAGAGGTGTTAGGTGTGATGGAGGAGTGCACTAGGTTGTCTTGGAGGGAACGATCTCTGTGGAATGCAGACAGGGGGAGGGAAGGGAAGATGTGTTTACTGGTGGCGTCGTGTTCGAGTTGACGAAAATGGCGGAGGATTATTCTTTGCATGTGAAGGCTGGTGGGGTGAAAGGTGAGAACAAGAGGGACCCTATCCTTGATCTGGGAGGGGAGGGAGAGCGTGAGGGTCGTGGCGCGGGAGATGGACCGCATGCTGTCAAGAGCCCTGTCAACAACTGTAGGTGGGAAGCCACTGTTGGAGAAGAAGGAGCACATATTAAGAGCACCACTTTGGAAAGTGGCCTCATCGGGACAAATGTGGCGGAGGCAAAGGAGCTGAGAGAAAGGGATAGAGTCCTTACAGGACGTAGGGTGAGAAGAGCTGTAGTCCAGATAGCTGTGGGAGTCAGTCGGCTTGTAATGGATATTAGTGGATAGACTATTGCTGGAAATGGAGACAGAAAGGTCAAGGAAAGGAAGGCAAGTGTCGGAGATGGACCAGGTGAAGGTGATGGAGGGATGGAAACTGGAAACGAAGTTTATGAATTTTTCCAGGTCAGGACGAGAGCACGAAGCCGCACCGAAATAGTCATTGATGTACCGATAGAGCAGTTGTGGGAGGGGACCCGGGTAGGCCTGGAACAAGAAATGTTCCACATACCCCATGAAAAGGCAGGCATAGCTAGGACCCATGCGGGTACCCATTGCTACATCTTTGATTTGGAGAAAATGGGATGAGTTGAAGGAGAAGTTGTTGAGAGAGAGAACAAGTGGGCAGCACGGTGGCACAGTGGTTAGCACTGCTGTCTCATAGTGCCAGAGACCCGGGTTCAATTCCTGCCTTAGGTGACTGACTGTGTGGAGTTTGCACATTCTCCCCGTGTCTGCGTGGGTTTCCTCCGGGTACTCCAGTTTCCTCCCACAGTCCAAAGATGTGCAGGTCAGGTGAATTGGCAATGCTAAATTGCCCGTAGTGTTAGATGAAGGCGTAAATGTATGGGTGGGTTGCACATCGGTGTGGACTTGTTGGGCCGAAGGGCCTGTTTCCACACTGTAAGTAATCTAATCTTAAAAAAAAACTTCAGCCAGGCGGAGGAAAATGGTGGTGGATGGAGATGTTTCGGGCCTCTTTTCGAGAAAGAAGCGAAGAGCTTTCAAACCGTCTTGGTGTGGGATGGAGGTGTAAAGAGATTGCACATCCATGGTGAATAGAAGGTGGTTAGGACCTGCGAATTGAAAGCTGTCAATGTGTGGCAGGGTATCAGAGGAATCCCGGATGTAAGTGGGGAGGGAGTGAACCAGAGGAGTAAGGATGGAGTCAAGGTCAGAGGAAATAGGTTCAGTGGGACAGGAGCATGCTGACACAATGGGCCTGGCGGGACAGTCCTTCTTGTGGATTTTGGGTAGTAGGTAGAAACAGGCTGTCCAGGGTTGGGAGACTGAGGCTGGAAGCTGTGGGGGGGAGGCATCCAGAGGAAATGAGGTCAGCCATGGTGTTGGAGACAATGGTGGTGTGGTCATGCTCCAGGGGAGGTAGGAGGAGGAATCTGAGAGTTGGCGCTCAGCCTCTGCAACGTAGAGGTCAGTACGCCAGATGACAACAGCACCCCCTTTGTCAGTAGGTTTGATGACAAGATTGGGGTTGGACCTAAGGGAGCGAACAGCGGAAAGTTCGAATGGAGAGAGGTTGGAATGGGTAAGGGGGCAGAGAAATTAAGGCGGCCAATGTCCCGTCTACAATTGTCAATGAAAAGACCGAGGGCAGAAAATTGTCCTGGCGGGGGTGTCCAATTAGAGGTGGAATGTTGGAGGGATGTGAAAGGATCTGTGGAGCGGGAGGAGGACTCTTGCACAAAGCAGTGAGCACGAAGGCGAAGGCGCCAGAAGAAGAGCTCAGCATCATTTCGGAATTCATTGAGGTGGGGACGTAAGTCCTTTGCTGAGAACAGCATGCTCAGCCTCAGAGAGAGGAAGGTCAGAGGGTATGGTGAACACACGGAAAGGGCTGGGGCTGGTAGAGATGGGGTTCGAGGGATTGGGACTGTTGGAAGATGGAGGGTGGGCAGAGGTGTCGATGAGAAGTTGAAGTTTGCGTTCCTTAGCCTCGAGATGCACTTTAAACGTTGTTGATATGCCTGCTTCCTTATTGATGACCTTTCCACCCTGAGAAAAAGGCCATAACTATCCACACTCACAATTTTGTCGACCTCTATCAGGTCACTGATCAGCCTCTGTTTTTCCAGTGAAGCAATCTAAGTTTATTCAACCTCTCCTCATAACTAAAACCCTCCAGACCAGATAGCTTCTCTGCACCCTCTCCAAAGCACACATGCAGTTGTAGGTTTCTACCTGTTGGTTGTATGAACCAAATGATGTGATGATGTCATACAGACTTTCTTTAACAAAAATTTGTACTGATTTGGAGAAAATAACTGATGGAACTTCGCAAGGTCTGGACACTGAATAGAGAAGGAGATGTATCAAAAGGCGAACTCTAGTTCTCTCTCCACAGGTACTGGCAGTTCTGCTGAGTTTCTCCAGCATTGTCTATGTTTCACATTGACAGCAGTTACAAGATTTTGCCCTTATTACAATGTCTGGACACAGGCACATCTTCTAAATCTACAAAATTGCCTTTTAGTGTTTTTGAACTGTATTTCTTACCAGAAAGCAATTGGGGTCTATGCATTCAGGAACATTTAACTACCTTATTTTAACATGTTATCAATCGGCTCTTTATTTCTCCCCTTTTTGAACAAAGAGAAGTGTAGAATTCCAGCATAGATTTTTGTAGCCTTTAGTTTTACATCTATTTATATTTTAACTTTTTATTGTTAATTCAAATACTCATGCATTTTGAAAGAAGTTGTAATTTCAAACAGTTAGCTGTCTTTTTTTGTCACTCAACGCCCTGTCAACAGATGTGACTAACTGTTTGTACTCATAGGGGCTGATAACCATGGCGCAGGTTTATCTCCAGCTGGATATTTTATCTGATGCAGCAATGCTCATGTTATATTGTGTAACATAAATAAGAACTGAATGTGGATATTATAGAATTGCACATTCCAAGAAAATTAATTACAGCAACTTGTTATATCCAAGCATTATCTTCATAAGAACATGTAAGAACTAAGAACAGGAGAAGTCCATTCTGGCCTGCAAGCCTGCTCAGCCATCTCATACCATCAGGGCCAATCTCATTTTGGCCTTGACTTCCTCTCCCACCTGCTCTCCGTAATATTTCAACCTATTACTATTTGAAAATCTGTCTGTCTATCTCCTCAAATTTACTCAATGTCCCAACATACACTGCACTCTGTGTTCTAAATATGTGGAGCTTACTACTCTTTTGAGAGAAGTAATTTTTCTCGTCTCTGATATTTCTTATCCTAAAAATGTGATCTTTCAGTCTAGATTGCCCCAGGAGAAGAAACGTCTTTCTTGCATTTACTTTGTCACAGCACAACAGCATCTGCAGGTCATATTAAGCTGTAGGATTATCTCTATGCTTCCCTTAGAGTGTCATGCTTCAAGTGATTCTCAGGGTGAGATAGAGTATGAGACCTTTATAACTTCAAGTCCCATGGCCCAAGACATCATGAACAACTTTGAAAATCAAGATATTAGTTTAATCTCTGTTAAGAACACATGAGAATCTCATGATAGAAGATGGCTTTGGCTCCATGATAACACTCTTATCTGGGTCAGATTGTCATTGCTTCATATCATATCCCAGAGATGTTAGCTTATGTCCAGGCTGACATTCCAAATGGAGTCACAGATGCTATGTGTTTGATAAAATGTTGAACTAAAATCACAATTACCCTCTCACATCGACGTGAATAATCGTGTGGCATTATTTGAGTGATAGCCAGCAAATCTTTCTGGTGTCTGCAACAACAACATTAAACAGATCAAATCGCTTATTCGAAAGCTTTTGTGGAGGGTTACCATGTGCAGAGTAACAGCTTCATTTGCATATATTGTCACAGTGTCTAAAAGTCAAAAATACTTCATTCATTGTAAAGAAGTAAATAAAGACTGCGTAATTGCAAGTTAATTCTCATTAATATCATGCAGTTATAATTAGACAGTTATCTGAGGTGGCTGTGTAAATGTAATAGAAAGTCAGGCAAACTTTAATCTGATGAATGAGAAGATATAGTACTTATAGAGTCAGGATGACAAAGAAGGAGGGCACTCTGTCTATTGTATCGGCTCAGGATGTCTTTAGAGTGCTCCAGATGATCCCAATGACCACAGGTTTAATTCCTTCAAGTGCCCAAGGAAGTTAACCATCATCTCCACTTTCACACCCCTCTAAGGCAGTTATTTTGCTTCATGCACTCGGATACAGAGCCTCTTTTTACCATTTCTGCAGCTCTGGGCTTCTTTCCTGGAGCACTCTTAGGTTCAGCAAATGAAGTACTTTTGAAACCTAGTTATGGTTCTGATAGAACATTAACAAGTAGAATCTGGAGTGGACTGTTTGGACTCTTGAGCCTGTTATGGTGTGCCCTGCTTCTAGACACCTTGGGCCGAGGGAACTAGCATTCCTGGATCTACCTGTCAAGCCACATTGTAAATTTGAATGAGATCACCTCTAAACTCCAGAGAATACAGATCCAGGGTCCTCAATCTCTCCTCACCACAGGAATAAATCACAACAGTGAAGTATGTACCATCTACAAGATACACTGGAATAATTCATCATGATCTGAGGATTATTTTCCAATCTTCACAAGACACAGGTGAGGTGCTGGAGGACTGATGGAATGCAAATGTGGTTCTGTTGTTTAAAAAAGGGTACAAAGAAAAAGCCAAACAATTATAGGCCAGTTAGTCTTATTGCAATGATGGACAAATTGTTAGAATCAAACTTGAGAGATTGGTTAAACTGTCACTGAGAAAAACATTGACTAATCAGGAATGGTCAGAATGGCTTTATTAAGAGAAAGTCATGCCTTACAATTCTGATTGAATTGTATTCGCAAGTGACAAGGAGGATTGATGAGGGCAGTGCAGTGGATGTTGTCAACATGGATTTTAGTAAGGTCTTTGATAAGATCCTGCATGACAGACTGATCAATAAAGTAAAATACCCTGGGATACAGGGTAATATGTCAGTTCGATCCAAAGTTGGTTCAACAGCAGGAACAAAGAGCAAAGAAAATTACAGCACAGCAACAGATCCTTTGGCCCCCCAAGCCTGCTCCAATCCAGAGCCTCTATTTAAATATGCCGCCTATTTTCCAAGGATCTGTATTTCTTTGCTCCATGCCCATTCATGTATCTGTCGAGTTACATCTTAAATGACACTATTTTACCTGCCCCTACCAGTTCCACTAGCAACCTGTTCCAAGCCCCCACCACCCTCTGTATAAAGAACTTTCCATGCATATCTCCCCTAAACCTTTCCCCTCTCACTTTGAACTCATGACTCCTAATAATTGAGTTCTGCACTCTGGGATAAAACTTTTTGCTATCCACCCTGTCTATACTTCTCATTATTTTGTAGACCTCAATCAGGTCCCCCCTTAACTTCCGTCGTTCTAATGAAAATAATCCTAATCTAGTCAACCTCTCCCTCCTGATGAAGGGCTTTTGCCTGAAATGTCAATTTCGAAGCTCCTTGGATGCTGCCTGAACTGCTGTGCTCTTCCAGCACCACTAATCCAGAATCTGGTTTCCAGCATCTGCAGTCATTGTTTTTACCCTCCATACCAGGCAACATCCTGGTGAACCTCCTCTGCACCCTCTCCAAAGCATCCACATCCTTTTGGTAATGTGGCGACCAGAACTGTATGCAGTATTCCAAATGCAGCCAAACCAAAGTCTGATACAGCTGTAACATGACCTGCCAACTCTTGTACTCAATATACCATCCAATTAAGGAAAGCATGTTGTATGCCTTCTTGACTTCTTTACTGACTTGGAGAAAGTGAGGTCTGCAGATGCTGGAGATCAGAGCTGAAAATGTGTTGCTGGAAAAGCGCAGCAGGTCAGGCAGCATCCAAGGCCTACCTTAGATGCTGCCTGACCTGCTGCGCTTTTCCAGCAATACATTTTCAGCTACTTTACTGACTTGCATTACCACCTTCAGGAAACAATGGACCTGAATACCCAGATCTTTCTGTTGCCAATTTTCCTCAGGACTTTTTCATTTACTGTTTAATTCTCTCTTGAATTGCATCTTCCAAAATGCATCACCTCACATTTGTCTGGATTGAACTCCATCTGCCATTTCTCTGCCCATCTCTCCAAACTATCTATATTCTGTTGTATTTTCTGACAGTCCCCTTCACGATCTGCTGCTCCACTAATCTTGGTGTCATCTGCAAACTTGCTAATCAGACAACCAATACTTTCCTCCAAATTATTTATATATATCACAAACAACAACAATGGTCCCAGCACAAACCCCTGTGTTACACCAGTGGTCACGTGTCTTCATTTTAATAAACTGCCTTCCATTATTACTCTCAGTCTCCTGTTGCCCAGCCAGTTCTCTATCCATCTCACTAGTACACTCTGGACCCCATGCGACTTCACCTTCTCCATCAGCCCACTATGGAGAACCTTATCAAAAGCCTTACTAAAGTCTATGTATATGACATCTACATCCCTTCCCCTATCAATCAGCTTTGTCACCTCCTCAAAGAATTCTATTTGGTTTGTAAGACATGACCTTCCCTGCACAAAGTCATGCTGCCTATTACTGATATTCCCATTTTCTTCCAGATGGGAATAGATCATATCCCTTAATGTTTTCTCCAGCAGCTTCCCTAGCACTGACGTCAGGCTCACCAGACTATAATTAACTGGAGTATCCCTGCTCCCCTTCTTAAACAAGGGGACAACATTCACAATTCTCCAGTCCTCTGGGAACTCACCCGGGTTCAAGGATGCTGCAAAGATATCTGTTAAAGCCCCAACTATTTCCTCTCTCGCTTCCCTCAGTAATTGGGATAGATCCCATTCGGACCTGGGGATTCATCCGCCTTAATGCCTTTTAGAATACACAACACTTCATCCCTCCTTATGCCGACTTGACCTTAAGTAATTAAAGATCTATCCCAAACCCCAACATCCGCCATATCCCTCTCCTCGGTGAATACCGATGCAACGTACTCGTTAAAAATATCACCCATTTTCTATGACTCCACTCATAACTTTCCTCCTTTGGTCTTGAGTGGGCCAACTCTTTCTCTAGTTACCCTCTTGCTCCTTAGATATGAAAAAAAGCCTTTGGGAATTTCCTTAACCCTGTTTGCAAAAGCTATCTCATGACACCTTTTAGCCCTCTTACTTCTTTGTTTCAGATTAGTCCTACATTCCCAATATTTTTCCAAAGCTTTGTCTGTCTTCAGCCACCTAGACTTTATGTATGCATCGTTTCTCCTCTTAACTAGTCTCACAATTTCACCTGTCTTTCGTGCTTCCCTAACTTTGCCATTTTAGTCACTCATTTTCACAGGCCCAAACCTCTCCTGAACTCAAAGCAACCTCTCTTTAAAAGCCTCCCACATATCAAATGTGGATTTCCCTTCAAACAGCTGCTCCCAATCCACATTCCCCAGCTCCTGCCCAATTTTGGTACAGTTGGCCTTCCCCTAATTTAATGCTCTTCCTTTAGACCATGCTTATCTTTGTCCATGAGTATTCTAAATATTACGGAATTATGATCACTCTTCCCAAAGTAATCCCCTACTGAAACTTCAACCACCTGGCCAGGCTCATTCCCCAACATGAGGTCCAGTATGGCCCCTTCCCGAGTTAGACTATTTACATACTGCTCTAGAAAACCCTCCTGGATGATCCTTACAAATTCTGCTCCATCTAGATCTCTAATACTAAGTCAATCTCAGTCAATTTTGTGAAAACTAAAATCTCCAATCGCCATCACTCTGTTGCTCCTACATCTTTCCATAATCTATTTATATACTTGTACCTCTAACTCACGCTTGCTGTTGGGAGGCCTGTAGTACAGCCCCAACATTGTCACCGCACCCTTCCTATTTCTGAGCTCAGCCCATATTGCCTCACTGCTCGAGTCCTCTATAGTGCCCTCCTTCAGCACAGCTGTGATATCCTCTCTGACCAGTAATGCAACTCCTCCACCCCTTTTACCTCCCTCTCTATCCCACCTGAAGCATCAATATCCTGGGATATTTAGTTACCAATCTTGCCCTTCCCTCAACCAAGTCTCAGTTATAGCAAGAACATCATACTCCCAGGTACTAATCCAAGCCCTAAGTTCATCTGCCTTACGCACTGTACTTCTTACATTAAAACAAATACACCTCAGACCACCTGTCCCTTTGCATACATCATCTGTTCCCTACCTACTCTCCTGCTTAGTCACACTGACTTCATTGTCTAGTTCCTCACAGGCTTTAGCTACTACCTCCTTACCATCCACTAACCTCCTGATTTGGTTCCCATCCCCCTGCCACATTAGTTTAAACCGCCCCCAACAGCGTTAGCTTAAGGCACCCCTAAGGACATTGGTTCCATTCCAGCCCAGGTGTAGACCATCCAATTTGTAACAGTCCCACCTCCCCCAGAACTGGTCCCAATGCCCCAAAACTCTGAACCCCTCCCTCCTGCACCATCTCTCAAGCCATGCATTCATCCTGAATATTTTCTCATTCCTAGTCTGACTAATAATCTCAATCCTGAGATTACTACCTCTGAGGTCCTATTTTTTAACTTGGCTCCTAACTCCCTAAATTCTGCTTAGAGGACTTCATCCCAATTTTTTAGCTACATCATTGGGGCCTACATGCACCACGGCAGCTGGCTGTTCACCCTTCTCCGTGAGAATGTTCTGCAGCTGATTTGAGACATCCCTGATCCATGCACCTGGGAGGCAACATACCATTTGGGAGTCTCGTTTACGGCCACAGAACCACTTGTTTACTCCCCTTGCGATTGAATCCCCTATGGCTATAGCCCTTCCACTCTGTTTCCCACCCTTCTGTACAGCAGCGCCAGCCACGGTGCCATCAACCTGGCTACTGCTGTCTTCCCCTGGTGAGTCATCTCTCCCAACAGTATCCAAAATGGTATACCTGTTTTGGAGGGAGATGACGGCAAGGGACACCTGCACTGCCTTCCTGTTCTCTCTCTGCCTTTTGTTCATCCATTCTCTGTCTCCCTCAGCAATTCTAATCTGCAGTGTGACCAATTCACTAAACATGCAATCCCTGACCCTCTTAGCATTGCGTATGTTCCAAAGTGTGTCCACCTGCAGCTCCAGAGCCATCATGCGGTCTAACAAGAGCTGCAGCTGGACACACCTCCTGCATGGGAAGGAGACAGGGACATCAGCTGTGTCCCTGAGCTCCCACGGTGAGCAAGAGGAGCATAACACAAGGTCTGAGATCTCCTACCATTTTTAACCTTAAATTTAACTTTAGCCTTAGTTTAGGTCAACAAGAAAGGAAAGTTTTCACCAAATAACTTGATTAAAAACAAACAAAAGAAAATATAAAAACCTTACCTGATCAACTCACCACAGAATCCCTTTTTTTGGTTAGAGGAGGACAAATGGTAATGGTTAATGTCTGCCCTTGCAAAATGGAAAGCTGTTTCAGTTGGAATTCCACAGGGATCGGTTTTGGGACCCCTGCTGTTTCTGTTAGATGCTAATGATTAGGACCTGAATGTGGGGGACACAATTGGGAAATTTGCAAATGACACAACAATTCGCTGTGTATTGGATGGTGTAGAGGAGAGCTGTAAGCTCTACAATGACATCGATGGGCTGGTGGAGTTGGCTGGAAAGTGGCAGATGATGTTCAACTCTGATAAATGAGAGGTCATGCATTTAGGGAGGTCAAACAGTGAAGGAGAATACACAATAAATGGAAATATACTGAGAGAGGTAGATGAAGTTAGAGATCTTGACGTGCAAGTGCACAGGTCCATGAAAGTAGCCATACAGATGGATAATAAGGAAATCTCTCTGTTGTTGGCTGAGGTATAGAATACAAAAGCAGGGATGTAATGGTGAAACTGTAAGACACTGGTGAGGCTCCACCTGGAGTATTGTGTGTTGTTCTGGTCATCACATTACAGGAAGGACATAATTGCCATGGAGAGAGTGCAGAGAAAATTACAAGAATATTGCCATGGCTATGGAATTGTAGCTATGAGGAGAGATTGGAGAGGTTGAGGTTGTTTTTCTTAGGACAGAAGAGGCTGAGGGAGGGCATGATTGATAAAAACAACAGTGAGGGGTAGAGGTAGAATAGACAGGAGGAGCCTATTTTCCTTGGTAGAAAGTTCAAATGCCAGGGGGTTACACATTCAAGTGAAGTAGCAGAAGGATCAGAGAGGATGTGAAGAATGTTTTTATGCAGAGGATGATGGGTAACAGCAATTCACCTTTAAAAGGTAGCCTGGATTTGCACCTTAAGTGCTATAAGCTGCAGGGCTATGGGCTGTGTGCAGGAAAATGGGATTAGAAAGGGCATCTGAGTGTCATCAGGTCGGTATGGACAAGATGGGCCAAATGGCCTCTTTCTATACTGTATCATCTCTAAGGTTCTATCAAGGTTTCTTGGAAAGCACCTTCCAGACCCATTACCACTTCTACCTAACCTTAACCCTAGCATAATTTGTACATTCTTGCTTTCCAACCTCTCAACATTTAAGAAATACACTATTTTCTGTTTCTCCTACTGAAGTGTTCCTTCACATTTTTCACATTATATCTAACCATTCACCTTCTCGAGGACAACTTTGGATGGACAATGAATGTTGCTCCTGCCAGCAGTGCTCACATCCCATGGATGTTTAAACTCCCACTCACTCTTTCTGAGGTGAAGTCTTCCAGGTTATGATTTTGATTCTTCTTCCAATATGCCAAATATTGAAAACTTTAAAGCAAATCAGTGGATCATTAGTGCTGGTGTGAATGTGAAGAATTCAGGATTAGAAAATTGAAAATTTGATATGTATCTCTGGATCACTTTAATTCTTTTCTGTCATCTTAAACTGAAAAATACAGCAACACTGGCAGCTAATGAGCCATCTGTGTGTCTATAATTAACAAATGTTACAATCTGGCTGTCATAAAATCCAATTAAGTCCTTTAGAAATGTATACGGATTATTTTAAGGTGCTTTTCAAATATTGAATAGTTTTGTTTCTTCGAGCATGATTGAAACCCAACCTAAACCAGATTTTAAATGATAAATTTGACCTTTTATTCTCAGCACCATTGAAGTATTATTCCTGAATTAATCCAATTTAAATGTGAACAGGATGACTTCCTTTCATCTTAGTTCCTGCAAATGCTCACAACATAACAGGGCAAGGTCTTTTTGACATTGTGCGATCGGAAGGAAGACAAGACATCCTGTAGATTGTGCCGACACACCTGCATTTTTGTTTGCAATGTTCCATTGGGCTTATGCCCGAAACGTCGATTCTCCTGTTCCTTTGATGCTGCCTGACCTGCTGCGCTTTTCCAGCAACACATTTTTAAGCTCCATTAAAACGCAGTTGAGCTGAGGTGTAGGTATTTCACTTAGAGATATTACTGTTCAGCTCTGGAGTCAGGATTTGAACCCAGTTTCACTCAGAAGGTCAAGATTCGGCTGAGCAGTATTTTGAATGGGGTTTAATTGAGATTTTAATTCTGGCCTCATTGGGTTCCAAGAAATGCCAATGTAACCTGAGGTTGCTGTGGGGATGAATAGCTATCTTGATTCAAATGAGGGAGGATTGTGAGTTTGTCATACCATTAATGCATTGTCTGAGCTGAGATGTCACTTTTTTCTATTTACTGATAAAACCTGAAGTTACCTTGGGCAGTGACTTGAAAGAAATTCTGGGATTTACATATTAATCAATCAAAACTTGTGATTAAAGAGTTAATAGCAACCGAGATTTGTATAATACATCACTTCAGTTGTATGACCCTTTGATACTTTACTTATAAATTCAGTGTCCTATGTCTCCTGTCCCACTAACTACCCAGCAAAGAAGCAGCACTCCGAAAGCTTGTACTTTCAAATAAACCAGTTGGACGATAACCTGGTGTTGTGTGATTTTTAACTTTGTCCACCCCAGTCCAACATCAGCACCTGCACATCACCAATTCTTGGACATTGGATGGAGTTCAGCTGCTGAGTGTGATTCCAAAAATGATTGCATGAAATCTGAGAGAACTAACATCTTTATTTCATTGAATATTCAAAGTGAAGTTCTAAATAGTGAAATCCTGTCCGTCAGTTTCCTTTCTATTACCTTCATGAGAATTTTTTTCTTTTTTTTCTGAAGTAATTGGTCTCTGCAGGGAATTATAACAAGATAGAAAACAATTTGCACTTGTATAAAGCTCCTGATGAAAGAATATTTTGATTTACAATAGGTTGAGCTCGGCAATGAGACTGAGAATTTCATCTTTGAAGATGAAAGACTCTTGAAGATTTTCAAAAGGCTTTTTGAAATCTGAATAAGTACTAATGATGTTCAATGGTTTCAGAATCAAATTTCAGTGAGACTGATATAAAGGCTAAATGATTAATCTCCAGCAGTGCTCAGTGGAAACTGTGATCCAAAGTCAGTGAAATGAAGGGGCCAGGCTTGGAGGTATAATGGAAAACCGCTTTTGAAAATTGAATGAGGTGAGTTAGCTAAGAAATGTGTTCACTTGATCAACACATATTCAAATGTTTGCCTTTCTTACCTTATCACCTGAGACTTCTCATTCTGAAGACTTGGTTTATGCTCAGATTATTTTTAGATTTATCTGACTTTCCTGATGACTTGGGAAAAAATGAGCTTATTTTAAAAATACTACTTGTGGAAAAGTGCAAGAGAGTAGATCTACTTGGAGCTTCTTGGTAAAATGGGAGAAAAGTGTTTTTAAAAAGCTCTCCTGGTTACCTGAAAGTGGCTGATTTGGGGTTGGATCAGCAGTAAATGGTCGGATTTGAATTAATATTAATTATTTTTCTCTTTGATGTTACCAGACCTCCCTGAATATTTGACTTTTTAACTTCAGTTTTGCAGCATGAGCTTTTTTTCTTATTTCATTTGCAAAGACCTAAATCCTCCAACTCTGAGCAACCAATGCAATTGAAAAGTTTGGGCTGAGGTAAGTCTCAGAAAGTAGTTAAACATAGCTGCTCCTGCCCCATATAGAACAAGTAATGCATGAAGAGATTTGTAGGTGCTTTTGGGGTGAGTGGGGAGGATTGGCAGTGATGGGCTTCTTCAAGTGCCTCCACCTTAACTCCACAGGTTCCCACCAGAGTCTCCTGAAGAGTGTTTACTGCTGTTCTGAATCAGATTTCACCATTTAGGCTGGTCACAAGCCAGAGCTTCAAATGAATTGATGGGATGTTTGACCTCTTCCCAGATGTTTTAAAGAGATCCCAAAAGTGGGTCTGCTGTCCTCCTTGGGAGTAGCTAGAAATTCCAGATACAGCATCAAATTTTCTGGGATTCTGGTGCAAATTAAACATAGGACATGTGCTTCCCAGTGAAGCTGGTTTTGAGCATCAGTTCCTCCATATTGGGCCTGTAGTTTTGGGAGAGGATACTGCTGGTGGGACACCTTTTTGGCCAATGAATTTGGACGATCCTCTGGAGGTACTTCTGCTGTGCTTTGAGGTTCCTGCTGAAGATAATCAAAACCAATAAACAATAGACAAAAGACAATAGGTGCAGGAGTAGGCCATTCTGCCCTTTGAGCCAGCACCACCATTCATTATGATCATGGTTGATCATCCTCAATCAATATCCTGTTCCTGCCTTATCCCCATAACCCTTGATTCCACTATCTTTAAGAGCTCTATCCAACTCTTTCTTGAAAGTATCCAGAGACTTGGCCTCCACAGCCCTCTGGGGCAAAGCATTCCATACACCCACCACTTGAGGAGAGGTTTCTCCTCAACTCTGTTCTAAATGGCCTACCCTTTATTTTTAAACTGTGTCCTCTGGTTTGGGACTCACCCATCAGCGGAAACATGCTGCCTGCCTCCAGAGTGTCCAATCCTTTAATAATCTTATACGTCTCAATCAGATCCCCTCTCAGCCTTCTAAACTCAAGTGTATACAAGCCCAATCACTCCAATCTTTCAACGTAAGATAGTCCCGCCATTCCGGGAATTGACCTCGTGAACCTACGCTGCACTCCCTCAATAGCCAGAAAGTCTTTCCTCAAATTTGGAGACCAGAACTGAACACAATATTCCAGGTGCAGTCTCCCCAGGGCCCTGTACAGTGGCAGAAGAACCTCTTTGCTTCTATACTCAATCCCTCTTGTTATGAAGGCCAGCATGCTACTAGCTTTCTTCACTGCCTGCTGTACCTGCATACTTGCTTTCATTGACTGATGTACAAGAACACCTAGATCGCGTTGTACTGCCCCTTTACCTACCTTGACTCCATTGAGTAATCTGCCTTCCTGTTCTTGCTGGATAACCACACATTTATCCACATTAAACTGCCTCTGTCATGCATCTGACCACTCACCTAACCTGTTCAGGTCACCCTGTATTCTCCTAACATCCTCATCACATTTCACCCTGCCACCCAGCTTTGCTAATATTACTTTTAGTACCATCATCTATATCATTAATGTATATTGTAAAAAGCTGCGGTCCCAGCACTGATCCCTGCGGTACACCACTGCTCACCGCCTGCCATTCCGAAAGGGAGTCGTTTATCACTACTCTTTGTTTCCTGTCAGCCAACCAATTTTCAATCCAAGTCAGTATTTTGCCCCTAATACCATGCACCTTAATTTTGTTTACTAACCTCCTTTGTGGGACTTTATCAAAGGCTTTCTGAAAGTCTAGGTACAATACATCCACTGGATCTCCCTCGTCCATCTTCAGAGTTACATAGAACATAGAACATAGAACAGTACAGCACAGAACAGGCCCTTCAGCCCACGATGTTGTGCTGACCATTGATCCTCATGTATGCACCCTTAAGTTTCTATGACCATAAGCATGTCCAGCAGTCTCTTAAAGTCCCCAATGACCTCGCTTCCACAACTGCTGCTGGCAACGCATTCCATGCTCTCACAACTCTCTATACTTTCCTCCAACCAGCTTAAACTATGACCCCTCGTGTTAGCCATTTCTGCCCTGGGAAATAGTCTCTGGCTATCGACTCTATCTATGCCTCTCATTATCTTGTATACCTCAATTAGGTCCCCTCTCCTCCTCCTTTTCTCCAATGAAAAAAGTCCGAGCTCAGTCAACCTCTCTTCATAAGATAAGCCCTCCAGTCCAGGCAGCATCCTGGTAAACCTCCTCTGAACCCTCTTCAAAGCATCTTTCCAGAACTGGACGCAGTATTCCAAGTGCGGTCTAACCAAAGTTTTATAGAGCTGCAACAAGATCTCACGACTCTAAAACTCAATCCCCCTGTTAATGAAAGCCAAAACACCATATGATTTCTTAACAATCCTGTCCAATTGGGTGGCCATTTTAAGGGATCTATGTACCTGCACACCAAGATCCCTCTGTTCCTCCACACTGCCAAGAATCCTATCCTTAATCTGTACTCAGCTTTCAAATTCGATCTTCCAAAATGCATCACCTCGCATTTATCCAGGTTGAACTCCATCTACCACCTCTCAGCCCATCTCTGCATCATGTCAATGTCCCCTTGCAGCCTACAACAGCCCTCTATACTGTCAACGACACCTCCAACCTTTGTGTCGTCTGCAAACTTGCTAACCCATCCTTCAATCTCCTCATCCAAGTCATTAATAAAAATTACAAACAGTAGAGGCCCAAGGACAGAGCCCTGTGGAACACCACTCACCACTGACTTCCAGGCAGAATATTTTCCTTCTACTACCACTCGCTGTCTTCTGTTGGCCAGCCAATTCTGTATCCAGACAGCTAAGTTCCCCTGTATCCCATTCCTCCTGATCTTCTAAATGAGCCTACCATGGGGAACCTTATCAAATGACTTGCTGAAGTCCATATACACCACATCCACAGCTCGACCCTTATAAACCTTTCTCGTCACATCCTCAAAGAACTCGATAAGGTTTGTGAGGCATGACCTGCCCCTCACAAAGCCGTGTTGACTGCATTTAATCAAGCCATGCTCTTCCAGATAGTCATAAATCCTATCCCTCAGAATCCTTTCTAACACCTTGCAGACGACGACAGACGTGAGACTTACTGGTCTGTAATTACCGGGGATTTCCCTATTTCCTTTCTTGAAGAGAGGAATTACATTTGCCTCCCTCCAGTCCTCAGGTACATCCTCAAAAAATTCCAGAAGATTAATTAAGCATGATTTCCCCTTCATAAATCTATGCTGACTCTGATCTATCCTGTTGCTGCTATCCAGATGTGTCGTAATTTCGTCCTTTATAATTGACTCCAGCATCTTTCCCACCACTGAGTTCAGACTAACTGGTCTATAATTCCCTGCTTTCTCTCTCCCTCCTTTCTTAAAAAGTGGGACAACATTAGCCACCCTCCAATCTGCAGGAACTGATCCTGAATCTAGAGAACATTGGAAAATGATCACCAATGCATCCACGATTTCTCGAGCCACCTCCTTCAGTACCCTGGGATGTAGACCATCAGGCCCCGGGGACTTATCAGCCTATAGAACTACTACTGCCCAATTTCTAAACAGACCAAAACCCTGATTTAAAATCTAACCTTAAATATACTCTACAGTTGGCCAATGTCTGAGCTGACCTATTGGAATCAAGGATAATTTCATTCTGTAATTCTATCTTTGTCCAAATCTTGAAAGCCTACTTTCAATGATCCAAGTATTGTTTTCCAGTGAATCCGATAGGAATGCATTTCCCAGAACAACCAAGATGGTGGTCTGTTATTTCTTCAAAACTTTTCTATTTTTCGCTCCAAATTCTCAGGAACGGAATATGATCTTTCATTCACTCCTCAATGTACAAGACAACATTGACCAGATGCTGTGAATAGCCAGTTTCTGCAATATAATCTTATTGAATTCTAGGTTCAATACTGTGTTTTCCATTTTGAAAAATTGTTGTTTTTGTTAACTCTTCATTGATGCAGAAAAATACTGTTGATTTCTGTTTGGGGATTACTAACTGTGACCCTCCGATTTCTGTTTGGGGATTAGTAACTGTGACCCTCCGATTTCTGTTTGGGGATTACTAACTGTCACTCTCCGAATCTGAGACAGGAATATCAACAAACTTGGCAACATGCTCAAAAGGCTGTTTTTTTTATTTAAAGGGGTCTGTTTTGTAAGAAATCAATGCCAATTTTGATTTTCAATTGCTTCTCTGACCTTTTACTGAGTACTATCCTTTCTCCTCCACCCAGATCAGATGACACCAAGTCCTATTTGTGACTTCTACTATTTTTCGGGCTTTAGAAACTGATCTGTGACGACAATAGTGATTCCATCTTTAATTACTATGAATAGTTAATGACTGGAATTTGTGAGACATGGATATTCAGCACTGAAACATTGACTGGCAAACACAAACCAATTACTGAAGAAATTCATTTGGTCTGGCAGCACCTTTTCGAGACAAAGCAGAGTTAATGTTGAGTTCAGTAACTTTCAGAACACAGGCATAATTTGATTCCCTCGAATCACTATCTCACTCTAACCAATGTCAGGCAAGCTGCTGATATTTGTGTGGATATTAACAAATGAACATAAATACTTGTAGCTTATCACATTTTGGTCTTGGCTTCTGTTAAAATTATTCAAAACAGGACAATGTTGTCTGCCTCATACGCTGCTGGCAAGGATTTCCCGAGGCATGGTATATTGACGAGGCCAAGCAGATGCTACAACAATGGATGAATGCACATCATGCAATAATCGCCAGATAGGAATATTCTCTCCTAGTCGGGGAACACTCCAGGTAAGCGTCCTCCAGAGCAGCCTTCGAGATGCACAACCGTGCAGATTCGCCAGCAGAAACTGATTGCCAAAGTCCATACCCATGAAGACAGCATCAACTGGGATCTTAGATTCATGTCGCACTACATGTGACTCCACCACAGTGCTCTGTATCTGTGAAATCTTCCTTGCTGTCCTGTTTTGACACCATCACCTTGATAACATGTTATGATCTCTCTACCTTAATTAGTTTTACAGTTTTGGATTACTTGTTACGTTGGTTAGACCCTTAGCATGTGATTCTTACAACTATCATGTTATTCCAGGCGTTTGGTTTGTCTCCAGCATCACCTTATTTTTAATTTTTTGGAATTATCACTCTGCCTTAATCAATCAGATTGTAGGTCATCCTTTCATTTATTATTCAGCTGTATGCACTTTACTCCCACCAGGTAAAAACAATGACTGCAGATGCTGGAAACCAGGTTCTGGATTAGTGGTGCTGGAAAAGCACAGCAGTTCAGGCTGCATCTGAGGAGCAGCGAAATCGATGTTTCAGGCAAAAGCCCTTCATCAGGAATAAAGGCAGAGAGCCTGAAGCGTGGAGAGATAAGCTAGAGGAGGGTGGGGGTGGGGAGAAAGTAGCATAGAGTACAATAGGTGAATGGGGGAGGAGATGAAGGTGATAGGTCATGGAGGAGGGTGGAGTGGATAGGTGGAAAAGGAGATAGGCAGGTCGGACAGGTCATGGGGACAGTGCTGAGCTGGAAGTTTGGAACTAGAGTGAGCTCCCACCGTCTGACACTCTCCATCACCTGCAGAGACTTGTTATTCAGCATGTCGACACTCTGCTCATCACCTGCATGATCTTTTAATCGAGGCAAAAGTGAGGACAGCAGATGCTGGAAACCAGAGTTTGGATCAGAGTGGTCCTGGAAAAGCAAAGCAGGTCAGGCAGCATCCGAGGAGCAGGAGAATCAACATTTTGGGCAAAAGCCCTTCATCAGGAATATAGGCAGAGAACCTGAAGGGTGGAGAGATAAATGAGAGGAGGGTGGGGGTGGGGAGAAAGTAACTTAGAGTATAATAGGTCAGTGGGGGTGGGGATGGAAGTGATAGGTCAGGGAGGAGGGTGGAGCAGATAGATGGGAAGGGAGATTGGCAGGTAGGACAGGTCATGGGGACGGTGCTGAGCTGGAAGGTTGGAACTGGGGTAAGGTGGAGAGAGGGGAAATGAGGAAACTGTTGAAGTCCACATTGATGCCCTGGGGTTGAAGTGTTTCGAGGCAGAAGATGAGGCGTTCTTCTTCCAGGCGTTGGGTGGTGAGGGAGCGGTGGTGGAGGAGGACCAGGACCTGCATGTCCTCGGCAGAGTGGGAGGGGGAGTTGAAATGTTGGGCCACCGGACGGTGTGGTTGATTGGTGCGGGTGTCCCGGAGATGTTCCCTGAAGTGCTCTGCGAGACTGGCGTCCAGTCTCCCCAATGTAGAGGAGACCGCATCGGGAGCAACAGATACAATAAATGTCATTGGTGTAATCCGGGTAAAAAATATGGTTAAAAAAATGTTGTAAAAAAATCAGTGTCAAGTCGGTCATCATTAATGGAGATGGAGAGGTCCAGGAAGGGGAGGGAGGTGTCAGAGATGGTCCAGTGAATTTAAGGTCAGGGTGGAATGTGTTGGTGAAGTTGGTGAATTGCTCAACCTCCTCGCGGGAGCACGAGGTGGCGCCGATGCAGTCATCAATGTAGCGGAGGAAGAGGTGGGGAGTGGTGCCGGTGTAATTACGGAAGATCAACTGTTCTACGTAGCCAACAAAGAGACAGGCATAGCTGGGGCCCATACCGGTATCCATGGCTACCCCTTTGGTCTGGAGGAAGTGGGAGGATTCAAAGGAGAATTTGTTAACGGTGAGGACCAGGTCAGCCAATCGAATGAGAGTGTTGGTGGAAGAGTACTGTTGGGGATATTGGGAGAGAAAGAAACAGAGAGCTTGGAGGCCCTGTCATGGCGGATGGAGGTGTAGAGGGATTGGATGTCCATGGTGAAGATAAGGCATTGGAGGCCAGGGAAACAGATGTCTTGGAGGAGGTGGAGGACGTGGGTGATGTCTCGCACGTATGTGGGGAGTTCCTGGACTAGGGGGGAATAGGACATTGTCGAGGTAGGTAGAGATGAGTTCAGTGGGGCAGGAGCATGCTGAGACAATGGGTCGGCCAGGGTGGTCAGGCTTGAGATTCTTGGGAAGGAGGTAGAACCGGGCAGTGCGGGGTTCCCGGACTATGAGGTTGGAAGCTGTGGGTGGGAGATCTCCTGAGGTGATGAGGTTCTGTATGGTCTGGGAGATGATGGTTTGGTGAGGGGGGGGTGGGGTCATGGTCGAAGGGGCGGTAGGAGGAGGTGTCTTCGATTTGGTGTCTGGCTTCAGCGGTGTAGAGGTCAGTGCGTCAGACTACCACTGTGCCCCCTTTGTCCGCTGGTTTGATGGTGAGGTCAGGATTGGAGCAGAGGGATTGGAGGGCTGCAAGTTATGAGGGTGAGAGGTTGGAGTTGGGGAGGGGGGTTAATGTCCCTGCGGCAGTTGGAAATGAAGAGGTTGAGGCGGGTAATAGGCCAGCGCGGGGTGTCCAGGTGGATGCAGTGTGTTGGAGGTGGGCGAAGGGGTCCTCGGAAGGTGGGCGGGAATCCTGATTGTGAAAGTAAGCTCGGAGGCGGAGGCGGCGGAAGAATTGTTCGACGTCACGGCGTGTATTAATTTCATTGATGCGTGGACGGAGGGGGATGAAGGTGAGTCCTTTGCTGAGGACTGATCGTTCGTCCTCAGTGAGGGGGAGGTCTGGGGGGATGGTGAAAACTCGGCAGGGCTGGGAGCGGGGATCTGGTGTGGGTGTAGAGCTGGGAGTGGGGGTGGAGTCTGTAACTGGAGTGGGTGTGATGGTGGGGGGAATGGGGGTAGAGTCATGAGCAGGGGTGGTGTTCCCCTCGGGGTTCTGGGGGGGTGGGGATGGTGACAGTGAGATCTGTGGGGGGGCGTGTCAGCAGAATGCAGGTGAGTGGCGTTGGTGGGAATGGAAGTGGTGGTGAACACGGCAGTAGCGGGGGTGGAAGTCACTGAGCATGTGACATCAGTGATGATGTGGGGGGGTGTGGAAGTGATGTCACGTGTGGGGCATGAGGAATTGTGAGGGGCAGAAGTGACTGTGGAAATGGCCATGATGGGGGCGGAAGTGATCTTTTGATCTCTCTGCCGACAAATTCTGTGCTGGTTTGCTTCTCTTCACTTTGCATGATGAAGGAGCTGCATTTATGATGTCAAACAAAGCTGTGGATCTATAACTTGTTGTGTGATTTCTGATCTTTTACAAGGGGAAAGGAAAGTTATTTAAAAAAATTTATAATCGACTAAAGCCTTTACATTGTGGTCAAGTTTGTTCCTGGCCTCAATGAAACTTTCCTCAAACTGCTCACAGTAAATCCGCTGTAGGACAACATTAACCTAATGTCAGTTACGCATTGATACTTGCGAGGAGAGTAACTGACTGATTGAATTGCAAATGACACCATTTTTGAAAAGCAAAATCCGAGTATTGAATGTCTCACAGAAACACATCATGGGACACATACAGCTGGTTAAGATGAAAAATTGGAGAAAATTCCACAGAACATTCAACCCCAGTATTGGGAAATAAAGACCAGTGTAAGTAATACAAAATCCATTTTTACTCTTACCGATTGACACATTCATGTTTAATCTCTCATCCACTCCAAATTTGCAAGGTTGGTCCTCACTTCTGACTTCCTCCACCTGTATTATTTTTAAATTCAAGACATCACATCCATGATGTTAGCACTCGGAGCTGAGTTGAGAATTGATTATCTATCTCTCAAAGGTCTCCTGTCCCCTACATTTCTTTCACATTTTGTTGGATTATCTCCATCTCACTTTTATGCCTTACATTCTGTTACTGGCTGCTTTCATTATGTGAATTCTTTGCCCAAGGAAGCATTAAAGGCAGCTTTATTAAATATATTCAAGACACAGTTGGATGCATTTTTGCATTGTCGGGGAATGACGGGTTATGGGGATAATGCAGCAGGAGGAGCTGACATGATGGATAGATCAGCCATGATCTTAATGAATGGTGGAACTGGCTCGATGGGCCAAATGGCCTACTCCTGCCTCTATTACGATGAAACTATGAAAGATCCCTTTCTCAATCTTAACTGGCTACTTCAGAAACCAATCACAGAAACCATTTCCTATTGAAATTAAGTTGTTATTACACCAATTCAAATATTGCCCTGATTTACCACTCTCATTCCATTGCTGAGTACAGTGATAGACTTCATCTACCTTATCCTTTCTAATTAACTGGAGGGATCTTCCTGATCCCATCTTTCCAGAAACATCCATTATCACGATAATCACACTTGGGAATCTGGCTTTGATCAGGAAGGGTAGCGAAGTCACTCAGGGGAAAGGAATGAACTATAGGTCTGACTTTAAGATTATCAAGTTGAATTATCTTATTTCTGGTGCAAAATTGGTGACCATCCTAACAGTTCCCTGTAGAGTTCATCATCTCTTAGCACAGCACAACAAACATACGAACGTCTTGTCTCATGGATTTTATATTCATCATCCAGATTTAGTTTGGAACACTCTGGGATAAGTTGTTTATGTGCTCTCAATTGAACAGGATTCAGCTGAGAAATCTCTCAGCATCAAAACCAAAGGCACTTCCTTGTTCAGCAAACCTCCATGGGCTTCATCCTGCCCATTCTTAGGAATCTTCCTCTCAGTAAACCTCTGTTTGTGCTTCACCATTGAATGTTGTAATGCAATCATGTAAATATCTGCAAAAATTGTAGTTTTTGACAAATATTTCTGATAGTAAATTTGGATCCTGTGATTTTTAAAGAAGATTTTAATGATTGCATCCTCCTACTCAATATGACCAAATGCTGCAAAATTGTTGGCAAATTATGAATGATGAATGACTTATTACTGTCATTTACATTCGATACTGAATAATATAGTAAAATACAAGGAAAAGCCTCAACTGTCACCACAATTTGATGCCATTTTGAGTGGTTAAGAATAAAAAGAGTAAAGACATATAACTGGAAGAGAGTCCTCCACCATGCTTGAGGTGCCATCTTTTTGCCGTTGGGCCCACCTCACCGATGATAACGCCAAGTCCAATACTGAACCCACACCCTCCTTCCAGCCAGGAATCCCTGGCTCTGCTGCCGCTGCTGCTTCACTGACAAACAGCAGTCCCTGCTCCAGCCAGACCGCAATCAGGAGTCCCTGGCTCTGTTGCTAGGCCAGGCCACGACCGCACCAAGAGTCCCACTCCAACCAGTGCCAGCACCGCCATCTTGAAGAATCTTCTGCAACTACCTCGGATCGGCCGAGGAACTTTGCTGCTCCTGGTCTTGAATGCCAGGAGGAAGTCCTTGCCAGCAGTCGCATTTGCCAACTAACCCACCGAAAAAAAAGGAAAAAGAGGAGACTTAAAAAGTAACCAAGTGGATCAGTCCTGGGCAACAGCCACACGTAGCACTACTGCTCCACCACCACCTTGGACTGAGTTATTCATAAAGTTATCACAGCACAGAAAGAGGTCATTTGATGAAACAAGTCCATGCCAGCTCCCTGTTCAGTTGGCCAATCAGTCCCATCCACTCATTATTACCCTGTATGCCTGGAGATTGATTCCCCTCGCATACCCATCCACTTTGCTTTAGAAATCATCAATATGGGTCAGCTTTTCATTCGACTAATGAGATTCAAGATCTTCCTCACATTGCCCTGTATCTCATGCCCAAAACCTGAAATGCACATATCCTCATCCTTCTGCAATTAGCTCATGGCTGCAGGTTGCTTTATCTGCATCAACTAAATCTGTCATAAGTTTGTACACCTTCATTCTCTGATTAAATTGGGAAAGATTTCTAAACCTAGTGTACCACTGCAGTAGAAGAGTAAGGATATGTGAAGGATTCTTCATGTCTAACTAGTCTCATTGAACTGAAGGCCACAGGCCTGGTGGACAAGGGACTGACGGTGAATGTTGTGCATTGGAGATCCACACTGAAGAAATATTTGGACAGGGAGATGATACAGCAAACATTTTCTGGATAGCACCCTGGAATCAGACAGCTGTCCTGTGATGAGAGGTTGAACAAATTGAGTCTATTCTCTGGAGTTTAAAAGAATGGGAGATGGTCACATTGAAACAATGAAGTACTTTTTGAACATGATTAGAAAATATACATCCCTCACACAAGTCTCCTGGCATGAGCTTTATACTCTGAGCTCCCTCACAAAGAGTGGTTACCAGGAGGGGTGAGAAAATACTTCAGAGACATCCTTGAAGTCTCCCTGAAATCAATATAACATCTCCATCACCTCGTGGGAACCTCCAAGCCCAAGACCACCCACACTGCAACAGAAACATCCAGGAAGGTGTTGATCACCCTGAGCATCTCTGACAGGCCCAGCTGGAGGCTAAGAACCAACAATGGAAGGAGCCTGTGGAAACTTGGGGATGTCATCCACCTGGTTCAACGAACACCACCTTCCCCAGCCTGTGGCAGGGGGAGTGGATCCAGCATTGAGCTGTTCATTCACCTCAGGACCCTCAACTCCACAGAGGAGGAAAATCATCCTCAGTTTCAAGGGACTGCCTCAGAAAAAGAGAGTGTAAGAAATTCCACAGCGAATTAGAAGTTCCCATTTGTAACAATGTGATAGTAACTGAATAATGCACTTGAGTAATGTTGACTGAGGGATACATACTGTCCAGGACACGAAGAAGAATTTACTTCCTTGATCACCTTCAGAATCACACAAAGTGTCTATGAACACTTAGCCAAGAGGGCACATTTTATAAATGGACACTTCCGATGTGGAGCTCCATCAGCCAGATGTGGTTGTCCTGTTGCTCCCCATCTTTCTCTACAATTTATAGACAGAAAGTCATTGCAAGTTCAGCTTCCTTTCCTCCCAGACGTTCCTCAGGGGATGTTGTCTTCTGATTTTTTTTTCCTTTTCTCAGCAGAGAGCGGCGCGAGCTGGGCGGAAGTGAGGTTGGAGCGCAGAGCTGGTCGGGAAGGTAAGTGATTGATATTTGAGTGGGTGTGTTCTATACCCCAGGCCCTACATAGTAGGGCCTCCCTCCCATCCTCCTCCTCTAACCTAACTTTAAAGTTCACAGGTAAGCTACTCAGTGTTCTTGCTTTGCAGACGAAGTGTAGAGTAATGGCAGCGCAGGCAGTGGAATGTTCCTCCTGCAGGATGTTTGAGGTAGGGCTGACCACCGATGCTCCTGCCGACTTCATCTGCAGGAAATGCAGTCAGATCTTGCTCCTCACAGACCCCATTAGGGAACTGGAGCTGGAGTTGGATGAACTGAGGATTATTCGAGAGGCTGAGAGGGTGATAGATAGAAGCTACAGGGACATAGCTACGCCAGAGAACAGAGGTAGCTGGGTAACAGTTAGAGGTGGGAAGGGGAGGAAGCAGGCAGTGCAGGGGTCCCCTGTAGTCGTTCCCCTAAACAATAAGTATACCGCTTTGGATACTGGTGGGGGGGACAGCCTAGCAGGGGTAAGCTGCAGTGACCGGGTCTGTGGCGTGAGGTCTGGCTCTGAGACTCAGAAGGGAAAGGGGGAGAGAAGGAGAGCGCTAGTTATTGGAGACTCTCTAGTTAGAGGGACGGACAGGCGATTCTGTGGACATGGGCGAGACTCTCGGATGGTTTGTTGCCTCCCGGGTGCCAGGGTCCGAGACGTCTCGGACCGTGTCTTCAGAATCCTTAAGGGGGAGGGTGTGCAGCCAGAAGTCGTGGTGCACATTGGCACCAATGACATAGGTAGGAAGAGGGGTGGGGAGGTCATTCAAGAGCTCAGGGAATTAGGCTGGAAGCTAAAAGCTAGGACGGACAGAGTCGCCATCTCTGGGTTGTTGCCGGTGCCACGTGACAGTGAGGCAAGGAATAGGGAGAGAGTGCAGTTGAACACGTGGCTGCAAGGATGGTGTAGGAGGGAGGGCTTCAGGTATCTGGACAATTGGACTGCATTCTGGGGAAGGTGGGACCTGTACAAGCAGGACGGGTTGCACCTGAACCAGAAGGGCACCAATATCCTGGGAGGTAGGTTTGCTAGCACTCTTCGGGGGGGTTTAAACGAATTTGGCAGGGGGATGGGATCCGGACTTGTAGTCCAGCAAGTAGGCTAGCTGTTTGTCAGGATGTCCAAGTGTGTGGGGAGGCTGTGAAGAAGGTAGCACTGACAGGGAATACTTGCGGACACAGAGATGGGTTCAAGTGCGTATACTTCAACGCAAGGAGTATCAGAAATAAGGTGGGTGAACTTAAGGCGTGGATCGGTACCTGGGACTACGATGTTGTGGCCATCACGGAAACGTGGATAGAAGAGGGACAGGAATGGTTGTTGGAGGTTCCTGGTTATAGATGTTTCAGTAAGATTAGGGAGGGTGGTAAAAAAGGAGGGGGGGTGGCGTTGCTAATTAGAAATGGTATAACAGCTGCAGAAAGGCAGTTCGAGGGGGATCTGCCTTTAGAGGTAGTATGGGCTGAAGTCAGAAATAGGAAAGGTGCAGTCACCTTGTTGGGCATTTACTATAGGCCCCCCAATAGCAGCAGAGATGTGGAGAAACAGATTGGGAAACAGATTTTGGAAAGGTGCAGAAGCCACAGGGTAGTAGTCATGGGCGATTTCAACTTCCCAAATATTGATTGGAAGCTCTTTAGATCTAGTAGATTGGATGGGGCAGTGTTTGTGCAGTGTGTCCAGGAAGCTTTTCTAACACAGTATGTAGATTGTCCGACCAGAGGGGAGGCCATTTTGGATTTGGTACTCGGTAATGAACCGGGGCAAGTGATGGACTTGTTAGTGGGTGAACATTTTGGTGATAGTGACCACAATTCTGTGACTTTCACCTTGGTTATGGAGAGAGATAGGTGCGTGCAACAGGGTAGGTTTTACAATTGGGGGAAGGGTAATTACGATGCTGTAAGACAGGATCTGAGGAGCATAAGTTGGGAGCACAGGCTGTCGGGGAAGGATGTCGTGGAAATGTGGAACTTTTTCAAGGAACAGATACGACGTGTCCTTGATATGTATGTACCGGTCAGGCAGGAAAGAGATGGTCGTGTGAGGGAACCTTGGTTGACGAGGGAGGTTGAATGTCTTGTAAAGAGGAAGAAGGAGGCTTACATAAGGTTGAGGAAACAGGGTTCAGACAGAGCAGTGGAGGGATACAGGATAGCCAGAAGGGACCTGAAGAAAGGGATTAGGAGAGCCAAGAGAGGGCATGAAAAATCTCTGGCGGATAGGATCAAGGATAACCCAAAGGCATTTTATGCGTATGTGAGAAACATGAGAATGACGAGAACGAGGGTAGGTCCAATCAAGGACAGTAGTGGGAGACTGTGTATTGAGTCGGAAGAGATAGGAGAAGTCTTGAATGAGTACTTTTCTTCAGTATTTACGAATGAGAGGAACCGTATTGTTGAAGAGGAGAGTGTGAAACGGACTGGTAAGCTAGAGGAGATACATGTTAGGAAGGAAGATGTGTTAGATATTTTGAACAACTTGAGGATAGACAAGTTCCCCGGGCCTGATGGGATATATCCTAGGATTATGTGGGAAGCAAGAGAGGAAATTGCAGTACCGTTGGCAATGATCTTTTCATCTTCACTGTCAACGGGGGTGGTACCAGGGGAATGGAGAGTGGCGAATGTTGTTCCTCTGTTCAAAAAAGGGAATAGGGATAACCCCGGGAATTACAGGCCAGTTAGTCTTACTTCGGTGGTAGGTAAAGTAATGGAAAGGGTACTGAGGGATAGGATTTATGAGTATCTGGAAAGGCACTGCTTGATTAGGGACAGCCAGCACGGATTTGTGAAGGGTAGGTTTTGCCTTACAAGTCTGATTGAATTCTTTGAGGAGGTGACCAAGCATGTGGATGAGGGTAGAGCAGTGGATGTAGTATACATGGATTTTAGTAAGGCATTTGATAAGGTTCCCCATGGTAGGCTTATGCGGAAAGTCAGGAGGCATGGGATAGAGGGAAATTTGGCCAATTGGATAGAAAACTGGCTAACTGGTCGAAGTCAGAGAGTGGTGATAGATGGTAAATATTCAGCCTGGAGCCCAGTTACAAGTGGAGTTCCGCAGGGATCAGTTCTGGGTCCTCTGCTGTTTGTAATTTTTATTAATGACTTGGATGAGGGAGTCGAAGGGTGGGTCAGTAAATTTGCAGATGATACGAAGATTGGTGGAGTTGTGGATAGTGAGGAGGGCTCTTGTCGGCTGCAAAGGGACTTGGATATGATGTGGAGCTGAGCTGAGGAGTGGCAGATGGAGTTCAACCCTGCCAAGTGTGAGGTTGTCCATTTTGGAAAGACAAATAAGAATGCGGAATACAGGGTTAATGGTAGGGTTCTTAGTGAGGTGGAGGAGCAGAGGGATCTTGGGGTCTATGTTCATAGGTCTTTGAAAGTTGCCACTCAGGTGGATAGAGCTTGTAAGAAGGCCTATGGTGTATTAGCGTTCATTAGCAGAGGGATTGAATTCAAGAGTCGTGAAGTGATGTTGCAACTGTACAGGACTTTGGTTAGGCCACATTTGGAGTACTATGTGCAGTTCTGGTCACCTCACTTTAGGAAAGATGTGGAAGCTTTGGAGAGGGTGCAGAGAAGATTTACCAGGATGTTGCCTGGAATGGAGAATAGGTCGTACGTGGATAGGTTGAGAGTGCTAGGCCTTTTCTCATTGGAACGGCGAAGGATGAGGGGTGACTTGATAGAGGTTTATAAGATGATCAGAGGAATAGATAGGGTAGACAGTCAGAAACTTTTTCCCCGGGTACAACAGAGTGTTACAAGGAGACTAAAATTTAAGGTGAAGGGTGGAAGGTATAGGGGAGATGTCAGGGGTGGGTTCTTTACCCAGAGAGTGGTGGGGGCATGGAATGCGCTGCCTGTGGGAGTGGTAGAGTCAGAATCTTTGGTGACCTTTAAGCGGCAATTGGATAGGTACATGGATGGATGCTTAAGCTAGGACAAATGTTCGGCACAACATCGTGGGCCGAAGGGCCTGTTTTGTGCTGTATTGTTCTATGTTCTATGTTCTATGGTCAGTGCATTTTCAGATTCACAAGATGAGTGTGATTCCCTGAGGTAAGGAATTACACAACCTAGAGACTTCTCATTCTTCTCATGCAAATTCAACTTGGGCAGCCATCTTTCTGTTGAGTTTCTATACCATCCAGTGGGGACAGGGGCATAGTGGTAATGTCACTGGACCAGTAATCCAGACACCCCCAACCTAATGTTCTGAGGATATTGGTACAAATCACAATATGGTAATATATTAATTCCAAAATCACTCAAATAAAAAGCCAGCCTAATGTCAACCATGTGACTCTTGTCACTAAACCTATCTCATTCTGTAACATGGTCTGAGGGCATGTGATTCCAAACTGTCAGCAATGGCGTCTGGACAATTAGGTGTGAGCAATAACTCACCCAGTTAGTGACACCCACAGTTGTGAATGAATTACAAAAGCACACAGGGAAATGTCTCCAATGCATGAAGATTTCAGTGACGATTATCCAGGATTCAAAGCAGAAATGAATAAACTTACTGGAAGGTGGAGGGGATATCTCCCCCTCCCTGTGTGTTAAATGCAGGTTGGCGACTCAAACACTTGTTTATGTAAGCCTCTGTTCTTCATAAAAAGAAATCTTGATCTGATAAAGCTGGCCATATCTAAACCAGCTTAGGAGAAAATGCTGGAAAATCTCAGCAAGTCTGGCAGCATCTGTAAGGAGAGAAAAGAACTGACGTTTCGAGTCTAACTGACCCTTTGTCAAAGCTTTGACAAAGGGTCAGTTAGACTCGAAACTTGAGCTCTTTTTTCTCCTTACAGATGCTGCCAGACTTGCTGAGATTTTCCAGCATTTTCTCTTTTTGTTTCAGATTCCAGCATCCGCAGTAATCTGTTTTTATCTAAACCAGCTTAGATTTCTACAAGAGATTTTCAGTCATTCCTATACCAATATCTTTTGAAATCTTTTTAATAATTTAAATGGGGAGGCTTGATGACTCAATGATTAGCACTGCTGCCTCACAGCACCAGGGACCTGGGTTCAGTTCCACCCTCGAGTGACTGTTTGTCTGTGTGGAGTTTGCACATCTTCCCCATGTGTGTGTAGATTTCCTCTTGATGCTCCAATTTTTACTCACAGTCCAAAGGTGTGCCATTAGATTGATTTATCATGGGAAATGCAGGGTTACAGGGATAGGATGGGTCTGGGTGGGATGCTCTGTGTAAGATTACTGTCGACTCAATGGGCCAATTGGCCTGCTCACACACTATAGGGATTCTATGAAATGCACTTGAACTATGGATGAACTGGCTATAATGACTCTTGTTCGAATAACAAACTCTCCTATTTGTGTAATGTAGCAGCTCCTCCCAAGTCAGTGAGGATTTTGACATGTGTCCATTAGTTGCTTTGAATTTATTGATGGAATGACATCATTATTACAGAACAAACTGGCATTGTTAAATAGGCTCAACATTTCTCATGGATGACAATCCCTCCTGTGCCTTAATTAATCAAATAAGGACGGTGCAATTTGGCTACACTTGGGAAACATGTCATGACCCATCAAGTCCCTCCCACCACACACTAAATTTTAAACCCTCAACCGTGTTGCTCCTAGGGAGGGGTCAAAATCTACTTTCTTTGTTCCAAAGTAGTACATCTTGTCAGCCAGAGGATGTGGTGGAGGCTGGTACAATTGCAGCATTTAAGTGGCATTTGGATGGGTATATGAATAGGAAGGGCTTGGAGGGATATGGGCCGAGTGCTGGCAGGTGGGATTAGATTGGGTTGGGATATCTGGTCAGCATGGACGGGTTGGACCGAAGGGTCTGTTTTCATGATGTACACCTCTATGACTCTGTCTGAACAGGTTCACCAAGAAGGACAAAGTTAAGTTCTTTTTCATCTTAAAGAAAGGTTAACCATTAGAAAATGATTTTATTCCAATGCTTGAAATTGGCATCTGTCATGTTCACTTCTGAATATCAGGAAAGTTTTTGAGCCTTTCAGCTGCAAGCTTCAGTGGTGAATCAAATGGTGCCAGATGCTGAACCTGACCTTGTTAGAATATAAGAATGAGGATCAGGAGTATGCCAACTGGCCCTTCAAGAATTTAGATTAGAGTGGTGCTGGGAAAGCACAGCAGGTCACGCAGCATCCGAGGAGCAGGAAAATTAACATTTCAGGCAAAATCCCTTCATCAGGAATAGAGGCAGGAAGCCTCCAGGGTGGAGAGATAAATGGGGGAGGGGGAAGGTAGCAAAGAGTACAATAGGTGAATGGGGGTGGGGATGGAGGTGATAGGTCAGGGGGAAGGTGGAGCAGATAGGCGGGAAGGGAGATTGGCAGGTAGGACAGGTCATGAGGCCAGTGCTGAGCTGGAAGGTTGGAACTGAGGTAAGGTGGGGGGAGGGGAAATGAGGAAACTGGGCCCAGGGCATCAATGTGGACTTCACCAGTTTTTTCATTTCCCCTCCCGCCATCTTACCCCAATTCCAACCTTCCAGCTCAGCACTGTCCCCATGACTTGTCCTACCTGCCAATCTCCCTTCCCACCTATCCATTCCACCCTCCTCTCTGACCTATCACCTCCATCCCCACACCTATTGTACACTTTGCTACCTTCTCCTCAGCCCACACCCCTCCCCTATTTATCTCTCCACCCCGGAGGCTTCCTGCCTCTATTCCTAATGAAGGGCTTTTGCCCGAAATGTTGATTTTCCTGCTCCTCGGATGCTGCCTGACCTGCTGTGCTTTCCCAGCACCACTCTGATCTAGACTCTGGTTTCCAGCGTCTGCCGTCCTCACGTTTGCCTTTGGCCCTTCAAGCCTGCTCTGCAAAGTAAACACCATAAGCTTGAAGTTGCTCAGATCTTTCACAAGCAACTGCCTGGAATATAGCACACATGACTCTGGTAGAGGTGGGATTTCTTTATCGTTCACAAAAAATGTACCATAGCTTTCAAGACATTTACTGAAGTAGCATCAACCACTTCACTGCGCAGGGAATTCCATAGATTCACAACCCTCTGGGTGAAGAAGTTTTTTCTCAACTCAGTCCTAAATCTGCTCCCCCTCATTTTGAGGCTAGACCCTCTTGTCCTCTTTTCACCTGCCAGTGGAAACATCCTCTCTACTTCTATCTGATCTGTTCCATTCATAATTTTATATGTTTTGATAAGATTCCCCCTTCATTCTTCTAAATTCCAATGAATATAATCCTACTCTACTAAGTCTCTCCTCATAAGTGAACCCCTTCAACTCCGGAATCAACCCAGTGACCCTCCTCTGCACCCCCTCCAATGCCAGTACATCCTTTATTAAGTAAGGAGACCAGGACTGCATACAGTACTCCAGGTGCCTCACCAACACCATGTACAGCTGCAACATAACCTCCCTGCTTTTAAACTCAATCCCTTTAGTAATGAAGGACAAAATTCCATTTCCCTTCTTATTTGCCTGTTGTATCTACAGACTAACCCTCTGAGATTCATGCACAAGGACACCCAGGTCCCTCTGCACAGCAGCATGTTGCAACCTTTTACCATTCAGTAATAATCCTTTTTACTTTTACTCCTACCAAAATGGATGACTTCACTTTTATTTAGATTGCATTCCATCTGCCAGACCTTTGCCCATTCACTCAAAGTATCTACATTCCTCTGCAAAGTTTCACAGTCCTCTGCACACTTTGCTCTGCTACTCATCTTCGTATCATCTGCAAACTTTGACACCATCCACGTGGTCCCCAACTCCAAATCATCAATGTAAATTGTGAATAATTGCGGTCCCAACATCGATCCTGAGGCATACCACCAGTTATTGATTGTCAACCAGATTAGCATTCATTTATCCCCACTCTTTGTTTCCCATTGGTCAACCAATCCTCTATCCGTGCTAATACTCTCCCCATAATGCCATGCATCCTTATCTTATGCAGCAGCCTCTTGTGTGGCACCTTGTCGAAGGCCTTTTGGAAATCTAGGTACACCACATCCACTGAGTCCCCATTGTTCACCGTCTTCATAGAATTCCAAAAGATTAGTTAAGTATGACCTGCCCTTCATGAACACATGCTCTGTCTGCCCACTGGGACAATTTCTATCTACATGCCTTGCTATTTCTTCCTTGATAATAGGCTCAAGCATCTTCCCCATGACAGAGGTAAGCTCACTGCTCTATAATTCCCCATCTTTTTGTCGACCACATTTTTTAAACAGTGGCGTCACATTTGCTATTTTCCAATCTGCTGGAACTGTCCCAGAGTGCAATGAATTTTGAAAAATCACCGCCAGTGCACCTGCTAGTTCTCCCGCCATTTCTTCTTGTACCCTGGGATGCATTCCATCAGGGCCAGGAGACTTGTCTATTCTTAGTTCCATTAGCCTACCCAATGCTAGCTCTTCCGTAATAATGATTGATTCCAGGTCCTCACCTACCTCCGTCTCTCTGTCAGTTACTGGCATGTTATTAGTGTCCATCACTGTGAAGACCGACACAAAATACCTGTTCAATGCCACAGCCATTTCATCATATTCCGTAACTTACTGCCCCTTCTCATCCTCTAAAGGACCAATGTTTACTTTAGCCACTCTTTTTCATTCAATATATTTATAGAAACTTTTGCTGTCTGTCTTTATATTCTGTACTAGTTTTTTTTCTCGTGTTCTATGTTACTTCTCTTTATAGTTTTTTTCTGTCACTTCCTGTTGACCTTTAAAGCTTTCCCAAACTTCTAGTTTCATGCTGTTTTTGGCCACTTGATATGTCTTCTCTTGATAGCCTCCCTTATTTCCCGAGACACCCATGTTAGATTAATCCTTTTCTTACAGTCCTTCCTTTTCACTGGAATCTACTTTTGCTGAGCACTTTGAAAAGTTGCTTTGAAAGTCCTCCACTGCTCGTCAACTGTCCCACCATGAAGTCTTTGTTTCCAGTCTACTTTAGTCAACTCCTCCATCATCCTATTCTAGTTTCCCTTATTTAAGCACAGAACTCTGGTATTGTATTTTATCTTCACACTCTCTACCTGTATTCTAAATTCAACCATATTGTGATCACTCCTTCCAAGAGGATCCCTAACTATGACATCATTAATTATTCCTGTCTCATTACATAGGACCAGATTTGGGATAGCTTGCTCCCTCGCCATTTCGTACTGTTCAAGAAAACTATCATGGATTCACTCAGCAAACTCTTCCTCAAGGCTACCCTGACCAAGCTGGTTTGATCAATCAACATGTAGATTAAAATCCTCTATGATAACTGCCATACTATTGTTACAGGCATTAGTTATTTCTTTGTTTATTGCCCGCCCCAATGTGATGTTATTAGTTAATAGCTGATAGACTACACCTATCAGAGATTTTTTCTTCTTAGAATTTCTAATTTCCACCCAAATGGATTCAACGTTAATCTCTATAAAAACTACATCATCTATCACTGCTGCCCTCATGTCATCCTTAAATATCAGAGCTACACCACCTCCCTTACCTCCCTGTCTGTCCTTCCGAATAGTCTGATAGCCCTAGATATTTAACTACAGTATGACAATCCTGTAACTATGTCTCCATGATGGCTACTAAATCATATTCAATCACGATGATTTATGCTGTTAACTCACCAATCTTGTTACGAATGCAATGAGCATTCAGGTAAAGTGCCCTTATGCTAGTTTTCATACCCTAATGATTTCCAACATCTCTAATAATATCTTTCCTGAGTTATCTTTCCTTTTTACTTCTTTCATAGTCCGCCTTGAACTTTAACCCTCCTGCACACATGCTAACCTGCTGCTTATCTTTTTATTTACCATCATACTTCCCGTTGTTCTCCTTTCCCCCTGCCCACGACTCACTAGTTTAAAGTCCTAGTGACCACTCTGTTTATCCTTTTCGTTAGAACACTGGTTCCAGATCGGTTCAAGTGGAGACCGTCCCATCAGTACAGACGTCTCCTGTTCCCATGCCAATGCCCCATGAAATGGAACCCCTCTGTCCCACACCACTCTATTAGCCACGTTGTTTCACTTCTAACTTTTAGTGAATATTGCTTCCAGATGCAGGATGAAAAATTTCCAAAAAACATGACTGCAATGTCTGATTATCTAGCAGGGACTTTTGGAAGCTGCCAATGTTTTCAATCTGAAATGCCTCTCTGCGGCAGTTTTAAACGAGGGTGGAGAAAGTGATTGCAGACACAGGGGAGAAATATCCAGAGAAATAGAGATTTTGACGAAAGTGTTACACAATCTAGTTTTTTAATCAAATTATTATAAAAGCTTTGAACAGCAATCAACATCAGCAGGAGATCTGGCCAAAGGAAACACCAGCATCTCTTACAAAAATGTATTTTAGTGAGAATTGAATTCAGTTCTGTTTGATCTCACTGGTACTTAGCAACGAAGGATACTGACTGCAAAAAGCAGAAACAGCAAAGACAAGAGTGCAGAGTCAGTCTTCCCTCCAGCCTTAACTTTCAATCCATTAGCTGATACAAGACAAGAAATCCTGTGAATGTCCTCTGGGATCTCACACAATCTGAATGATGATCTTTAGGCTGTTGTACATTGACTTTAAGGTTCCATTTGAAAGTAGCAGCAGGACGGGGCCTGAAACTGCACTCTCTTGTAGGATAAGGAAGCATATCACACAGGGGTCTGAATTGTGAATTATGTCCATGCAGTGAAACAAAAGAAGATTATGAATTTTCAAGATTACCATTTCCACTGAAGATCATCCAGAATAAAAACATTCAAAACACAACTGATAGATAACTGATAGACAACTGATAGATAACTGATAGATAACTGATAGATAACTGACACATAACTGATAGATAACTGATAGATGGGAAATCTGGGGCAAACTGGATAGAATGTTGTTCAGCTTCTATGCCATTTTGTGTTGACGTGTCTAGTCTGGGACCCTGCTAACCTTTACTGATCACTGCCTGAAACCTTCCACAAGCTTATTCATTGTTGTGCAGTAATGCCCCAGAGTAGCATCCTGACTGCAGATTGTATTTAACAATATGACATATAAGGGAAAACCTGCAAGAACTGCGGATGCTGAAAATCAGAAACAAAAACAGAAATTTCTGGAAAAACTCAGCAAGTCAGATAACATCTGAGGAAAGTCACTAGACTTAAAACATTAACTCTGATTTCTCTTCACAGATGCTGCCGACCTGCTAAGCTTTTGCGACATATAAGGGCTTCATTTGATAAGAATTTTCTTCTCCCTCTCGGCATGAGCAATGGTTGGAAAGATGGACATTGCTCACTCGTAATGATCAAGCACCACATTGTGAGGGAGTGAGCTTCTAGGGTGTTGTGTTGCTGGGTTGCAAATGTGGCACCATTGGCATGGTGGCCAGTAGGTCAGGTCAGTAGCTCTGCATTGATGTAACTTCATGAGGAAGCTTCCCATGAGCCTGATTACATAAGAAATGAGGTGAAGGGCAGAGGATTGTTCGAGGAAAGTGGATCCAAGCCTTCGCAGAATGAATACCATGAGTCCCACTCAACAAAGTGCTCCGAGGCCAGCACAGTGGCTCAGTGGTTAGCACTGCAGCTTTACATTTAATTTCACTTTCAGGCGATTACCTGTGTGGGTCTCCTCCCACAGGCCAAAGATGTGCAGGTTAGCTGGACTGGCCATGGGAAATGCAGGGTTATGGGGATTGGGTGAGATGCTCTTCAGAGGATCAGTGCAGACTTGTTAGGCTGAATGTCTTGCTTCCACACTGTTGAGAATCTATGATTCTAACTGAAAATGGGAAAATTACACCTGTAATATGCAACTTAAAATTACAACCTCTCAGGACTCTGCCTAAGTGAATTAGTAAGCCTTGTGAGAATCAGAAACAATGGTGTATTGGTGAAAGGTTAATTAGGTTTGCTAAATTTAAATAGGTTTTGGAAGAAATAACTCATTTTATTAAGTGATGACATGTAGTCAAGGAATTGCATATTATTTATGGTGGGTCTTTAATGAGAGGGTCGCAGGCTGTTTTACTGAAAGTAATATCAGAAGCTGTGGAAATAGCCTTGAAGAAAAGAAAACTATTTGAAGCCAAGATTCAAGGTTACAAGATCACTGAATCCCATAATTGTCACAGCATACATATGCTTGTTGCAATCTGTCCATTTCTATAGGATGACAGACATGTAGCAAACCACTCAGTAAAGGGATAGTCTCACATGGTGCACCTTTCCTGATGGTTGAAATGACTAATCTGAGAGAGACAGGTTTTGGCACAATTGTTGCAGGTGATTGTGTAGCGATTGTTCTTGATGCTGACTCCTGTTGTTAAGCTGTTGAAGACCCTGCTCAGTAATGGCACCAACCCATCTGTTGACTAGTGTCTCCCATGTTTGAAAATCAATGCTCAAGACCAAAATATCATGCAAGTCTTCATCATTGAACTGGCTTCAGACATTCCTCTGATCTTCTGGCTCCAACTGCCTCCCCATCGACTAATTCCTTGGGAGAACATCTGCCTTTTGCACTGTGTGTGTGCCTGAGCCAGTGCAGTCACCAATGGATGCTAATGTACAAAGAACAGTACAGTACAGCACAGGAACAGACCCTTTGGCCCAACAAGCCTGTGCCAAACCTTGTTGCCTTTCTAAACTAAATATCTTTTCCCTCAATGCAGTCCATGACTCTCTATTCCCTGCCTATTCATCTATCTGTCAAAATGCCTCTTAAATGTTGCTGTTGTATCTGCTTTTACCATCTTATCTGACTGTGAATTCCAAGCACTTATCACCCCCTGTGTCAAAAACTTATCTCTCACATCTCCCTTAAAATTTCTCCTTTAACCTTAAACTTATGTCCTCTAGTAATTGACATTGCCCAATCTCTTTGGATTCTCCTTTACCTTGCCTCTCAAATCCACCTTGTGTCCCCTTTTAGACCCATTGATTTATTTCAAGTGTACTCTGACACCCTCTATATTCCTCAAGGAATTTGCTTGATACCAGTTGCTGACATATGGCATATGTCTGATTCTTTTTCAAGACAGGGCCTCAGTAACTCTAGTGATCCGGGGTCCCCTACTCCTGAATTGAATTGAATTGAATTTATTGTCACGTGTATCGAGGCACAGTGAAAAGCTTTGTCTTGTGAGCAATACAGGCAGATCACAGAGTTAAGTAGCATAAACAAGTAAATAATAGGTAAACGTTTGCAAAAACAAACACAATTACAGGCGAATGTTCAGAGGTTGTGAGTCCATTCAGTATCCTAACAACAGTAGGGTAGAAACTATTTTGAAACCGGCTGGTGCATGTGTTCAGGCTTCTGTACCTTCTCCAGGATGGTAGAGGTTGTAGAAAAACATTGCCAGTGTGGGATGGATCTTTGAGAATGCAGGCGGCCTTTCCTTGACAGTGGGCCTGGTAGATGGATTCTATAGATGGGAGGTTGGCCTTTGTGATTGTCCGGGCCGAGTTCACCACTCTCTGTAACCGTCTCCGATCTTGAATGGTACAGTTACCATATCAGATAGTGATACATCCAGACAGAATGCTCTCAATGGCGCACCTATAAAAGTTGGCAAGGTTACTCGCCATTGTGCCAAATTTCCTCGGTTGCTTGAGGAAGAAGAGACGTTGTTGGGCCTTTGTAACCAGTGCATCCACATGAAGAGTTCAAGAAAGCTTGTTGAGGATGACCACTCCCAGGAGCTTGACACTCTCTATTTGTTCCACCTCTGTGCTGTTAATGTGTAGGGGGGCATGAGTTCCTTGGTTTTGCCGGCATTGAGAGCTAGATTGTTCTCAGTGCACCATTTCTCCAGGTCTTCCACCTCCCATCTGTAGTCTATTTCGTTGCCATCTGAGATTCGACCGACTATGGTGGTGTCATCAGCGAAATTGTAAATGGCATTAGTCTGGTATTTGATGACGCAGTCATGGGTATACAGTGAGTATAGTAGGGAGCTGAGTATATACCCCTGGGGGGGGGGCTCCAGTGTTGAATGTTAGTGAGGATGAAATATTATCCCCAATCTTCACTGATTGTGGCCTGTGGGTCTGGAAAATGAGGATCCAATTGCAGAGAGTGGGGTTTAGTCTGAGATCACTAAGTTTAGTAATCAGTCTCGAGGGGATAATAGTGTTGAAGGCTGAACTGTAGTCAATGAGTAGGATTCTTACATAGCTGCTCTTGGTGTCAAGATGTTCTCAGAAAAAGTGAAGGGCAAGTGATGCGGCATCTGACATGGATCTGTTGGTCCGATAGGCAAATTGGAGTGGGTGAAGATTAGTGGGGAGGCTGGAGTTGATTAATGCCATGACCAGCCTTTCAAAGCACTTCATGACCACCGAAGTTAGGGCCACTGGGTGGTAGTCATTGAGACATGCTGCATGAGCCTTCAAGATGTTTGCCCTCTTGAACCAGGCAAGGACAGTGACCTGCTGCAGGGAGAGGTTGAAGATGCCTGAGAAGACCTCTGCCAGTTGATCTGCACATGCTCTTATATACACGGCCTGGTGCTCCGTCTGGTCCCATTGCTTTCCTTGGATTCATATGAAGGAAAACTGATCTGACTCTGATGAAGTGATTGTTGGGGCAGGTTCATCAGGACTTGTCGGGATAGGTGTTACCTCGCCACTGAAATTCTGCTCAATAAGAGCTTAGAAGGCGTTGAGATGATCTGGGAGGGATGTGTCATCATCTGCTATCTTTTTAGAATCTGTGATCAGCCTTACCCTTCACTCTAACAAGAACATGCTGGCCCTGAACCCTCATTAGCTCATTTTTGAAAGCCTCCTAATTACCAGACATCCCTTCACCTGCCAACAGCCTACCCTAATCAATCTTTGAAAGTTCCTGTCTAAGATCATCAGAATTGGACTTGTCCTGGTTTAGAACTTTAACTTCTGAACCAAATCTATCCTTTTCCAGAGTTATTTTAAAACTGATGGAGTGATGGTCACTGGTCCAGTGCACAGGCATGAGACAGATCTGAGTTTAGTCCTGACATTCTGTGTGGGTGATGGGGTACACCTTCATCAATGAGAGTTCACCCATCAACATGTGCTGTATTTGCATGTGTATAAAACAAATTAAACTGCTTTGACAAGTTATCTTTTCTGAATTTCTGCTGGTTCTCATTTATAGGTCAGCAGCTGGAAAATCTGTCAGCAATGAGAGGAATCAAGCAATGTTAGAGTACAAGTTTTTTTCTTTAAAGAAACGTTTTTCTCCAAAAGTATGATCTCCTTCAACTATTTAAACCCGATAACTTAGTGTTGATTGAATAAAACAACTGAAAGCATGCTTATCAGAAAAAAAACATTTTCAAGAAATGCCAATGACAAATTATTGATATCAAATTTCTGAAAATACACTTTTAGAAAATAAAACTATTTTATATTATTAAATTAACTGATAAACTTCAGTTTGTAATTCGTCATAAATTTAAATCATTTTTGAGTTAATATCCTTCGACCCAAAGACTTAAGGATAATTTTGGGAATATCCCTAAAGATTTTCTAGAATTGGCTGAGATTTCAATGAAAGATTTAATCAAACTTCAATCAATCTTATAAATGAAGAATATTGAAGTGGGATGGTCCAATTCAAAAAAAAACTGGACCTTACACACACTATTTCTTTAAAAAATAATTCTGTCACATTTTATGGTAATTAGTTTGGTGAAGATGGAAGTTAAATGACAACACGCCTTGATTTGAATTAGATTTTCCTGGATTTGTTGGCCACTTGATCTAGAGATTAGAGACTAGAGCTTGTGAGTAACCAAGTCAGATATCATGCAGAAGGTAAAGGAAGCCAGGAGTTCTTTAACTTGTGATAGTCATGTCTATAATGGTTGGAACTTCTAATACACAATCGTCCTGAAAATAATTATTGAACTGTCAAGATGAGTGTTCGAACAAATCTAAGTTTCACTTTCTTTAAAATGAAAATTATATTAAGAGTGGAGAAGTAAGAATGAGCAAACTTGATTCCTTTTGAAGATTATTTTTTAATAAGGTAGCTCGATAGGAGCAAAGTCTAACAAACTCTGTCTTTTTTTCTTAGAAGATCTAAAGCTTCAAATGATCGTTTCAATCAAGGATGTTTTACCAGAAATCTGCTGTTTCCATCACACTATAACAATTGGCACTCAACTTTGAAGACTAATTGAGAACCTCTGTAAACTCAGAACATCACAAGCTACACTTTCCTTCTATGAGTTCATTTTATCAAGAGGTGAATGTAAAAAAAAAGGTGAAAAAAATTACTTGACTGACAGCAAGAACATTCCTTGTGGAAGATGTTCCTGTTTTGTGTGTGAATCTAATTAATCTGCAATCACAAGAAATGTAGGGCAAAGAAAAACTATGTTCCCAAAATGGCACTCAATAAACTTTCCTTCCATTGACTTCAAAGTACAGGAAATTGGAAGCCCACTTGTTATCCTTTATCACGGTGACATTGCATCTTGTTCTTTTACTGCAGTCCTGTTGAACTTCTCACTGAGTCACAAAATCTACCAGCTTTATATTCACGAGCACCACATCTTTCCTCTTGAAATTTCTTTGGGTTTTCAATTAGAAAGCAAGTTTAAACCTCAGCTCCAAGCTGAAGGAGGATAAGGTCAGAATCACTTGTGGCACAGAAGATGACCACTCAGCCAATTAACCTCATGCTGTGTTCCCATGAAACAATCTGATTTGTTTTTCTCCCCTGCTGGGTTCTCCGTGTCCTGCAAGTTAATTTCCTTCAAATGTCCATCCAATTTCGCTGAAAATCTTTGTTTTGTATTTCAGGATGAAGTTTATATATTTAAGTGAACATTATTTTTGGTTTTTGGATTACAAACTAGTGACATAAGGGTTTTGCGATAAGTTTTAAATAAATCAGTCAGAAACTCCTTTGTTGAACTGTCACTTAATCCAATCTGTGTTAGAGAACAGACAATTGCAAAACCCTTAGTGTGTTAATGGACAATTGTTGAAATTGTGAGGTTTACAAGAGGAAGTATAAATATTTAAGGCATTAGCTTATGCTTGGTTTAGAACAGTCATTTAATAATTCTAGCTTAGTTTATATTCTATTAGAGCAGCTTCTGGAGGAGACTTGATTGGGGCTAGAAGCAAATCTAGCTTCTCTCCTTAAAAAGGCATATAGGACCATTCGGGGAAAGCTCAGTTATCTTCAGACTAGGAGAGTTTGCTTAGAAATCTGCAGAATAGAATCTCTTATCTTGCACATATAGATCACAGAAGTACAGAAAAAGCCAAGAGATTGGTATCCATTTGTTAACCTAGAATCAATAAGGAAATTAATAAAGTCATGTGAAAAGTATCAATATCTCCCATCAGCCTCAAAAATCAAGAAAACCTTTCATTCCACATGAAATGGCTTCTAAACTGTGCTATAAGTTAGTAACCGATAACTTCCATGTCCAAGGGCATGAGTACAGTCTAGTGACTGAATATTCCATCAAGTTCCCTATTGTGCACTACGTTATAGGTTTCACTGGTGTAATAAAATGTGACACATTGACTGCCATATTCAATATGCTTATTCCTCAACACATTGTCTGACATTGGTCTGTGGTACACCAGGACATATTCAAGAAATTAAGTATTCAATATACAATCATTTCTTCACACTATCTTCAGTCTAATAGTTTCACAGAACATATTGTTCATCCAGAGGTATCCAGGATAATCAAATCTAAAACAATTTGCCATATTTTGGAGAGTTATGATAAATCTATGTGCTATTTCTTAATGCAATGGTTTACCCTCCCAGCAGTTCTCATGCTTGAGAGACAGAGCGAGACAAATCTTTCCTTCCACACTCTAACAACCACCCAAGTGTGGCAAAGAAAGAAGCAAATGGAGCAAGAGCATGTCCATTAACATTACTCATAGTAATCCCAACATGAACAAGGACAAAACTGAAGAGTTCAATATTGTCATCCAAACGCAAGGGTACCTGGAAAGACCTGCATATCCTTGGTGGAGTGGGAGGGGGAATTGAAATGTTGAGCTAAAGGGTGGTTGGGTTGGTTGGTCCGGGTGTCCCAGAGGTGTTCTCTGAAACGCTCCGCAAGTAGCCGGCCTGTCTCCCCAATATAGAGGAGGCCACATCGGGTGCAGAGGATGCAATAGATGATATGTGTGGAGGTGCAGGTGAATCTGTGGCGGATATGGAAGTTTCCTTTGGGGCCTTGGAGGGAGGTGAGGGGGGAGGTGTGGGCGCAAGTCTTGCACCTCCTGCGGTTGCAGGGGAAGGTGCCGGGAGTGGAGGTTGGGTTGGTGGGGGGTGTGGATCTGACGAGGGAGTCACGGAGGGAGTGGTCTTTACGGAATGCTGATAGGGGAGGGGAGGGAAATATATCCTTGGTGGTGGGGTCCATTTGGAGGTAGCGGAAATGACGGCGGATGATGCTCACTCCACCAAGGATATGCAGGTCTTTGGACTTCTCCATCGTCAGACCACAAGAAAACGATGGTTGGAGGAAGAACGCCTCATCTTCCGGCTAGGAACCCTCCAACCACAAGGGATGAACTCGGATTTCACCAGTTTCCTCATTTCCCCTCCCCCCCACCCTGTCTCAGTCAAATCCATCAAATTCAGCACCGCCTTCCTAACCTGAGATCTTCTTCCTGACCTCTCCGCCCCCACCCCAGTCTGACCTATCACCCTCACCTTGACCTCTTTCCACCTATCACATTTCCGACGCCCCTCTCCCAAGTCCCTCCTCCCTACCTTTTATCTTAGCCTGCTGGACAAACTTTCCCCATTCCTGAAGAAGGGCTTATGCCCGAAACGTCGATTCTCCTGTTCCCTGGATGCTGCCTGACCTGCTGCACTTTTCCAGCAACACATTTCCAGCTCTGATCTCCAGCATCTGCAGACCTCACTTTCTCCTGCCTGGAAAGATGCTGCCTAAATGTGTCCAGTCTGGGCCATGTGGTGTTGTAATTAACAATGGCCAAGTCCTATGAAGAAATAAGAAGTACCTCATTAACATAAGTAATGGCCTGGTAGTATTATTGCTGGGCTGTTAATCCAGAAACCCAGGTAATGTTCTCGGGACTCAGGTTTGAATCCTGCCACGGCAGTGGGTGAAATTTGAATTCAATAAAAATCTGGAATTAAAAGTCTAACAATGACTACAAGTTAATTGTTGGAATAACTGAAGGGTCCACTAATATCCTTTAGGGAAGGAAACTGTCATCTTTACCCGGTCTGGCCTACATGTCACTCCAGACCGGGTTGACTCTTAACTGTCTTCTGGGCAATTAGACATGGACAATAAATGCTGGTCGAGCTGGAATAAATAAAACAAACTACCCATCATCACATGGAATGGTAGCTCAGAGACTGAAAATCATGTGTTGGTGCGAAATAACAATCACATATTTATACTATATTTATACATATCCATCAATAATGATGGACAGCACACCATGCAGTGAAGCTAGATGGTCAAGGGACTCAATAGTTAGTCAGATTGACAGGAGATTTTGTGGTCAGGAACGGGACTCCTGGAAGGTATGTTGCCTCCCTGGTGCCAGGGTCCGGGATGTCACCGGTCAGGTTTACAGGATTTTGAAGGGGGAGGGTGAGCAGCCAGAAATCGTGGTACATATTGGCACCAATGATATAGCCAGGAAAGGGATTGAGGATCTGAAAAGTGACTACAGAGAGTTAGGTTGGAAGCTGAAGAGCAGGACGAGTAGAGTAGTGATCTCAGGTTTGCTACCGGTGCCACGAGATAGTGAGATGAGGAACAGTCAGCAAATGCAGCTTAACATATGGCTGCGAGGCTGGTGCAGGAGGGAGGGCTTCAGATTCTTAGACCATTGGGATACCTTCTGGGGAAGGTGGGGCCTGTTCACGAAGGACGGGTTGCACCTAAACTGGATGGGCACAAATGTCCTGGGTGGGAGATTTGCTTGTGTGATTCAGGAGGGTTTAAACTAGATTGGCAGGGGGGTGGGAATCAGAGCCACATGTCTGAGAGGGGGACGGTTGCAGATGGGGCAATGACAGGATGTAGTGAATCTATCGGGAAGGTTTCTCACGCAATGAAACAAAGGCATCAGTTAAACTGTGTCCGCTTTCATGCAAGGAGTGTCCGAAATAAGAGTGACAAACGTAGAGCATGGATCAGTACTTGGGGCTACGATGTTGTGGCCATAACAGAGATGTGGGTTTCACAGGGGCAGGGATGGTTGCTTGACGTTTCAGGGTTTAGAATGTTTAAAAAGAACAGGGAGGGTGGAAAAAGAGGAGGAGGTGTAGCATCGCTAATCAGAGAGTGCATCACAGCTACAGAAACGAAGGTTGTTGAGGAAGGTTTGTCTACTGGGTCAGTAGGGGTGGGAGTTAGGAACAGCAAGAGAACAGCCACCTCATTAGGGGTTTTCTACAGACCACCTAATAGCAGTAGGGAGATTGAAGAACTCATAGGTGGGCAGATTCTGGAGAAATACAGATGTAGCAGGGTTGTTGTTATGGGTGATTCCTGAAGAAGGGCTCATGCCCGAAACGTCGATTCTCCTGCTCCTTGGATGCTGACTGACCTGCTGCGCTTTTCCAGCTACACATTTTCAGCTCTGATTTCAACTTTCCCAACATCGACTGGATCCTCCGAAGTGCAGATGGTTTGGATGGAGCCGTTTTTGTCAGGTGTGTTCAGGAGGGTTTCCTTACTCAGTATGTAGACAGGCTAACGAGGGGAGAGACCATTTTGGATTTGGTGCTCGACAATGAGCCAGGACAGGTGTCAGATCTCGCAGTGGGAGAGCACTTTGGTGACAGTGATCACAACTGCCTCACATTTAGCATAGCCTTGGAGAGTGAACGGAGCAGTTACTGAGGGAAGATATTTAATTGGGGAAAAGGAAATTATGACGCTGTCAGACAGGAGTTGGGAAGTACAGACTGGGAGCAATTGTTCCACAGAAAGGGCACAGCAGACATGTGGAGACTGTTTAAGGAGCAGTTGTTGCAAGTGATGCATGAATTTGTTCCTCTGAGCCAGGTAAGAAGGGGTAAGATTAAGAAATCTTGGATGATGAGAACAGAGGAACTTCTTGTCAAAAGGAAGAAGGCAGCTTACGTAAGGTGGAGGAAGCAAGGATCTAGCACAGCTTTAGAGGATTACAGGCTTGCTAGAAAGGAGCTCAGAAATGGACTGAGGAGAGCCAGGGGGGGCACGAGAGAGGCTTGGCAAAAAGGATTAGGGAGAACCCAAAGGCATTCTAGTCAAACATGAGGAATAAAAGAATGATCAGGGAGAAGGCAGAGCCGATCAGGGATAGTGGAGGGAAATTGTGCATGGATAGGGGAAGCCCAAAATTAGTTTTTTGCTTCAGTTTTCACTGAGGAAAGGGACCTGGTTGTAAATGAAAATTTTGAGGAGCTGGGATACAGTCTTGACCAGATCAAGATTGATGAAGTTGATGTGCTGGAAATTTTGAAAAACATTAAGATTGATAAGTCCCCAGGGCCAGACCAGATTTATCCTAGGCTGCTCTGGGAAGCGAGGAAGGAGGTTGCTAAGCCGCTGGCGAGGATATTTGCCCCCTCACTCTCCACGGGAGTTTTACCAGAAGACAAGAAGGAGGCAAATGTTGTTCCACTTTTCAAGGAGGGCAATAGGGAAATCCCTGGAAATTACAGACCAGTCAGTCTTACATCTGTGGTCAGCAAAGTTTTGGAAACAATTCTGAGGGATAGGATTTATGACTATTTGGCAAAGCATAGTGTGATTAAAGGCAGTCAGCATGGCTTTGTGAGGGGCAGGTCATGCCTCACAAATCGTATTGAGTTCTTTGAGGATGTGACAAGACACATCAATGAAGGTCGAGCAGTGGATGTGGTGTATATGGACTTTAACAAGGCATTTGGTAAGATGTCCCATGGTAGGCTCATTCATAAAGTCAGGAAGTATGGGATATAGGGAGATTTGGCTGTCTGGATTCAGAATTGGCTGGCTGACCGGAGGCAGAGAGTGGTTCTGGATGGAAAGTATTCTGCCTGGAGGTCAGTGTTGAGTGGGGTCCTGCTGGGCTCTGTTTTTGGGCCTCTGCTTTTTGCAGTTTTTATAAATGACTTGGATGAGGAGATTGAGGATAGGTTAGTAAATTTGCAAATGACACAATGTTTGGACGTGCCGTCGATAGTATCGAGGGCTACTGCAGACTGCAGTGCGACATAGACAGGATGCAGAGCTGGGCTGAGAAATGGCAGATGGAGTTAAACCTGGATAAGTGTGAAGTGATGCATTTTGAAAGGTCGAGCTCGAAGGCTGAATATAGGATTAAAGACAAGATTTTTGGCAGTGTGGAGGAACAGAGGGATCTGGGTGTGCAAGTACATAGATCCCTCAAAGTTGCCACCCAAGTTGATATGGTTGTTAAGAAAGCATATGGTGTTTTGGCTTTCATTAACAGGGGGATCGAGTTTAAGAGCCGTGAGGTTTTGCTGCAGTTCTATAATCCCTGGTGAGTCTACACTTGGAATATTGTGTCCAGTTCTGGTCGCCCAACTATAGGAAAGATACAGAGGCTTTGGAGAGGGTACAAGGAAGATTTACCAGGACTGCAAGGGTTGCCTTATGAAGAAAGGTTGACTAAGCTCGGACATTTGTCTCTGGAGAGAAGGAGGAAGAGAGGAGGCCTGATTGAGGTGTACAAAATTATTAGAGGAATAGACAGAATCAATAGCCAGACACTTTTCCCAAGGGCAGGATTGACTGGTACGAGGGGTCATAGTTTTAAGATATTAGGAGAAAGGTATAAAGGAGATGTCAGAGGTAGGTTCTTTGCACAGAGAGTTGTGAATGCATGGAATGCATTGCCAGCGGTGGTGGTGGAATCAGAGCCATTGGGGACATTTAAGTGACTGCTGGACATGCACATGGATAGCAGTGAATTGAGGGGTGTGTAGATTAAGTTGTTATATTTTACATTTGGATTAAACCGTGACAGAACATCGTGGGCCAAAAGGCCTGTTCTGTAGATGGAAAGTATTCTGCCTGGAGGCAGAATCCTGTCTTTAATCCTATATTCAGCATTCAGGTTTGACCTTCCAAAATGCATCACTTCACATTTATCCACGTTTAACTCCATCTGCCATTTCTCAGTCCAGCTCTGCATCCTATCTAAGTCGCACTGCAGCCTGCAGTAGCCCTCTATACTATCAACGACACCTCCAATCTTTGTGTCATTTGCAAATTTACTAACCCACCCTCAACCTCCTCATCAAGTCATTTATAAAAACTGCAAAGAGCAGAGGCCCAAGAACAGAGCCCTGTGGGACCCCACTCAACACTGACCTCCAGGCAGAATACTTTCCATCTACAACCACTCTCTGCGTTCTGTCAGCCAACCAAATCTGAATCCAGATAGCCAAATCTCCCTGCACTTTTCTATGTTCTGTAAGTTTTGATAACTGTACAACAATTAGATTGTTGGTTGTACATCATTAAGGTATTATCCTGAAGTGTGAAGAAAATATAGCTGTATGTATCCTTGTAAATGTATATTGGAAAACCTACCAGATTCTTCAAAGGGAAAGAGGGCAGGTTGTATTATTGCAAAGATCATGTGACTGTTTATCAGAACCAGTTCCACATGCGTCCTGCGATATCGGGAATGAGAATCTGTTTCGCTGAACATTGAGATTCTGTAGTTGGCATGGTCAGTATCTATCAGTTAATCTCTATCAATATTCATTAACTAATCTCTACTGCTGCTCATTTATTTTTAATTTTTAATTCTGTTAACGTTTCTCATTTCGCATTGTCTTTAACACATCAGACTCTGTGCAGCAATAATACAACTTCATCTGAAGATTGGAACACAGACTCAATTCACTCACTTGCCGTTATCATGAATTTTCTCGTGAACCAGGCTGATATCTTCTCTTTGTCACTGGAGCTGACATGAATTACTCAAGAACCATTATCAACAAATCATTCGGACCTGCAGCCTGTCACTATTTCAAAATATCTACAGTGATAGAAGCTGTGCCATTGATGGTAATTTTGTAATAGAACTGTCCTTCAGTGAAGATTGTGGACATCATATAAATTACATCATGTAACCCACTGTTACTTGTCATGAATATATCGAGCAAGTATTTTGGAAATTGTGGACCAAGTTTTAAATACAGCAAATATTACAAACACAGACATTTATAGATGTAAAAGTAGCAGATTGTCCAGTTTCACCATGCACTTTGTAGCAGTGTTAAACTATATACATACTTCAAATGTAATGTTGATTATTGTCTGTTTCATCTCATAGATTTGATGTAACTCAGGATCCACAAAGTGGCGATTTGTATTTTCCCAGTCAATCATGGAAATGGTTCCCATTTTAAAGCAAAGTCTGTGTGAATCAAACTGTCCACAACTTTGCACTCACTCATAGCCCACATCCAACCAGTGATCGCCTCCTCCAGGTGAGCTGCTATTCAGCCAGAGAAGACGCAGACCCCAGTTTGAGCTGGGGTGATCAGGTAGGATCCCCAGGTCCCTCCAGGAATCGTTGTGCTTTGTTGCCTGGTTTCTCTGGTCTTCCCTAAACACATCGCGTGACCTCACTGGCAGAGAGCATCCAAGTGAGTTTGTGACCCCATGACCACAGCTTTCTGGAATATTCATTCACTGCCACTTGGTTTGGGTGGAAATGACACTACGTCATGGTGAGGCTGAGCAGTTAAAATCTGTAGTGGCTCATGGGAAAGACAAACATTTCTTGTTCATCGTGCTGCCTAACTACAGCCAAGTGTTCAGCTTGGGCTTTCATCTCCCAATTGAAAAGAATCAACCCCTTCCCATATTAATGCAATCAGATATTCTGAAAGGATCATGACTGTTATTTCAGGTATTTTCTGATAATATTTAAAGGTAGACACATTGCACACTTCACTGTTATTTTTTATTCCATTAGCAAAGCTGTTTGTTAAATAGGAAAGACAGATTAGAGAGTAGACTCTCTTGCAACGTTTGTGAAGGTTTGTAACTCAGGTTGAGGTCTAAGGTGTAGGTTTGCTTACTGAGATGTAGGTTTGATATCCAGACGTTTCATTAACCGGCTAGGTAACATCATCAGTGGCGACCTCCAAGCGAAGCGAAGCTGTTGTCTCCTGCTTTCTATTTATATCTTTCTCTTGGATGGGGTTCCTGGGGTTTGTGGTGATGTCATTTCCTGTTTGTTTTCTGAGGGGTTGATAGATGGTATCTAGATCTATGTGTTTGTTTATGGCGTTGTGGTTGGAGTGCCAGGCCTCTAGGAATTCTCTGGCATGTCTTTGCTTAGCCTGTCCCAGGATAGATGTGTTATCCCAGTCAAAATGGTGGTTTTTTTCATCCGTGTGTAGGGCTACAAGGGAGAGAGGGTCGTGTCTTTTTGTGGCTAGCTGGTGTTCGTGTATCCTGGTGGCTAACTTTCTTCCTGTTTGTCCTACATAGTGTTTGTGGCAGTCCTTGCATGGAATTTTGTAGATGACGTTGGTTTTGTCCTTGGGTTGCACTGGGTCTTTTAAGTTTGTTAGTTTTTGTTTGAGAGTGTTGGTGGGTTTGTGTGCTACTAGGATTCCGAGGGGTCTTAGTAGTCTGGCTGTCATTTCTGAAACTTCTTTGATGTATGGTAAGGTGGTTAGGGTTTCTGGCTGTGTTTGGTCTGCTTGTCGTGGTTTGTTCTTGAGGAATCTGCGGACTGTATTTTTTGAGTATCCGTTCTTCTTGATTACGTTGTATAGGTGGTTTTCCTCTGTTTTCCAAAGTTCATCTGTGCTGCAGTGTGAGGTGGCTCGTTGGAATAGTGTTCTGGTACAGCTTTGTTTGTGTGTGTTGGGACGGTTGCTGGTGTAGTCAAGTATTTGGTCAGGAGAAATCTTCACAAACCTTGCAAAAACCTATGGGCGCAACAGGCTACAACTGGCCCGAAGATGGGAAAGGAATGCCATCCAAGAGAGAGTTCCACCCGCGAACAACTACTTCCTGCATGAATGTTTAAGAAAACAGGTACTGCCAAAATGTCTCCAGTATAAACCGCCGATAAAAACACCTCAAGCCAGAAGTTTAACAGAACAAAACGGCCGCAGAAAGCTCCGAGAACTAATCAATGACGCCCACCACAGACTCTGAAAATACAACCGGGAAATTGTGCGCCAAAAACCGTTATTCAAACAAGCAACAGATCAAGAATGGACAGACGCGGTAGAACGAGCCATAAACACCAAACAACGACAAACACAGAGAAAGGAAATCGGGACCTGAAGAAAAAACTGGACAAACTCACAAACAAAGACAAAACCGATAACACAGGGGCGTGGATAAAGACCTTATCAGACCGGACCCTATCAGATACAGAAGAAGCGGTACTAGTAAAAGGATTAAATTTCAATTACCGAGACGCTGACAAGAAGGATTTCCTAGCGGCATTAGAAACCACATTGAAGGACAACAATCTCACGGAAGAAACACAACAAACGATCAGACAGACAGTTGCACCTACTCTGAGCCGAAAGAGGGAAGGAAACAAACTGAACACACAAGAAAAGAAAGCCCTAGAAAACCTCAAAAAAGACAAAAACATCGTTATATTACTTGCAGACAAAGGTCGGCTCACAGTCATCCTGAACAGAAGGGACTACATAGAGAAAGCCAATGCACTACTCGCAGACACCAACACCTACCAACAGGTGACGCTAGACCTACCCCCACAACTTGGAAACAAAATGACATATCTCCTAAAAAAATTACACAATTCCGGACAATTAAACAAGACGGAATTCCAGAAAATGAAACCAGACGGGACCAACACCCCACAATTCTACGGACTACCAAAAATCCATAAACCAGGAGCCCCCCTCAGACCCATAGTCTCACTACCCGGAACACCAACTTACAGACTGGCCAAAGAACTACACGCAAGACTGAAGTACCTAGTAGAAGAGTCACAGCACTCCATCCACTCCACCCAGGAATTCCTAAAAATCATCAAAAACACCAAAATAGAGGAAGACGAAGCAACGATCTCATTCGACGTAACAGCACTGTTCACCTCCATCAACATCGACCTGGCAAAGGAAACACTTATCACACACACACCCCAACCACCATCAATCACATTACCAACGAAAACATCATGAAGCTAGTGGACCTGTGCCTCACCACCCACTTCACCTTCAACAACATCATCTACAAACAAACCAACGGCACACCCATGGGATCTCCGCTATCAGGAATCATAGCAGAAGCGGTAATGCAAAGACTAGAACAAACAGCCCTACCAACCATCAAACCAAAAATCTGGGTCCCCTACATAGATGACACATTTGTCATCACAAAACGAAACAAGATAGAAGAGACATTTAACATCATCAACAACACCCTCACAGGCATAAAGTTCACCAAGGAGGAAGAAACCGACAACAAACTCGCATTCCTGGACGTCACAGTCTAAAGAAAGGACAATGGAGAACTACAAATCTGCTTATACAGAAAACTGACAAACACTGACCAAATACTTAACTACACCAGCAACCATCCCAACACACACAAACAAAGCTGCATCAGAACACTATTCCAACGAGCCACCACACACTGCAGCACAGACGAACTTCAGAAAACAGAGGAGAACCACCTATACAACGTATTCAAGAAGAACGGATACTCAAAAAATACAGTCCGCAGATTCCTCAAGAACAAACCATGACAAGCAGACCAAACACAGCCAGAAACTCTAACCACCTTACCATACATCAAAGAAGTTTCAGAAATGACAGCCAGACCACTGAGACCCCTTGGAATTCTAGTAGCACACAAACCCACCAACACTCTCAAACAAAAACTAACAAACTTAAAAGACCCAGTGCAACCCAAGGACAAAACCAACGTCATCTACAAAATTCCATGCAAGGACTGCCACAAACACTACGTAGGACAAACAGGAAGAAAGTTAGCCACCAGGATACATGAACACCAGCTAGCCACAAAAAGACACGACCCTCTCTCCCTCGTAGCCCTACACATGGATGAAATAAACCACCATTTCGACTGGGACAACACATCTATCCTGGGACAGGCTAAGCAAAGACATGCCAGAGAATTCCTAGAGGCCTGGCACTCCAACCACAACGCTATAAACAAACACATAGATCTAGATACCATCTATCAACCCCTCAGAAAACAAACAGGAAATGACATCACCACAAACCCCAGGAACCCCATCCAGGAGAAAGATATAAATAGAAAGCAGGAGACAACAGCTTCGCTTCACTTGGAGGTCGCCACTGATGATGTTACCTAGCCGGGTAATGAAACATCTGGATATTCAAAGTTTGTGAGAAGATTTGTAACTCGGGTGCTCGTTGTTGTGGTTCTGTTCGCCGAGCTGGGAATTTGTGTTGCAGACGTTTCGTCCCCTGTCTAGGAGGCTCCCAAGCACTGAGGATGTCACCTAGACAGGGGGCGAAACGTCTGCAACACAAATTTCCAGCTCGGCGAACTGAACCACAACAACATCTGGATATCAAACCTACAGCTCAGCAAGCAAACCTACAGCAAACCTACACCCTAAGTAGACTCTCTGTAAACCTACAGCAAACCTACACCCTAAGTAGACTCTCTGCAAACCTACAGCAAACCTACACCCTAAGTAGACTCTCTGTAAACCTACAGCAAACCTACACCCTAAGTAGACTCTCTGTAAACCTACAGCAAACCTACACCCTAAGTAGACTCTCTGTAAACCTACAGCAAACCTACACCCTAAGTAGACTCTCTGTATTTTCTTCTGCCAGTGAGTGGGTGGTAATAAAATGCTAGATGGTTACAAACAGACATTGCTTTGTGAAGTAAGCGGGTAAAACTGCACAATTTGAAGGTCAGTGTGGGGGAATGCCAGGCTAACCACTTTGATGCTAAAACAATAGAATAAGATAAACCCTCAAACTCGTGATCAGTGAGGAACTGTAATAGAGTGGAGAGATTGAGTGTTTCATGTGGAGGCATCAATTATCTATAAGGCCCAGGTATAACATGTCACATGTACCAATTTGAAGGATCCTAACCAATTAACACTGTCATATCTCTGGGATTACCAATGTTTGTAAATATGTGCAGTTAGAAAGTCAATATTGCTAAAATAATTTTTTGAACCAGAATTAATTATAAAATGATCAGTGCAGTAATTCCACCTCAGGTGTATTAAAGCTGCATTTATTATTTATTGCTGCTTTGGTCAGTCTCGACTGGGTTAAATGGGGCTAGTGTTTAATACGGCCTGCAGTTTCCTAATCCTCAAATCTCCACTGTGGTTAGTCATTTACTCTTCTCTTTATCACAGTCCATGTATTTGTGATGTATTTCCTGACAATCTCCAGCCTTGCAGATGGTCCATTGTAACTGAAGCCATACCATGAACCCTATGACCTGGGTTCATTCTTTCTCTGGAAACAAAATGGCACATTCTGGCAATTGCATTTTATTCTTCAGATTAAGTCAGTTCAGTAATTCAGTAACATAGCCTATGTTTCTGAATCACTGGTAATTTACTGACAGTAAAATCAGCCATATTCCACTTCTTTGTTTCTCTCGAATCCCCCTGTTTCTCACCCATCTGACCTCTCTTCTAAAGAGGATGCCTTAGACAAATCAGTCTGTTTACATGCTCCACCCACCCCATCAGCAAACTGCTCAGTGTTTCACCAGTTGAAGGCACCCTGGTGAAATGAAGGGACAGACGAGTGACACATTTACCAATCCAAAGTGAGCGTTTAGTGAGTGCTACATGACTGTTCGATATGGAACTCAGACCAAAATTAATCCCCAGCCACTAATGAAGTGACTGATGTCGGATCTAACAACTCGGCCTGGAGTTAGTAAAACAATGATGTCTGCTATAAGAAAACTCCTGCACTTTTACATTGTCCCAGCAGGTATTGTCAAACTCTAATTCAGGTTGGTGATATATCTTAGAAGTGAGATATCTACAACAGACTGAACTCTCACTGTCACTTTAAAAACAGTGATATTTTTCACTTTCCCAGACTGGCTCATCATGGTCTAATGTCCAAACACACACTGACAGCAGTGTGAGGAAGACAGGCCGCAGATCAAATGGGAATTGATGCAATCTGTGAGGGTGCCCACATCCCTGTGTAAACAAAACTCTGAACTGCTGTAAATCAACATTGTGAATTACATCACATCTTGATGCAACCTTCCTAAATCACAAACTGTGCCGTCTGTGTGACCTGTTGCCCTGGGACCAGTGTTAAACAGTAACAAACAGCAGCAGTTACTGATCCTGCTGCTACAATTCATCTCAACTGACAATTCTACTTCTCTTGTAAATTTCAGTCTGACACTGCTCAAAGGAAAGTGAGAACCTTTGTTCCAACATTGGGAAGGTTGGGCTGAATCTTACCAGTGTTTGTAACAGTGCCATTTTTATTGAGTTTATTTGCAGGTTTCTCTCTGTGAGGTTGTGAGAGTTTTTCATCGTACCATCCCAAACTTGCCTCATTAACTGTCACAGTCCCATGGCATGCCCTTCATCTGATGCTAACCCAATTCTCATCCTCTCTGAAGCTGGGAATATTTGCTGCTGCTGATATTCCTGGAATTCCTGGACCTCACACTGTGCTTAAAGGGATATTGTACAGTTGGTCAAGTGCTGGCATTGTGAAGCTATCGTACATCACTGCATTCACTGATGACAGGAAGGTGGCACTCTGCTTTGTGATAGGGATATAGGATGATACAAAGGAGTCCTCTTCCCCCAGATTGGCAAAGGAAACCATGGCATCAGACCCTGCCAGCCTGGGTGACGTTTGCCACCTTGGTCAATGTGGTCTCTACTCTTTCACACTCATTCTATCTCTATCATTGCACCCTCCTCCCCACCAAGGCTTAATACTCTACCAGTCTCACTATTAAATGAAACATCTTCCCTCACTCACACTGTCACACCCCAATTCCCCCTCACACTAACCCCACGTGCCCTCTGTGCTGCCCACTCACTCTCTGAGACACGTTCTCACTTTCCCTGACACCCCCCCCCAGCCACACTGACAGCTCTGCCACCCACTTCCATCTTTCCCTTTCTCTCATTCAAGGAGAAACATCCCAAAATAGGGCTGAAAGGGCAGGTGGGTGGAGGGGGTGACAGGCACTCAGCTCCTCAGCCGCTGCATTGAGAGGATCTTGTTCCTCATGGGTCGAGGTAGGGGCTGTTCCTGTGGAGACTCGAGACCTTGGTGTGGCAGCAACTGAGTTAGAAACATTGTCTATTGCTGCCACTCTCCCATTATCCCCACTGTCAATATGTTATTAACATGACAGAACTGCTTACCCTTCCCGTGACTCAGACTCTGTTCTGTGTCTCACAGGCCGCGGGGCCATGTCCACATTGGCCAGTGGGAAAAAGCTTCTCACTGTGAGACAGACCCCTCTGCACCCCTCAGGACACAGGCACTGACCTCAAAGAGGCAGCAGCATTGAGGCTACCAGCGCAGACACTGGCATCATTGGGGAGGGAAGGGGTAGTATGTTACTTCCATTAGAGTCTGGGGAACCTGGTGAGCACTGACTACCATGTCTGTGCAGCTGGTCAGAGATTGGTTGGGGGCACTGGGCTCTAAGAGCTGCTGGACTACAGCAATGTGGTTTAGACCTTGCTGTCTCCATATCCATGAAGATTAGGCTGTGGTTAAAAGATAAGCAGATTTTGATGAAAATTCTAAAACCAGGGGCATAATCTAAGAATTAGGGCCAGGCCATTTAGGAGAGATGGTTGTCACAATGTTGGTCTTTTTACAAGGTTACTCTGCCTTTGAGTTTGTTTCCAGAGAGGGAGTAATTGACCAGGCTCCAACTAGGCTGTGTTTAAAATGTTTATTGGGGCCCTTTTTGTTTACCCCAAATAGATAAAGCCTCCAGCCTAAGGCTTTCATTCTTTAAAAAAAAACAGGTATAGTCAAAGGGGAGCAGCCAGCGAGCTGTGTAGCTAGCCTTCGTTTAGATTAGAGTTTTTGATTCAATTCAGCAGCAATGTGTGTGACGAAAGACTGCCAGGGCAAGATTAGCCAGGTACACACTCTCTCCCTCTCTCTCTGTCTCTCGCTCTCTCTGTCTCTTTCTTTCTCTCTGTCTCTTACTCTGTCTCTTTCTGTCTCTCTCTCTCTCTGTCTGTCTGTCTCTCTCTCTCTCTGTCTCTCTCTCTCTCTCTCTCTCTGTCTCTCTCTCTCTCTCTGTCTCTCTCTCTCTCTGTCTCTGTCTCTGTCTCTGTCTCTGTCTCTCTATCTGCCCCACCCCCCACCCCCACCCCACCGACTTAAAACCTGTAAGCCCTGATTAGTCTTGTTTTTACTCTTTGTGCAAGGGATGTGTTTATTGGGACTATTACAAGTATTTTCGGAATAGCATCATTAAGTCGGGATAGTCTGTCAGGTTTTGGATAGGATAAGTTATCCAGTATTCTATTTTCTGTTCTTCATGTTCCATTTTGTAATTTTGCAAATAAATTCTGTTTGTTTAAAATTTGGCAGTCGGATCAGCTAATTCATTCCGGGAGTATTCACTATACACTTACCTAAAACAAATAGCAAAGTTACGGTCTGGGCTACCTGCTTAAAAATGTTTTGAGGGGTTGGGCCTGGTCCATAACATGTTCAAAAGCACTTCTACACTCAAAGAGCAGTGGAGGTTTGGAATTCTCTTCCTCAAATGGTAGTTGATACTAATTCAACTATCGGATTTAAATCTGAGATAGACATTTTTTTTATTAAGCATTATTTTTATTATTTTTATCAAGGGATATGGGCCCAAGGCAAGAATAGTGAGTTAGGCCACAGATTAGCCATGATCTAATTGAATGCCAGAGCAGATTTGAGGGGCTGAATGGCCTACTCCTGTTCCTATTATCCTATTTCATTAAACGAATCTAAATCACAAACTGCAAAGATGGGATTTTCACTAATTTCTCCAGATGATTAGTCAACAAGAATAACTAATGAATATTGTAAGCCTTTTTGGGAGTAAATTCATTCCTTCATAAAATTTATCACCTTCATCAAAACCTGCTTTATCTTTTAACCTATGCATAATCTTCACAGATATGTACAGTATTTCTTTCAATTTGATGCTATCCTTTAATTCCTATTTAGCCTCAAAAGACGCAACTTTCTTCTACAGACTTTGGGATGTCTTTATTGAATTTGTAAGTATCTCCTGAAAAGTCTACCAGTGTAACTACTTTTGTACGTTTTTAACCATGTTTCACAGTTAGATTTTACAATCTGTGCCTTCTTTATGATTACCTTTATTTAGATTTTAAATACTCATCTTACAGCCACATTTCTCTGCTTCAAAACTGAATATGAATTTCTACCATTATTGTAATCGCTATTGGCCAGGTTCTTTACCATGAGTTTATTTAACTAACTCATTCCTACATCAAAGTGTTTCTTGTGTGCAGAAAGGTTGGATAGATTGGGTCCCTACACATCGGAGTTTAGGAGAGTGAGAGGTGACCTTGCTGAAACCTGGGGTTACTTGTCAGCACAGATTCCTGATCTGGGAATAACGAGAATTTGAGACACGGTTTAAAAATTAGTGTATTCCTTTTAACACTGATATGAGGGAAATTTATTTCTGTCACAGAAGATTATTATTCTGTGGAATTCGCTTCCACAGAGAGTAGCAGAGACTGGAGCGTTGAATTATTCAAGACTATACGAGATGGATTACTGATTGGTCAAAGGAGGGGGGAGATTACAGGAATAAACGGGGGAGGGGGGGGTTACAGGAATAAACAGGGAGTTGGGGGTTACAGGAATAAACAGGGAATTGGGGGTTACAGGAATAAACAGGGAGGTGAGGGTTACAGGAATAAACAGGGAATTGGGGGTTACAGGAATAAACAGGGAGTTGGGGGTTACAGGAATAAACAGGGAGGGGGAAGATTACAGGAATAAATGGGGGGAGTTACAGGAATAAACAGGGAGTTGGGGGTTACAGGAATAAACAGGGAATTGGGGGTTACAGGAATAAACAGGGAGGTGAGGGTTACAGGAATAAACAGGGAATTGGGGGTTACAGGAATAAACAGGGAATTGGGGGTTACAGGAATAAACAGGGAGGTGAGGGTTACAGGAATAAACAGGGAATTGGGGGTTACAGGAATAAACAGGGAGTTGGGGGTTACAGGAATAAACAGGGAGGTGGGGGTTACAGGAATAAGCAGGGAGGTGGGGGTTACAGGAATAAACAGGGAGGGGGAAGATTACAGGAATAAACAGGGAGGTGGGGGTTACAGGAATAAACAGGGAGGTGGGGGTTACAGGAATAAACGGGGGGGGGGAGATTACAGGAATAAACAGGGAGGGGGGAGATTACAGGAATAAACAGGGAGGTGGTGGTTACATGAATAAACAGGGAGGGGGAGATTACAGGAATAAACAGGGAGGTGGGGGTTACTGGAATAAACAGGGAGGTGGGGGTTACAGGAATAAACGGGGGGGGGGGGGGGAATTACAGGAATAAACAGGAAGGGGGGGTGTACTGGAATAAACAGGGAGGTGGGATTGAGTCCACAGATTAATCATGAGCATGGTGAATGATGGAGCCAAAAACACTGCAGATGCTGGAATCCAAAGTAGGCAGGCAGGAGGCTGGAAGAGCACAGCAAGGCAGGCAGCACCAGGAGGTGGAGAAGCCCAAAGTGTTGGGGATAACCTGAAGAAGGGTTACACCTGAAATGTTGACATCTCCACCCCCTGATGATGCCTAGCTTGCTGTGTTCTTCCAGCCTCCTGCTGGTTTATAGCGAATGATGGAGCAGACTGGAGGGGCTGAAGGGCCTATTTCTCCCGTAAGTCCAATATTCTTACATTTTATTTCATTTGGAAGCTAAGTTTATAGTGATAAAGTGTTTCAAGAGAGTGCAAAGTATTTGTAACAAATTCTAGGTCCTGGTCTTTCTTTCATGTCAAAATCTATTTTAATTCATGATAATTGGTTGACATCAGTTTTACTGCATCTGTTGATGCTCAATACAAGATTAATTTAAGCTGATGAAAATTAGAATTCAATTTTCTTCTCTGCTGTTGAATTGTAAGCTGTCTTTAGCAAATATGCCAATATCTACGAAAGACTGTAAATTAATCAACAATCTGTATGATTTGGGAAATATTTTGTGCCATCAATAATATCTTTGGCTGATGAATACTGTGTAATAAGTCTCCTGCTGTGCATTGTCAATGCCTCTGTCACTTCCTTCAGTTGTTGAAAATCTCAGCCTTGGCCCCAACAGAGAAACATGTCGGAGGAGGCACCCAGGATGGGGCTGTTGGACCAGGAGGAGGGGACAGGAGAGGTGAAGGTGCATGGGAATCACTGTGGTGGAGAAGGTGAGGGGCGATGTAGTCCATGTGTGTCGAGATCATGAGTGGACTTCCAACTTTGTGTGATTGGTCGGTTATTTCCAGCTCTCCTCATCTCCGTTGCTGTTGACCTCCCTGAGTCTATCTCCTTGTGTGTGATGCAGTTACTGGTGAAGCTCACTTTGTGACAGCAAATTCTACTTCAAGGTCTTTGTTAATTCTTTAATACCATAAAAATCTACAAAAAAGAAACCAAAATTAAATCCAATGTGAACTATTTTTGGCATATAGGAATGGATTTTAAGAATTAGTATTGGAAGCAAATTCAAAGCAGTAACTTCTAAAAAGTAACTTGCTAACGTTGAGAGTCACTTCATAAAGTCAGTTGTAATTAAACTTGAACTGGCACCTGGCCCTGTCAGAGTGATAGACCTGCTGTTCTCAGGTCATTGAGCTGGAACACTGCCTCCTGCAGGTTACCTTCCAAATCACTCATCATCCTGACTGGGAAAATATTACTATTCCTTCAGTGTCACTGTGTCAAAATCCTGAAATTCCCTACCTCATTGTTAAAAATCACACAATGCCAGGTTATAGTCCAACAGGTTTATTTGGAAGCACTAGCTTTCGGAGCACTGCTCCTTCATCAGGTGGTTGTGGAGCAGGACCATAAGACACAGAATCATGTGACAGGGTGACTAGAAATTCAGCAAGACATTTGATAAGGTTCCCTATGGTAGGCTCATTCATTAAGTCGGGAAGTATGGGATACAGGGAGATTTGGCTATCTGGATTCAGAATTGGCTGGCTGGCAGAAGGCAGAGAGTGGTTGTAGATGGAAAGTATTCTGCCTGGAGGTCAGTGTTGAGTGGGGTCCCACAGGGCTCTGTTCTTGGGCCTCTGCTCTTTGCAGTTTTTATAAATGACTTGGATGAGAGGTTGAGGGTGGGTTAGTAAATTTGCAAATGATACAAAGGTTGGCGGTGTCGCCGATAGTATAGAGGGCTACTGCAGGCTGCAGCGCGACATAGACAGGATGCAGAGCTGGGCTGAGAAATGGCAGATGGAGTTAAACGTGGATAAATGTGAAGTGATGCATTTTGGACGATCAAAGTCAAATCTGAATATAGGATTAAAGACAAGGTTCTTGGCAGTGTGGAGGAACAGAGGGATCTTGGTGTTCATGTACATAGATCCCTCCAAGTTGCCACCCAACTGGATAGGGTTGTTAAGAAAGCATATGGTGTTTTGGCTTTCATTAACAGGGGGATCGAGTTTAAGAGCTGTGAGGTTTTGCTGCAGCTCTACAAATCCCTGATGAGACCACACCTGGAATATTGTGTCCAGTTCTGGTCGCCCTACTATAGGAAAGATACAGAGGCTTTGGAGAGGGTGCAAAGAAGGTTTATCAGGATGCTGCCTGGACTGGAGGGCTTGTCTTATGAAGAAAGGTTGACTAAGCTCAGACTTTTCTCTCTGGAGAGAAGGAGGAAGAGAGGTGACCTGATCGAGGTGTACAAGGTAATGAGAGGAATAGATACAGTCAATAGCCAGAGACTTTTCCCCAGGGCAGGAATGACTGGTATGAGGGGTTATAGTTTGAAGATATTAGGAGAAAGGTATAGAGGAGACGTCAGAGGAAGATTCTTTATGCAGAGAGTTGTGAATGCGTGGAATATGTTGCCAGTTGTGGTGGTGGAAGTAGAGTTATTGGGGACATTTAAGTGACTGCTGGACATGCACATGGATAGCAGTGAATTGAGGGGTGCATAGGTTAAGTTATTTTATTTTGCATTAGGAATAATCCTTGGCACAACATCATGTGCCAAAGGGCCTGTTCTGTGCTGTACTTTTCTATGTTCTACGTAACTGGACACAGGACTGCAAGAGAGGCCTCACTAGTGTCCTGTACAACCTTATCATGACATCCCCAACTCCTGTACTCAAAGGACTGAGCATTGAAGACAAGAGTAAAAGATAATGGAATATTTCCTCCAATCATTTGAGTCACTAATTTAAATTATTAAAACCTTACCCTGAGCGTCGGAGGGCTCCATTTCTGTTTCAGCAGCAGGAAGAGTGGGAGTTTGGACCAGGTGCTTGTCGGGAAAGGTGAGTCACTAATTTAAATCTTTAAAACCTTACCTCAGAGATTGGAGGTTTCTGGGAATGGACGGACTTTTTTCCCCTCAGCTATATAAGTGAGTGTTTTCTAAACCCGAGACGCTACCCTGGTAGAGCCTCCCACCCATTCCCCTCCTCTGACCTTAAACATGAGGGACACATCAGGTAAGCTTCTCTTTTTTACTTTCTGATAAAGGGGACTAGCAGGGATGGCAGTGCAGGGAGAGTAATGTTCCTCCTGTATGATGTTTGAGGTCAGGGACACCATTAGTGTCCTATTCAAGTCCTGTCGGCAGGAAATGCACCCAACTCTCGCTCCTCCAAGACCGCATTAGGGAACTGGAGCAGGAGCTGGATGAACTTCAGATCATTTTTGAGGCAGACACTGTGATAGATAAGAGTTACAAACAAGTATACCGTTTTGGATACTGTTGGATGAGACGACTTACCAGGAGCATGCAATGGGACCCAGGCCTATGGTACATCGTCTGTCCCTGTTGCACAGAAGGGTAGTGGGGGGGGGGGGCGGGGAGGAGGAGAGTGCTAGTCATTGGGGACTCAATAGTTAGAGGATCAGATAGAAGGTTTGTTGGGAACATACGAGACACACGGTTGGTGTGTTGCCTCCCAGGTGCCAGGGACCAGGATGGCTCGGATCATGCCTCTAGATTTATAATCGTCTAGCAAGCAACAATTTGATTGGAAATAGTCAGTATGGTTTCATCAAGGGCAGGTCGTGTCTCACAAATCTCATTGCATTTTTTGAGAAAGTGACCAAGCAAGAATAACAGGAGGGCAGAGTACTGGGTCAATGGAAAGATTCTTGGTAATGTGGATGTGCAGAGGGATCTTGGAGTCCATGTACATAGATCCCTGAAAGTTGCCATCCAGGTGGATAGTGCTGTTAAGAAGGCATATAGTGTGTTAGGTTTCATTAGTAGAGGGATTAGGTACCGGAACCACAATATCATGCTGCAACTATACAAAACGCTGGTGCGGCCGCACTTGGAATATTGTGTATAGTTCTGGTCGCCCCATTACAAGAAGGGTGTGGAAGCATTGGAAAAGGTGCAGAGGAGATTTACCAGGATGTTGCCTGATCTGGAGGGAAGGTCTTATGAGGAAAGGCTGAGAGACTTGGGTCTGTTCTCATTGGAGAGAAGAAGGCTAAGAGGGGATTTGATAGAGACATACAAGATGATCAGAGGATTAAATAAGGTGGACAGTGAGAGTCTTTTTCCTTGGATGATGACGTTGGCTTGTACGAGGGGCAAAACTACAAATTGAGGGGTGATAGATTTAAGACAGATGTCAGAGGCAGGTTCTTTACTCAGAGAGTGGTAAGGGCATGAAGTGCCCTACTTACCAGTGTAGTTAACTCAGCCACATAAGGGAGATTTAAACCAATCCTTGGATAAGCATCTGGGTGATGATGGGATAGTGTCGGAGGATGGGCTTAGATTAGTTCACAGGTTGGTGCAACATTCAGGGCCAAAGAGTCTGTTCTGCGCTGTATTGTTCAATGTTCTGTGTTCTAAATCAGTCTAATCTTCTGATCTCTCAATCATGAACAATTGTTGTACATAATCCCAATTAATCTTAAAATGTTATTTCGATTGGGAACATGTTTCTGAGACTTAATGAAATCTTCCTCTTGTTGAATAAAATTACATTGAACACTGGGATTGAGCTTCTGAGCTAGTTGAGATTTTTCAACATATTCAAGAGCTTTAACAGCAAAGCAAGTTTTTTCTGTTGCTTTTTGATCTATACCTTTTCCAGATAATATTGATCTTCGTATTGAAGACTACAGTCTAAATTACTTTTGATGTTGAGTGGTGTCCTGCCTGCATCACAGAGTTGTCTTTCAGAAGGCTGTTATCTCAATCTCTTCAATCAAGGGTTTTTTTCTGATGTGATCACAATAACATTCACCCTTTTATCGAGTTTGAATTTAGTGAGATGACTGAAAATCTGTAGGGTCCCTGTCATATCTGGTACAAAATAGACATTTATTACCTAAAAGATGATTTGCATTTTCTAAAACTGGTGCCTCATCATATCGATATACCATAGATCGTAGAACATTACAGCGCAGTACAGACCCTTTGGCCCTCGATGTTGCGCTGACTGCAAAATTAATCTGATGCCCATCAAACCTATACCGTTCCGTTGTTATCCATATGTTTGTCCAACGCCCATTTAAATGCCCTTAATGTCGGCGAGTCTACTCCTGTTGCAGGCAGGCCGTCCCATACCCCTACTCCTCTCTGAGTAAAGTAACTACCTCTGATACCTGTCCAAAATCTATCACCCCTCAATTTAAAGCTATGTCCCCTCACGTTAGCCTTCACCATCTGAGGATATAGGCTCTAACTCTATCTAACCCTCTGATTATCTTATACATCTCAATTAAGTCACCTCTCAACCTTCTTCTCTCTAATGAAAACAGCCTCAGTTCCCTCAGCCTTTCCTCATAAGACCTTCCCTCCATACCAGGCAACATCCTAGTAAATCTCCTCTGAACACTTTCCAAAGCTTTCAGATCCTTCCTAAAATGCTGAGACCAGAACTATACGCAATACTCCAAGTGTGGCATTACCAGTGTCTTGTATGGCTGAAGCATGACCTTGTGGCTCTGAAACTCAATCCCTCTACCAACAAATGCCAACACACCATATACCTTCCTAAAAACTTTGTCAACCTGGGTGGCAACGTTCAGGGATTTATGCACCTGGACACTGAGATCTCTCTGCTCACCTACACTGCCAAGAATTTTACCATTAACCCAGTACTCTGGATTCCTGTTACTTCTTCCCAAGTGAACTACCTCACACTTTTCCACATTAAACTCCATTTGCCAGTTCTCAGCCCAGCTCTGCATCTTATCTATGTCCCTTGGTAACCCATAATATCCTTTGGCATTCTCCACAACTCTGCCTACCTTAATGTCATCTGCAAATTTACTAACCCATCCTTCTACACCCACCTCCAGATCATTTATAAAAATCACCAACAGCAGTGGCCCCAAAACAGATTCTTACGGTACACCACGAGTAACTGAACTTCAGGATGAACATTTCCCATCAACCACCACCATCTGTCTTTTAGCTCGCCAAGTTCTGATCCAAACCGCTTATTCATCATCAATCCCATACCTCCATATTTTGTGCAATAGCCTACCATGGGGAACCTTATCAAACACTTTACTGAAATCTATATCCACCACGGGAGAAAGTGAGGTCTGCAGATGCTGGAGATCAGAGCTGGAAATGTGTTGCTGGAAAAGCGCAGCAGGTCAGGCAGCATCCAGGGAACAGGACTTGAAGAAGTCCTGAAGAAGGGCTTATGCCCGAAACGTCGATTCTCCTGTTCCCTGGATGCTGCCTGACCTGCTGCGCTTTTCCAGCAACACATTTCCAGCTCTATATCCACCACATCAACCACTTTACCCTCATTCACCTGTTTGGTCACCATCTTAAAAAACTCAATAAGGTTTGTGAGGCATGACCTATCTTTCACAAAACCATGTTGACTATCCCTAATCAAATTATTCCTTTCCAGATGATTATAAATTCTACCTCTTATTAACATTTTCCAACATGTTACACACAATCAAAGTAAGGCTCACTGGCCTGTCATTGTCAGGGTTGTCCCGATGCTCCTTCCTAAACAAGGGGACAACATTTGCTATCCTCCAGTCTTCTGGCACTTCTCCTGTCCCCAATGATGACATAAAGATTGAAGCCAAAGGGTTCCCAGAGAAAGCGAGGATAAATCCCATCTGGCCCCAGGGTCTTATCTATTTTGAGATCTTCCAAAATTGCTAAAACTTCCTCTTTGTCACCCTCAATTCCATCTAATTTTGTAGCCTGTATCTCTGTATTCTCACTAACATTGCCCTTTTCTAATGTGAATACTGACAAAAAATACTCATTAAGCGCTTCCCCTATGTCCTCAGATTCCACACACAACTGTCCACTACAATTTTTGATTGGTCCTAATCTTACTCAACTCATTCTTTTATTCCTGATATACCTAAAGAAGGCTTTAGGGTTTTCCTTGATCCGATCTGCCAACAACTTCTCATGTCCCCTCCTGGCTCTTCTTAGCTCCCCCTTCAGATCTTTTCGAGTGAACATATAAATCTCAAGCCCCCTAGCTGAGACTTCATGCCTCATCCTCACATAAGCCTTCCTCTTCCCCTTGACAAGGGCCTCAACTCCTTTAGTAAACCATGGCTTCCTCTCTCGGCAACTACCTCCCTGCCTGAGAGGTATATACTTATTCAGGAATGAGCTGTTCATTGAATAAGCTCCACATTTCAAGAGTGTCAATCTCCTGCAGTTTCCTTCCCCATCCTATGCATCCTAAATCTTACCTAATCGCATCATAATTGCCTTTCCCCAGTTATACCTCTTTCCCTGCTGTATATACCTATCCCTGCCCATTGCTATTGTAAACATAACCGATTTACGGTCACTGTTCCAATGTGAATACTGAGTCACAATTAAGTAGAATGAATGGCTTTGAGGTATGTAGGGAAGAGGCGTTGGAAATTCTGGAAAGGGTGAAAATAGATAAGTCCCCTGGGCCTGATGGCATTTATCCTAGGATTCTCTGGGAAGCAAGGGAGGAGATTGCAGAGCCATTGGCCTTGATGTTTATGTCCTCGTTGTCTACAGGAGTAGTGCGAGAAGACTGGAGGCTAGCAAACGTGTTCAAGAAGGGGAGTAGGGATAACCCTAGTAACTATAGGCTGGTGAGTCTCACTTCTGTTGTGGGCAAAGTCTTAGAGAGAATTGTAAGGGATAGGATTTATGAACATCTGGATAGGAATAATGTGATCAAGGATAGTCAGCATGGTTTTGTGAAGGGCAGGTCGTGCCTCACAAACCTTATCGAATTCTTTGAGAAGGTGACTAAGGAGGTGGACGAGGGGAAAGCGGTAGATGTGGTATATATGGATTTTAGTAAGGCGTTTGATAAGGTTCCCCATGGTAGGCTACTTCAAAAAATACGGAGGTATGGCATTGAGGGTGAGTTGGAGGTTTGGATTAGGAATTGGCTGGCTGGAAGAAGACAGAGGGTAGTAGTTGATGGTAAAGGTTCATCTTGGAGTGCCGTGACTAGCGGTGTTCCACAAGGATCTGTTTTGGGACCATTGCTGTTTGTCATTTTTATAAATGACCTGGAGGAGGGGCTAGAAGGTTGGGTGAGCAAGTTTGCAGATGATACGAAAGTCGGAGGAGTTGTTGACAGTGAGGAAGGATGTGTCAGGTTACAGCGGGATGTAGATAAGCTACAGAACTGGGCAGAAAGGTGGCAAATGGAGTTCAATGTAGCTAAGTGTGAGGTGATTCAATTTGGTAAGAGTAACAAAAAGATGGGGTACTGGGCTAATGGTCGGATACTTGGTAGTGTGGATGAGCAGCGGGATCTTGGTGTCCATGTACACAGATCTTTGAAAGTTGCCACCCAGGTAAATAGTGCGGTGAAGAAGGCATATGGCGTACTGGCTTTTATTGGTAGAGGAATTGAGTTCCGGAGTCCTGAGGTCATGTTGCAGTTGTATAAGACTCTGGTGCGGCCGCACCTGGAGTATTGTGTGCAGTTTTGGTCGCCATACTATAGGAAGGATGTGGAGGTACTGGGACGGGTGCAGAGGAGGTTTACCAGGATGTTGCCTGGTATGGTAGGAAGATCGTATGAGGAAAGGCTGAGGCACTTGGGGCTGTTTTCATTGGAGAAAAGAAGGTTTAGGGGTGACTTGATAGAGGTGTACAAGATGATTAGGGGTTTAGATAGGGTCGACAGTGTGAACCTTTTTCCACGTATGGAGTCAGCTATTATGAGGGGGCATAGCTTTAAATTAAGGGGGGGGTAGTTATAGGACAGATGTTAGGGGTAGGTTCTTCACTCAGCGAGTCGTGAGTTCATGGAATGCCGTGCCAGTAGCAGTGGTGGACTCTCCCTCTTTATGGGCATTTAAGCGGGCATTGGATAGGCATATGGAGGATAGTGGGCTAGTGTAGGTTAGGTGGGCTTGGATCGGCGCAACATCGAGGGCCAAAGGGCCTGTACTGCGCTATATTCTTCTATGTTCTATGTTCTATCACCAAAATGTTCAACTACCTCCAAATCTAATACCTGGCCGGGTTCATTCCCCAGCACTAAATCCAATATGGCATCACAACTTGTTGGCCTGCTTACATACTGTGTCAGAAAAAACCCTTGAACATTGAACACACTGAACAAAAACTGACCCATCTAAACTATTTGAACTATAGTATTCCTAGTCAATATTGGGGAAGTTAAAGACCCCATAATAACTACCCTGGTACTCTCGGTCCTATCAAAAATCATCTTTGCTATCCTTTCCTCTACATCTCTGGAACAATTTGGAGGCCTGTAGAAAACTCCCAACAGGGTGGCCTCTCCTTTCTTGTTTCTAACCTCAGCCCAATCTACCTCAGTGGATGAGTCCTCAAACGTTATCTCAGCTGCTGTAATACTACCCTTGAATAACAATGCCACATCCCGCTTCTTTTACCATCTTCTCTGTTGTTGTCGAAGCATCTAAATCCTGGAATCTGCAACAAACGTTCCTGTCCCTCCTCTAGCCATGTCTCTGAAATGGTCAAAACATCGAAATCCCAGGTACAAACTCCCATGCTGCAAGTTCACCCACCTTATTCCCGATGCTCCTGGCATTGAAGTACACACATTTCAAACCAATATCCTGATTGCTGGTGTCCTCTCGCAACTTTGTAAACCTGTCCCTGACTCACTAACCTCAACCTCCTGCACACAACCTTCCCCCCGACATAGGGCATTAGCAAATGTCCCCACCAGGATATCGGTACCCCTCTGGTTCAGGTGTAGACAAACCTGTTTTCAGAGGTCCCACAGACCCCAGAGAGAGCTCCAATTATCCAAGAATCCAAAACCCTCCCTCTGCACCATCCCTACAGCCACATGTTCAGCTCTGCTCTCTCCCTGTTCCTCGCTTCACGAGCATTTAGCATGTAGCATGGGCAACAAACCAGAGATAACAACTCATAGAGTCATAGAGTCATAGAGATGTACAGCATGGAAACAGACCCTTCGGTCCAACCCGTCCATGCCGACCAGATATCCCAACCCAATCTAATCCCACCTGCCAGCACCTGGCCCGTATCCCTCCAAACCCTTCCTATTCATGTACCCATCCAAATGCCTCTTAAATGTTGCAATTCTACCAGCCTCCACCACATCCTCTGGCAGCTCATTCCATATAAGTACCACCCTCTGCGTGAAAAAGCTGCCCCTTAGGTCTTTTTTTATATCTTTCCCCTCTCACCCTAAACCTATGTCCTCTATTCTGGACTCCCCGACCCCAGGGAAAAGACTTTGCCTATTTACACTATCCATGCCCCTAATAATTTTGTAAACCTCTATAAGGTCACCTCTCAGTCTCCGACGCTCCAGGGAAAACAGCCCCAACCTGTTCAGCCTCTCCCTATAGCTCAAATCCTCCAACCCTGGCAACATCCTTGTAAATCTTTTCTGAACCCTTTCAAAGTTTCACAACATCTTTCCGATAGGAAGGAGACCAGACTTGCATGCAATATTCCAACAGTGGCCTAACCAATGTCTTGTACAACCGCAACATGACCTCCCAACTCCTGTACTCAATATCACCTCTGACCAATAAAGGAAAGCATACCAAACACCTTCTTCACTATCCTATCTAAATGCATCTCCACTTTCAAGGAGCTATGAACCTGCACTCCAAGGTCTCTTTGTTCAGCAACACTCCCTAGGACCTTACCATTAAGTGTATATGCCCTGCTAAGATTTGCTTTCTCAAAATGCAGCACCTCGCATTTATCTGAATTAAACTCCATCTGCCACTTCTCAGCCCATTGGCCCATCTGCTCAAGATCCTGTTGTAATCTGAGGTCACCCTCTTCGCTGTCCACTACAACTCCAATTTTGGTGTCATCTGCAAATTTACTAACTGTACCTCTTATGCTCGCATCCAAATCATTTATGTAAATGACAAAAAGTAGAGGACCCAGCACCGATCCTTGTGACACTCCACTGGTCACAGGCCTCCAGTCTGAAAAACAATCCTCTACCACCCTCTGTCTTCTACCTTTGAGCCAGTTCTGTATCCAAATGGCTAGTTCTCCCTGTATTCCATGAGATCTAACCTTGCTAATCACTCTCCCATGGGGAACGCCTTACTGAAGTCCATATAGATCACATCTACCACTCTACTCTCATCAATCTTCTTTGTTACTTCTCCAAAAAACTCTATCAAGTCTGTGAGACATGATTTCCCACGCACAAAGCCGTGTTGACTATCCCAAATCAGTCCTTGTCTTTCCAAATACATGTACATCCTGTCCCTCAGGATTCCCTCCAACAACTTGCCAACCACTGAGGTAAGGCTCACCGGTCTATAGTTCCCTGGCTTGTCTTTACCATCCTTCTTAAACAGTGGCACCATGTTTGCCAACCTCCAGTCTTCCGGCAACTCACCTGTGACTGTCGATGATACAAATATCTCAGCAAGAGGCCCAGCAATCACTTCTCTAGCTTCCCACAGAGTTCTCAGGTACACTGATCAGGTCCTGGGGATTTTTTAGATTAGATTAGATTACTTACAGTATGGAAACAGGCCCTTCGGCCCAACAAGTCCTCACCGCCCCACCGAAGCGCAACGCACCCATACACCTGCATTTACCCATTACCTAACACTACGGACAATTTAGCATGGCCAATCCACCTGACCTGCACATCTTTGGACTGTGGGAGGAAACCGGAGCACCCGAAGGAAAACCACGCAGACACGGGGAGAACGTGCAAACTCCACACAGTCAGTCGCCTGAGGCGGGAATTGAACCCGGGTCTCTGGCACTGTAAGGCAGCAGTGCTAACCACTGTGCCACCGTGCTGCCCACCTTTATCCGTTTCAAGGCATCCAGCACTTCCTCCTCTGTAATCTGGACATTTTGCAAGATGTCATCAGCTATTTCCCTGCAGTCTATATCTTCCATATCCTTTTCCACAGTAAATACTGATGCAAAATATTCATTTAGTATCTCCTCCATTTTCTGTGGCTCCACACAAAGGCCGCCTTGCTGATCTTTGAGGGGCCCTATTCTCTCCCTAGTTAACTTTTTGTCCTTAATATATTTGCAAAAACCCTTTGGATTCTCCTTAATTCTATTTGCCAAAGCTATCTCATGTCCTTTTTTTACCCTACTGATTTCCCTCTTAAGTATACTCCTTCTGCCTTTATACTCTTCTAAGGATTCAGTTGATCAATCCTGTCCCTACCTGACATATGCTTCCTTCTTTTTCTTAACCAAACTCTCAATTTCTTTAGTCATCCAGCATTCCCTATACTTACCAGCCTTCCCTTTCACCCTGACAGGAATATACTTTCTCTGGATTCTTGTTATTTCATTTCTGAAGGCTTCCCATTTTCCAACCGTCCCTTTACCTGCAAACATCTGCCTCCAATCAGCTTTCGAACGATCTTGCCTAATACCGTCAAAATTGGCCTTTCTAAAATTTAGAACTTTAACTTCTATATCTGGTCTATCCTTTTCCATCGCTATTTTAAAACAAATAGATTTATAGTTGCTGGCCCCAAAGTGCTCCCCCACTGACACCTCAGTCACGTGCCCTGCCTTATTTCCCAAGAGGAGGTCAAGTTTTGCACCTTCTCGAGTAGGTACATCCACAGACTGAATCAGAAAATTGTCTTGTACGCTCTTAAGAAATTCCTCTCCATCTAAACCTTTAACACTACGGCAGTCCCAGTCGATGTTTGGAAAGTTAAAATCCCCTTCCATAACTACCCTATTATCCTTATAGATAGCTGAGATCTCCTTACAAGTTTGTTACTCAATTTCCCTCTAACTATTGGGGGGGGGGTCTATAATACAATCCCAATAAGGTGATTATCTCTTTCTTATTTCGCAGTTCCACCCAAATAACTTCCCTGGATGTATTTCCGGAATATCCTCCATCAGTACAGCTGTAATGCTAAGCCTTATCAAAAATGCCACTCCCCCTCCTCTCTTGCCTCCCTTTCTATCCTTCCTGTAGCATTTGTATCCTGGAACATTAAGCTGCCAGTCCTGCCCATCCTTGAGCCATTATTCTATAATTGCTATGATATCCCAATCCCATGTTCCTAACCATGCCCTGAGTTCATCTGCCTTCCCTGTTAGGCCCCTTCCATTGAAATAAATGCAGTTTAATTTATTAGTTCTACCTTGTCCCTGCCTGCCCTGACTGTTTAACTCACTTCTGTTCTCAGCTGTACCAGTCTCAGACCGATCTCTTTCCTCACTATCTCCCTGCCCCCCGTCACCTTACTAGTTTAAATCCTCCCAAGCAGTTCTAGCAAATTTCCCTGCCATTGTATTAGTCCCCTTCCAATTTATGTGCAATCCGTCCTTCTTGTACAGGTCACTTTTACCCCAAAAGAGATCCAAATATGTGATCAGCTCCTCAGCCATGCATTCATCTGCTCTATCCTCCTATTCCTACTCTCACTAGCTCATAGCTCTGGGAGTAATCCAGATATTACTACCCTTGAGGACCTCCTTTTTAAATTCCTACCTAACTCTCTGTAATCTCCCTTCAGAATCTCAACCTTTTCCCTTCCTATGTTGTTGGTTCCAATGTGGACAATGACCTCCTGCTGGCCCCTCTCCCCTGTGAGAACATTCTGCACCCTCTCTGAGACATCCTTCATCCTGGCACCAGGGAAACAACACACCATTCTGCTTTTTCTCTGCTGCCCATAGAAACGTCTGTCTGTACCTCTGACTACAGAATCCCCTAACACAATTGATCTCATGGAAGCCGACATACCCCTTGTTGCATTAGAGTCAGTCTCAATACCAGAAACTTGGCTGTTCGTGCTACGTTCCTCTGAGAATCCATCACCTCCTATATTTTCCAAAACAGCATACCTGTTTGAAATGGGTATAGCCACAAAAGACTCCTGCCCTAGGTGCCAACCTCTCTTACCCTTCCTGGAATTAACCCATCTATGAGACTGTATCTGAGACTTTCCCCCCTTCCTATAATTGCCATCCATCACATACTGTTGCTGTTGCAAATTCCTCATCGCTTCTATCTGTCTCTCCAACCGATCCACTCGTTCTGATAAGATTCGCATCCAACAGCATTTATGGCAGATATAATCCGCAGTAACCCTTAAACTCTCTTTAAACTCCCACATCTGACAAGAAGTACATATCACTGCAAAGGCCATTTTTGCTCCTTCACAATCTACAGACCCAGAAAATAAAACCATCTTATTCCTCTACAAACACTGCCCCAGGTTAAATTAATAGCTATGGCTTATATTTTAAGTTTAATCAAGAGACTTATCTCCAAAAACATATAATCAAGAAAGAACCCACTATACTCACTACTGCAGCCTTTCTCTTGGACAGACTTAAAACAACAATTAACTTATCTGATTCTGTGCTGTGAACATCACCCAACAGTTCCTCCAAGATTAGTTGTGAATTTCACTGTTTGTTAATTTTCCCAGATGCACTCCGATGTCCAGCAACACACAAATTCAGACATCAAATGTGTAACTGTGCAGGCTCTCTCTCTCTCTCTCTCTCTCTCTCCTGCACTGTCCTCACCATGTGCTTCCTTTGTCTGCTCTTCTCCCTTTTAAAACTGCTGTTGTTTTGACTTTTTTTTCCAAAGTTCCAAAACAATGCAACAGCATAAAGAGCAGTTCTTGCTGCTCCTGGAATTCGAGGAAATCACCTCCAACACCGAAAATACCTCAATAAAGGAGCAGCTCTTACAGCCAGAAATTGTCATCGATAGTAAGCGACTCCGCAAAGTGCCCAAGAAGATTGAGGTCCCTAGACCAGGGAATGTGTCCCAGCTGAGACTGTTCTTGGGGCTAGTAAATTACTGTGCTAAGTTCATGTCTGATTGACAATGATGCTGAAACCCTGCATCAGTTACCAGGAGAAAGGCAGCTATGGAAGTGAACCCAGGAATATGAGATGGGGTTGGAGAGGGAGTTTAAAGAGAAGTCTGAGTCCCATGTTCAGCAGCACAAGCCAATCCTTATTCAGAGCTTCTCACCAACACATCATGGTAGGGGTCTGTAGGAAACTCCACCTTTCCCAATAAAGTCTGGGATATTTATACACACCGCATTGCAATGGTTACATGTGACATTCACATCGGTGCTTGCCATGTCTCCCCTGACCTACACATCCAATCCTGTGAATACAGGATCAATTATGGACAACTTCATGGCCTACCTGACGCTCCCCATGACCTTGTGATGTTTGTCAGACTTCCTACTCCCTGTCCTTGGGTTCACACATTATATCTCAGTGACCACATTCCAACAACGATTGTTGTGTCACTTCCCAGATATTTGCCAGCTGCCTTGTATATTTGCGTATTTACAATGACTTTTCAAATTCTGTATCACAATTTATAATTATTGCTAACCTTAATACAGAAGATTAGAAAGTATATTAATTTCTACTGGTTGTTATATAGTTTGTAATATCAGCTCTAATATCAAGTTACTTATAAAGTTATTCATAGTTACACCTAACACCACAATTCTGTGACAAAGCTGACAATTTCAGGAGAAGCTTCACTCTTACCTGGCTTTCAAAGTTTAAACAAACTCAGTTTCTCTGCCTAGCACCAGAAATTCCAGTTTCGTCTATTGCATATTGGAGATAGTTTAAGACAGAAGTTTGATATCAGGGTGCAACTTTATTGTCATTACTTTAAATACTTATCATTCTAATTCTCTTTACTAAATAGGATCGCATCTGTGCAAATCCTGTTGATAGTAATGAAATTCAATCATTTTTAAAGCTTTATCAAGTCTTTACAAAAGCTTATTTGGATTCTTTAAGTTTCTAGGTGTCTCTCCCTTGTCTTACCATTTTTCTCTGTCATTCTTCCTCTGTTCTTTGCAGGTAGATAGGATAGTGAAGAGGGTTTGGGATACTTTCAGAGTATTGAGTACAGGAGTTGGGAGGTCATGTTGCAGCTGTACAGGACATTGGTTTGGCCAGTTTTGGAATATTGCGTGCAATTCTGGTCTCTTTCCTATCAGAAGGATGTTGAGAAACTTGAAAGGGTTCAGAAAGGATTTACAAGGATGTTGCCAGGGTTGGAGGATTTGAGCTACAGGGAGAGGCTGAATAGGCTGGGGCTGTTTTCCCTGGAGTGTCGGAGGCTGAGGGGTGACCTTATAGAGGTTTATAAAATCGTGAAGGGTATGGATAGGGTAAATAGACAAGGTCTATTCCTTGGTGTGGGAGAGTCCAGACTAGAGGGCATAGATTTAGGATGAGAGGGAAAAGATATAATAGGGACCTAAGGGGCAACGTTTTCATGCAGAGGGTGTATATGTGTGGAATGGGCTGCCAGAGGAAGTGGTGCAGGCTGGTACAATTGCAACATTTAAAAGGCATCTGGATGGGTATATGAACAGGAAGGGTTTGGAGGGATATGGTTCAAATGCGTGCGAATGAGACTAAATTAGCTTAGGATATCTGGTCAACACGGAAGATTTGGACCAAAAGGTCCGGTTCTGTGCTGTACATCTCTATGATTAAGTCTCAATGATTTGAAGAAAATTCATTTGAACCCTTTTATGTTAGTTCATGGTCGCATTTTTCATTTTAACATACCCATGTTGATGTATTTAATATGTAGTGATAATTAGCTGAAGAAACTTGATTATTCTGGGATCAGGCATTTCTTTTAATCTGTACTAAATAACAAACTTTGAACTACCTGGTCCCAGGCCTTTATGAAGGTTCTCCAAGGTTGTTTATCAAAGCTGGTTTCTGGGCCCAAGGCAGACTGCCTTCAGAAATCTAATTACATTTCCCAATGTCTAATACATTCAAACAACTATTATTGTATGAATATGTGTGTTCACTCTTATATGCAATTATAATTATATAAAAAGTCTCATCTGAGGTGGGTCAATCTTTCTCTTTCTATTTTATATAAAAATGGAAATTTTCAAATTGAATGGTTTCTATCTGTTGTACTCTTCTCAAAATCTTACTGTCCGCATTCTAACCCCATCTAGCTAAAACTCTATTGTAATTCTCTGAGCTAGTTGTTGTCTGTCTGTGAAGGAAATTATTTGAACTCCATGAAATGCTGTTTCAGCTCCAATTTTCTTCAACCATCTTGTCAGCTAAAAAACCAAAAGCTGCCATTTTGTCACATTCAGCCATGGGCAGCTACGATAATCTTGAAAAATGATTTAATCCATGACTTAGAGACATTACCATCTTTATAATATTTAACAGCGAGACCGTGACTTTAGAAATCCATCCACTTGGCTAATTTCCATTCCCTCCACGGCCTCCTCCTGGTTGAGATCTGAAGTTACTGTTGGTTTAATTTGTTCAGGGTTTAGGAGTTCAGAGATTCCTCAACATCTGTGTTTTATTTCATTTGGCCCTCTTTTCTAAGAAGCTCTCTCCTTCTGTCAGGAGTCTTAACTGATGTAGTCCCTCTTTCATTTCCATATTTCTCTCTTTACAGAATTGAGAGGATGTCTATATTCCCCAGTTGGTTGGTGACTCAAAGGCCTCATGTTTTTTATTAATTGATACTGGGATTTTTATCTATGATTTTAGCATTCCCTATTGTTTGCATAAATTACACTGTCCATCATATAATGTGAAAGATGTAAGGTCCTTTTAATAAAACTGCGAATAATCTGGTCCAATTTTTGAAGAGTGTTCTGTGAAGTTTTGGTAAAAATCAAATTATATTACATCCTCAGGACAATATGTATTTTAAAAATTTAGATCTTTTGCATCAGCCAGAGTATGGTCACAATGGGATTTGCAACCCAGGTGTCTGTGCATGCACACACACACACACATGGACACACACGCGCACACACACATACACACACACACGCGCACACGCACATACACACACACACGCACACACGCACACGCACACACATACACACACGATGTCTCTCCTCAGAGGCTGACAGACCTGCTGGTTTTTCCAGTGATTTCTGCTTTTCTTTCTGATTTCCAGCATCCATAAGTCTTGGGAATTTTCTTTATTTTCTCCTCGACACCTGCCCATGGATCAACTCAAGTTCCCAGATATTTTTCTGTATCCCCCATTTAATGTTGCTCCCACTGAATGGCAGTTTCTTCTTATGATATAAAGAAGTCCTCCCCTGATGTGAAAAGTGAAATCCCTTAACGTTTTGATGTTGATTTTACTAACCAGGCCTGTACAATTTTGGAATTGCTGGTAAATCTTGAGACTTTTTGCTTTCCCATAGTGTAATCATTAATAAGTGCAATATTGTCAACAAAGGCTAGACCTTTTCTCGAACATTTGATTTTTTCTCCATCCAAGTGCCTGAAAGTGCCTCTTTGAGGCTGCATACCAAACAGTCTAAATGAATGTTGAACAAAATTGGAGAAAGACTTCCCTCACCTCCATTTTTTACAGAGCGGCGAGGACAGAGGGCGGAGTGAAGCGAAGGCTGCCGGGAAGGGAAAGTTATCTATCTATGTTATGTAATGTTGTCATTTATCTCAAGAGGGTTGGAACGTAAAAGCAGTGATGTGCTTCTGAGACTTTATAAAGCTCTAGCTAGACCCCATTTAGAATACTGTGTCCAGTTTTGGGCCCCACACCTCAGGAAGGACATACTGGCACTGGAGCATGTCCAGCAGAGATTCACACGGATGATCCCTGGAATGGTAGGCCTAACATAAGATGAACAGCTGAGGATCCTGGAGTTTAGAAGGTTGAGGGGAGATCTAATAGAAACTTACAAGATAATGAATGGCTTAGAAAGGGTGGATGCTGGGAAGTTGTTTCTTTTAGATGGGGAAACTAGGACCCATGGGCACAGCCTTAGAATTAGAGGGGGCCAATTTAGAACTGAAATGAGGAGACATTTCTTCAGCCAGAGAGTAGTGGGCCTGTAGAATTCATTGCCGCAGAGCACAGTGGAGGCCAGGACGTTAAATGTCTTCAAGACAGAGACTGATAAATTCTTGATCTTGCAAGGAATTAAGGGAAACTGGGAGAGTGCGGGTAAGTGGTGCTGAAATGCCCATTAGCCACGATTGAATGGCAGAGTGGACTCGATGGGCCAAATGGCTTTACTTCCACTCCTATGTTTTATGGTCTGAAGTTTTCCCACTTAAAAAGGGACTTACCTCGGGAGTAGGGCCTCCATTTTTTACAGACCGACGAGGAGAGAGGGTGGAGAGAAGCGAGAGCAGCCGGGAAGGGTAAGTGATTATTTTTTTAATTGGGTGAGATCTAAACGAGAGACGCTACACTGTGGGGTCTCCGTCCCACTTAACTCCTCTAACATTAATAAGAGTCTGCAAACTCAGTAAGTTCTTCGTTTTTCTTTCTCTTCCTTGTTTAGTCCTGTGTGAGCTTTCAGATTAGCGGGGTATGGATGACAGGGCAGTTGCATGTTCCTCCTGCAGAATGCGGCAGGTGAGAGACACTTTACATGTCTCTGCCGACCACATCTGCGGGAAGTGCACCCAACCCCAGCTCCTCGAAAACTGAGTTAGGGAACTAGAGCTGGAGCTGGATGAACTACGATCATCCGGGAGGCAGAGGGGGAAATTGCGAGGATGTACAGGGAGGTTTTCACTCCCCAGGCACAGGATAAGGACAGCTGGGTTACAGTCAGAAGGAGGAAAGGGAACCGACGGTCAGAGCAGAGTTTCCCTGTGGCCGTTCCCCTCAGCAGTAAGTATACCGTTTTGGATACTGCTGGTGGGGACGGCCTACCAGGGGAAAGCCATAGTTGTCAGGTCTCTGGCACATATCCTGGCACTGAGGCTCAGAAGGGAAGGGGGGAGAATACAAGAGCGCTAGTGGTAGGGGACTCAATAGTTTGATGGATTGACAGGAGATTTTGTGGTCAGGAACGGGACTCCTGGAAGGTATGTTGCCTCCCTGGTGCCAGGGTCCAGGATGTCGCTGGTTGGGTTTACAAGATTCTGAAGGGGGAGGGTGAGCAGCTAGAAATCGTGGTACATATTGGCACCAATGATATAGCCAGGAAAGGGATTGAGGATCTGAAAAGTGACTACAGAGAGTTAGGTTGGAAGCTGAAGGGCAGGACGAGTAGAGTAGTGATCTCGGGTTTGCTACCGGTGCCACGAGATAGTGAGATGAGGAACAGTCAGCAAATGTAGCTTAACACGTGGCTGTGAGGCTGGTGCAGGAGGGAGGGCTTCAGATACCTAGACCATTGGGATACCATCTGGGGAAGGTGGGACCTGTACATGAAGGACGGGTTGCACCTGAACTGGAGGGGTACAAATATCCTGGGTGGGAGATTTGCTCATGCAATTCGGGAGGGTTTAAACTAGATTGGCAGCGGGGTGGGAATCGGAGCCACATGTCTGAGAGGGGGTCAGTTGCAGATGGGGCAGTGACAGGATGTAGTGAATCTATCGGGAAGGTTTTTCACGCGATGAAACAAAGGGATTGGTTAAAGTGTGTCTGCTTAAACTCAAGGGGTGTCAGAAATAAGAGTGATAAACGTAGAGCATGGATCAGTACTTAGGGCTATGATGTTGTGGCCATAACAGAGATGTCGATTTCACAGGGGCAGGGATGGTTGCTGGATGTTCCAGGGTTTAAAACATTTTTAAAAAACTGGGAGGGAGGAAAAGAGGAGGGGGGTGTAACATCACTAATCAGAGAGTGCATCACAGCTACAGAAACAAAGGTTATTGAGGAAGGTTTGTCTACTGGGTCAGTAGGGGTGGGAGTTAGGAACAGCAAGAGAACAGCCACCGCATTGGGGGTTTTCTACAGACCACCTAATAGCAGTAGGGAGATTGAAGATCTCATAGGCGGGCAGATTCTGGAAAAGTGCAGATGTAGCAGGGTTGTTGGTATGGATGATTTCAACTTTCCCAATATTGACTGAAACCCCCTTAGTGCAGATGGTTTGGATGGAGCCATTGTTGTCAGGTGTATTCAGGAGGGTTTCCTTACTCAGTACGTAGACAGACCGATGAGGGGAGAGGCCATTTTGGATTTGGTGCTCGGCAATAAGCCAGGACAGGTGTCAGATCTATCTGTGGGAGAACACTTTGATGACAGTGACCACAACTGCCTTCCACCCTACCAACCTTCGATTAAACTGCATCATCCGACGACATTTCCGCCACCTCCAAACGGACCCCACCAGCAGGGGTATATTTCCCTCCCCACCCATGTCCACTTTCCACAAAGACCGTTCCCTCCGTGACCACCTGGTTGGGTCCACGCCCCCCCTAAAACCCACCCTCCCATCCTGGCACCTTTCCCTGCCACAGCAGGAACTGCAAAACTTGCACCCACACCTCCTCCCTCACCTCCATCCAAGGCCCCAAAGGAGCCTTCTACATCCATCAAAATTTTACCTGCACATCCACCAATATCATTTATTGTATCCGTTGTTCCCGATGCTGTCTCCTCTACATTGGGGAGACTGGACGCCTCCAAGCAGAGCGCTTCAGGGAACATCTCTGGGACACCCGCACCAATCAACCACACTGCCCCGTGGCCCAACATTTCAACTCTCCCTCCCACTCTGCCGAGGACATGGAGGTCCTGGGCCTCCTTCACCGCCGCTCCCTCACCACCAGACGCCTGGAGGAAGAACGCCTCATCTTCCGCCTCGGAACACTTCAACCCCAGGGCATCAATATGGACTTTACCAGCTTCCACATTTCCCCTCCCCCCACCTTACCCCAGTTCCAACCTTCCAGCTCAGCACTGTTCTCTTGACTTGTCCTACCTGCCAATCTCCCTTCCCACCTATCCACTCCACCCTCCTCTCCATTTATCTTTCCACCCTGGAGGCTTCCTGTCTGTATTCCTGGTGAAGGGCTTTTGCCCGAAAGGTTGATTTTCCTGCTCCTCAGATGCTGCCTGACCTGCTGTGCTTTTCCAGCGCCACTCTAATCTAGACAACTGCCTCAGATTTACCACAGTCATGGAAAGGGAAAGGAGCAGTTATCGAGAGAAGATATTTAATTGGAGAAAAGGAAATTATGATGCTATCAGACAGGAGTTGGGAAGTACAGACTGGGAGCAATTGCTCCACAGAAAGGGCACAGCAGACATGTGGAGACTGTTTAAGGAGCAGTTGTTGCAAGTGATGCATGAATTTGTTCCTCTGAGACATGTAAGAAGGGGTAAGATTAAGGACCGTTCGATGACAAAAACAGGGGAGCTTCTCATCAAAAGGAAGAAGGCAGCTTATGTAAGGTGGAGGAAGCAAGGATCTAGCACAGCTTTAGAGGATTACAGGCTTGCTAGAAAGGAGCTCAGAAATGGACTGAGGAGAGCCAGGAGGGGGCATAAAAAAGGTTTGGCAAGAAGGATTAGGGAGAACCCAAAGGCATTTTACTCATACGTGATGAATAAGAGAATGATCAGGGAGAAGGTAGGGCCGATCAGGGATAGCGGAGGGAACTTGTACGTGGAGTTTGAGCAGATAGGGGAAGTCCTAAATGAGTTTTTTGCTTCGGTTTTCACTGAGGAAAGGGAACTTGTTGTAAATAAAAACTTTGAGGAGCTGGGATACAGTCCTGACCAGATCAAGATTGATGAAGTTGATGTGCTGGAAACTTTGAACAAATTAAGACTGATAAGTCCCCAGGGCCAGACCAGATTTACCCTCGGCTGCTCCGGGAAGTGAGAAAGAAGGTTGCTAAGCAGTTGGCGAAGATCTTTGCCTCCTCCCTCTCCATGGGAGGCCTACCGGAGGATTGGAGGGAGGTGAATGTTGTTCCTCTTTTCAAGGAGGGCAATAGGGAAATCCCTGGCAATTAGAGACCATTCAGTCTTAAGTCTGTGGTCAGCAAAGTTGTGGAAAGAATCCTGATGGATAGGATTTATGAATATTTGGAAAAGCCTAGCAAGATTAAAGGCAGTCAGCTTGGCTTTGTGAAGGGCAGGTCATGCTTCACAAATCGCATTGAGTTCTTTGAGGAGGTGATGAGACAGGTTGACAAAGGTTGAAAGTAAATTAAAACACAGAATATAAAAACAGAAAAATACAATTATCTTATTGTCTTATCTCAATAACGTAATCTGGTCTTTAGAACAAGCTCCTGCTTCTACCCCAGCCCTGGGCCTAGATCTGGGCTCCTCCACCCTGATGCCTTGGGTCCATGCGGTGAAACTGAGAGCACTGCCACAGCTAGGCTTCACCATGCCACCATCCCCACTGCTCAAACAAAGAGTCACCACTCTCCACCATCATCTCGTCTCCACTAACATCACCGCAACCATGAGTTGAGACAACCTCAGTGATGCCGATGGAGTTGGTGCCACAGGGTCCTGCTCTGGGACCAAACTCATCACTGCCTCCATCATCAGGAGCCCAGGCCCAGCTGTGGGTCATCAAAGACCCCTCCCAACCTGATTATACTCTCTTCCACCCTCTGCCATTGGACAGAGGATATAAAAGTTTGTACATGTACAAATAGATTGAGGAACAGTTTCTTCTCCGCAGTTATTGGAGTTCTGAATGGACGTCTGTGGAGCGTCTGCTGGGACCTGCTCCTTGCTCACCAGGCAACAGTGGAGCAATGAGTGCCACCTGGTATTGTTGACACTGCCATTGGACGCTCTCTCCTTTATCATATACTCAAACATAGTAAAGAATATCATGGTACAAACACAGAGAAGGTGCACTGACAGTGAAACCAACATTACACCTAAAATTTGAGACATCCATTCAGATGGAATACACCTTAGTAGGTGGAGTCAGTGAATGGAAGGCTGTGATGTACTGGGCTGTGTTCATGACTCTGTAGTTTCTTGCAGTGTTGCTCAACCACTGTGTGATGAATCCAGATAGGGCACTTCCTATGGTGCATCTATAAAAATTGGTTAGAGTTCATGTGGACATGCTGACTTTCCTGAGCCTCTTGAGTATGTCAAGACACCGTTGTGCTTGACCTTAGCATCAGCGTGGGTGGCCCAGGACAGATCATTGGTGTGCATCACTCCCAGGAAGGTGACGCCCTCGACCACCTCCACCTCAGGATCATTGATACAGACAGGGGTGGGCCCTCCACTCCACTTCCTGAAGCCCAGCTCTTTTGTTTTGCTGATGTTGATGGAAAAATTGTTATCTTTACACCATGCCGTTAAACACTCAATCTCCTTCAAAGATTCTGTCTCGTCATTGTTTGAGTTGTTTCAGTTCTGAGGGAGGGGCACTGGACCCAAAACATTAACTCTGATTTCTCTCTACAGACACTGCCAGATCTGCGGAGCTTTTCCAGCAATTTCTGCATTTATATTAAGTGTTGAGTCTCCTTGTTTGATGGAATATTGTAATTATTATCTCATAAATCACTGAGTAATATATATAAATTGGAAGTGTTTCTTTTCTTTTTCTTTTTCTTTTCCTCAGAACTCCATGTTTTTGTAGAGCTGAAGATTTCTTCATGGCAACATTTGTCTTAACAAAATACCCATAATCTCTTTGAAGACGTATTCTTTGGTATCTCTGCAATCTCCTCTATCTCACTATCACTTTAACTACCCAGAATTCCTCCTTCCTCAGATACCTGGATATTATTCCTCTTCTCATCCTATATTGTCTGCCATTTACAGTCCCTACCTGATCTCTGAGGTGTATTCCATGTTGAAAAAAGAATTTAGGAGGTGGAATCTTGGAGGATGTAGTTTTTAATTGGAAGATGTGCTTCAGTAAATTTGCAAGTTTCCTGTCCTCAGACAATCTGACTAAAGCTGATTTAATTGGAGATTGATTTGACAAATCATTTATCATCTTGTCTCTAAACTCAAGTTTATTCTTAACACACCTGTTTTTCCTCCAACACCATCCCTTTGAAGATGCTTCTGAAAGATTAGCTCTCTAACAATGCTCTCACCCCCTAATGCCTCTTTGCACCTCCATGATTATTATCTCAAAAATTATTTCACTGAAAAGTGTCTCAGAATGCTTTTTTTTCCATTTTAAAGGTGCTGCGCTTTCCAAGTTTTTTTGTTGATAGATACATAGAATAATACATCAATTCATATGCACCTTATCTCAAGTGTCTCAAAACAGCTTTCACAGAATGAAAAGCTTCTTGAATTGCACAGACTGTTATTTTTAAAATTAAATTTATTGAAAGTCAAGGACCATAGGGATGCTTTGCCAATATTTCACTCAAATGATAAAATTCAGGACTTTAAATGTGATGGAACCAGGGATGAAGAGTGTCACTTGCAATTAGGCAATTCTGCTATTTAACATTCCGGGGAAGATATCACACACTGCTCGATGTGAGTGGTGAAGGAAAGCAATAATCTTAAAGAATGCAATTTAATTGAAAACAGCAAAACCTAATAGAAGTACAGAAGATAAGTTTATTACTGTTTAATTTTTTTTATTATTTGCAATTATGTAAGATAGCTATGTTCAATTAAAAGGAGAAGCAATTAGATTTGGCTGAAAAGATTTCACACTCCTCCACAACACTTTGAATTAAAATCACTGGGGAGGCAATTGAAGGTTATCTCAGTGACTGGATTTTAAAACCAAATTGAGCGAGCAGTGTGGATACAGAAATTTAGGAATTTTTCTCTGCTGCACGTTTTATGGGGGTCATTTCTGTGATGTAAATTAAGCTGCTTGTCTTTTGAATGTTTATGCCTGTCAATAATCCAATTCCTGTGTCTGTGATATCTCACAAAGGAAATTAGCTTCTCTGTCATTTCACAATTTGATGTCAATTATCAATTAATATTTAGTTAATGTTTAAAATGCATGACTATTTATTGCCAATCTCTAGGTATCATTAGGATTTGATCAGGATTTACTTTACTTTGTTAAAACTTTCGAGAAATGGCAATATCAAACATTTATCAGTTCTGCAGAGATTGCAATTGATTTTAAATATGAACTATGTCAAGTGTAAATATGTGTGTTATACACACACCGCTGAATGAAAAACAAACATGCAATTTGACTTGTCTTCCAACAGAAGATTCCAAACATTAGCTGAGGTAAAGCAAGAGATACCTTTAATTAACTTTCACATTTGTATTTTTGAACAAATGTTAATGGAGCTGTAATGTTACCATCCAGGCTGAGGGACAGCAGTCCTCTATCTAACTCAGTAGCTCTTTGTCATGACTTCAAAACCTGACCATGTTACACTGACCATGTCAGAAATTCCACTGGCCATGTCAGGCAATCATTACAAACCATCTGCCTACTCTGGGGAAAATAAAGGGGTAGAATTTGATAAAAATACACCCCACAATAAACAGGGACAAAACAATCCCACTGTAGCTCTTGGGGAAGTATTGATTCCCTCTCTAAATTTAGAATATTTTTTTAAATGTCACTTTTAATCTCTGGGTTTTCCTAAGTTAAAATCAGCCCTTAATTATTCTGACCAAAAAGAAGTTAATGCTTGGCAATGTTTTCCTGACTTATTATAAACAGCCACAGAAAAAAACATTTCTCTATGAATACTCCACAAGGTCCCTGCTATCTGACACATATTGGATTATGTCAAAGTCTAAAAACAGCCAAACATAGAAAATAGGTGCAGGAGTAGGCCATTCGGCCCTTCGAGGCTGCAACACTATTCAATAAAATAATGGCTGACCATGCAATCTTAGTATCCCATTCCTGTCCCCACTCCATACCCTTTGATCCCGTTAGCCACAAGGGCCATGTCCAGCTCTGTCTTGAATCTATTGGATGAACTGGTCCCAACAGCTTCCTGTGGGAGGGAATTCCACAGGTTCACAACTCTCTTAAAGAAGAAATTGTTATTCATCTCAATCCTGAATGGCTTATCCCTTATTTTTAGACTGTGACCCCTATTTATGGAACCCCCCCAACATTGGGAGCCTTTTTCTTACAACTAGCCTATCCAGTTCCGTCAGGATTTTATGTTTCTATGAGATTCACCCTCATTCTTCTAAACTCCAGTGAGTAAAAGCCCAGTTGATGCAGTATTTCCTCACGTGTCAGCCCTGCCATCCAAGAATCAGTCTGGTGAATCTTCATTGAACTCCCTCAATAGCAAGAAAATCCTTCCTCAGACCAGGAGACCAAAACTGCACACAATACCCAAGGTGTGACCTCACCAAGGCCCTGTTCAACTGCAGCAAAACATCCTTACTCCAATACTAAAATCCTCTCATTATGAAGGCCAGCATGACATCAGCTTTCCTCACCGCCTGTTGTACCTGCATGCCAACCTTCAGGAACTGTTCCACCATGACACCCAGGTCTCGTTGCACCTCACTTTTTCTGTAACTGTCATAATTGAGATAATAATCTGCCTTCCTGTTTTTGTGACCAAAGTGGATAATCCACATTATATTCATTTGCCAAGTATTTGCCCACTCAGCCAGTCTGTCCAAGTCACCCTGCAGCCTCTTAGCATCCTCCTCACAGCACACGCGCACGCACACACACACACACCCAGGTAAGTGCCGTCTGAAAATTTGGAGATATTGCATTCAATTCCATCATCCAAATCGTTAATGTATATTGTGAACAGCTGGGCTCCCAGCAGTGAACCCTGTGGTACTCCACTCGTCACGGCCTGCAACTCTAACAAGGACCCGTTTATTCCAACTCTCTGCCTCCTGTATGCCCACCTGTTCTCTATCCATTGAATACATTCCCTCCAGTACCATGAGCTTTAATATTGGTTCATAACCTCTTGTGTGGAACCTTGTCAAAAGCCTTTTGAAAGTTCAAATACACAACATCTATTGATCCACCCAAGGGACTATCTGACTCGGTTTTTAAAATCCATCAGAAATATAACCCATCAATATACCAGTGTTCTAAAATCTAAACTTTACAACTTCTTTGAATATATGTATGTATGTAAGTAAGTGTTATTTCTATCACACACCCCTAATTACATTTTCCTCAGGCCGAATGTACAAACTTACAAATTAGCAGCAGCTGGAGATCATTTGGCATCTCAAACCTGCTCTACCATTCAGTAAGACTCTGACTAATCTGATAATGATCTCAACTCCACTTTCTGATGAACCCCCAATAACTATCAGCTCCCTAGTCAGTCAAGAATTCATTAAAATGCAGATTTAAATATGTTCAATGACTCAGCGGACACATCCCACAGGAGAATATAATTCCATAGACAAATAATCCTCATTAAATATTTGCCTCCTCTCCATCTTAAATGTGAGACCAATTATTTTTAAAGTGAGTCCCATTGTTCTAGTTCCTTCCATAAGTGGAAACAACATTTTAGCATTCTCACTGCTGAGCTTCCTCAGCACCTTGTGTATTTCAAAAAGATTGTCTCTTGTTCTTGGAGAAGGTGAGGTCAGCAGATGCTGGAGATCAGAGCTGGAAATGTGTTGCTGGAAAAGCGCAACAGGTCAGGCAGCTTCTGAGGAGCAGGAGAATCGATGTTTTGGGCATAAGCCCTTCTTCAGGAATCACAGTGATTCCTGAAGAAGGGCTTATGCCCGAAATGTCAATTCTCCTGCTCCTTGGATGCAGCCTGACCTGCTACGCTTTTCCAGCAACACATTTTTCAGCTCTGCCTCTTGTTCTTCTCAACTCCAAGGGTAGAGAGCCAATCTTTCCTCATAAGACAACCATTTCAGTCCAGAATTTAGTCCTTTAAACAGAACATTGACAAGTTGGGTATATTTTATTCACAGATCTGGAAACTGAAAAGACCTCAAAATGGAAGGTTTTTTTTGAAAGCCTGAACAGACCTGAACAGACATAGGATTAAGTTTTTATTCCACAAAGGCCCAAGCTCAGTGGGATGAGAGATTCAAAGTGTTCACCAAAGGGCCCAAAGTTAGCAGCAAATGGAGACAAAGAATAGTAAATGCAGAGACAATGGAGAAGGCTGCAGTTTACAGATACCATCAGGTTTTTAATAATGTAAACCTGTTCCCACAAGGTCATCAAGCGTTATATGTATATTTTGTTTTTGGTTGTGAGATAATTAGTAAAAGATCTTAGAGGGTAAGCCAAGTGTATCTGAATATTGAAAATATCCTTCACCAGAAAAAAGTTCATTCTGAGGTTTTCAAATAAAGGGTACCTGACCTTTCTTAAATAATGGTAAGGAGGTCCCGGTGTTGAACTGGAGTGGAAAAAGTCAGAAATCACACAACATCAGGCTATTGTCCAACAGGTTTATTTGAAATCACAAGCTTTTGGAGTGTGGCCCCTTCGTCAGGTGAAATGACATCACCTGTCGAAGGGACTATGCTGTGAAAGCTTGTGATTTCAAATAAACCTGTTGGACAATAACTTGGTATTGTGTGACTTCTAACTTTCTCAAATAAGGAGACCACTACTATGCACAATACTCTAGATGTGGTCTCACTAATGTTCTGTACAACTGTATGCAAATATTCCTCCATTGCTGTTCTGATCTCCTCATCAAAAGTGACAACATTGCATTTTCAGTTTGATCTTCCTGACTCACTGTACCTGCAGATTAACATTTTGTGAAACATGTACCTTGATCCTCCTATATCTCGGCATTCTGCAGTTTCTCTGTCTGTCTATCTCCATTAAATAATATGCAACTCTTCTATTCTACTTGCCAAAGTAGACACGTTTACATTTTCCCAATTACAATCTATCTGCCAAATTTTTGCCGATTCACTTGACAACTCTTATCCCTTTGCAAACTGCTAACATCTGCTTCACAATTTGCTGTCTTTGTGTCTTCAGCACGTTTAGAGACATGTGGTTGGTTCCTCCATTCAATTCATAGAACATAGAATATAGAAAATAGGGTGGCACGATGGCTCAGTGGTTAGCACTGCTGCATCACAACACCAGGGTCCTGGGTTCGATTCCAGCCTGTCTGTGTGGAGTTTGCACATTATCCCTGTGTCTGTGTGGGTTTCCTCTGGGTGCTCCAGTTTCCTCCCACAATCCAAAGATGTGCAAGTTAGGTGAATTGGCCATGCTAAATTGTCCATAGTGTTAGGTGCGTTAGTCAGGGGTAAATATAGGGTAGGGGAATGGGTTTGGGTGGATTTCTCTTCGGAGGAGCGGTGTGGACTTGTTGGACCGAAGGGCCTGTTTCCACACTATCGAGAATCTAATCAGAACAGTACTGGCCATTGATGCTGTGCCGGCCTTTTATTCTACTCTAAGATCAGGCTAACCCTACATCCCCTTCATTGTACTGTCTTCCATGTGCCTATCCAAGAGTCGCTTAAATGTCCCTAATGTCTCTGACTCTACTACCACTGCTGGCAGTGCATTCCACGCAACCACCACTTTCTGTATAAAGAACCTACCTCTGACATCTCCCCTAAACATTCCTCCAATCACCTTAAAATTATGCCCCCTCATGACAGACATTTCCACCCTGGGAAAAAGTCTCTGGCTATCCACTCTATCTATGCCTCTCAACATCTTGTACACCTCTATCAACTCACCTCTCATCCTTCTCGCTCCAATGAGAAAAGCCCTAGCTTTCTCAACCTGTCTTCATAAGCCATGCCCTCCAGTCCAGGCAGCATCCTGATAAATCTCCTCTGCATTCTCTCTAAAGCTTCCACATCTTTCCTATCATGAGGCAACCAGAACTGAACACAATATTCCAAGAATGGACTAATTGTGACTCTATAGAGCTGCAGCATAACCTCATTGGCTCTTAAACTCAATCTCCCTATTAATGAAAGCCAACACACCATATGCCTTCTTAACAGCCCTATCAACTTGGGTGGCAACTTTGAGGGATCTATGGACATGGATCCCAAGATCCCGCTGTTCCTTCACACTGCCAAGAATTCTGTCTTTAACCTTATATTCTGCATTCAAATTCAACCTTCCAAAGTGAATCATTGCACACTTTTCCAAGCTGAATTCCATCTGCCATTTATCAGCCCAGCTCTGATCCTGTCACTGTCCCGTTGCAACCTACATCAGCTCTCCATCAACCGTCATGTCATCAGCAAACATACTAACCCACCCTTTCACTTCCTCATCCAAGTCATTTAAAAAAATCATAAAAAGCAGAGGTCCCAGAACAGATCCCTGTAGAACACCGCTGGTCACTGAGCTCTAGGCTGAATACTTTCTATCTACCACCATCCTCTGTCTTCTATGGGCCAACCAAATCTGTATCCAGACAGCCAGGTTTCCCTATATCCCATACCTCCTTACTTTCTGAATGAGCCTACCATGGGGAACCTCATCAAATGCCTTGCTAAAATCCATGTACACCACATTTACTGCTCTACCTTCATCAACGTGCTTTGTCACATCCTCAGATAATTCAATAAGGTTTGTGAGGCATGACCTGATCCTCACAAATCCATGCTGGCTATCTCTAATTGAACTATAGTTTTCCAAGTAATTATGAATCCTGTTTCTCAGAATAGTCTCCAATACTTTGCTCACCACAGACGCAAGACTGACTGGTCTGTAATTCTCAGGATTCTCCCTATTCCTTTTCCTGAACAAGGGATTAACATTTGCCACCCACAATCATCTGGCACTAATCCAGTGGAGAGTGAGGATGCAAAGATGATAGCCAAAGGCACAGCAATCTCTTCTCTCACTTCTTGTAGTAACCTAGAGTGTATCCCAGCTGGCCCAGAAGATTTATCTATTTTTACGCTATACAAAATTTTCAGTACCACCTTCTTCCTAACATCAACCTGTTCCAGCATATCAGTCTGCTTCATCCTGTCCTCAGAAACATCAATTCTTTTTTATTCCTCTTGATATTTCTTCACTGATGATTGTACTCATTGGTTCCAGGCCCACCAGTAACTAGTCAGGCCTCCCATTCCCAGCAGCTTCCCCCACAGCAGGTACATGTGAAGGTGTTGTCACTGCTCAGGACAGTTGGATCGATCCTTCTCCTCCCTTTCTCCATCAAGCTAACTCATCACTCACTCTCTAAGTCTCTGTCACATCTCCAGAGACATTGCCCTCTGTGGCCTGCACTTCCTATTGTTTGATGCAATACACAGAGAGGGATTCCCTCATGGTGTCCCTTAAACAGATATACAGGGCTCTCCATTCCATTGACCAGGCAATCAGCTCTCTGCACTCATCTGAGATGAGCAACTGACATCCATCTGAGCAATGGGAGCTGCCCAGTGCAGTTGGTTTTGCAGGGGTTCGGCTCACTGCTGGTGATCCAGGAGCTCCGTGTTTGTGATGAGATCCTGCCGCCTCCAGAGGCAGCACTGAGCAAGTGCTCCAGCAGGTCTCCATAAGAGCAGCACATGACCCGAGGACAACGGTTCTGTACACTTTGTGTTTGGTCTGTGCTCTGAGGCTATGGTTGCTTGCACACTAACCGATATGTTTGTGTGTAAGGCCCACAACAAACATTCGTAAATGTTTGACCAAATACCAAACCCTGTGATGACTTATCACATCCTGGCAGCCTAAATGCAGCACATTAATGTACGCTGTCTGCTTTGGATTTGCCAATTAATCCTCTATCTACACTCAGTTTACTCCCCGTATCGCTGTTGTGTGAGACAGTGATTATGAATAGGTTAATTTTGGAGAACACATTGAGTTCCACTCGAGGACTTGGCGGGAAAAGGCAAACATCTCGGGGGCTTGTCGGTGAAAGACCTGAATCCACAGGTCTCCCAATAATCTTATTAAGTTACTTTCATATCAACCTGTTCACAGATGTTATGACACAACACTAGAGCAGATGGGACTTGAACTGAGACTTGCTGGCTCAGACAAAGGGACATTACCACTGTGCCACAAGACCATCTAATAACCTAAATAACAATGTTTTTCTTCTTAATTTGCTGTCACGCAGTAAATGACACTTTGTTTCAGAATCTTGACTCACTCATGGTCTTTCTGTCATTGTAAACCACAAAGGCCCTTAAACCCAGTTTTAAAACAAACATGGTGACAGCAACTACATGCTGACAGTAGTTGGCATCATAGTACACTCAACACCATGAGGTTTTAATTTGTATTGTAATGTTTCATGTGATACCTTGTCTAATGCCACTTGGAACTCTGAGTACATGCTCTTCACCCACTTTGCTTGTTACTTCTTAGAGAAATGCGAATAAATTACTCAAATGCAATTTGTATTTTGACACATCCTGGTGGCATTATGATTCTCTGTGTGCCCTGTGAATACCTCATTAACATTAGATTCAGCACTTGGCCCCATGACAGACACTAGGCTAATGGCCTGTACATTCCAGTTTACTGTCTCCCTCCCTTCTTGAATAGCAGAGTTACATTTGGTACTTTCCAATCTTTCCAATGAATTTTGAGGAAAAATTGACTGTCACAGCAGCTGCTTCCTGTAAAAGTGGAGAGTGAAGTCTATCTGGGCCTGGGTCTGTTGGATTAAAGTTCGAATAATTGTCCCAGTCTCCTCAATGCAGAAGGTGTTCTGAGGAAGGGTCACTAAACCAAAAAAGTTAACTCTGATTTCTCTTCACAGATGCTGAGCTTGTCCAGCAATTTCTGGTGTTGCTCCACTCATTGCTGTTTGAATTAAGTTATTTATTACCTTTTATATTCTGATTTACATTTATTTTTCCATCACCTTGAAACTGGATTGAGCTCTTCCACAGTTTCACACAAAACATGCTGGTATTATTGCAAAATTTCATTATCATACTGAAGTAAAGGCCCTGTGCCTGTGATTGAGTCTCTTAGAGTCAGAGAGTCATAGAGATGTACAGCATGGAAACAGACCCTTCAGTCCAACCAGATATCCCAACCCAATCTAGTCCCATCTGCCAGCACCCAGCCCATATCTCTCCAAACCCTTCCCATTCATATACCCATCCAAATGCCTCTTAAATGTTGCAATTGTACCAGCCTCCACCACATCCTCTGGCAGCTCATTCCATACACGTACCACCCTCTGCGTGAAAAAGTTGCCCCGTAGGTCTCTTTTATATCTTTCCCTCTCACCCTAAACCTATGCCTTCTAGTTCTGGACTCACCCACTCCAGGGAAAAGACTTTGTCTATTTATCCTATCCATGCCCCTCATAATTTTATAAACCTCTATAAGGTCACCCCTCAGCCTCCGATGAAAACAGTCCCAGCCTGTTCAGCCTCTCCCTATAGCTCAAATCCTCCAACTCTGGCAACATCCCTGTGAATCTTTTCTGAACCCTTTCAAGTTTCATAACATCTTTCCGATAGGAAGGAGACCAGAATTGCACACAATATTCCAACAGTGACCTAACCAATGTCCTGTACAGCTGCAACATGACCTCCTAAATCTTGTACGCAATACTCTGACCAATAAAGGAAAGCATACCAAATGCCTTCTTCACTATCTTATCTACCTGCGACTCCACTTTCAAGGAGCTATAAACCTGCACTCCAAGGTCTCTTTGTTCAGCAACACTCCTTAGGACCTTACCATTAAGTGTATATGTCCTGCTAAGATTTGCTTTCTCAAAATGCAGCACCTCGCATTTATCTGAATTAAACTCCATCTGCCACTTCTCAGTCCATTGGCCCATCTGGTCCAGATCCTGTTGTAATCTGAGATAACCTTCTTCGCTGTCCACTACACCTCCAATTTTGGTGTCATTTGCAAATTTACTAACTGTACCTCTTATGCTCGCATCCAAATAATTTATGTAAATGACAAAAAATAGAGGGCCCAGCACCGATCCTTGTGGTACTCCACTGGTCACAGGCCTCCAGTCTGAAAAACAACCCTCTACCACCACCCTCTGTGTTCTACCTTTGAGCCAGTTCTGTATCCAAATGGCTAGTTCTCCCTGTATTCCATGAGATCTAACCTTGCTAATCAGTCTCCCATGGGGAACCTTGTCGAATGCCTTACTGAAGTCCATATAGATCACATCTACTGCTCTGCCCTCATCAATCTTCTTTGTTACTTCTTCAGAAATCTCAATCAAGTTTGTGAGACATGATTTCCCACTCACAAAACCATGTTGACTATCCCTAATCATTCCTTGCCTTTCCAAATACATGTACATCCTGTCCCTCAGGATTCCCTCCAACAACTTGCCCACCACTGAGGTCAGCCTCACCGATTCATAGTTCCCTGGCTTGTCTTTACCACCCTTCTTAAACAGTGGCACCATGTTTTCCAACCTCCACTCTTCCGGCACCTCACCTGTGACTATCAACGATACAAATATCTCAGCAAGAGGCATAGCAATCACTTCTCTAGCTTCCCATAGAGTTCTCAGGTACACCTGATCAGGTCCTGGGATTTTATTCACCTTTAACCGTTTCAAGACATCCAGCACTTCCTCCTCTGTAATCTGGACATTTTGCAAGATGTCACCATCTATTTCCCTACAGTCTATATCTTCCATATCCTTTTCCACAGTAAATACTGATGCAAAATATTCATTTAGTATCTCCTCCATTTTCTGTGGCTCCACACAAAGGCTGCCTTGCTGATCTTTGAGGGGCCCTATTCTCTCCCTAGTTACCCTTATGTCCTTAATATATTTGTTAAAACCCTTTGGATTCTCCTTAATTCTATTTGCCAACGCTATCTCATGTCCCCGTTTTGCCCTCCTGATTTCCCTCTTAAATACACTCCTACTGCCTTTATACTCTTCTAAGGAATCAGTCTTATTGATATTGTTGCACTGTCACTTGCTAAATTCATTCAACAATATTTCAGGGGTCTGACAGGAATACTCTGCAGGTTTGTTAGCTTTTTTCTTTCTCCTGCCTGTGGTTAGAGAGCATGTTCTCTATTAGAGCTTCTGGCTCTCTGATTCATGCCTTGAATCTCAGATGCAATATTATATTTGAACAAGGAACTGGAAGAAGCACTAGTCACTGTGTGGTCCAGATGGAACATGTCAGAGCAAGGGCAAACCACGTCCATTACACCTTCCCCAATCAGCAGGCTGATTCCTGGAGTGGTACATTTATCTTATCAGGAGAGATTGAGTCGACTGCACCTGTATTCCTGAACTTTAGGAGAATGAAAGAGGGATTATGGAAAATAAAGAATATGAAAGCATGGGAAGGGTTAAAGCATGAAGACCACTGGCAATCTCTGGTCTGTGGGAGGCAAGATGGGATAACCATAGTGGAACACTCTTACATGAATTAGCAGAGTAGGGTTAAGACTGAAAGGTCACTATGGCAAGATGAGATAACACAAGTAATAGAGCAAGTTTCTCTGTTAAGTGCTATTATGACAGGACTGGGACCATAAATATTTGGGACATGACATTAAAATATCTAATCAGTAGTTAGTAGGGTCAGCTTGAGACAGGAGACTATTGTAATGGATGGAATAGCTAAATATCTATCATGACAGGTTAGTCTGCAATGGATGATCACTGTAGCAGAGTTAGCAATAAATATCTAACTGTGACATTAGAATAACATTAAGTAGAATGTACAACTAAAGAGATAATGGGAACTAACATCACTGGTTTATTGTGTAGCTAGAGTGAGGTACTTTGATTAATATAGTTGGACATACTGATAAGCGAACAGAAACATGATAAAAAAAATAAAAATCCACGGACCCCGAGGTTCAGGGGCATCCGAGAATCTGCTTTCTCAGTTTCACTGTGTTTTGTTTGCAAATAAAAGATCTTCTTCTTGAAGAACTCTCTGCGGCTCAAGTTGGTTCTTTATATTTTCTCCACAACAGGATCTGATTGAAACGTATAAAATTCAAATAAGATTGGACAGACTAGATGCAGGAAGGATGTTTCCCTTGGCAGGGAGTCTAGAGCTAGGGGGCACAGTCTCAGGTAATGGGGTAGGCCATTTAGAACTGAGATGAGGAAACATTTCTCCACTCAGAGGGTACTGACTCATGGAATTGTCTACCAGAGAAAGTTCTAGAGGCCATGCTACTTGACATTTTAAAGAAATAAGACAGATTTCTAGAAGATAAAGTCACCAAGAGTTATTGAATGAAAGCAGGAATATGGCATTGATATGAAGGGTCAGCCATGATCATATTGGATGGAGGAGCAGGCTCAAATAGCTAAATGGCCTACTCCTGCTCCTCATTTCTTTGTTTCGACCATCTCTTGCTTAAAGTTGATTCTGTGATTTCAGGGGTACTTTTTCAGACTTAGATGTGGTGGCTCAGTGGTTAGCACTGCTGCCTCACAGAGCCAGGGACCTGGGTTCCATTCCAGCCTTGGGGGACTGTCTGTGTGGAGTTTACACGCTCTCCCTTGTCTGTGTGCATTTCCTCCAGTTGCACTGGTTTCCTCCCACAATCCAAAGATGTGTGGGTTAGGTGAATTAGCCATGCTAAGTTATCCCTACAAGTTCAGGGATATGTAGGTTAGATTTACTAGTCAGGGTAGGGGAACGGGTCTGGATGTTTTACTCTTCAGAGGGTCAGTGTGGACTTGTTGGGCCAAAGGGCCTGCTTCCCTACTGTAGGGATTCTATAAAGTGTGACTCTGATTGACATCCAAATGGAACCAGTTAAACTGAATTTTGTGTCTGCACACCACTATCCACTCTGGCTGCAATCCTGAATTACCATCAACAGGAGATTTCTGCAGATGCAGGTAGGTGCAGGGTCTGTCCAACATTTTGTACAGACACTGAGATATCTGGACTTCAAGGCTACAATGCCTTGCTCGTGAATGTCTGGGAAAGTTTAAAAACACAGATTGTAGTTCCGACTGAGTGATCAATATTCCAAATTCACCATTGTCAGGGAATTAACCTAATTCTGTGAATTTGGAAAAACCAAGAAAGATGACACCATTATGTTGTTTCCAAATGCACTCATGCATGAAGCTGTTTGTCTTTTTAATAGCTGAGGGAATGTGGAGCTGGTTGAGCGTTTTCATAAAGTTTCCTCCATCACAAAGAGATGGGGCAGTGCCTCACAGAACATGTCGCATAAAGCACGGAATATGACATGATTGTTTGACCGCTGAAGAATTGAAACAGGAAGGTACAAGACTTTGATGAGGAATGACAGAAAAGGGAAAAGAATGTAATGTGAAAGCCCTTTGAGACTGCATGTAAACTTTAAAAGATTTCACATAAAGTTGTCAACATTTGGCTGTCAACATCAACAGCAAATAATTCTACTTTCACCTGAAAATTTTCCATAGATGCTGATACACTTAAATCTGAATGTTAGGAGTCTGCATGCTAACTGTAAATGATTCTCACTGAACTGCGAGTCCTTTATTACACAGTTTACATTCTCTTGTTAAAGCTGAGCTCAGATATTTTGTACAAAAACACTGGAAACCTGAGCAGAATAAACAGAAAATGATGGAGATCTCAGAAGGTCAGGCATCATCTGTGAGGAGAGAGTTGAGTTCACAGCCTTGATTTTACATTCAGCAATGAAAAATCAGAGTTCACTAATTATTAAACTTACAGCTGCCAAAAAGATACCAAAAGTTTCTGAGTGAGAATGTATAACACTGAGAGAACTATTACATTCCAGACTTAACCTTACCGTGTTCCAGTATCATGTCTGGGTGCTTCAGAGAGATTAGTAATCGACACCAGACTCACACAGGCTCATAGATATTTATTAACTGTTTCCAAATGGTTTGAACTGGACTTCACGAGAACCCATGTCTCTCAGATCCCTGTTCCATGTTAGCTGATATCACTGATAATACATTCTAGCAATTAGCATGACAACAATTAACCTGTTATACTACATTGTCTGAAGTGGTCAGTGACATATCAACCAAGAAGTTTAATTCACTGTAAAATCAGATGCAGAAAGTAAAATAAAGTGAAGGAAGGATAAAGGGGTATTAAAGAGAGAAAGGAAAACTAAAACATTTTTCGAAGTTTCCAACAATAATTGCAATCTGAACGAATGAGATTCCAATCTTATAAATGTTCACTTTCTGAGGATGTGGTGTTGTTTGACGATTAATTAAAATAGAACACTGATAAACATTCACACACATCTGAATGCAGCAGTTATATCCTTTTGAGACACTTTTAGCAAATACTGATCAAGAAACCTCACACTATTCCATATGTCTTAGAGTTAAGTCTCTCCACAACGTGGAGGCATTTTCTGATTTCTACGTGTAGCTGTGCATAAACAGGCTCTGCCAATCTATGCTCCATTGATTCCTAATTAATTGTGAAAACTGGTATGACCTTACTCTGACTTTCATCTGAATGCAAAATCTACACCAGAGTGTCAAGGCAATTAGAAAGGTCAAAGCTGATGTATTATGTTTGTTGAGAATGATATCAGTGTTCTAGTAGTTACCAGTCACTAAATGGAGAGGAAGATTTATTTTATTAAGGGAGCTACACAATTGTAGGTTTTTGTTGTTGCTTAAATTAGTTGTTTATCTTCCGATAATGAAATTGCTACTTGTAAAGACTGAGTTCCCTAACATCATCTTATCTATGTGTAGTCCATAAAAAAAACCCAAAGGTCTGTTCCACAGAATTATTATGATTTGTAATGGTCTCTAGAGATACTATCTTCCTATAACAGTGATATTTTGTATGCATTGCTTTCAATATCATAATTACAAACATTAATTTCACTTCAATGATAAAGGAACAATGAAAATTAAAATTATTCTGGTGCCAAAGTGATGTATTTTGTAGTGTGTAGGGTGGCATGTTAAAACCAATGCTTATAATTCAGAACAAAAAGCAACTCGATGTTTGTTTGTATGTATTACTTAGAGCACAAAGGGTAGCTGGGATGAAGGAGGAACAAGCTGCATTTATATGACACCTTTAAAATATTAAAAAATTCCAGCCAAGCAAAGCTCTTTCTGAGGTCAGAGTTGAGGTGATCAGTTGGTGTCAGAATCGAGTTGTGATGTCTTTGAGCAGTCTTGGTCCAGCTGAAAGTAGGTATTTCGATGAAATGTTCTCCATAAATTCTTGAAGCCCTACAGTGCAAAAGCAAACCGTTTGGCCCATTGATTTCAGTGACCGTCAGAGAATCTCACCCAGACTCACCCCATCTCCATAACCCTGCATTTCCCAAGGCTAACCCATCTAGCCTGCTCATTCCTGGATGCACGGAGAATGTGCAAACTCCGCACAGTCACTCAAGACTGGAATCAAACCCTGGTCCCTGGTGCTGTGAGGCAGCAGTGCAAACCACTGAGCCATCATGCTGCCCTTTTTCAGCACGTACAACATTTTAGCAAGGAACACATTTGCTGCTCACTGACAAAAGGAGTCAAAGAGCTCACATTGTACAATGAAACGTCTGGAATGATTAAGTTCCCATTTAGTCTTTTGTGATTCTGGATTGATTTGTCACGTTCAGTGGGAACGTTATCTCACTTTCTCCACCTCTAATAATCAATCTCAGCACCACTCTACATTACATCAATCACCTTTCCATCTCAGCGAAAAAAACAAATTAACGCAGAGGGGACATTGTCTTAATTGTCCTTTTACCTTTAACAATGTGTGTGCTGGGGTGGATGTCATTGGAATATGCTCCCCCCAACCAATAGAAACTCTGGTTGCTCTGAGGTTAATATTCACTGGCTACGGCTTTAATTAATGCAGTGGACAAGGACATGAGAACCTATCCTAGATAATCAATCTCATTAGCCAGCAGTTGTGAGGAATATTGTCAATGAACTAGCAAACCATGCTATGCTGAAATCCCAGCAGGCAGTGGAAATTCAACAAAACATCTGGGAACGAATGCGAGCCTCGTAGGTGGTCACCATGAGACCATCGTCATTACTTGTGAAAACCTATTGAGTCCATGAAGGACTTTAGCAAAGGAATACCTGCCATCCTTACCTGGTCTAGTCTTCATGTGAGGTAAAACTAATGACTGCAGATTCTGGATTAGTGGTGCTGGAAAAGCACAGCAGTTCAGGCAGCATTTGAGGAGCAAGAAAATTCACGTTTCATGCAAAAGCACTTCAGCAGGAATGGAGACAGAGTGCCTGAAGGGTGGAGAGATAAGTGAGAGGAGGGTGGTGTGGGGAGAAAGTAGCATAGAGTACAATAGGTGAGTGGGGGAGGGGATGAAGGTGATAGGTCAGAGAAGAGGGTGGAGTGGATAGGTGAAAAAGAAGATAGGCAGGTAGGACAAGTCATGGGGACAGTGCTGAGCTGGAAGGTTGGAACTGGGGTAAGGTGGGGGAAGGGGAAATGTGGAAACTGGTGAAGTCCACATTGATGCCCTGGGGTTGAAGTGTTCCGAGGCGGAAGATGAGACGTTCTTCCTCCAGGCGTCTGGTGGTGAGGGAGCGGCGGTGAAGGAGGCCCAGGACCTCTATGTCCTCGGCTGAGTGGGAGAGGAGTTGAAATGTTGGGCCACAGGGCGGTGTGGTTGATCTGTGCGGGTGTCCCGGAGATGTTCCCTAAAGGCTCCCAATGTAGAGGAGACCGCATTGGGAGCAACGGATACAATAAATGATATTAGTGGATGTGCAGGTAAAACTTTGATGGATGTGGAAGGCTCCTTTAGGGCCTTGGATGGAGGTGAGGGAGGAGGTGTGGGCACAGGTTTTACAGTTCCTGCGGTGGCAGGAGAAGGTGCCAGGATGGGAGGGTAGGTTGTAGGGGGGCGTGGACCTGACCAGGTAGTCACGGAGGGAACGGTCTTTGCGGAAGGCGGAAAGGGGTGGGGAGGGAAATATATCCCTGGTGGTGGGATCTGTTTGGAAATGGTGAAAATGTCGGCGGATGATTTGGTTTATGCAAAGGTTGGTAGGGTGGAAGGTGAGCACCGGGGCGTTCTGTCCTTGTTACGGTTGGAGGGGTGGGGTCTGAGGGCGAAGGTGCGGGATGTGGACGAGATGCGTTCGAGGGCATCTTTAACCACGTGGGAAGGGAAATTGTGGTCTCTAAAGAAGGAGGCCATCTGGTGTGTTCTGTGGTGGAACTCGTCCTCCTGGGAGCAGATATAGCAGAGGCGGAGGAATTGGGAATACGGGATGGCATTTTTGCAGGAGGTAGGGTGGGAAGAGGTGTAATCCAGGTAGCTGTGGGAGTCCGTGGGTTTGTAAAAAATGTCAGTGTCAAGTCGGTCGTCATTAATGGAGGGGGACGGGGGTGTCAGAGATGGTCCAGATAAATTTAAGGTCAGGGTGGAATGTGTTGGTGAAGTTGGTGAATTGCTCAACCTCCTCGCGGGAGCACGAGGTGGCGCCGATGCAGTCATCAATGTAGCGGAGGAAGAGGTGGGGAGTGGTGCCGGTGTAATTACGGAAGCTCAACTGCTCTACATAGCCAACAAAGAGACAGGCATAGCTGGGGCCCATACCGGTATCCATGGCTACCCCTTTGGTCTGGAGGAAGTGGGAGGATTTGAAGGAGAAATTGTTAAGGGTGAGGGCCAGTTCGGCCAATCAAATGAGTGTGTCGGTGGAAGGCTTTTGTTGGGGATATCAGGAGAGGAGGAAACGGAGGGCTTGGAGGCCCTGGTCATGGCGGATGGAGGTGTAGAGGGATTGGATGTCCATGGTGAAGATGAGGTGTTGGGGGCCAGGGAAACAGAAGTCTTGGAGGAGATGGAGGGTGTGGGTGGTGTCTTGAACGTATGTGGGGAGTTCCTGGACTAGGGGGGATAGGACAGTGTCGAGGTAGGTAGAGATGAGTTCAGTGGGGTAGGAACATGCTGAGACAATGGGTCGGCCAGGGTGGTCAGGCTTGTGGATCTTGGGAGGGAGGTAGAACCGGGCAGTGTGGGGTTCCCGGACTATGAGGTTGGAAGCTGTGGGTGGGAGATCTCCTGAGATGATGAGGTTCTGTATGGTCTGGGAGATGATGGTTTGGTGAGGGGGGGGGTGTGGGGTCATGGTCGAGGGGGCGGTAGGAAGAGGTGTCCTCGAGTTAGCGTCTGGCTTCAGCAGTGTATAAGTCGGTGCGCTATATTACCACTGCGCCCCCTTTATCTGCTGGTTTGATGGTGAGGTTGGGATTGGAGCAGAGGGATTGGAGGGCTGCGTGTTATGAGGGTGAGAGGTTGGAGTTGGGGAGGGGGGTAGACAGGTTGAGGCGGTTAATGTCCCGGCGGCAGTTGGAAATGAAGAGGTCGAGGGCAGGTAATAGGCCAGCGCGGGGTGTCCAATTGGATGCAGTGTGTTGGAGGTGGGCGAAGGGGTCCTCGGAAGGTGGACGGGAGTCCTGATTGTGAAAGTAAGCTCGGAGGCGGAGGCGGCGGAAGAATTGTTCGACTTCACGGTGTGTATTAAATTCATTGATGCGTGGACAGAGGGGGACGAAGGTGAGGCCTTTGCTGAGGACTGATCGTTCGTCCTCAGTGAGGGGGGAGGTCTGGAGGGATGGTGAAAGCTCGGCAGGGCTGGGAGCTGGGATCTGGTGTGGGTGTAGAGCTGGGAGTGGGGGTGGAGTGTGTAACTGGAATGGGTGTGATGGTGGGGGGAATGGGGGTAGAGTCATGAGCAGGGGTGGTTTTCCCCTCAGGGTTCTGCGGGGCAGGGGTGGTGACAGTGGGGGCCGTGTCAGCAGAATGCAGGTCAGTGGCGTTGGTGGGGGTGGAAGTGGTGGTGAACACGGCAGTGGGGAGGGAGTGGGGGGGCGGATGTCACTGAGCGTGTGACATCAGCGATGATGTGAGGAGCGGAAGTGATGTCACGCGTGGTGCATGACGAATTGTGAGGGCGGAAGTGGCTGTAGAAGCAGAAGTGACATCATCGATCACCATGGGGATGGTAGCTGCACCAGCCGCATGGCTAATGGTGTTTCCGAGGCCAGGGGAATCTTCTGGAATGTTTGAGGAGCGTTGGTTATGGAGGTGGGTAGATAAAAGTTTGTTGTACTTACAGTTTTTGATGTTTGAGATGGAATTGAAATACTGTTTGTTGAGAGTATGAATTCTCCTGATGATGTCGTACAGAGTGGGTCCTTTGCAATTCTGAGAGAGTGTGGCCCTCAGCTGAGGCAGGACTGACTGTAGAGAAGTTAGGTGCCGGCGCATTGCTGCAAACGTGGAGCGGAGGATCTAGAAGGAGAACCTTTGCTGGTGTTTTTGAATCTGTAGTCTGTACTGTTTGTCCTGTTTGGATCCGAACTCTGCTGGTTTAAAGGTGGTCCGGAGTCCGTGTGGGATGAGTTGGTTACTGAGGCAAGCACTGAGGAAGCAAATGTGTACGGAGGCATTGTCTCTTAACTGCTGTCAATTAGAGATGGATGGAAAATACTAGTCTAGCCAAAGACACCTAAATGCATTCTGGACTGGAAAAGGAATTATCTGGGCTCCCCCAGCAACATCTTACAGGAATTGGGCAAAGTAGGTGGATAAAATGCTCAAAGTGAAATCGAGCTCAGCAGTGGACAAGAGTAGTACTCGACAAAGAGAAGGAAGGGCGAGATTAGTTTCAGAAAGAAATGCAATACCAAGAGCCTCTTGACTTGCAATAGTCATGTGAACTTTATCATGAGGAATTCACTACAGGCATCCTTCTGGGCGCCAATACTACAAAGGGTTTGTGTGGACAGGACAGTTGTCCTCTGAGCAGCCCCAGGAGATGGTGTGGATGTTGCTGCAATTACAACTTGCAGTTGTGGGAGGGTGTGGCCCCAACACGAGGGGGTGTCGTGGAGACATAGGTGGAGGTGATTGAACAGGCACAGGGGACACTGAGAGGACCACCTCCCCTCAGAGATAGGGAAATTGCAGCAGAACAGAATTGAGGACCATAAATGGTCAGTAATTGTCCAAATAAAGCCTCAAGGGCATAGATGTGCTGCTTGATGCCTGATCCACCCACACAATGTGACATGATGTACTCACTGGTGGATGGGAAAACTGTGGGCTGGGAAAGTATTTGTTTTTACCAGTCACAAAGCGAAGCTTCCAGTCGGAACGGTGGCACAGTGGTTAGCACTGCTGCCTCACAGCACCAGAGACCCGGGTTCAATTCCCGCCTCAGGCAACTGACTGTGTGGAGTTTGCACATTCTCCCCGTGTCTGCGTGGGTTTTCTCCGGGTGCTCCAGTTTCCTCCCACAGTCCAAAGATGTGCAGGTTAGGTGAATTGGACATGCTAAATTGCCCGTAGTGTTCAGTGGTGTGTAGACTAAGTGCATTAGTCTGGAGTAATTATACGGTAAGGGGAATGGGTCTGAGTGGGTTACTCTTCAGAGGGTTGGTATGGACTTGTGGGGCCGAAAGGCCTGTTTCCACACTGTAGGAATTCTATGATTCTATAACACAGCAAGTGTGGTCTAAATCTCACTGTCTCAGTGCACTCAGCTAATTAGATTCACACAATGTTGTATCAATAAAAAACTGAGGACTCCACATAAAGCAAAGACTCTATAGGCTCTGTCTGATAACATCCTCGCTGTAGTACAAAAGATCTAGAATTTTCTGCACACAGTCAAACTGCTCCAGTATAGTTACAATGCTGACATCTAGCCAACAATGTGAAACATTACCGAGGAATGTCCTGACCTCATTACAGCCTTTATTTAAACTTGGACAAAAGAGCTGAATTCCAGTGGTGAGGTGAGACTCTCAGCCCTTAATATTAAGCCTGCATTTGACAAAGCATGACATCAAGGAACCGTGAAGGAGGGTTACCCCTGAAACGTTGACTGCTCCACCTCCTTTTGCTGCCTGGCCTGCTGTGTTCTTCCAGCCTCCTGTTTGTCTATCAAGGAACCCGAGCAGAATTGGACTCATTGGAGTGGTGTTGGAAAAGCACAGGAGGTCAGGCAGCATCTGAGGAGCAGGAGAATCGACGTTTCCGGCAAAAGCCCTTCATCAGGATTCCTGTTCTTTGATATTCGATGATGTGACCATCACTGAATCCTCCACGATCAATATTCTGGGGGTTATGACTGACAAGATGCAAGCCGTCTAAATAATGTGGCTATAGGAGCAAGTCAGAGGTTCAGAAAGCTGTGGCAAGGGGACGGCAGCATCACAGAGCAGCTACTTAGATAACAAGAACATGGGGAAAAATGGAACAGAGTTTACAGTTATTAAAAAAAACACATGAGGTTAAAGGAAAGAAAATGGGAAAAGAGGCAAGTGAATGGATTGTTATGTTAATGTGCATAACAGGTGAATTAATGGCATAAGTATAGATTAATGGATATGATCCTGTGGCAATTACAGAGGCATGGTTACACGGAGAACAAAACTGACAGAACGGGTAAGACTTTGGGGCTGATTGGTCAGGATAGGATACATAGAGGAGCAAGGAATGATCTTGGATTGGATGCTGTAGAATTCCTATGGATGGAGGTAAGAAATAACAAGTGGAAGAGGGCATTGGTAAGGGTAGTTTATAAATCCCATGCAGTCAATCAATCAGGATCTAAGGAAGGCATGGAAAAACTGCAGTGTAGTAATCTAGCGGCTGAAGATGCAGAGGTGAGTTCAGTGGGACAGGAGCAGGCTGAGACAATGGCTTGGCCGAGGCAGTCAGGTTTGTGAATCTTTGTTAGAGGTAGAATTGGGCGGTGCAGGGCTCATTGACAATGAGATTGGAGGCTGTGGATGGGAGTTCCCTCGAAGTGATAAGATGGTAGATGGTCTGGGAGATGATGGTTTGGTGATGGGATGTGACATCATGGTCAAGGGGGCAGTAGGATGAGGTGTCTGCGAGTTGGCGCCTGGTGACAGTGGTGTGGACATCAGTGTGTCAAACTATCACAGCACCCCCTTGTCTGCGGGTTTGATAGTGATGCTGGAGTAGGAGTGGAGGGAGTGGAGGGCTGCGCATTGTGAGGGCGAGAGGTTGGAGTGGCTGAGCAGGGTGGACAGGCTGAGGCAGTCCATGTCACAGCGGCAGTTAGAAATGAAGTGGTCATAGGGCGGGTAACAGACCAGCACCAGGTGTTCAGGTGGATGGGGTACGTTGGAGGTGGGAGAAGTGGTCCTCAGTGGGTAGGCGGGAGTCTTGATTGAAAAAGTGGGCATGGTGGCAGAGACAGCGGAAGAAATGTTCAACGTCGCAAAGCATGTCAAACTCATTAATCCGGGAGCGTAGAGGGATGAAGGTGAGGCCTTTACTGAGGACTAATTGTTCATCCTCAGTGAAGGGGGTAGGGAAGCCTGTGGGAGTAGTGTACTAATCATGGCTCACTTTAATCTTCATATTGATTCAGACAGTCAGATTGTCAGAGACAGTCATAAAAAATGGAAGTGACTGTTCAGGACAGTTTCCTAGAAAAATGTATTATGGAAACAACAAGGAAGCAAGCTGTTTTGATTTGGTAATGGTTAATGAGACAGGTTTAATATGTAATCTCAGAATGATCTCAGATGGGATAGCGAAGAAGGCATTTGGTATAGCTGTGTTTATTGGTGCATTGAGTATCAGAGTTGGGATGACATGTTGCAGGTGTACAGGACATCGGTTAGACCATTATTAGAATATTACATTCAATTCTCCCTGTTATAGGAAATATATGGTTAAATCTGCCAGGTTTCAGAAAAGATTTACAAGGATGTTGCCAGGCTTGGAGGGTTTGTGCTATAGAGAGAGGCTAAATAAGCTGGGGATATTTTCCTTGGAGCTTCAGAGGCTGAGGGGTGACCTTATAGAGGTTTATAAAATCATGAGAGGCATGGATAGGATAGAGACAATGCCTTTTCTCCAGGGTAGGGGAGTTCAAAACTAAGGGACATTGGTTTAAGGTTAGAGGGGAAAATTTAAAAGGGATCTGAGGGACAACCTTTTCACGCAGAAGGTGGTGTGTGTACAGAGTGAGCTGCCAGAGCAAGTAATGGAGGCTGGTGAAATTACAACAATAAAAAGGCATCTGGATGGGACTATGAATAGGAAGGGTTTAGAAGGATATGGGCCAAATACTGACAATTGGGACTAAATTTATTTAGGTTATCTGTTCGGCATGGATGAGTTGTACCGAAGGGTCTGTTTCACCCTGTACATCTCTATGACGTACGACTCTAATAAATATCTTTCCTGCGATCAGTGACAATAACACAGTGGAATTTAGTATACAGTTTGAGAGAGAGACCTAAGTCAAAAGGAATTATGCTAAACTTAAACCAGGGTAATTACATGGAAACAAGGGTAGAGTTGGTTGGATTGGACTGAGAAAGGAATTCTCAGAATAGGCAGTTGAGTGATAATGCTGGTTATGGTGTGGAACTGGTCCTCCTGGAAGCAGATACGGCGGAGACCTCCGCCCTCAAACCCCACCCCTCCAACCATAACAAGGACAGAGGCCCCTTATCTTGGATTCTATTGCAAGAGGAAACATCCCTTCCAGATCTGCAATGTTAAGATGTCACGAGATCTTACATCATCTCTTAGTCTTCTAAACTCCAGTAGATACAAGCCCACCCTCCCCGACTGCTATTCATATGACAACACCCCTATTCCAAATGTTAGGCTGGTCAACCTTCCCTGAACTGCCCCCAGTGCATTAACATTAGAGTGATTATAATGAGATCAACTCGCTAGACATCATAGAATAAGAATTCCCTGATTGTGGCTGTTAATTTGGTCCAATCAGGGAGCCCTGACTGACATAAAAAGGTTGAATGCCAGGCATACTGCCACTCTGATAGCTGACTCTGAATGCAGCAGTACTGAAGCCAAGGACTTTCCATGTGTAAATAAAGGGTGACTTGGTGATGGAATACCAGCCTCTGTGGAGCATTTTCAAACACTTCCCTTAAATAAATGAACCAGGTCATCATTCAGGTTGTCCAAATACAAATAGATGGATTTATTTTCCCGTAAAGTATATTTTATGTCAGTATAGGAAATGATGTGGAAATCACTAACTCCACCTTCCTCTTGTGAAGTAGTGAAGTGTTTACATTGAATTTATCAATAGACACAGTTGTCTATTCATCTAAGGATGTTGGATTGTCACTGTAAGGGTCTGATCACATCATGATAAAGTCATGGAAACATAAAAAATAGGAGCAGGATTAGGCCATTTGGCTTCTTGAGCTTGATCCATCAATCAACATGCTCAACACTGATCATTAATACCTTAATCCCACCCTCACACCATATCCTTCAAACCCTTTAGCTACAAGATCTCTACCTATCACCTCCTTGCAATCTTTTCGAGTGATTTCTTTCTTAGTAAAAGTACTTGTTGTTTTAAAAACTGTGGCCCTTAATGCTTCTTGAAATGGAACACTAAAACAAAACTAATGATGAGGATGGAGATCCATTTGGAAATCCATTGATTCATAGGTTGTTTTCTTAAAGTGACTGTCTAACATACTTACATAAATACACAACATGCATGTAATTAATTAAATAAATAATTTTGTAGAAGGTTTTGATAGTCCACAGCAAATCTGCTCAGTAAGTTATTGTTGCACTCAAACATCTTCGCAAAGCAGATGGATGCCCCAAACTGTTAAACGCTTCAATTCAGTGACATTGTGCAGAGTAGATGTATTTCAAACTCATGGGAGTGAGGTGTATCTGTGAAGATAATGTTTGTGTTTGCACAAAAATAAGTGTGTATATCAGAAGCAAAGAATAAACTGAATAAATTAAAATTCTCACTTGTGGTCCATGAAATATGCTTCTAACAGACGGAACTGTGTTTCAGGGATACAAACCACAAACAGTTCTTCTTGTGTGACCATAGACACCTGAGAATGTGTTACCTTCACATTTCATCAACCCCAGGAATCCATCACACAGATAGGCCCGGGACAGAGTGCTCAGGAGGGAGAGAGAGAGAGAGAGAGAGAGAGAAAGGGGTGTCATGCAGAATGTTACACTGGTTCCACAGAATAAGAAATTGTGGCACAGATTGTGCTAAGAAGCAATTTTTAAAAAAAATCTTTTTTTAAGAGAGTGTGTGTCAAGAGTGAAGTAATCAATTGTTTCCTATCCCTAACTGCTCTAAAACTGAGTGGTTGGTGGTGTCATTCCAGAGGGCAGTTAAGAGTCAACCATTTCACAACGGGCCTGGAGTCACATATAGGCCAGACAATGTGAGGATGGCAGATTTAACTTCCATAATGTAATTGGCCCAGATATGATCCAACAACAATAAGTGATGGCACCACTATTGATTAGCTTGACTAGCTTTCAGTTGCAAATTTTAAGGAATCAGCTAAATTTAAATTCATCAGTTGTCATGGTGGGATTCAAACCTATGGTCTCAGAGCTTCAGCCTCTGGAATACTAGCCCAATGAATACTAGCCCAATGACATTAGGACTATCCCTCTCCATTTTGACAATGTATCAAATGTTAATGTAAAATGATAACAAGTTTCAAAGGATCAACTCAGAAATACTGTATCCTGTAAAGGGAAAATGCAGGCCCATAACCAGAAACATTAGGACTTCCAGAAGGAAAAACAGGAATTACTTACACTCAAAACATTGCAGAAATCTGGGACTTCCTTCCAAATGACGAGTGATGATCAGAGACAGCAATCAGAAATTTCAAGAAGGACAACATGTTTTGTATAAGACAGTGAGGCCTTTAGATCAATGATTTAAGGTGAAGATCAGCCATCAGCGAATCCAGAGGGATTCACGGGGCTGGATTGCTGCATCTTATTGAGTGATGGGAATAATTTCCTGAGTCATGTGGTGAATGATTAATCTCCCACCAACAAGCATCATAGAGTCATAGAATCATACACGACAGAAACAGACCCTTCGGTCCAACCAACCCATGCTGACCATAATCCCAAACAAAGCTAATTCCACCTGCTTGTGTTTGGCCCATATCTCTCCAAACCTTTCTTATTCATGTACCTATCCAAATGCCTTTTAAACATTGTAACCATACCTACATCCACCACTTCCTCTCTAAATTAGAGAAAAGATATGTACCATTCATCTTATCTGTACCTCTCATGATATATAAATAAAACTCAACCTCCTACGCTCCAGTGAAAACCGTCCCGGATTATTCAGCCTATCCTTGTAACATGGCAAGAGAACATTAACTTGTCATCCAAGTCATGCATATACATTGCAAATAATTGCAACCCTGTGGGACTCCACAAATTACAATTAACCATCATGAAAATGCCCTCTTTATCTCAACTCGCTGCCTTTAAATCATTACCCAATTGATCAATGCTCATGTATACCCCCAATAGAGCAGGTTCATGGGTTCTTGTTGTATAAAGTGGCAAATGGAGTTTAATGCAGACAAGTGTGAGGTGATTCACTTTGGTCGGAGAAACCGGAATGCAAAGTACTGGGCTAATGGTAAGATTCTTGGTAGTATAGGTGAGCAGAGAGATCTCGGTGTCTAGGTACACAGATCCTTGAAAGTTGCCACCCAGGTTGACAGGGTTGTTAAGAAGGCATACAGTGTTTTAGCTTTTACTAATAGAGGTTAAATGAGGTTATTAAATGAGGTTATGCTGCACCTGTACAAAACTCTGGTGCAGCCGCACTTGGAGTATTGTGTACAGTTCTGGTCACCCATTATAAGAAGGATGTGGAAGCTTTGGAAAGGGTGCAGAGGAGATTTACTAGGATGTTGCCTGGTATGGAGGGAAGGTCTTACGAGGAAAGGCTGAGGGACTTGAGGCTGTTCTCATTAGAGAGAAGAAGGTTGAGAGGTGACTTAATGGAGACATATAAGATAACTAGAGGGTTAGATAGGGTGGACAGGGAGAGCCTTTTTCCAAGTATGGTGATGGCGAGCACGAGGGGGCATAGCTTTAAATTGAGGGGTGATAGATATAGGACAGATGTCAGAGGTAGTTTCTTTACTCAGAGTAGTAACGGTATGGAATGCTTTGCCTGCAATGGTAGTAGATTCGCCAACTTTACGTACATTTAAGTCATCATTGGACAAGCATATGGACGTACATGGAATAGTGTAGGTGGGATGGGTTTCAGATTGGTATGACAGATCGCGCAACATTGAGGGCCGAAGGGCTTTTACTGTGCTGTAATGTTCTATGTTCTATAACACCTTATCGAATGCTTTTTGTAAATCAAAATATACTTCACCTATTGGTTTCCCCCTCATCTAACTTGCTTGTTACCTCCTCAAAATATTTTAATAAACTTGTCAGCTGTGATTTTAACTACACAAAACCATGGTAACACTGCTTGAATTTATAGTGCATTTCTAAATGCTTTGTTATTCCAACTTCTATAACAAACTCTAACATTTTCTCAATGGTAGAGTAGGTTGTGAAATTGAACTGAACTAATCTGGTAGTTAGTGGGGCTGAGTACTCAGAAAAGGTGACTATAAAAGCTCGCAATCATTCTAAAATCCCAACTGGTTCATTAATATCCTTCAGGGAGGGAACCTGCCACTTGGTCTGGCCTGGCCTCTGGCCTCTAAGTGATAGTGGGAATTGAGGGAGGGAGTGGGGATTGGTAGTGGGCAGGTGTCAGGGGGTGTGTGGGGGATGCTGGGGGAGGAAGGGAGGTGTCCAAGAAGGAGGAGATCATGAATGAGAAGGATTTTATTGAGCAACAGTTCAACCAGAACTGTAGTCAAACCTCCCAAACCACCATGAAGGACCCGAGGAGTAGGCATATATGAGAATTACCACCTCAAAGCTGCCTCGAATTCACACAATGTCCTGTTATCCAGTGCTGGATGAATAAAAATTTCTTCCAATTTAATCTATAACTAGGGAGCTCAGTCTGAGAATTCCAGCTGGAATGTTGAGGAATCTCTTGGAGCCATAGAGTCATACAGCGGGGACAAAACTGTGGTAGAGGTTTGGAACACTCTTCAAAAAATGGCTGTTGATGCTTAAACACTCAGTTATTAGTTTTAAATTTGAAATAGATAAATTTTTGTTCAGCAAAGGTATTCAAGAATATGGGCTATGGGGTTAGTTGATGTGTAGAGTTAGGCCACAGCGCAGCTACGATTTCATTCAATGGTAGAACAGGCTTGAGGAGTTGATTGGCCTACTCCTGATTCTTTGTTCACTGAAAGCTGCTGGCTTCAGTCCTCTGTTACAAACTTCCTCAGTCCAACTGTGTCACACCCTCTGGTAACTGCCTGAATATTAGACTTGGAGATCAGCTTTCAACCACTGAACCAAATCCTCACTGTGACATTCTATTTTCATTTCAATGACGTGCCTGACTCCAGCACAATCTTAGCTCCATGTGCTGAAAATCTCATCCAGTACTTTGTAACCTCGAGACTGAATGACCCAGATACATTCCTGATCCACCTCCCACTTTCAACCTCCCTATAACCTCCAGCTCATTCAACTCGCTGCTGCCTGTGTGCTCACTCACACTGAGTCTTGTTCTCCTCACTCTGAGCTTGTATGAACAAATCTTTATTCACCTTCACTGGTGCTGAAATTCTCTGAACTTTGGCAGTTTACCCCATTACACTGTACATAAACCATATTCTCAGCTGCAAGGGTGTGGGATTCAAAAAAGACCAGGACACTGTGGAATACTTGCTGTGCACTTACACATAAGAAACAGAGTTTCTAAATATTAAGCCTTTTCTTTCTTTTTATGAGCAGTATATTTTGAGTAAATTTTATTAAAATCCCACTTCCTTTCTTTAACAACACATAAGATTATCATCAGAAGAAACACTTATGAAACAACCAAAGAAATACATTTTTCTTTTGAGCAACCCATGTAATTTTCAATTTCCAGAAATGCAGGATTTGAAATTATTGTTTGTGGAGAGAATCAATTACATGGATATTCTATTTCCTCATTTTGACTGTTTCCAATGACCTTTATTTCAGCCACTTTGCATGGAGTCAGGTATTGGGCAGCCAAGAATAGTTTCATAGTTAACCCAAACTGATTCTGTAATCTTCTAGAATTACAATGTTGAGGGGAACAATTAAGAAATGATATATAAGGCTAAAAGGGAAATGCTGCCTTAACATCATGTGCAGTAAGTCATGCCTCACCTCTGGGGAAGAGTTACTGGGTCTGAAACGTTGAATCTGATTTCTCTTCACAGATGGTAGCAGACCTGCTGAGCTTTTTCAGCAATTTCGGGTTTTGTTTCTGGAATTCAGCTCTTTTGTCCATGTTAGATCCAAAGTTACAGTGAGGTCAATAGCTGAGTGGGCCTGGCGGAACCCAAACTGGATGTTAGGAAGCAAGTTATTGCTGAGCAGGTGCTGCTTGTTAGTACTATTATTGATAACTTCCTTCAAGTGTAGACTGATAGGGCAGTAATTGGCCACATTGGATTTGTCCTGACTTTCACATTGTCAGGTAGATGTCAGTGTTGTATCTGTATTGGAACAGCTTGGCTAGGGGAGTGACAAGTTCTGGAGCACAAGTCTTCAGTACTATTACCCAAATGTTGACAGAGCCCATAGCCTTTGAAGTATCCAATATTGAATTGGTTGAAGATTAGCATTTGAGATGCTAGGGACCACTAGAGGAGGCCAAGATGGATCAACTAGTTGATCTGCTTTCTAAAGATTGTTGAAAATACCTCTGGCTTATATTTTGCACTGATGTGCTGGGCTATCTCATCATTGATGAAATTTAACACAGAGATGTAAAGTGATTCATTTTGAGACACAATACATGCAAAAACTGTGCCAATTAAGTTGTACACTGAGAGTTCCCACAAACGCTAGTGTGATGATGATATCATCTGGTATTCAATGTTCTTCAGTTGTAGAGTCATATTGTCATATAGTACGGAAACAGACTTTTTGGTCCAATGCATTTGCTCCGAACAGACATCCCAATCTGGCCTCGTCTCATTTGGCCCATATCCCGCTAAAACCTTCCTCGCCATTTACCCATCCAGATGCCTTGTAAATGTTGTAATTTTGCTCATTTCCACTTCCTCTGGGAGCTCATTCCATACATGACCCACCTTCTGTGTGAAAAACTTTGCCTCTCAGGTCCTTTTTAAATCTTTCCCCTCTCATCTTAAACCAATGCCATCTAGTTTTGGACTCCCCCACCTGGGGAAAAGTCCTTGGCTGTTCACACTATTCCAGACCTCTCATGATTTTATAAACCTCTATAAGATCACCCCTCAGCCTCCAATGCTCCATGGACAAAAGCCACAACCTTTTCAGCCTCTCCCGATAGCTCAAACCCTTCTGTCCCGGCCACAGTCTTGTAAATCTTTTCTCATGTTTAATAATATCCTTCCGATAGAAGGGCAACTATAATTGAATGCAGTATTCTGAAAGTGTCCTAACTAATGTCCTATACAGCTGCAACATGATGTCCCAACTCCTATACACAATGTGATGATGATATCATCTGGTGTTCGATGTTATTCAGCTATATAGTCATATAGTCATACAGTACGGAAACAGATCTTTTGGTCCAATATTCTGACCAATGAAGGCAAGCATACCAAATGTCTTCTTAACTGCCTTGTCCACCTGTGACTCCACTTTCACGGAACCATGCCCCTGAAGCCTTTAGTCTCTTTGTTTGACTGATTAAAGAGTAAATATTGGTCCTGACACTAGGGAGAATTTCCCTGTTTTTCTTGAAAATAGTTGCCAAGGAGTATTTGCGTATCCTCCTAAGAGGATTGACAAAACTTTAGTTTAACATTCGATCCAAAAGAAAGCTTCTCTGACAGTGCTGCTCCCATTCAGTAGTACAACTCAGTGTCTTTTGTTTTTGAATTTGAATGGAGAAATCTCTGGAATGCAACTTGAACACAGAACCCTATAATTGAGACCACAGTTGAGATTAGTCCGTTCATTATATCACTGCCTTGTCATGTGTTTGTAAGCAAGAAAATATCAAATATGACCTTGTGGAATGGAGGAGAAGACTTGAGAAATTTAACATTCAACTCCTAATCTAATGATTCAAAGAAATAGTTTCTGCAGCAATTTAGTGCCATGTTATACTCATAGTCAGAAACCTCAACAAGTTAGGAGATTTGAGAATTTGATTCTTGGGCAAGTGGCAAAATGAATAATAGATAAAAAGTATTGATTGGCTGATTGCTTCACTACTACCAAATCCAGCCAATGAACGGACATTTCCACATCAAGCTATTGATTTACTGAAATGATGCCTAAAAAGAAACCTGGTTATTAGTAACTATGCCATGTCCAGTTGCTAAAAGAGAATATCATTGCAGTGTGATCTGACTGTATTTGGTACATGGTCAGTGAATCATTCGTGTTGAAATTCTACATTTTCCAGAGGGTATAATTAGAGATGAACCATATATAAAGGCAATCTTACTGCTTAAAACCGGATGCAGACTTGCAATCCAGCAGGCATCAGGAGAATGCACTTTGACTGTTATTAAATAAGTGATCGCATTAGAATTAGGACTGATTGCCCAGTAGATTACTTATTTTGATTCATATCACATTCATTCTTTGATTGTATAATGTCTTTTAATAGCCAATCTTGATATGCAAACTAATATCATGCTGATATTAGCATTAGTCTGACAGAAAGCCTTTCATTCAATACTTTAGATTACATGAACATAACTTAAGCAACACAGAAATTCCATAAATAATTTAACAAGTAATATTTTGGTAGTAGTTCTAATGTGATTTAACTAAATTATGTTTTTGCAATTCAAAATTTGAAATAAATTTAACATGTCTATATTAGGTTATTCTGGACAGTAGTAATGATGTCCTAATTGTCCTCAAATCCCTGAGAGAGGATGCAATGACAGGGTAACTATCCATAAAGATCAGCCCATGGAGCTTCCAGCTGGATTTTTGAAGAATCCCACAGGAAATTTGGAAGGAAATCAACAGTAGCCCATCAAAATGACACATACAACTTCACTTCAAATGTCACTGTATAAAGTAAGATTCATGATTTTGTGGTGGGATAAGGAGTGTTTTGATAAATGAGTCATTTTCAAGCTGATAGACTCTAAGTAGTTTCATGCCACTGAGGTCAGTGAGAGGGCCTTGACTATTTACATTCTGTATTAACTAGTTGGATGAAGGGACAAAGTGAATTGCAGCCTGATTTTCTGACAATACAAAAATATGTGCAAAGACAAGTTGTGAAAAGACACAAAGAGCAGGATTTTCAGGATTCTGTGATGGGGTTCCTGGAGGTGGCAGTCCCACAAGTGGGAGGGTAATGTCATTAGGCTGGTTCTCACCTGCACAGCTTTATGCAGGAGGATGGTGACAGTGGATCCGGTTACCCAACCAGCCAACGGTGAGGAACAAGTTTATGACCCTCAACATCATATTGTAAGCAATCCCTCTGGAATGAAACATCATCCGGAATTTTAAACCAGAAGAAAGGGGTTCCTGGAAAACTAGGAAGTGAGCCAATTGCCTGCTCGTACCAAGCCATCAAAGCTGCAGGCAATATTCAATACGGAAAGCAATATGTTAATAAATGGCTACAACTGAGGCAAGGTACAATACTGTCAGGACTTACCACAAACCGCACCCCACCCTCCCTTTGATGATACTAACCCTCTTAGTTTTTCCTACTTCCTGAGATGCCCTGACCACTGCCTGGGAACTAACACTGACAGTGAGACTGCTGATCATAGAGTCATAGAGATGTACGGCACAGAAACAGATCCTTCGGTCCAACCCGTCCATGCCAACCAGATATTCCAACCCCATCTAGTCCCACCTGCCAGCACCCGGCCCATATCCCTCCAAACCCTTCCTATTCATATACCCATCCAAATGCCTCTTAAATGTTGCAATTGTACCAGCCTCCACCACATCCTCTGGCAGCTCATTCCATGCACATACCACCCTCTGCGTGAAAAAGCTGCCCCTTAGGTCTCTTTTATATCTTTCCCCTCTCACCCTAAACCTATGCCCTTTAGTTCTGGACTCCCCGACCTTGGGGAAAAGACTTTGTCTATTTATCCTATCCATGCCCCTCATAATTTTTTAAACATCTATAAAGTCACCCCTCAGCATCCGACGCTCCAGGGAAAACAGTCCCAGCCTGTTCAGCCTCTCCCTGTATCTCAGATCCTCCAACCCTGGCAACATCCTTGTAAATCTTTTCTGAACACTTTCAAGTTTCACAACATCTTTCCGATAGGAAGGAGACCAGAATTGCATGCAATATTCCAACAGTAGCCTAACCAATGTCCTGTACAGCCGCAACATGACCTCTCAACTCCTGTACTCAATACTCTGACTAATAAAGGAAAGCATACCAAACACCTTCTTCACTATCCTACCTACCTGCGACTCCACTTTCAAGGAGCTATAAATCTGCATTCCAAGGTCTCTTTGTTCAGCAACACTCCATAGGACCTTACCATTAAGTGTACAAGTCCTGCTAAGATTTGCTTTCCCAAAATGCAGTACCTCACATTTATCTGAATTAAACTCCATCTGCCACGTCTCAGCCTATTGGCCCATCTGTTCCAGATCCTGTTGTAATCTGAGGTAACCCTCTTCACTGTCCACTACACCTCCAATTTTGGTGTCATTTGCAAACTTACTAACTGTACCTCTTATGCTCGCATCCAAATCATTTATGTAAATGACAAAAAGTAGAAGATCCGGCACCGATCCTTGTGGCACTCCACTGGTCACAGGCCTCCAGTCTGAAAACAATCCTCCACCACCACCATCTGTCTTCTACCTTTGAGCCAGTTTTGTATCCAAATGGCTAGTTCTCCCTGTATTCCATGAGATCTAACCTTGCTAATCAGTCTCCCGTGGGAACCTTGTCAAACGCCTTACTGAAGTCCATATAGATCACATCTACTGCTCTGCCCTCATCAATCTTCTTTGTTACTTCTTCAAAAAACTCAATCAAGTTTGTGAGACATGATTTCCCACACACAAAGACATGTTGACTATCCCGAATCAGTCCTTGCCTTTCCAAATACATGAGCTTTAGGGAGAGGCTGAACAGGCTGGGGCTGTTTTCTCGAGACCGTTGGAGGCTGAGGGGTGACCCTTATAGAGATTTATAAAATTATGAGGGGCATGGATAGGGTAAACAGACTGAAGTCTGTGGTGGGGGAGTCCAGAACTAGGGGGCATAGGTTTAGCGTGAGTGGGGAAAGATATAAAAGAGACCTAAGGGGCAACCTTTTCATGCAGAGGGTGGTACATGTCTGAAATGAGCAGCCGGAGGAAGTGGTGGAGGCTGGTACAATTGCAACATTTAAAAGGCATCTGGATGGGTATATGAATAGGAAGAGTTTGGAGGGATATGGGCCGGGTGCTGGCAGGTGGAACTAGATTAGGTTGGGATATCTGGTCGGCAATGGATGGGTTGGACCGAAGGGCCTGTTTCCATGCTGTACATCTCTATCACTCTATCACTCTATGTACATCCTGTCCCTCAGGATTCCCTCCAACAACTCGCCCACCACCGAGGTCAGGCTCACCGGTCTACAGTTCCAATAATTTCCCTGCAGTCTATATCTTCCATATCCTGTTCCACAGTAAATACTGATGCAAAATATCCATTTAGTATCTCCCCCATTTTCTGTGGCTCCACACAAAGGCGGCCTTGCTGATCTTTGAGGGGCCCTATTCTCTCCCTAGTTACCCTTTTGTCCTTAATATATTTGTAAAATCCCTTTGGATTCTCCTTAATTCTATTTGCCAAAGCTATCTCATGTCCCCGTTTTGCCCTCCTGATTTCCCTCTTAAGTATACTCCTACTTCCTTTAAACTCTTCTAAGGATTCACTCGATCTATCCTGTCTATACCTGTCATATGCTTCCTTCTTTTTCTTAACCAAACCCTCAATTTCTTTAGTCATCCAGCATTCTCTATACCTACCAGTTTTGCCTTTCACCCTGACAGGAATATACTTTCTCTGGACTCTTATTATCTCATTCCTGAAGACTTCCCATTTTCCAGCTGTTCCTTTACCTGCGAACATCTGCCTCCAATCAGTTTTCAAAAGCTCTTGCCTAATACCGTCAAAATTGGCCTTTCTCAAATTTAGAACTTCAACTTTTAGATCTGGTCTATCCTTTTCCATCACTATTTTTAAACGAATAGAATTATGGTCGCTGGCCCCAAAGTGCTCCTCCACTGACACCTCAGTCACTTGCCCTGCCTTATTTCCCAAGTGTAGGTCATGTTTTGCACCTTCTCTGCGACCTTCTCTAGTAGGTACATCCACATACTGAATCAGAAAATTGTCTTGTACACACTTAAGAAATTCCTCTCCATCTAAGCCTTTAACACTATGGCAGTCCCAGTCGATGTTTGGAAAGTTAAAATCCCCAACCATAACTACCCCATTATTCTTACAGATAGCTGAGATCTCCTTACAAGTTTGTTTCTCAATTTCCCTTTGACTATTGGGGGGTCTATAATAAATCCCACTAAGGTGATCACCCCTTTCTTATTTCTCAGTTCCACCCAAATACCTTCCCTGGATGTATTTCGGGGAATATCCTCCCTCAGCACAGCTGTAATGCTATCCATTATCAAAAATGCCATTCCCCTTCCTCTCTTACCTCCCTTTCTATCCTTCCTGTAGCATTTGTATCCTGGAACATTAAGCTGCCAGTCCTGCCCATCCCTGAGCCATGTTTCCGTAATTGCTATGATATCCCAGTCCCATGTTACTAACCATGCCCTGAGTTCATCTGCCTTCCCTGTTAGGCCCCTTGCATTGAAATACATGCAGTTTAATTTATTAGTCCTACCTTGTCCCTGCCTGCCCTCTCTGTTTGACTCATTTCTGTTCTCAGCTGTACCCGTCTCAGATCGATCTCTTTCCTCACTATCTCCCTGGGTCCCACCCCCACACCTTACTAGTTTAAATCCTCCCAAGCAGTTCTAGCAAATTTCCCTGCCAGTATAGTAGTCCCCTTCCAATTTATGTGCAATCCGTCCTTTTTGCACAGGTCACTTCTACCCCAAAAGAGATTCCAATGATCCAAATAGGTGAATCTTTCTCCCATATACCAGTTCCTCAGCCATGTATTCATCTGCTCTATCCTCCTATTCCTGCCCTCACTAGCTCATAGCTCTGGGAGTAATCCAGATATTACTACCCTTGAGGACCTTCTTTTTAAATTCCTACCTAACTCTCTGTAATCTCCCTTCAGAATCTCAACCTTTTCCCTTCCTATATTGTTGGTTCCAATGTGGACAATGACCTCTTGCTGGCCCCTCTCCCCGTGAGAACATTCTGCACCCTCTCTGAGACATCCTTGATCCTGGCACCAGGGAAACAACACACCATTCTGCTTTTTCTCTGCTGGCCACAGAAACGTCTGTCTGTACCTCTGACTACAGAATCCCTTAACACAATTGATCTCTTGGGAACTGATGTACCCCTCATTGCATTAGAGCCAGTCTCAATACCAGAAACTTGGCTGTTTGTGCTACGTTCCCCTGAGAATCCATCACCCCCTACATTTTCCAAAACAGCATACCTGTTTGAAATGGGTATAGCCACAAAAGACTCCTGCCCTAGGTGCCGACCTCTCTCACCCTTCCTGGAGTTAACCCATCTATGTGACTGTATCTGAGACTTCCCCTCTTCCTATAACTGCCATCCATCACATACTGTTGTTGTTGCAAATTCCTCATTGCTTCCATCTGTCTCTCCAACCGATCCACTCGATCTGATAAGATTCGCATCCAACAGCATTTATGGCAGATATAATCCACCGTAACCCTTAAACTCTCTTTAAACTCCCACATCTGACAAGAAGTACATATCACTGCAAAGGTCATTTTTGCTCCTTTACAATCTACAGACACAGAAAATAACACTGTCTTATTCCTCTACAAAACACTGCACCAGGTTAAATTAATAGCTATGGCTTATATTTTAAGTTTAATCAAGAGACTTATCTCCACAAACATATAATCAAGAAAGAACCCACTGTACTCACTACTGCAGCCTTTCTCTTGGACAGACTTAAAACAACAATTAACTTATCTGAATCTGTGTTGTGAACTTCACCCAAACTGGTTCCTCCAAGATTAGTTGTGAATGTCACTGTTTGTTTATTTTCCCAGATGCACTCCGATGTCCAGCGATACACGAATTCAAAGACAGCAAAGGCAGTAACTGAGCAGGTTCTCTCTCTCTCTCTCCTGCACTGTCCTCACCATGTGCTTCCTTTGTCTGCTCTTCTCCCTTTTAAACTGCTGTTGTTTTGACTGTTTTTTTCCCAAAGTTCCAAAACAATGCAACAGTATATAAAACAGGAATTGCTGCTCCTAGAATTTGAGGAAATCACCTCCAGCACCTAAAATACCTCAATAACAGGAGCAGCTCTTACAGCCAGAAAGTATTCCCATCTTTACCTCTGACTTACCTTCCAGAGACAGGACCTCCACATTCTCCTGAATTGAACAGAGCTCCTGAAAGCATTTAAATTGATGTCAAATATTCAAACTCTATTTCTGGATCCCACTGGCACAGGATTCCAAAACTTTCTGCACAAAGAATCTGCAGTAGGACTTAATGAGCTTAAAAAGGAGACCAAGAATTTAGCCGATGAATTACGATACAGGAAATTGCAAGGTTCACCATTTCTGTCAGAAAAATAGCTCGGAAGAATATGATCCGAATGGAGAGTGATTGCAAACACTACAGTACAGAGTGGTCTGCGTCTCCTGGTACATGAAACACAAAAATATACTCAGAAATTAGGAAGGAAAATGAAATATTGACATTGATGAGAACATAGTTAGTGCCCTGTCTACAGTTTTATTGCATTGGGAGTAGTTCCTGAGAATGATTCCTGCTATGAAGAATGATCGAACACAAAAGGGTAGAGGATACTTCTCCTCAGTGGGAAATGTAGAATCCGGGGCCATCATTTTAGAATAATGTAGGAAAAAAAATTAAGATGTAGATCAGGGTGGGGGGGGGAACGGATTTTCTTCATTTCGAGGACATGACAAAGACGATTGATGAAAGCAGGGTGGCAGATATTGCGTATATGGACTTGAGCAAGGTTTTTACCAAGGTGTCTCACGGCAGGCTGATACAAAAGCTGAAGTCATATGTGATCTGTGGTGAGCTGATAAGATGGATACAGAAATGGTTGTGTCATAGAGTAATAGAGTAGCAGCAGAAGAGTGTTTTTTTCCGACTGGAGTTCTGTGAGCAGTGGTGTTCCGCAGGGTTCAGTGCTGACAGCCTTATTGTTTGTAATACAGGTAGTTCTTCTATAACGTGACAGTTGCATTCTTGTGCAACCCTGCATTATCGAAAATTGCACTTTAGAAACAGCTTGAAGTGTTGGTGATGTAATCAGTTACAGACAACACACGTTTTAAAAGTTCCCACTTTAGAGACGGTGTCCCAAATTCATCAATCACATTACAATGAAGGCACATTGTCGAAATGTGCATTATAGCAGAACGATCTGTGTATATATAAATGATTTGGAGGAGAATGTGGGTGGTCTGATTAGTAAGTTTATGAGTGACGTGGATTGGAGAAGCTTAAGATAGTGAGATGGATTGACAGAAGATACAGAGAATACTGATAGGATAGAGATTTGGGTGAAGAAATGGCAGATAGAATTTAATTCAGACAATTGTTAGATGATGCATTTTGGAAGATCTAAAGCAGGAGAGAAGTACACAGTAAATGGCAGAACCCCATGGAAGCATCAACATGCAGAGGGATCCAGGCATACAGGTCCACAGCTCCCTGAAACCAGCAACTCAAGTGGGTTAGGTGATCAAGAAGGCATATGACATGCTTGCCTTCATTAGTCAGGACATAGAGTATAAACGTTGGCAAGTCATGTTGTACCGTTTAGAACTTTAGGCCACATTTGACATATTACGTACAGTTCTGGTCATCACACTTCCAGAAGGATGTGGAAGCTTTGGAAAGGGTATAGAAAGGCTTTATCAAGATGCTGCCTGGTTTAGAGGGTATTAGCTATGAAGAGAGATTGGATAAGCTTGGTTTGTTTTCACTTGAATGTTGAAGAATGAGAAATGACGTGAAAGAAGTTTACAAAATTATGGTATGGATAGAATGGATAGTCAGAAACTTTTTTGATTGGTAATTACCCAGGGACAAATCATAAAAGGACTTGGGAGCCCATGCAGTCAGTCTGAATGGTGTCTACATTGTCAAGATGCAGTAGATCACACACACCAACTGGGAAGGAAACCAGCCTGCAGCAGTGGGCAGATGGGAAACTGGCCACAAACCTCTGATGCTTCCATTGTAAATGGAATGCAAACTTTGTGCAGTTCATTTATGCTTTTATTCATTATTTTCGTGCCCACATCCCTGGATGGTCGAACAGAAGCCTGAATGTTTAGGCTCGGAGATAGTGATACTACAACAGCACGACAACAGCTGCCTCCTCGGCCATTTATGGATATGTTCTAATTACCTGGTGAAGGGCTTTTGCCAGAAACGTCGATTCTCCTGCTCCTTGGGTGCTGCCTGACCTACTGTGCTTTTTCAACACCATACTCTCGACTCTAATCTCCAGCATCCACAGTTCTCACTTTCGTCGATATGTTCTAACCAACCCATCCAGAGATGGTCACAGAAATGTACTGCAAGGAAACAGACCCTTTAGTCCAACTTGTTCACGCTGACCAAATATCCTAAATAAATCTAGTCTCATTTTCCAGCATTTGGCCCATATCCCTTTAAACCCTTCCTATCCACATACCCATCTAGATGCCTTTTAAATGTTGTAATTGTACCAGCCTCCACCACTTCCTCTGGCAGCTTATTCCATACACGAACCACCCTCTCTGTGAAAACTTTGCCCTTTAGGTCCCTTTTATATCTTTCCCCTCTCACCCTAAACCTATGCCCTCTAGTTCTGGACTCCCCAACCCCAGGGAAAAGCCCTTGACTATTCACACTATCCATGCCCCACATGATTTTATAAACTTCTATAAGGTCACCCCTCAGCCTCCCACGCTCCAGGGAAAACTAGCCCCTGTCTATTCAGCCTCTCCCTGTAGCTCAAACCCTCCAACCCTGGCAACATCTTTATAAATCTTTTCTGAGCACTTTTAAGTTTCTTAACATCCTTCCCATAGCAGGGAGAACAGAGTTGCACAGTTTTCCAAAAGTGACCTAACCAATGTCTTGTATAGCCGTAATAGAACAATACAGCACAGTACAGGCCCTTTGGCCCTCGATGTTGCGCCGATCCAAGCCCACCTAACCTATACTAACCCACTATCCTCCATATACCTATCCAATGCCCGCTTAAATGCCCATAAAGAGGGAGAGTCCACCACTGCTACTGGCAGGGCATTCCATGAACTTACAACTCGCTGAGTGAAGAACCTACCCCTAACTTCAGTCCTATATCTACCCCCCCTTAATTTAAAGCTATGCCCCCTTGTAATACCCGACTCCATACGCGGGAAAAGATTCACACTGTCAACCCTATCTAACCCCCTAATCATCTTGTACACCTCAATCAAGTCACCCCTAAACCTTCTTTTCTCTAATGAAAACAGCCCCAAGTGTCTCAGTCTTTCCTCATACGATCTTCCTTCCATACCAGGCAACATCCTGGTAAACCTCCTCTGCACCCGTTCCAGTGCCTCCACATCCTTCCTGTAGTATGGCGACCAAAACTGCACACAATATTCCAGATGCGGCCGCACCAGAGTCTTATACAACTGCATCATGACCTCAGGACTCCGGAACTCAATTCCTCTACCAATAAAAGCCAGTACGCCATATGCCTTCCTCACCGCACTATTTACCTGGGTGGCAACTTTCAGAGATCTGTGTACATGGACACCAAGATCCCTCTGCTCATCCACACTACCAAGTATCCGACCATTAGCCCAGTACCCCATCTTTTTGTTATTCTTCCCAAAGTGAATCACCTCACACTTAGCTACATTGAATTCCATTTGCCACCTTTCTGCCCAGCTCTGCAGCTTCTCTATATCCTGCTGTAACCTGCCACATCCTTCCTCACTGTCAACAACTCCTCCGACTTTCGTATCATCCGCAAACTTGCTCACCCAACCTTCTAACCCCTCTTCCAGGTCATTTATAAAAATGACAAACAGCAATGGTCCCAAAACAGATCCTTGCGGAACACCGCTAGTGACGGCACTCCATGAAGAAACTTTGCCATCAACTACTACCCTCTGTCTTCTTCCATCCAGCCAATTCCTAATCCAAACCTCCAACTCACCCTCAATGCCATATCTCCGTATTTTCTGCAGTAGCCTACCATGGGGAACCTTATCAAACGCCTTACTAAAATCCATATATACCACATCTACCGCTTTCCCCTCATCAACCTCCTTCGTCACCTTTTCAAAGAATTCAATAAGGTTTGTGAGGCATGACCTGCCCTTCACAAAACCATGCTGACTATCCTTGATCACATTATTCCTATCCAGATGTTCATAAATCCTATCCCTTACAATTCTCTCTAAGACTTTGCCCACAACAGAAGTGAGACTCACCGGCCTATAGTTACTAGGGTTATCCCTACTCCCCTTTTTGAACAAGGGAACCACATTTGCTATCCTCCAGTCTTCTGGCACTACTCCTGTAGACAAAGAGGACATAAAAATCAAGGCCAATGGCTCTGCAATCTCCTCCCTTGCTTCCCAGAGAATCCTAGGATAAATGCCATCAGGCCCAGGGGACTTATCTATTTTCACCTTTTCCAGGATTTCCAACACCTCTTCTCTACATACCTCAAAGCCATCCATTCTACTTATTTGTGACTCAGTATTCACATCGACGACAATGCCCTGTTCCTGAGTAAATACTGAAGAAAAGTATTCATTCAGTGTCTCCCCAATCTCTTCCGCCTCCACACGCAACTTCCCACTACTATCCTTGACTGGACCTATTCCTACCCTAGTCATTCTTTTATTCCTAACATACCTATAGAAAGCCTTAGGGTTTTCCCTAATCCTACCGACTAAGGACCTTTCATGTCCCCTCCTTGCTGCTCTTAGCTCTCTCTTCAGGTCCTTCCTGGCTACCCTATACCTCTCAATCGCCACAATTGAACCTTCACGTCTCATCTTGAGATAGGCCGCCCTCTTTCATTTAACAAGGGATTCCAATTCCTTATTAAACCACGGCTCCCTCGCACGACCCTTTCCTCCCTGCCTGACAGGTACATAATTATCAAGGACACTCAATAGTTGCTCCTTGAACAAGCTCCACATATCATTTGCACTCTTGCCTTGGAGTCTACTTTTCCAAGCCACACATCCTAAGTCATGCCTCACCGCATCATAATTTCCCTGACCCCAGCTATAACTCTTGCCCTGTAGTACACACTTATCCCTCTCCATCACGAGAGTAAAAATCACCGAATTATGGTCACTATCCCCAAAGTGCTCACCTACCTCTAATTCTAACACCTGGCCTGGTTCGTTACCCAGAACCAAATCCAGTATGGCCTCACCTCTTGTTGGCCTGTCTACATATTGTGTCAGGAAACTCTCCTGCACACATTGAACAAACACTGACCCATCTAACGAACTTGAGCTATAGTTTTCCCAATCAATATCGGGAAAGTTAAAGTCCCCCATAACAACCACCCTATTACTGTCACTCATCTCCTGAATCACCTTCCCTATCCTTTCTTCAATGATTCTAGGACTATTAGGAGGCCTGTAAAAGACTCCTAACAGGGTGACCTCACCTTTCCTATTCCTAACCTCAGCCCAAACTACCTCAGATGGCAAGTCCTCATCCATCGTCCTTTCCACCACTGTAATACTATCTTTGACAAGCAATGCCACACCTCCCCCTCTTTTACCCCCACCTCTGACCCTACTAAAACATTTAAATCCAGGAACCTGCAACAGCCAATCCTGTCCCTGTTCTAGCCATGTCTCCGTAATAGCCACAACATCGAAGTCCCAGGTACCAACCAACGCTGCAAGTTCACCTACCTTATTTCGTATACTTCTTGCATTGAAGTATACACACTTCAAGCCACTTTCCTGTTTACAGGCACCCTCCTTGGAAATTGAGGCCATGTTCCTAACCTCCCTACACTCCAGGCCCTGCACTCTGAAGCTACAATCTGGGTTCCCATGCCCCTGCAGAGTTAGTTTAAACCCCCCCCAAGAGCACTAGCAAACCTCCCCCCAAGGATACTGGTGCCCCTCAGGTTCAGGTGTAGACCATCCTGTTTATAGAGGTCCCACCGTCCCCAGAAAGAACCCCAGTTATCCAAAAACCGGAATCCCTCCCTCCTGCACCATCCCTGTAGCCACGCATTTAAGTGTTCTCTTTCCCTATTCCTCGAATCTCTATCACGTGGCACGGGTAACAAACCAGAGACAACAACTCTGTTCGTTCTAACTCTGAGCTTCCAACCTAGCTCCCTGAAAGCCTGTCTAACATCCTCGGCACTCCTCCTACCTATGTCGTTGATGCCAATATGGACCACGACTTCGGGCTGTTCCCCCTCCCCCTCCAGGACCCGGAAATCACGATCAGAGACATCACGTACCCTTGCACCTGGGAGGCAACATACCAAACGTGAGTCTCTCTCGTTCCCACAAAACCTCCTATCTGTGCCCCGAACTATCGAGTCCCCAATTACTACTGCTCTCCTTCGCGCTTTTAAAGGGGGAAAAAACCTACCCAGGTAAGCTTACACTAACTGCTTCCGGGTCTCGGCTGCCCCTCTGGTCGTCGTCACTTCCCCCTGGTGCTCCCGCTCTTTCTGTGAAGAGAGAGTGAAAGAGAAAAAAAAAAACACCGCTGCCCGCTACCGGTAAGTACTTTTAAAACCAAACGGTCTTACCTTCGCTGCTGCTCGCACTGGAAATGACCGACGGCTTCGAAGGGTGAGTATAAATACTCACCGCTTTCCTTGCCGGCTGCCCCTCTGGTCGTCGTCACTTCCCCCTGGTGCTCCCGCTCTTTGTGTGAAGAGAGAGTGAAAGAGAAAAAAAAACACCGCTGTCCGCTACCGGTAAGTACTTTTAAAGCCAAACGGTCTTACCTTCGCTGCTGCTCGCACTGGTAATATGATCTCTTAACTCCTATCCTCAATGCACTGACTAATAAAGGCGAGCATACCAAATGCCTTCTTCACTTTCAAACTGTGTCTCCATTTTCAAGAAACATTGACCTTCCACTCCAAGGTCTCTTTCTACAGCAACACTCCCCAGGACCTTACCATTAAGTGTAGTCCTGCCTTGATTTGCCTTTCCAAAATGCAGCACCTCACATTTATCTAAATTAAACTTCATCTGCCACTCCTCGGCCCATTGGGCCATCTGATCAAAGTGCTGCTGTACTCTGAGGTAACCTTCTTCGCTGTCCACTACATATCTCTAGGACTTCCACCCAAGCCTCCTGGCTCAGAGATAGTGTTATTATCACAACACCAGGAGAGTGCTTTCCTGGCCAGTTATGTAATTGCAGTGTGCAAATGATGCTAACTATACAATTGAATGACCTGGGGAGGAGGTCAGCATCTTGAGAATGAGTTCACACTAGCTGCATTATTTGAAGTCAAACTTCACCTCTTAAAGGAGAGGTGCATCGTAGCTGGAGCAGTGTTGGGATCTATTGAAAAATTAATTTTCACATGGTGATGCCCAATAACAACAGAACAAAGTAAAGATTAGTCATCAAGATTCTGCAAAGCAGCTTGGAGAGCCTTTGTGCAGGAGCAAGAGAAAAGGAGAGATATTATCTATTGACAGCACCCCCGGCAATTTCCAGATGAACTTTCCAAGACAGTGCTAATAGATATCCAGGATAGAAAACGGAATCTAACCCAAGGACCTGGATGCAGTTCTGTAAGAAGTTCAATGATTCATTGGTCAAGGTCAGTGAATGTATCTTCAGATGCCATTTCCCATCAATGCATCACTAGCCTGAGACACTGCTCAAAAATCGCAAATGACCATCAGTCAGCTCTTGACAGTCTCCATCAATGAAGATTCATACCTCACAATCCTAGCTTCTCAACACATTTGACTTGATTGATTTTCCTAGGTGCAGTGAAAAGTTTTGTTTTGCGTGTTATACAGACTGATCATACTGTACTAAGTGCATTAGGGTAATAAATAGAGCAAAGAATATAACATTACAGCTGCAGAGAAGATGCATAAAGAGCGAGATCATCGTTAAATTTAAAATTTGATCGATGTATGCAGAAGTCCAATAATTTGGCACTACTGCAAGTCTCATAGCTTTCAATCACAATATCCATAACATTAAAACACATTGCACCACACACAATGATACATTGCCCTCTCTCTTGCAGAACAATCAGCCCTAGGTTGAAAGCATCAGCTGATGCCATTGAGATTACACACATACTGTAACTCTCAAGTGACCATGGTGTCACCTTCCATCAAGCCAGTCCAGACCACTGCCTCCTATGGCAAGGAATTCAGTCTGAACAAAGATCTTCTTAACCCAGAGATGCTCTAGGGGTGTACTATAAAGTCATCTAACATCTCCTGTGTAAAACCTTCCACTAGCTGTGCTGCAATCACTGAGATAGCACTGTACAAAGACATATGAAATCCAGAGCCAAAGGGAAAACACAAAGAAAACTCATTCATGTTTGCTGTGGCACAGATGTGAGAACTGTTCAAGTGTACGGTATTCCTGAAACAGTTGAGAACTATGCAATGGTGTATTTATAAATTTGATTTGGAGTGTTAATTTTGAGTTGGTTTTGACCATTTTCCAGAGATTACCACATGTTCACCTTTTGTTGCCTGCTTTTTGTTTCAAAATTGCTGACTACAATGAAAAGTTGGAACAACGCAATGTGAAAGAAGTGATCCTAAACCCAAAGCATGTTTTCAGTAACCTCACACCATCCAAAACTTTCAAAACAGCATGGGAGTAATCTTTTCGGCTAAACTTTTCCTACGGGACAAGAGAGTGATTTCACAAGAAGTTAATCTCTGCCACTGGCTGCTATTTGCATATTTCTGATGAACTGTTAAAATGAGTTGCAGTTCCGCTGCTTCAAGTCAACGTTACAATTTCTGAAGAGTTATTTGAAAAAGATGAGGAATCTTTTCCTTTAACAACATCACCAAAAAACAAATGAACATATCACTGCTTCTAGGATGTTACAGACACAAGAGGATTGACAAACTTGCTTATTCTTGGCAATCATTCAGGATAGAAGCACTTGGCATGGGATCCCAGAATAGCGAGAGGGAGACAGAGACAGAGGAAGGGAAAGAGAGAGAGACTGGAGGAGACGGAGTGAAGTCAATCTCATCATTTTGAACACTTCAAAAAGGTCACCGCTTAATTTTCTCTGCTCCAAGGAGAATAAACCCAATCTCTCTAATCTTTTCTTGTGTCTAAAATCCCTAATTTCTGAGAACATTCCACTAAATCTCCTTTGCACCATCTCCAGGTCTTTAACATCCTTCCTTAAATAGGGTCCCCAAAACTGAACACAGTACTTCAAATATGGTCTGACCAATGATCTGGAGAGGTGTAGCATCACTTCTTCCTTTTATACTCTATGTTTCTATTTAGAAACCAAAGGATCCTTCTTAATAAGTGCTCCAACTTGCCTGGCCACATCAGAGAATCATTTACATGAACCCTGAGGTCCCTGTGCTCCTGTACTCTCCTGAAAGCTGTTCCATTGAGCTGTAATGTCTCTCCTTGTAACTTCCACCTCACATTCCTCTGTATTGAGATTCATCTGCCAGGTGTCTGCCCATTTGGCCAACTTCTCAATGTCCATCTGAAGTCACTCAGCATTATCCTCACAATTTGCTATTCTCCCTAACTTTGTATCATCTGAAAACTTATAGATTTTGCCATCAACACCTATCTCCAAATCATCTATGTAAATCAGAAAGTGCAAGGGTCCCAGCACTCATCCCTGGGAAGCATCACTTTCAACTTGTCTTCAATCTGAGAAATACTCATCTACATCTCCCCTCTGTCTTACATCTTTTAATCAACTTCTAATTCATGCTAGGAGAAAGTGCGGACTACAGATGCTGGAGAGTCAGAGTCAAAACATGTGGTGCTGGAAAAGAACAGCAGGTCAGGTAGCATCTGAGGAACAGGAGAGTCAATGTTTTGGGCATAATCCCTTCATCAGGAATCCATGCTGCCAATGAACCATCAATCCCAAACATTTCTGATTTGCCAACCAACCTGCCATGTGGCACTGTATCAAATGCTTTCTGAAAGACCAAACATACAACATCTACAGCACAATTCTCATCCATTACCTGTGTCACCTCTTCAATGAACTTGATTTAATTTGCCAGACATGACCTGCCCTTAACATTGCCATGCTGACTGTCTTCTAATAACTTATTTTTCTTCAAGTGTATGTTTCCCTTATCAGGTATTGTGGCCTCCATCAGTTTTCCCACTATTGATGTCAAGCTGACAGGTTTGTAGTTTCCTGGATTATCCTTTGACCCTTTCTGAAACAATGGTGCTACATTTGTAATTCTCCAGTCCCCTGGGAGTAATGCTGTGTTCAGAAAGGCCTGGAAAATTTCTGTCAATGGTTCCATAATTTGCCCCCTTATCTCTCTCAGCAATCTAGATTGCATCCCACCTGGGCCTGGCGACTTCTCTCCTTGGAGTGCTGCCAGCTTTTTTAATACCTCTTCTTGACCCATCACTGTAACACTCAGTTCTGTTAAAGACAGAAACAAAATATTCATTTAGTACATCTACCATATCTTTTGCTTCAGTGAGCAGCTTTTCCTGTTTATTCTTTATGGGCCCCACTTTATCCTTCACTAATCTTTTACTATTAATATGCTTGAAGAATGTTTTACTATTTGTTTTAGCGTAGCCTGCCATCCTTTCCTCATGCTTCTCTAAGTCTTCTTTATTCCAGCTTTAGCCTTTCTCCAACACTTGAGATATTCTTCCTAATTTCTGTTGCTAGTATTATTCCGGTGTGCATCATAGACCACCGCAGCGGACAGCTGGAACTGACAACCGGAAGCGGCAGATACAAACCACTATAAATGCCGGAGGAAAGATCACAGAAGCACTTCACAGGAGGCTCCCAAGTACTGAGGATGTCACCTAGACAGGGGACGAAACGTTTGCAACACAAATTCCCAGCTCGGCGAACAGAACCACAACAACCTTTTCCTTTTCTTCCTTATTTTCTCATCAATATCTTTAGTCATCTAGGTTTGGATACCTCATATACATTTCTCATGAATTTGTTCCCAGCTTGAACCTTATTTGTCTCCCTTTTGAAATTTACCCACTTTTTTAGCCAGTGTTTTATCCACCAAAATGCGTTTCCAATCATCATGCTGCAGTTTAAATTTAGACCGCTAAAATCTGCCCTTTTCCAGTATCGGATCTGAACCATTGACTGATTTTTATCTTTTCCAAACTTCATTTTGAACCATATTATGTTGTTCAAAAATGCTTCCCTACTCTGAGGTTTTCTACTTGGCATGCTAAGACCAGATCCATCCCATCCCCCCCCCTGACAGGACTGGAAATGTACTGTTACAGTAAGTTCTACTGCTTGGTAATCAGTGGTGAAATAGCCATCACAATTCCAGTCAATCTGCCAAGGATTCTAACTGCACTTGCTACAACTGCTTGGGAGGATTTAAACTAGTAAGGTGGGGGTGCGGGACCCAGGGAGATAGTGAGGAAAAAGTTTGAGACTGGTACAGCTGAGAACAGAAGTGAGTCAAACAGTCAGGGCAGGCAGGAACAAGGGAGGACTAATAAATTAAACTGCATTTATTTCAACCCCAGGAGCCTAACATGGAAGGCAGAGTTTGTGCGAAGATTTGTAGCTCGGGTGCTCGTTGTTGTGGTTCTGTTCGCCGAGCTGGAAGTTTTTGTTGCAAACGTTTCGTCCCCTGGCTAGGCGACATCATCAGTGCTTGGGAGCCTCCTGCAAAGCGCTTCTTTGACGTTTCCTCCGGTGTTTATAGTGGTCTGTCCCTGCCGCTTCCGGTTGTCAGTTTCAGCTGTCCGCTGTAGTGGTTGGTATATTGGGTCCAGGTCGATGTGTTTGTTGATGGAGTTTGTGGATGAATGCCATGCCTCTAGGAATTCCCTGGCTGTTCTCTGTCTGGCTTGCCCTATGATAGTAGTGTTGTCCCAGTCATGAGCAAAACTAATGTAGTGTACAAAATACCATGCAAGGACTGCACAAAACACTATATAGGACAAACAGGAAGACAGCTAACAATCCGCATACATGAACATCAACTAGCCACGAAACGACACGACCAGCTATCCTTAGTAGCCACACACGCAGACAACAAGCAACATGAATTCGACTGGGACCACACTACTATCATAGGGCAAGCCAGACAGAGAACAGCCAGGGAATTCCTAGAGGCATGGCATTCATCCACAAACTCCATCAACAAACACATCGACCTGGACCCAATAAACCAACCACTACAGCGGACAGCTGAAACTGACAACCGGAAGCGGCAGGGACAGACCACTATAAACACCGGAGGAAACATCAAAGAAGCGCTTCGCAGGAGGCTCCCAAGCACTGATGATGTCGCCTAGCCAGGGGACGAAACGTTTGCAACAAAAACTTCCAGCTCGGCGAACAGAACCACAACAGGGAAGGCAGATGAACACAGGGCATGGTTAGGAACGTGGGACTGTTATCATAGCAATTACGGAAACATGGCTCAGGGATGGGCAGGACTGGCAGCTTAATGTTCCAGGATACAAATGCTCCAGGAAGGATAGAAAGGGAGGCAAGAGAGGAGGGGGAGTGGCATTTTTGATAATGGATAGCATTACAGCTGTACTGAGGGAGGATATTCCCGTAAATACATCCAGGGAAGCTATTTGGGTGGAACTGAGAAATAAGAAAGGGATGATCACCTTAGTGGGATTTATTATAGACCCCCCAATAGTCAGAGGGAAATTGAGAAACAAACTTGTAAGGAGATCTCAGCTATCTGTAAGAATAATAGGGTAGTTATGGTAGGGGATTTTAACTTACCAATCATAGACTGGAACTGCCATAGTGTTAAAGTTTTAGATGGAGAGGAATTTCTTAAGTGTGTACAGATAATTTTCTGATTCAGTCTGTGGATGTACCTACTAGAGAAGGTCGCAGAGAAGGTGCAAAACTTGACCTACTCTTGGGAAATAAGGCAGGGCAAGTGACTGAGGTGTCAGTGGGGGAGCACTTTGGGGCCAGCGACCATAATTCTATTAGATTTAAAATAGTGATGGAAAAGTTGAAGTTCTAAATTGGAGAAAGGCCAATTTTGACAGAATTAGGCAAGAAAGCTGATTGGAGGCAGATGTTCGCAGGTAAAGGGACGGCTGGAAAATGGGAAGCCTTCAGAAATGAGATAACAAGAATCCAGAGAAAGTATATTCCTGTCAGGGTGAATGGGAAGGCTGGTAAGTATAGGGAATGCTGGATGGCTAAAGAAATTGAGGGTTTGGTTGAGAAAAAGAAGGAAGCATATGTCAGGTATAGACAGGATAGATTGAGTGAATCCTTAGAAGAGTATAAAGGCAGTAGGAGTATACTTAAGAGGGAAATCAGGAGGGCAAAACGGGGACATGAGATAGATTTGGCAAATAGAATTAAGGAGAATCCAAAGGGTTTTTACAAATATATTAAGGACAAAAGGGAAACTAGGGGGAGAATAGGGCCCCTCAAAGATCAGCAAGGCGGCCTTTGTGTAGACCCACAGAAAATGGGGGAGATACTAAATGAATATTTTGCATCAGTATTTACGATGGAAAAGTATATGGAAGATATAGACTGTAGGGAAATAGTTGGTGACATCTTGTAAAATGTCCAGATTACAGAGGAGGAAGTGCTTGAAATGGTTAAAGGTAGATAAACTCACAGGACCTGATCAGGTGTACCAGAGAACTCTATGGGAAGCTAGAGAAGTAATTGCTGGGCCTCTTGCTGAGATTCTTGTATCATCTACAGTCACAGGTGAGGTGCCGGAAGACTGGAGGTTGGCAAACGTGATGCCACTGTTTAAGAAGGGCGGTAAAGACAAGCCAGGGAACTATGGACCAGTGAGCCTGACTTCGGTGGTGAGCAAGTTGTTGGAGGGAATCCTGAGGGACAGGATGTACATGTATTTGGAAAGGCAAGGACTGATTCGGGATAGTCAACATGGCTTTGTGTGTGGGAAATCATGTCTCACAAACTTGATTGAGTTTTTTGAAGAAGTAACAAAGAGGATTGATGAGGGCAGAGCAGTAGATGTGATATATATAGACTTCAGTAAGGCGTTCGACAAAGTTCCCCATGGGAGACTGATTAGCAAGGTTAGATCTCACGGAATACAGGGAGAACTAGCCATTTGGATACAGAACTGGCTCAAAGGTAGAAGACAGAGGGTGGTGGTAGAGGGTTGTTTTTCAGACTGGAGGCCTGTGACTAGTGGAGTGCCACAAGGATCGGTGTTAGGTCCTCTACTTTTTGTCATTTACATAAATGATTTGGATCCGAGCATCAGAGGTACAGTTAGTAAGTTTGTAGATTACACCAAAATTGGAGGTGTAGTGGACAGCGAAGAGGGTTACCTCAGATTACAACAGGATCTGGACCAGATGGGCCAATGGACTGAGAAGTGGCAGATAGAGTTTAATTCAGATAAATGCGAGGTGCTGCATTTTGGGAAAGCAAATCTTAGCAGGACTTATACACTTAATGGTAAGGTCCTATGGAGTGTTGCTGAACCAAGAGACCTTGGAGTGCAGGTTCATAGCTCCTTGAAAGTGGAGTCACAGATAGATAGGATAGTGAAGAAGGCATTTGGTATGCTTTCCTTTATTGGTCAGAGTATTGAGTACAGGAGTTATGAGGTCATAGAGTGGCTATACAGGGCATTGGTTAGGCCACTGTTGGAATATTGCGTGCAATTCTGGTCTCCTTCCTATCGGAAAGATGTTGTGAAACTTGAAAGGGTTCAGAAAAGATTTACAAGGATGTTGCCAGGGTTGGAGGATTTGAGCTATAGGGAGAGGCTGAATAGGCTGGGGCTGTTTTCCCTGGAGCATCAGAGGCTGAGGCGTGACTTTATAGAGGTTTACAAAGTTATGAGGGGCTTGGATAGGATAAATAGACAAAGTCTTTTCCCTGGGGTCGGGAAATCCAGAACTAGAGGGCATAGGTTTAGGGTGAGAGGGGAAAGATATAAAAGAGACTTAAGAGGCAACGTTTTCACACAGAGGTTAGTACGTGTATGGAATGAGCTACCAGAGGATGTGGGGGAGGCTGGTACAATTGCACCATTTAAGAGGCATTTGGATAGGTATATGAATGGGAAGGGTTTGGAGGGATATGGGCTGGGTGCTGGCAGGTGGGACTAGATGGGGTTGGGATATCTGGTTGGCATGGACAGGTTGGACCGAAGGGTCTGTTTCCATGCTGTACATCTCCATGACTCTATAACTGTTAATATTTTAACTTTGCGCAGTTTCTGATACAGAACTTGCGTTTGACTTTCTCACTATGTTTGAACGTGAGTCAGCTATTCCCCTTTCGTAAAGTTTAAAATTTTAAATAAGAACAGGGCTTTGTAGCAAGCTTTGGTCTGACAGAAAATGGATGACATTTGTTTAACGTTGGCTCTTATTTCAATGTATAGATCCATTGATGGTTGTATAGGTTGGATGATAGTCAGATCAATAAATGGATTAATTGACAGACAGTGAGAGATAACCAGTGCCCACCAGACAGATACATCAAGAAACAGGTGATAGACAGAGATGATTTTAAAGTTCATTCAAAGTAAATAGGTGTCACTGGCTGTGCCCAACCCTAACTGCCCTTGAGAAGGTGGAGATGAACTGTCTTCTTGAACTGCTACAGCCCATGAGATCCACAATGCCCTTTAAGAGGGAATTCCAGGATTTTGACCAACTGATACTGAGGGAATGGTCATATATTTACAAGTCAGGAAGGTCAATTGTGTCAATGGAAAATTGCATGAGGTGATGTCCCCATGTATCTGCTATGTCCTTTTAGGTGATAGTGGTTGTGGTTTTGGAAGGTGTTCTCGAAGATGCCTTGGTGGAATTTTACAATACATCTTGTAAGTGTGCAGATTACTGCTACTGAGCATCAGTGGTGGAGGAAGTGGGTGTTTTTGGATTGGGTGCCAATTAATCAGGTTGCTTTGTCCTGGATGGTGTCAAGTTTCTTGAGTGTTGTTGGAGCTGCATTCATCAGACAAGTTGGGAGAATTCGATCACACTCTTATTTTGTGCCTTAGAGTTGGTGAACAAGAACTGGGGAGTCAGGAGGTGTGTTACTCACTGCAGGATTATTCACCTCTGACCTGCTCTTGTATCCACAGACTTCATATGGAAAATCCAGTCCAGTTTCTGATCAATGATAACATCCAGGATGTTGATGGTTGGGGATTCAGCCATGGTAACACCATTGGACTGCAAAGGGGCAATTGTAAGATTCTCTCATGTTGGAAATGGTCATTATCGTGGACTTGTGTGGTACAAATATTAATACGTATTAGCATGGATAGAATGTTGGTTAACTAACAGAAAGTAAAGAATGGGAATAAATGGGTATTTTCCTGTTTGATGATCAATGGCTCATAGCATGCTTCAGGGATTAATGTGGGTCTGCAATTGTTTACAATTTACATAGACAATTTAGAGTTAGAGACCAAGAGCAGTTTGTCAATGTTCATAAATGAGACTAAGATGAGTGGTGGAGCAAAGTGTGCAGAGGCCACTGTAAGTCTGCATAAAGATGCAGATAGGTTAAGTGAGTGGGCAAGGGTCTGGTGGATGGAGTACAATGTTGGTAAATGTGAGGAAGAACAGCAAAAAGGACTTCATGTAAATGGTGAAAAATTGCAGCATGCTGTTGTGCAGAGGGACTTGGGTATCTTTGTGTATGAATCACAAAACATATGTTTGTAGGTGTAGCAGGTAATTAAGAAGGCAAATAAATCATTGTCCTTCATGACTAGAGGGATGGAATTTAAACATAGAAGCTGGTGAAGTGACACCTGGAGTACTGTGTATAGTTTTGATCTCTTTATTTGAGAAGGGATGTACTGGCACTGCAGTGAGTGCAGAGGAGGTTCACTAGGTTAATTCAGGAATTGGGAAGGCTAGCTTATGAGGAGAGGTTGAGTAGACTGTGACTATATTCATTTGAATTTAGAAGAATGAGGGGGATCTTGTAGAAACATATAATATTATGAAGGGAATAAATAAGAAAGAAATAGGGAGGTTGTTTCCACTGGCAGGTGAAACGAGAACAAGTGGCTTAGCTTCAAAATAGAGGGGAGCAGAGTTAGGACTGAGTTGAGGAGCATAGCTTTAAGTTAAGGGGTGGTAGGTTTAGGACAGATGTTAGGGGTAGATTCTTTACTCAGCGAGTCGTGAGTTCATGGAATGCCCTGCCAGTAGCAGTGGTGGACTCTCCCTCTTTATGGGCATTTAAACGGGCATTGGATAGGCATATGGGGGATAGTGGGCTAGTGTAGGTTAGGTGGGCTTGGATCGGCGCAACATCGAGGGCCGAAGGGCCTGTACTGTGCTGTATTTTTCTATGTTCTATGTTCTATGAACGTCTTCACCCAAAGAGTTGTGAATCTGTGGAATTCCCTGTCCAGGGAAGCAGTTGAGGCTTCCTCATTGAATGTTTTTAAGGCAAAGGTAGATTTTTGAACAGTAAAGAAATTAAGGGTTATAATTGGAGCTGAGTCATGATCTTATTGAGTGGTGGAGCAGGCTCGATGGGCCAGATGGCCTATTCCTGCTCCTGGTTCTTACGTTCTTATCTTCCACTTGTCAGCCCAAGCCTGGATATTGTCCAGATTTTGTTGTACTTGAGTACAGACTGCTGTAGTATCTGAGGAGTCACACATGCTGCTGAACATTGTGCAGCCATTAGTGAACATTCACACTTTTGACCATATGACAGAGGGAAGGTCATTGATGAAGCAACTGAAGATGGTTCAGCCTAGGACACTATCCTGAGAAAATCATATAGAGCTGTCCTGGAGCTGAGATCACTAACCACACACTCTAACCACACAATATCTTCCTATGTGCCAGGTGTAGCATCGGCCATTGGAGAATTATCCCCTGAATACTCATTGATCCCATTTTTGCTCGGGCTCCTTGATGCCACATTCTAACAAATGTAGCCTTGATGTCAAAAGTTGTCACTCCCACCTTCCTTCTGGAATTCAGCTCTTTTGTCCTTATCTGAACCAAGGCTATCATGAGGCCAGGAGCTGAGTGGCCCTGGGGGAACCCAAACTGGGTGTCACTGAGCAGATGCTGCTGTTGATGACAGCATCCAAGGAGCAGGAGAATCGATGTTTCGGGAAGGGCTCATGCTCAAAACGTCGATTCTCCTGCTCCTTGGATGCTACCTGACCTGCTGCGCTTTTCCAGCAACACATTTTCAGCTCTGATCTCCAGCATCTGCAGTCCTCACTTTCTCCCTCCTGTTGATGACACCTTCCATCACTTTACTGATGATCAAGAGTAGACTGATAAGGGGTGGGGGGTGGATTTCTCTGCTTTTTTATGTATAGGACATACCTGGACAATTTTCCACATTGTTGGATAGATGCCAATGTTATAACTGTACTGGAAGAACTTGGCTAGAGGAGAACTAGTCTTCATTACCACTACCAGAATGTTGTCAGGGTCCATAGACTTTGTGGTATCCAGTGTCTCCAACCATTTCTTGATAAAATGTAAAGTGAATTGAATTGGCAGAAAAGTGGCATCTCTGATCCTGGGAACCACTGAAGGAGGCCAAGATAGATCATTCACTCAGCACTTCTGGCTGAAGATTACTGCAAATGATTCAGCCTTATCTGATGTGCTGGGCTCTTCCATCATTGAGGATGGGGGTATTTGTGGAGCCTCCTCCTTCAGTGAGTTGTTTAATTGTCCACCACCATTCACGGCAGGATGTGGCAGGACTGATGAGCTTAGATTTGGTGCATTGGGTGTAGGATCGCTAGACTCTGTCTATCACTTGCTGTTTATGCTGTTTGGCATGCAAGTAGTCCTGTTTGGTAGCTTTGCCAGGTTGACACCTCATTTTTAAGTGTACCTGGTGCTGCTCCTGACATGCCCTCCTGCACTCTCCATTGAACCAGGGTTGATCCTCTGGCTTGATGGTAATGGTTGAGTGGATGATATGCCAGGCCATGAGGTTACAGATTTCTTTCCTTAAGTGTAAGTCTATCTGAGCTGATGGCCAAAATGCCTCATAGATGACCAGTCTTGACTTGCTTGATCTGTTTGTAGCCTACCGCATTGGTGAGGCTGAGGTCAAGAATGTTTTTTGAGAGGTTGAAAAAGCTGGGCTTTTTCACACAGAGGGCGGTGCGTGTATGGAATGAGCTGACAGGGGAAGTGGTGGACTCGGGTACAATTACAACAGTTAAAAGATATTTGGACAGGTCGATGGATAGAGGGATGTGGGCCAAACTTGTCCATGCCAACCAGTGTCCTAAGGCATCCTAAGGAATGGACAATTTGGACCGAAGAGTTAGTTTCTGTGCATTATGAGTATTTTAAAGACTACAAAAAAGGAGGTTAAAAAAAAATGCACTATCAGAGATTTGAGCTAATTGAGAACGATCAGCGTGGAATTATAAGCAGCAGAGCATTGAATTGAACAATTGAATTAATTTGTTATCAAAGTAACACCTAAATGAAGAGAATGCACTGGATGTTATCTATCAGGATTTTAAGAAAGAGTTGACAAAGTGCCACATAAAAGGCTGGTTAACAAAACTGGGAATTAAGGAATAGGAGAGTCTGTGTTTAATTGGATTAAAATTTAGTCTCAGAGCAGAAACTTACATTATGGTAAATGTCAGAAGATTAGACTGGAGGATGGTGGGTAGTAATGTTTGCTAAGGGATGCGTAAGCACTGAAAACAGTTTAACCTAAAACCAACACAACTCCACATTATTATTTAAGGAAAAATAACCATGCTCAGGGGCATCCTCTGAAAAGTGAAAATTACTAATGAACAGCGATGCATTTAGTACCCGTCTTTTGTTGAAATATTATTGTATACAATTATACAACATTATTTTGATATAATATTATCAAATCCTTCTTCTGTCAGATGCAGGCAAGAAACTCAACCTGTGTGTTTACTGTTTTTAACTTTAAAACAAGTTAACAATAATCAGGTTAGATAGGTGTTTGAAGCCATTCTCAAAAGTACCATAACTCATTCAGCTCAGTGTATAATCTGGTTTCTTTATGGGAATCTTGCAATGGAGATCCATTAATAAAACAGCAGAAAGTAAAAGTGTAGCACTGAATTTTTAAAACATTTTTTTTTCAGTTAGAAAGAGATCCAAAGTGATTCACACATGAATAGATTACAATGCAATGTAGAAAAGGTCTGTTTATTTCTCTTTTCTCGATAAAACCCAATTAGGAAAATGGGTTGGTCATGTACACAATCAAATGCAATCTCTCTAGTTCCATAACTCTACTATTCTAACATTAAAATTTATTGTTGACAAATTTCAAACTTTGTGTTGATGAACTTAATTTGTTATAGATTTTTCAAAACATTTATCATCCTCTGAATAATTATATTTTTTGCAACATGTTTGTTCCAAATTTATAATTCACCTATTTATATTTATTTTCAGCCTTAATTTAATCAAAAATGACTTACATTCCAAGGTCCGGTAACTCCTTTTTAAACAGCAGCCTCAGAGCTACACAGGATGTCAGTGGGGTCCCAGTGAGATTCAATATCAGCTTCCAGAGATTTCACAAAAAGAAATGTCAAATAAGATTTATATCATAATTTAAAATGTATCAATTGGTTTTAAGATAGAATTTTTGTTAAATAAAATAATACCTTTCAAACTTATATTACTTTTCCATGGAATGTAAAGAATTACTTTGTGTTGAATATTACTGACATCCTACTGATTGAGAAATTAGTCTTTGTGATTCTAATGAACAGACATTTTCATGCAGAAGGTGGTGTGCATATGGAATGAGTTGCCAGAGAAATTGTAGAGATGGGTACAATTCCAAAATTTTGAAGGCATCTGGATGGGCATATGATTAGGAAACATTTTGAGGGATATGGGCCAAATGCTGACAAATAGGACTAGATCAGATTGGGATGTTTGGTTCATGTTGATAAGTTGGACTAAAGGGTCTGATTACATGCTGTGCATCTCCATGACCCCTTCTTCCCTCAAATTAACATATTCCAGGTCACCAGGACCCTCTACCCTTGGTTCCTCCCTCCAATGGTTATTTGTAAGCTTCCTCAGGATTCAGGATCAGATTCCCACCGAATGTGAATCCCCATATTCCTGTCTAATGCAGCCCCTGGCTACCTACCTGCTGCGGGAGCTGCAGACTCCTCCAGAGGGAGGACAATTAAGCCATTTGACGCATAGGGTCTGCTCCACCATTCAATCATGGCTGATGTGTTTTTCAACTCCATTCTCCTGCCTTCTCCCCCTAACCCTTGATCCTCTTACCAATCAAGAACCTATCTATCTCTGCCTTAAATACACTCAATGACTTGGCCTTCACAATCTTCTGCAACACTGAGTTCCTCTGTCTGAAGAAATTCCTGCTCATCTCAATTCTAATTGGTTATCCTTTCATTTGAGGCTGTGCCCTAAAGTCCTAAACTCTCCTACAGGTAGAAACATCTTCTCCACATTCACTCTATATCAGCATTTTGAAAATTTCAATCAGATCTGCCCTGATCCTTCTAAACTCCTTAGATATGGGGTCTAAAACTGCTCTTAATCTTCCAAATGCAATCTGACCAGAGCCTTATACAGCCTCAGTAGGACATCCCTGCTGTTGTTTTCTAGTTCTCTTGAAATGAATTCTGGCATTGCATTTATATTTCCAACTGCCTCGACCGCCCCTTCAATGTTTCTTGTTCCTGGGATGAAGTTCTGCTGAGCCTCCTGAATTACTCCAGAAACTCCAGCCATTGTTGCTGCAGTGTCTTCCCTGTGTTATGGAACAAACCAAACTCCCCTCAAAAATGTCAAAAAGATAGCCTAGTCCCTAACTTTTATCTTAATAAAAGACAAGTGTAAGGTGCTGTGTTCCTGTTGTAATTCGATTGGTTACACTATTTAGTTTAAGCAAAGCATACTTATCCTATAGTTAAATACAAACAAAAGAAAGAAGAATTGGTATAAATTTAACTCTATTGGAAAACTTAACAGAATAATAGATTATTTACCTATTAAACAGTATCTGCTCCAATATAGTAACATCCCATAAACACTCCCTTGGCAAAAGCACATTCAGTAAAATAGACTGTCTCACATACAATGTTTCTCCAGTCCAGAAAGAATATCAAGGGAAAATTCTGAGAGAGAGAGAGAACTCAAGTGTTTTGCTGGAGCAGGGAGATATGTATGACAGCTTCAAAATCCCAACAACTACTGAAAGCTGAGGTCAAACCCTTGTTTTCTAGGAGCCTGAGTCCACTCATTCATGTTCCAATTTTAAAAAAGGACCCAAGGCCTCACAAGCCTTACTTAATGGCTTGGACAGACCATTCATCACTTCTGTCTCAACCTTTCTTCATTGAACAAAGCACAGAACAAAATACATCTCTTAAAGCCATTGTATTGTCACACCTGCTGTTCCTATCGACTCTGACCATCTCCACCCTCATGTATTTGTAGTTACCTTTACTTAATTATAATAGTGCTATATCTGATTCCAGCTCCTCTCTCTCAAACTGCAAGGTGAATTCTAATATATTATGGTCACTGCCCCCCAGGGTTTCCTTCACCTTCAGCTCCCTAATCAAATCTGCCTCATTAGACATCACCAAATTCAGAACTGCCTCTTCCCTAGTGGGCTCTATCACAAGCTGCTCCAATAACCTTCTCTTTTAAGGTTTGTTTTCTAATTTGTTTTCTTGGTTCAGGTGGAGCTCTCTCCTTCCTCAGTACCCGTGCCGATGTCCCATGAATTCAAACCCGTTTCTCCCACACCAATCCTTGAAACATACATTTACCTCTTTAATCTTGTTGACTCTGTGCTAATTTGTTCATAGTTCAGATAGTAATCTGGAGATTATTATCTTTTCCCCTCTGCTTTTTAATTTAGCCTCTAGATGTTTTCATTCCCTTGGCAGAACCTCATTCCTCTTTCTACCAATATCATTGGTACCTAAGTAGGCCACAACAGCTGGATCTTTCCCCTCCATTCCAAGTTCCTCTGCAGCCCAGCTGAGAGATCCTGAACAGAGTCACCAAGCAGGTAACACAGTCTTTGGAACCCTCAATTCTCGCCACAGAGAACAGTGTCTATTCTCTAACTGCACTATCCCCATTACAACTCAATTTGTCTTTTCTCCCCCCTCTTGGATGGCTCTTCATTCCATGGTTTATTTGCTCATCCTCCCTGCAGCCCCCACTCTCATCCACACAGGGAGCAAGAATCTCAATCCTATTAGATAAACTCAAGGGTTGAGGCTCCCTCAGTAGTACCTCCTAGATCCTCTACCTGCCTCACTCACAATCAGACCCTCCTGTCCCTGACCATTGACCAAATTTGAGATCATTAGTCAAGGGATGTGACTGCCTCCTAAAACACAGCATCCAGGTAATTCCTCCCCTCTCTGATGTATTGCAATGTTTGAAGCTCAGACTCTAGTTCAGCAACTTTGAGCCAGCATTCTCAAGCAACCAACACTTGCTTCAGATGTGGTCCCTTTGAGCCACAATGTGGTCCACCAGCTCCCACATACTGCAGGTACAACACATCGCCTGACCCAGCATCTCAACTATCTTTGCTTAGTTCTTAATTTGATTTTTGAAAAATATCTACTGGTCTTTTAGGTTTTAGCCTGTAAATAATTCCCAATTTACCTTCAATCTGAACATAGCCTATAATTGATAAACGATCAGCTGTTTCCAACCAATGAACTTGTGGTTTCCTTGACATGTCACTTTTTGTTTTGTGTTTGGCCCTTGATTCTGGTTTATCTAATTCTATTCCCATACTGCTTCCAAATTCCCAGAACTCTATATTCACTAGGGCTTGTCTCACTCAGGATGTGACCTCTCCTTCCTGTCCAACTAGGAAACAATTCTGTCAATCAGGGCACCTTTCCCATTTAAAAACAAATGCTGAGAAATTTTCCTCACCAACATCCCTGTGGCCAGCCATTGTCATCTCCATGAGACCTTCTTTAGTCAATATTGGGACTAACCTGTAGCAGAAAGGATTGTTCAATTGAATTGATTAGGGAGACCTGCAGTTGCTTGAAGTACAAACAGAAACTGGAGAAGCTCAGCAGGTCTGTCAGCTCAAGTGGAGAGAGAAACCAAGTTAATGGTTGAAGTGTATGGCCATTCTTCCCGAATATTGCTTTTCCTGTTCACACAGGTTCTCTGAAATGGGTGCTGATCAGCTTTTGGTTTTTGTACCATATCAAGTTTTAATGTAAGATCCCAGAGAAAGTTTAAGATTAATTCTAATAAATGGTGATGCTCCCCATTCACCGCCAATTGCAAATGGCCAGACAATTTGGAGTTAGCTACAACAATATGGAAGCAATGTACACTGCAGTGACCTTCAGTGTTGCAGAAACCAATGCAAATGTAGCAAAATATTACTCATTAACCCTCATCATGATTGATATGTTTAAAGCCATTCAATATAAATGTTCTCAAAGTGCTCAGTTATAAAACAAGCCTGTATTAATTAATATGCAAATAACATCATATTGAGGTTATACTGAATTAAATATGAAACCTAATTTTCATCAGATAAGCATTTAAACCTTGTACCTGTGCTTTTGAAAGTAAATTTTCCAGCCATTTGTAAGATATTAAACAAAACTGGATGTGATGGCACATTAATCTGTTAATTGCTTCATTAATATACATTGATTGAGTTTAAATTTTTAATATGACTTGGAGACCATTGTACTTCTTATTTGCACATTTCAATCTAGTCAAGTAATGAACAGTAAAATACTCAAACAATTATGCAAAAAATTTACATAGTTTAGTGACTTAAAAATGCTACCATTGTGAGATCGGATATAACACAATCTCTCTGTGATCCCTCAGATTCACTCCTGCTACTGGGCCATTATATCGAAGATGAAACTGCAGTATAAACCCTATATTTATTAAGAGAGGTATTACCATCCAAATTCTCAATCAGTTCTGGTGAGATTACTTTAACAAGATTCTGGGGATAGGAGGCTAGAAGGCACTGTGTACGTTTTATATGATGCAAAAATAGGTCAATAGGTCAATAGGGTCCAATGGAGCAACCTGGAGCTGAAAGGTTATTGGGGGCCAATAGAATGTGGAGTAATCAGACCGTCCATGAGCTTCTTAAATGGGAGAGCAGGATCAAAGGGCTGAGTGGCCTGTTCCTAATTCACATGTTTATTGGTGTAATTCTCCCCAGAGAAGGTGGATGCAGACACCATATGCCAGAATTCATAGAACGTGTCATATGATTATTTTTTAATTGGACTTGCTTTAGAAGCTTTTATTTAAAATTGTTTTTCACCTGTCCATGAGGTTTCACTAAACCATACAAGGCACTAGTCAGACACAACTGGAATACTGTGAGCAGTTTTAAGCCCCTTAACTAAGGAAAGATATACTGGGGTTGGAGGTGATCCAGAGAAGGTTCACTCGGCTGATCTTGGTTATGGTAAAAACAATGATTGCAGATGATGGAAACCAGTGTCTAGGTTAGAGTGGTGCTGGAAGAGCACAGCAGTTTAGGCAGCATCCGAGGAGCAGGAAAATCGACGTTTCAGGCAAAAGGTCTTCATCAGGAATACAGGCAGAGAGCCTGAAGGGTGGAGAGATAAGTGAGAGGAGGGTGAGGGTGGGAAGAAAGTAGCATAGAGTACAATAGGTGAGTGGGGGAGGGGATGAAGGTGATAGGTCGGGGGGAGGGTGGAGTGGAAAGGTGGAAAAGAAGATAGGGAGGTAGGACAGGTCATGGGGACAGTGCTGAGGTGGAAGGTTGGAGCTGGGGTGAGGTGGGGGAAATGAGGAAACTGTTGAAGTCCACATTGATGCCCTGGGATTGAAGTGTTCTGAGGCAGAAGATGAGGCGTTCTTCCTCCAGGCGTCTGGTGGTGAGGGAGCGGCGGTGAAGGAGGCCCAGGACCTCCATGTCCTCGGCAGAGTGGGAGGGGGAGTTGAAATGTTGGTCCACGGGGCGGTTTGGTTGATTGGTGCGGGTGTCCCAGAGATGTTCCCTAAAGCGCTCTGCTAGGAGGCACCCAGTCTCCCCAATGTAGAGGAGACCGCATCGGGAGCAACGGATACAATAAATGATATTAGTGGATGTGCAAGTAAAACTTTGATGGATGTGGAAGGCTCCTTTAGGGCCTTGGATGGAGGTGAGGGAGGAGGTGTGGGCGCAGGTTTTACAGTTCCTGCGGTGGCAGGGGAAGCTACCAGGATGGGAGGGTGGGTTGTAGGGGGGCGTGGACCTGACCAGGTAGTCATGGAGGGAACGGTCTTTGCGGAAGGCGGAAAGGGGTGGGGAGAGAAATATATCCCTGGTGGTGGCGTCCGTTTGGAGGTGGCGGAAATGTCGGCGGATGATTTGGTTTATGCGAAGGTTGGTTGGGTGGAAGGTGAGCACCGGGGGGTTCTGTCCTTGTTACGGTTGGAGGGGTGGGGTTTGAGGGCTGAGGTGCGGGATGTGGACGAGATGCGTTGGAGGGCATCTTTAACCACGTGGGGAGGGAAATTGCGGTCTCTAAAGAAGGAGGCCACCTGGTGTGTCCTGTGGTGGAACTGGTGCTCCTGGAAGCAGACTCTGATCTTGGTTATAGAGGGACTATCTTATGAGGAGAAGTTGAGTAGGGGGTGGCACGGTGGCACAATGGTTAGCACTGCTGCCTCACAGCAATAGGGACCCAGGGTCGATTCCAGTCTTGGGTGGCTTTCTGTGTGGAGTTTGCACATTCTCTTCATGTTTGCGTGGGTTTCCTCCGGTTGCTCCGATTTCTTCCCACAGTCCAAAGATGTGCAAGTTAAGTAAATTGGCCATGCTAAATTGCCCATAGTATTAGGTGCATTAGTTAGAGGGAAAATGGGTCTGGGTGCGTTACTCTTTGGAGGGTCAGTGTGGACTTGTTGGGCCAAAGGGCGTGTGTCCACATGTAGGGAATTTAATCTATTAATCTAATCAGATTGGGTTTGTATTCATTGGAGTTAAGAGACTACCTTAGTGAAACCTGCTAGGTTCTTAGGGGATTTGACAATACAGATGCAGAAAGATTATTTCCCCTCACAGGAGATCCCATGACCAGAGGGTGCAAATTCAAAATTAGGGGTCACACATTATTGGAAGAGGTGAGGAAGAATTTCTTTTCTGAGGGTAGTCAATCTGTGGAATTCCTTACTGCAGAGTGCTGCTGAGGGAGGGTGGTTCAGTACCTCAAGGATGAGCCTGACAGATGTTTAAACAGTAAAGGAAGCAGTCCCTGAGCTGGGGTGGGAAGGGGGAATGGGTGTGAAGGGGCAGTGTCCCTGAGTGCACAGTGTCCTTGCTGCAGCGTTGCAATGAGAGTTACCAGGGCATCCCGAAGGGCGATACTGAAGGACAGAGTATCCTGAAAGTGGATCGGAGATGTGTTCAATTCTGGTCTCCCTGCTACAGGAAAGATGCTGTGAAACCTGAAAGGGTGCAGAAGACATTTACAAGGATGTTGCCAGGGTTGGAGGTTTTGAGCTATAGGGAAGAGGCTGAATATAATAGACAATAGACAATAGACAATAGGTGCAGGAGTAGGCCATTCAGCCCTTCGAGCCTGCACCGCCATTCAATATAATCATAGCTGATCATTCCTAATCAGTATCCTGTTCCTGCCTTATCTCCATAACCCTTGATTCCACTATCTTTGAGAGCTCTATCCAACTCTTTCTTAAATTAATCCAGAGAGTGGGCCTCCACTGCCCTCTTGGGCAGAGCATTCCACACAGCCACCACTCTCTGGGTGAAGAAGTTTCTCCTGAGCTCTGCCCTAAATGGTCTACCCCGTATTTTTAAGCTGTGTCCTCTGGTTCGGCACTCACCCATCAGTGGAAATATGTTTCCTACTGCCAGAGTGTCCAATCCTTTCATAATCTTATACGTCTCAATCAGATCCCCTCTCAGTCTTCGAAACTCAAGGGTATACAAGCCCAGTCGCTTCAGTCTTTCAGCGTAAGGTAATCCTGCCATTCCAGGAATTGACCTCATGAAGCTACGCTGCACTCCCTCAATAGCCAGAATGTCTTTTCTCAAATTTGGAGACCAGAACTGCACACAGTACTCCAGGTGTGGTCTCACCAGGGCCCTGTACAGCTGCAGAAGCACCTCTTTGCTTCTATACACAATTCCTCTTGTTATGAAGGCCAGCATGCTATTAGCCTTCTTCACTACCTGCTGTACCTGCATGCTTGCCTTCATTGACTGGTGTACAAGAACACCCAGATCTCCCTGTACTGCCCCTTTACATAAATTGATTCCATTGAGGTAGTAGTCTGCCTTCCTGTTCTTGCCACCAAAGTGGATAACCATACATTTATCCACATTAAACTGCATCTGCCATGCATCTGCCCACTCACTTAACTTGTCCAGGTCACCCTGTAATCTCCTAACATCCTCATCACATTTCACCCTGCCACCCAGCTTTGTATTATCAGCAAATTTGCTAATGTTATTGCTGATACCATCTCCTATATCATTAACATATATTGTAAAAAGCTGCGGTCCCAGCACGGATCCCTGCGGTACCCCACTGGTCACTGCCTGCCATTCCAAAATGGAGCTGTTTATCACTACCCTTTGTTTCCTATTAGCCAACCAATTTTCAATCCAATCTGGTACTTTGCCCCCAATACCATGCGCCCTAATTTTACTCACTAACCTCCTGTGTGGGACTTTATCAAAAGCTTTCTGAAAGTCCAGGTACACTACATCTACTGGATCTCCCTCGTCCAACTTCAGAGTTACATCCTCAAAACATTCAAGAAGATCAGTCAAGCATGATTTCCCCTTCATAAATCCATGCTGACTCTGTCCTATCCTGTTACTACTATCCAGATGTGCAGTAATTTCATCCTTTATAATAGACTCCAGCATCTTTCCCACCACTGAGGTCAGACTAACTGGTCTATAATTTCCTGCTTTCTCTCGCCCACCTTTCTTAAAAAGTGGTATAACATTAGCCACCCTCCAATCCTCAGGAACCGACCCCGAATCTATTGAACTCTGGAAAATAATCACCAACGCATCCACGATTTCCCGAGCCACCTCCTTCAGTACCCTGGGATACAGACCATCAGGCCCCGGAGACTTATCAACCTTCAGTTGACCTAACAGTCTCTCCAACACCAATTCCTGGCAAATATAAATTCCCTTAAGTTCAGGTCCTTCAGCCACTGTTACCTCAGGCAGATTGCTTGTGTCTTCCCCAGTGAACACAGATCTGAAGTATCCATTTAATTCCTCTGCCATTTCTTTGTTCCTAGTAATATATTCCCCTGTTTCTGTCTTCAATTTTTGTCCTAACCATTTTTTTGCCTTTCACATACCTAAAAACACTTTTACTATCCTCCTTAACATTCTTGGCCAGTTTACCTTCGTACCTCATTTTTCCTCTGCGAATTTCCTTCTTAGTAATCCTCTGTTGCTCTTTAAAAGCTTCCCAATCCTCAGTTTTCCCACTTATCTTAGCTATGTTATACTTTTTCTCTTTTAAGTTTATATGTTTCTTTACTTCCCTCGTAAGCCACGGCCGCCCATGCCTCCTCCTGGGATCTTTCTTCCTTTTAGGAATGAACTGATCCTGCAACTTCTGCATTATACACAGAAATATCCGCCATTGTTCCTCCACTGTCATCCCTGCTAAGGTATTGCACCACTTTGGCCAGCTCCTCCCTCATAGCTCCATAGTTCCCTTTATTCAACAGAAGTATTGTCACTTCCGACTGTACCCTCTCCCTCTCAAATTGCAGATTGAAGCTTATTGTATTATGGTCACTACTTCCCAATGGCTCCTTCACTTCGAGGTCTCTGACCAATTCTGGTTCGTTACACAATACCAGATCCAGAATTGTCTTCTCCCTGGTCGGCTCCAGCACCAGCTGCTCTAAGAATCCATCTCTGAGGCACTCCGCAAAGTCTCTTTCTTGAGGCCCAATACCATCCTGATTCTCCCAGTCTACCTGCATGTTAAAATCCCCCATAACAACTGTAGTGACATCTTTGCGACAGGCCAATTTCAGCTCCTGATTTAACTTACATCCGACATCCAGACTACTGTTTGGGGGCCTGTAGATTACTCCCAAGAGGGTCTTTTTACCCTTAGTATTTCTCAGCTCTATCCACACTGACTCTACATCCCCTAACTCTAGGTCCCCCCGTGCAAGGGACTAAATATCGTTCCTTACCAACAAGGCTACCCCACCCCCTCTGCCCGTCAGTCTGTCCTTACGATAGCATGTGTAGCCTTGAATATTCATTTCCCAGGCCCTGTCCACTTGAAGCCACGTCTCAGTTATCCCCACAATATCGTATCTGCCAATTTCCATAAGAGCCTCAAGCTCATCCATCTTATTTCTAATGCTTCGTGCATTCATGTATAGTATTTTTAATTTGTTACTGCCCTCACCCTTCCCATCAACTCCTATTTCACTCAACCTTACAGCATGATCCCTTTCTGAGTTTTCTGCCTCATTAATACAGTTGTCTTTCTTGACTTCTCTTGTTCTAACTTTCCCTTCAATTTCCTTTTTAAACATCCAGCTTGTCCCCTCCCCCCCGCTACTTAGTTTAAATGTAGCTGTGTTGCAGTAGAAAACCTGCCTGCCAGAATACTGGTCCCTAACCTATTAAGGTGCAAGCCGTCTCTCTTGTAGAATTTATGCTTACCACAAAATATACCCCAGTGATCCAAGAACTTAAATCCTTGCTTCCTGCACCAGTTCCCCAACCACACGTTCCAGTCCATTACCTCCCTGTTTCTGGCCACACTAGCCTGAGGAACTGGAAGCAAACCGGAGATAACCACCCTGGACGTCCTGCTTTTCAGCCTTCTTCCTAGTTCTCCGAAGTCCCACTGTAGTATGTTCCTCCTCTTCTTCCCGACATCATTTGTGCCGACATGTACCACCACCTCTGGCTCTTCACCCTCGTCCTTGAGGATTTCCTGCACTCTGTCCGCAATGTCTTTCACTCTAGCACCAGGAAGGCAACACACCATCCTTAAATCCCGTCTGCTGCCACAAAAATCCCGGTCAGTTCCTCTCACAATGGAGTCCCCTATTACCACGGCTCTGTGCGATGTCCGACTCTTCCGCTCTGCCTCTGCAGCAACTTTTGATTGACAGACCTGGCCGCCTCACGGACTGGCAGTGTCATCAGTCTCTACTGTTTCCAAAAGATTCAACTTGTTCCTGACAGGTACTTCTCCCGGGGTCTCTTGCACCTGTCTCCTCTCCGCCTTCCTCATCGTCTGCTCTCTTTTGCTCTCTTCTGGCATGATTGGTGTAATAACATCACTGAAGGTCTTGTCCAGAAAGATCTCGTTCTCTCGGATGAGCCTAAGGTCCTCGAGTTCTTTCATCAGCGCTGCAATATGCTCGGTCAATTGCTGAATGTGCACACACTTTCCACACATATACGAGCCAGACACACCAGAGTTGTTGACCTCCCACATCAAGCACGTAGCGCACTGAACCAGCTGGGCAGTCATGTCTTCACCCTCTTCAACTGTGGCGTAATCACTTCACTCAACCTTCTTGTCAAAGACTCCTGAGCTAAAGCCTCACTCTTCGATCTAAACTTCCTTCGACCCTCTTTTTGTGGCACGTCTGTGGACTCTTAATTAAGGTTAGAGGAGGAGGGAGGGAGGGAGACCCTACTTTGTAGGACCTGGGGTTTAGAACACACCCACTCTAATAGCAATCACTTACCTTCCCAACCGGCTTTGCGCTCCGTCTGATCTTCCGCCCAGCTCCCGCCGCTCTCTGCTGCGAATAACGCTGGGGTTATTTTCCCTGAAACATTGGGGGACAAGGGTTGACCTTATGGAGGTTTTTAAAATCATGAGGGGCATGGATAGGGAGAATAGCCAAAGTCTTTTTCCCAGGGCAGTGGAGTCCAAATCTGGAGGGCAAAAGTTTAATGCAAGAGGGGAAAGATATAAAAGGGACCTAAGCAGCAACAGAGTGTGTATGGAATTAACTGCCAGAGGAATTGGTGGAGGTTGGTACAATAAACATTTAAAAGGCACCTGGATGGTTCCATGAATAGAAAGGGTTCAGAGGGATATGGGCCATATGCTCGCAAATGACCAGATGAATTTAGGATATCTGTTGGGCATGGATGAGTTGGACCAAAGGGTCTGTTTTTGTGACTCTATGAATTTATGTGCTTTGAGGTTTCTCAGGTGACGTCACATGACAGACACCAATGGAGTTGCAGGTAGATAAGATAGATAAGTTGCATTTGGTATGCTTTCCTTTGTTGGTCAGAGTATTGAGTACAGGAGTTGGGAGGTCATTTTGCAGCTGTACAGGCATTGGTTAGCCCACTGTTGGAATATTGTGTGCAATTCTGGTCTCCTTCCTATCGGAAAGATGTTTTGAAACTTGAAAGAGTTCAGAAAAGATTTACAAGGATGTTGCCAGGGTTGGAGGATTTGAGATACAGGGAGAGGCTGAACAGGCTGGGACTGTTTTCCCTGGAGCATCAGAGGCTGAGGGGTGACCTTATAGAGGTTTGCAAGATTGAGGGGCATAGATAGGGTAAATAGGCAAAGTCTTTTCCCTGAGATCGGGAAGTCCAGAACTAGAGGGTATAGGTTTAGGGTGAGAGGGGAAAGATATTAAAGAGACCTAAGGGGCAACATTTTCACACAGAGGGTAGTATGGGTATAGAATGAGCTACCAGAGGAAGTGGTGGAGGCTGGTACTATTGCAACATTTAAGAGTATGGGTATATGAATAGGAAGGGTTTGGAGAGATATGGGCTAGGTGCTGGCAGGTGGGACTAGATTGGGTTGGGATATCTGGTCGGCATGGACGGGTTGGACTGAAGGGTCTGTTTCCGTGCTGTACATCTCTATGACTCTATCTCTGGATGTGGTGTTTGTGTGACTGGTGCCTATGGAACATGCCTATGATGGTGACTGGTGCCTATGGAACATGCCTATGATGGTGACTAGTGCCTATGATGGTGACTGGTGCCTATGATGGTGACTGGTGCCTATGGAACATGCCTATGATGGTGACTGGTGCCTATGGAACATGCCTATGATGGTGACTGGTGCCTATGATGGTGACTGGTGCCTATGATGGTGACTGGTGCCTATGGAACATGCCTATGATGGTGACTGGTGCCTATGGAACATGCATATGATGGTGACTGGTGCCTATGGAACATGCCTATGATGGTAACTGGTGCCTATGGAACATGCCTATGATGGTGACTGGTGCCTATGATGGTGACTGGTGCCTATGGAACATGCCTATGATGGTGACTGGTGCCTATGGAACATGCCTATGATGGTGACTGGTGCCTATGATGGTGACCGGTGCCTATGATGGTGACTGGTGCCTATGGAACATGCCTATGATGGTGACTGGTGCCTATGGAACATGCATATGATGGTGACTAGTGCCTATGGAACATGCCTATGATGGTGACTGGTGCCTATGATGGTGACTGGTGCCTATGATGGTGACTGGTGCCTATGGAACATGCCTATGATAGTGACTGGTGCCTATGGAACATGCCTATGATGGTGAATGGTGCCTATGATGGTGACTGGTGCCTATGGAACATACCTATGATGGTGACTGGTGCCTATGATGGTAACTGGTGCCTATGATGGTGACTGGTGCCTATGGAACATGCCTATGATGGTGACTGGTGCCTATGGAACATGCATATGATGGTGACTGGTGCCTATGGAACATGCCTATGATGGTGACTGGTGCCTATGATGTTGACTGATGCCTATGATGGTGACTGGTGCCTATGGAACATGCCTATGATGGTGACTGGTGCCTATGGAACATGCCTATGATGGTGACTGGTGCCCAATGTCCAACATAGAAGTTGTTCAGAGCACGTGGTGAGCTGAAGTCACCAGTAACAGCCGTGACCTCCCTGTTGAGAATTCTTGGTGCCTGGTTTGTTCATGGATGGTCATAGGATAGAAAAGTGCATATTAATGCAATGAGATGTGCAGTTAATAAGGTTGTGAACAAGCAATAAACCCCTTTAATTGACAACTTGCTACTGCCCAGCGGAATCTCACCTTGACATCTGACACTTAGTTAAATGATGCAGTGACTTGTTTCCGACAGCGATGAACTCGCTTAACTTCTTGTGTGATTCTGCCAGATTTCTCAGTGTCACCGACATCCTGATATACAATTAATTAATAATGAGGAACTGAGGAACAGTTTTTTTTTAGATTAGATTACTTACAGTGTGGAAACAGGCCCTTCGGCCCAACAAGTCCAAACCGACCCGCCGAAGCGTAACCCACCCATGCCCCTACATTTACCCCTTACCTAACACTACAGGCAATTTAGCATGGCCAATTCACCTGACGTGCACATCTTTGGACTGTGGGAGGAAACCGGAGCACCCGGAGGAAACCCACGCAGACACGGGGAGAACGTGCAAACTCCACACAGTCAGTCACCTGAGGCGGGAACTGAACCCGGGTCTCTGGCGCTGTGAGGCAGCAGTGCTAACCACTGTGCCACCGTGCCGCCCAATAGAATACTTTACAGTGTGGAAACAGGCCCTTCGGCCCAACAAGTCCACACCGACCCGCCGAAGCGCAACCCACCCATAACCCTACACCTAACACTACGGACAATTTAGCATGGCCAATTCACCTGACCTGCACATCTTTGTGACTGTGGGAGGAAACCAGAGCACCCGGGGAGAATGTGCAAACTCCACACAGTCAGTCGCCTGAGGCGGGAATTGAACCCGGGTCTCTGGCGCTGTGAGGCAGCAGTGCTAACCACTGTGCCACCGTGCTGCCCACTGTTCATTCTCAAAATTAGACTCATTGAGATTCCTGGGTCAAATTGCTAACAGTTTTCTTTGTAAGCCAAATTTAGCTTCACATTTCAAAGATTCATCTCAGCATAATTAGTTGTTTGAATAAAGATTTCCAGTGAAAGCTATGCTTTCCATCCCAGTGTCTGATGTGTGCCATCAGGTCATGATAATGCAACTGTAACAAAACAGCAGCATTAATCATCTTGTGAATTTTAATAAGTACTTTAGCAAACTGATCATGAACGCCAAAACTCTATTTCTCCACTGAGCATTAAATGAGATACTAGAGAAAACATCATTGTAATTTATCTTGTAGAGCTTCTCTAATATTAGATGAACTACTGCATTTTTACTAAATTGGACAGCAGTGGATTGAAATCTTATCAAAACTTCATCATGTAAGAGTATGCTTTAATGCTGCTAATAACTGCAATTTAATCCCCTGTGCTGCTCGCAATCAGAATACGTGACTCTGGGAATGAATCTTCTCAGGTACCTGAACTGATTGACTGGAAATGATGAGACTGTACTTCAGCAAAGTGTCCAGTATTTCTTGATCTTTTCTTCATTTTTTATCAGCAATAATGTTTTATACTGAAAAATAACATTTTCAACAACAATCCTCTAAATTTTCTTTATTCTTTATTTCAATGCACAGTATATTTAAATTTAGTTTGCTGAGTTGCACACATGCAATGTCTTAAAGGAGACGAGTGAGCAACATTAGCATTAACTGCGTAGTCATTAACATGTGCAGGAACACGACAGCGTCAGACTGTGACCTTTACCTTTTGTTGCTAGAGGGCATTGGTTTAGGGTGAGGGGGAAAGATATAAAAGAGACCTGCGGGGCAACTTTTTCACACAGAGGGTGGTGCGTGTATGGAATGAGCTGCCAGAGGATGTGGTGGAGGCTGGTACAATTGCAGCATTTAAGAGGCATCTGGATGGGTATATGAATAGGAAGGGTTTGGAGGGATATGGGCCGGGTGCTGGCAGAAGGGAGTAGATTGGATTGGGATATCTGGTCGGCATGGACGAGTAGGACCAAAGGGTCTGTTTCCATGCTGTACATCTCTCTGACTCTAAGATAATTCAATGCTTAGACTGAATTCTACTTGTTTTGCCTTCAATTCATGAAGTCATATGGTGAAATCTTTCTGGGCTTGAGTTTATTCTCTGAGCTGAAGCAGTGCAGTATTGTTGGAGGTGCTCCAAATCTTCCCAAGGCCACACTTTGAGGAAAGGAGGAGGAGTCCAGGCTAAAATGTAACCAAAAAACAATTATTGAAAGAAGTAGACATTGTTTGTGGAAGATTGCTGTGTATTCTTTTTAGCAGATCATGTGTCAGTATTAATAAAAGTGACCACTTCAAAAGGAGTTTTGAGGAGTTCTAAATTGTTATATTTTGATAAAAATTGTCCAGTTGAACTAAATACTTTGCATTAACAAATACTCAAATGACGGTTTACACCTCTATGTTGTTGCTCCTGCACACTGACAAATTCAAAACCAATAAAGGGTGATTGATATGCTCTCACTTACTTTCACTCACTCACAGCTTAGCAGAACCCAAGTAAATAAAGTGAGATTGTTTTAAACCAAATAACTTGGTGTAACTCAGCGGTCTAGCCTGTTGTGTTATAGCTGTCAATATCAGTGACTTGAGGGTCAGTCTGTTAGTATATCTTTAAAAGACATCATTGTATCATACGTATGTGACCTAATTGCATATTCCATCTTGTGCTGGGATCATTCGAGCATGTCACAGTCTGTGAGCATGCTGATCTGTTGTAACCCGATAATTTAATGTTAGTCCAGATGCTAGTGTGCCTGCAAATGTAACGGTTTAGTAAAAATATTTAGCCTTCCCAAACCTCTGGCTACCCACTAACCGTCACAAAATTGTATGCATTTTCTTTTGATTGTGTACTGTCTCTGATTTCCCTTGAAAGCCATCGTTGCCTCACCCTCCCCTTGAATGTTTCCTTCTCCTTGAGAGAGGGGTGAGGTAATATATTTTAGTCGAAGAAACAAGGAGCAATATATAATGTAGCAAACAGGAACCAGATACTCCCACTGCCCCAGTGATAAAACCAGTGATAATTAAAGTTCAACTGAACACCCCAGACCATATACATTGATGCCCTTAAGTCTGTGTTGGCCCAATCCACAACCTATTTTGGAAGAAGGACTTTGGACTCATTACAGGTTACATTTTTATGACAGCCATGTTTATTCTGCTGTATGGGTCAGAGAAATGCAATGGGACTTATTTCAAACATCATCCAGTAAAACCATTAAACAAGCTGAAACTCAATATGAAGTCAAGGTAAAACAATTACAGCTTGCAAGTAGCCAAAGTTGTCTTCTCTTGGCCTGTTCCAACCTCATTCATCTCAAAGCTGACCTCCTCCAACTCAATTACAAGAAAGTGACAACTTAGTGAGAATCTTTGACTTGTCCATATCCCCAGTCCAGATACAAGATCAATGCAGCTAAGAAATACAGGCCTACTACTAAAAAGGATGACATCATTAAAATTCATAATTGCATTGTGTTTTTTTCCTCCTGTATACCCAATATTTGTGTGTGTGCATGATATGTCCTGTTGAAACCCTCAGTTTAATTAACAAATAAGCATCTTTATTATAAAATTCACAAAGCCTATTGTTAGAAGTTATTTAAATTGAGAGAAACCACTTTGAGGGTCAGCGAATATGCACCCCTCACAATGAAGGACACATTGATTAAGGAGAATCTGAAAACACTTAAATTACGTCCATGAAAGTATAAAGACAATGAACAAAAATAACAACTTACATTTATATAGATTCTTTAATGGAGTAAGTCAGAAGTCACACAACACCAAGTTATTGTCTAACAGGTTTCTCTGAAATCACAACTTTTGGAATGTTGCTTCTTTGTCAGGTGAAGTCAGTTGATGGAGGAGCAGGGATCCAAAAGTTTGCGATTTTAAATGAACCGTTTGAACTATAACGTGGTGTTGTGTGACTTCTGACTTTGTCCACCCCAGTCCAACAGCAGCACCTCCACTTTAATGGAGGAAACCATCCCAGAGAACTCCACAAGGGCATTGCACATTCACATTGAGCTACATGGAGAGACTTAGGGTCAATGATCAAAAGCTGAGGAAAAAATGAAGTAGGCTTTAGAAAGTGACTTAACAGAGGTAAGAATGAGATAGAGAGGCAAAGATATTTATAGTGGGAATTTGAAAGCAGAGAGTTCAGACAGCTGAAAGTATTGGCACAAATGGAGGAGCAGTTAAAATTGCCAATGGTTAAAATACCATAAATGGAGGAGGATAGAGGATCTGTGAGACATTTTATTCTGGATGAGGTCTTGAAGACTGGGTAGGGTTTGGCCATGGAGTGATTTATAAACAAAGATGGGAAGTTTAATATCTAAATGTTTGACTGGGAGCCAGTGATCACAGATATTTAGCATAAAACAAACAAATTCAAATACTTTCCTTCGCAAAGAGAATGCATGCAAATGAACAGTTAATTATTTTTTGTTTATAAAACATGTTCATAAAACCCACCATTCACACACATAATAATTTACACTTTCTCATGAAAGATAATTTGTGTTATTACATACAAACTGCTAAACTGAGTGAGCTGCCAATCTTCATTTCAGTGGTATCCACTTCTCTGACACCTGATTAGGATCACTACTGGACAAGAAACAGTTAAATAAACAGAATGTAAATTTTAGCATTGACAAGAGTCTTTGAGTTGCTTTAATTCTGAAAAATGCCATTTATAGAATCATAGAGTCCTACAGCATGAAGACAGGCCCTCTGCCCCAAACTGGTGTTTGCCAACCAAAATGTTCAACTACACTAACTCCGTTTCCCTGCACTTGGCCCATATCCTTCTAATCCTTTCCTATCCATGTATTTGTCCAAATGCCTTTTAAATTTTGTTAATATACCCACCTCAACCGTTTCCGCTGGCAGCTCATTCCATATGCATTCCACCCTCTGTGCAAAAATGTTGCCCCTTATGTTCCCATTTATTTTTTCCCCACGCCCCTTAAATTGATGCCGTATAGTCCTCGATTCTCCAACCCTCGGAAAAAGGCTGAGTGCATTTATCCTCTTATGATCTTATACATTTCTATAAGGTTCTCTCTCGGTAGCTAAAGAAAAAGTCCTGGCTTGTCCAACCTCCCCCCTCCCTAAAAATCAGCTCGCTGAGTCCTAGCAACACCCTTGTAAATTTCTTCTGCACTTTTTCCAGTTTAGTCACATCCTTCCTGTAGCAAGGTGACCAAAACTGAACACAATACTCCAAGTGCTGCCTCACCAACGTCTTGTATAACTGCAACATAGATTTCCAACTTCTGCAGTCAATTTACCTGATGATGCCAAAAACCTTCTTCACTGCCCTGGCTACCTGTAACTCCACTTTCAGAGAACCATGCACCTGAACTCCAAGGTCCCTCTTTTCCACTACACTCCTTAAGGCCCTACCATTCACCACGAAACTCCTACCTTGATTTGACTTTACAAAATGCAAGACCTTACACTTATCTATATTAAATTCCATTTGTCATTTCTCAGCCCACTTCCCAATATGATCAAGGTTCTGCCACAACTTCTAAAACCTTCCTCACTGTCCACGATACCGCCACTTGTAGGATATTTCAAATACAGACCCATTCAGCAGAAGCTCAGGGCTTGTTGCACAGCTGCCATGATTCAGTTCCACTCTCAGGAAGCCAACAGACATTTTCAGCCAAAATAAACCCAGTCCATTGTTGTTCTGCTTTGTCTTAATATTTTGCTAAAATCTAGTTGAGCAACCAGTCAGGCAAACCATCCATAACCTCAACCCAGGATACCCCTGAGGACTACAGACTAGATGTGGAGAAGATGCTTCTATTACTGGGAGAGACGAGGACCTGAGGGCACAGCCTCAGAGTGAAGGGATGATCCTTTAGAAGTGAGATGAGGAGGAATTCCTTCAGCCCAACGGTGACGAATCTGTGGAGCTCATTACCACTGAAGGTTGTGAAGGTCGAGACATTGAATGAATTTAAGACAGCAATATATAGGTCCTTGCTGAGTAAGGGGGATCAAGGATTACAGGAGAAAGCAAGAGAATGGGGTTGAGAAACATATCAGCCATGATCGAATGGTGGAGCAGCCCTGATAGACCAAATTGCCTGATTCTGCTCCAAATCTTGTGGTTTTATGTGATTAAAAGTCAAAAGAGCAGATAACTCCCTGTTTGGACCAGGGATTGTACAATTCAGTCTCATGGTTATTTTCAGTTTGTGAATGTTTGAGTGCAGTTGATTATTGCTTGAAATGTATCAGAATCCCATGTTCCACAAAAATCAAATCTGTTTAAGTCTGGTGAATTTACGAAGAAAATGATGACAAAACTATTGGCTGTTAGTCAACATTCTCCCTAGAGTGAGTTTGGTAGTGGGGAGCATTTGATCAGGTGAGAGGGAGGTGGGTCAGGACTCCACTACCTTCCCAGCACTGCCCCAGGTCCACGCTGGGAGGTCTCATGAATGGTCTTCCCAGCCTGCACCAACCGAAGCTCTTTAGGATATAATGCATCATCGTGTGGCAGCTGGTATTGATCCACTTGTGTGTGTGTGTGTGTGTGTGTGTGGGGGGGGGGGGGGGGGGGGAGGGGGGGTGCTCATTATGTACAAACCCTGACTGATTACCTTTGGGTTTTCAGCATGGTCAAAGGGATTCAGTGACTTCTGAACAGGAGGTATCCACTGGGAGTGTCTCTCTGTCCCTCTCCTTGCTGCTAACACCCTGTCACCCAACCATCCCTCCAACTATCACTCATCTCAGGCCTGAATGTCTTAGGCCTCAGATGGGTCGCGATTCAGCAGGAATCACTGCATCGATCACTGTTCTGTCAAGCTCCTGGTCTCTGATTTTGCTCCTAATTTCTTTAGGCTATGAAAGGCCTTCCACCATCCAATTAAGTGATTGGTGCTTTACTCCAGGGCCTTTGTCAATATGGGTTAATGCTGGACTCTCTGGCTCTCCAGCTTGTGGGCAAAGGTTCTGTTGTGTCTGGTAAATATCATCCATCACCTTCAACCCACAACAAATACCACAAACATCCCACAAATACCACCTCCTCACTGAACCAGATTCCTCAGAACTTCAGGCTCTGATTTCAAGACCAATATTATCAAAATCTCTTATTTGGTCCCAAGCGTCTGATCCTAAAATCAATGACATGCAACAAAAGGGACACTTTTCCAACTACATGATGCACTTTTATTAAACTGCTTTCAAACACCTACAATGGCACTGTTGCTTCAAGAGCTGTGACCTAGCGTCTGTCTCAGACACTTGATTTGTCACATTCTGCCTAGTGTGGAAACAAATCTTTTATTAAAAGCTTATTTGATTTATCTTTCTTGTGGTGACTGTATCAGATCTGGTAATAACTGTCTTTGGCCAGTTTAATTCATTTTTAATGACATGGTGATTCTGTTGGAAGCTCTTGCTACCTGTACCTTCTCTCTGGGTCTCAATCTCAAGGTTTCACTTGAACAATCACAGGCTGTCAACACAACTGTTATCACTAACATCTTTATCAATCTCCAGGGCTTTAGCAGAGAAGACAGTTTATGGCCTGAAAGAGAGAGCCCGTTGTGCCTCTCTGCTCTAGCATGGTTTTATGAACCAGACCAGACCCCCTCAAAACATTTCAAGAAGGTGGCCCAGACCCTAGCTTTGCTAGTTGTTTTAAGCGAGTGTACAGTGGGTACTCCAGGAGAGAATCAGCTGGTCAAACCACTTAGATTTAAACCAAACAGAATTTATTTGCAAGATTACTGAATGAAACACAAAGAACAGAAAGCAGAGTAGTGAAAAACCTATCCTATCCGAAAACCCAACAGGCTATCCAAACTTAATGATGCTGTTCTAGATGCTTGCAACAATCTCCATAAACAGCCCTTGGCACAAAAGGTAAAATCAAACACAGGGTCTTCCAGGAGAGAAGTCAGAGAGAGATCAGCATGGACCTGCTCCTGGGTCCAGCAGCCTTTCTTCACACACACTGCTAACAACCAAACCAAACCAGAGAACATTTCAGCTAGGACAGCTAGTTACTCTCCTTTCATTGTATAAGTGTTTTTTTTAAACTTGAAAGCCTTCTGCCTGAAGCAGTATCTGTTAGTTATTATCAAATTGGCCCTAAAACCCATCCAAACCCAGACTTTTTAGAACCTGTGATTTTACGACCTCCTGAATTAAAAAAAACCAAGAACAGCATAAACTTGTTAAAACAGCAGCATCATCACAATAGTTTAGAGTCAGTTTGCAGACTTAATAAGGTCTGTGGGCTGAGCAAATTGCCACCTTACCTTGCTGCCTGGGAAACCACAATGCAGCCCCTCAGTCAGGGTACCATTTAAATTCTTAGAATCCCTACAGTGTGGAAGCAGGCTATTTGGCCCATCAAGTCCATACCAATCCTCCAAAGAGCATCCCATCCAGACCTGCTCCCTGACCCTAACCCAATATTTCCCATGGCTATCTCACCTGACCTGCACACCTTTGGACTGTGGGAGGAAACCGGAGCACCCGGAGGAAACCCACGCAGACACGGGGAGAACGTGCAACTCCACGTAGACTGTCGCCCGAGGCTGGATTCAAACGCAGGTCACTGGAGCTGTCAGACAGCAGTGCTAACTATTCCCCCACAATGAGGCAAGAATTTACCAGAATCAAGGAAAGGGTGCTGGAAAAACACAGCCAGTCAGGCAGCATCCAAGGAGCAGGAGAGTCAAAGTTTTGAGCATAAGCCCTTCATCAGGAATGGAGGGGTGGGGCAAAGGGGCTGAGAGATAAATGGGAGGGTGTGGGGCTGGGGGAAGATAGCTGGGAATGTGATCGGTAGGTGAAGGTGGGGGGTGATGGTGATAGGTCAGAGTGGAGGGTGGAGCAGATAGGTGGGAAGGAAGATGGACAGGCAGGACAGTTCAAGAGGATGATGCCAAGTTAGAAGGTTGGAGCTGAGATAAAGTAGGGGAAGGGGAAATGAGGAAACCATCCTTTCCTGGACATCTCCATTTCCAGTGACCGACTCATATACTTCAAAATCACCAACTCCCATAGATACCTGGACATCTCCTGCTCCCACCCTGCCTCCTGCAAAAATGCTATCCCTTACTCCCAATTCCTCTGCCTCCACCGCATCTGTTCCCAGGAGGATCAATTCCAAGTTAGAACATTCTAAATGGCCGCCTTCTCCAGAGACCGCAATTTCCCCTCCCACAGGTTCAGCTATGCCCTCCAGCACATCTCCTCCACATCCCGCACCTCCACCCTTCAACCCCACCCCTCCAATGGCAACAAGGACAGAAGACCTCCGTCCTCACCTTCTACTCCACCAACCTTGACATACAATGCATCATCCTCCACCATTTCCGCCACCTACAAACAGACCCAACCGCCAGAGATATATTTCCCTCCCCACCCCTATCTGCATTCTGCAGAGACCATTCCCTCCGTGACTCCATTGTTAGGTCCACGGCCCCCACCAACACACCCTCCACACCTGGCACCTTCCCTTGCCACTGCTGGAATTTCAAAACCTGCGACCACATCTCTACCATCACCTCAATCCAAGGCTCCAAAGGATCCTTCCACATCCCACAGAGATTACCTGTACTTCCACATACATTATCTGCTGTGTCTGTTGCTCTTGATATGATCTTCTCTACACAGGGGAGACAGGATGCCAACTTGCAGAACGTTTCAGAGAACATCTCTTGGACACCCAAACCAATCAACCCCACCACCCTGTGGCCGAACACTTCAACTCCCCCTCCCACGTGTCAGCAATGACACGCAAGTCTTGGGCCTCCTCCACTGCCAAACTCCAGCCACCCAACGCCTGAAGGAAGAATGCCTCACCTTGGGACGCTGCAACCACACAGGATCAATGTAGATTTCATCAACTTCCTCATTTCCCCTGCCTCCACCTTATCCAAGATCCAATCCTCTAACTCGGATCGGACCTCTTGACTTGTCCTACCTGTCTATCTTTCTTCCCATCTATCTACTCCACCCTCCGTTCCGACCTATCATCTTCACCCCATCACCTTCACCTACCCATTGCATTCCCAACTACCTTCCCCCCAGTCCCACTCCCTCCCACTTACTTCCCAGCCCTCTTGCCCCCCCACCCACCCCCATTATTGATGAAGGGCTTATGCTCAAAACGTCGATCCTCCTGTTCCTTGGGTGCTGCCTGACCTGCTGTGCTTTTCCAGCACCACACTCTCTCCTCTGATCTCCAGCATCTGCAGTCCTCACTTTCTCCCAGGAACTTACCAGTTTACATTCATTGATATAAAAGGAACATGATTAAAGTGTTCAGTGCAATACAAAAGTAAATAATGAATTGGCTTAAATATCTTTTCCAGGTAAAGTCCACATTCTCCCATCTCTTCAAGACTCAATTATTGCAGTCTTCCCCTGCCTTTCTATCTCAAGTTCTGAAGAAGGGTCACTGGACTTGAAACATTAATTATACTCTCTTTTTCTCCACAGATGTTGCCAGATCCGCTGAGTTTCTCCAGCATTGTCTCTGTAAAATTCAGTTCCGTTGAATCATTGCTGACACTATCCGAATTCTACACCGCATTCTGCCTCATTCCTACACCCAAACTCATCCTTTAAACTGTCCTCTTGTACATCCCTTGTTCCTTCATCCAGCCAATTCTAAGATCTCGAATGTCCTGCCTAAGTACCTCATGATTGTATTAAGAGCTGCTTCTTCAACCACAGAGTTGTTATGGGACACATGGAGGCTATTTGGCACATTGTGCCTGTGCCAGTTCTATTACTTTTTTATCAAAGCAGATTGGCTATAGGTAATGACAGAGGTTGATACAGATTATAAAAGTTTCTGGTCTCCTCTCTTTGTCTCAGTGTTGTCCCACCATGGCTACCTTCACACCACCAACTGCCAGCTCAGTACTTTAAAGTAAACTTGTTTAACTATAACCTGTTGTTGTGTGATTTTTAACACCATTCCCTTTGTAATCCTCCTTAACACCGGTATTTTAATCTGATGACATTAAGAAAGCATTTTCTGTGCTGTCGAAAGTTGTGCTCTTTAAAGTGTTGAACAGTTTTAGAAATTCTAATATGGAATTTCAAACTTGTGCTTGCTTTCAAGTGGTTAAAATAAAATATAACAGCAAATCTGAATAAAACTTTTAAAGAACTGGTCTCTGCATTTTATATGTTTAACGTTTTAGGAGTTTTGATTTGAGTTGAACCATTAAAGAATTCCTCTCTGACGGTTTAAAAGAGGCAAATGACAGGAAAGGAACCTCGCTGCAACAGAAAACCCACACATTCTCCAGATGTCCAAATCATCCACTTTTGCCAACTGTGCCTCATTACAAAGACAGACAGGAAGATAATATGGAACATGGTCAGCAGCTCTGGGCCCATTGCCCAGTGAAGGATATACTTATCAAAGAGGGAGTGTAACAAGGCCTCACCATCGTGATTCCTGAGATGGTCGAACTGTCAGATGGGGAGATGTTGAAGAGACTGGGAATAACTCAGAAATTGCTGGAAAAGCTCAGCAAGTCTGGCAGCAGCTGTGAAGATAAATCAGAATTAATGTTTCGGGTCAAGTGACCCTTCCTCCGAATGGATGTTTTGGTTCTTGTTTGAAGAGACCGGGCCTGTATTTGCTGGCATTTACTGTGTTGTAACCTTGATAGGCAAAGACCTCCAGGATTTTGAGCCAGTGACACTGAAGAATGGTGATATATTTCCAAGTCAGGATAGTGATTAGCTTGGAGGGAACATGCAGGGGACGGTGTTCCCATGTATCTGCTGTCTTTGTCTTTCTAGTTGGAAGTGGTCTTGGGTTTAGGGGAAGGTGCTGTCTCAGGATCTTTGGTGAATTTCTACAGTGTATCTTGTAGATAGTTTACTCTGCTCCTTTTAAGCGGCAATACTAGTCGGAGTAAATGTTGAAAGTGGTGAATGAGTTGCCAATCAAGTGGGCACTTTCCTGGATGATATTAAATTTCTTGAACATTGTTCAAGCTGCATCCATCTGGGCAGTGTAGAATATTCCATTATATACCTGGCTTGTACCTTGTAGATGGTGGACAGGCTTTGGGGAGTCAGCGGGTCAGTTACTTGCTGCAGGATTCCCAGCCTCTGACCTGCTCTTGCAGCCACTGTCTTGATATGTCTGGTCGAGTTCAGTTTCTGGTGAAAGGTAACTCCCATATAATTGATAAAGGGAATTCAAGATGGTAATGCTGTTGACTGCCAAGAGGAGATGGTTAGAGATTGTCTCCTGTTGAAGATGCTCATTACCTCCCAATTCTGTGATACGAATGTTACTTGCCACTTACCTGCCCAAACGTGAACGTTATCCAGGTCTTGCTGTATTTAGATATGGACCACTTCTGAATTTGAGGTGTCATGTAAGGTGGTGAGATCCAGTCACAGTGCCAGGGATCCAATTACAGTGTCAGTGATCCAGTCACAGTGGCAGACAGAGACTCAATCAGCTGGTACATACTGTGCGTACTCTGCAGCAGCACCATGACCTGATGGTATATCAAAGTGGATCACTAAAATTGTATTGACCATGCAGGATCTCTGTTTCTGAATGTCTGAAGAAGCAGGGGGTGTGAAATGTTGTAATCCCTCAAACTAGTTGCAAAGAATCTTTCTATAAACATGATCAAAATAGAGCAGCAGGTCAACAGCTGCTATTTTCAGGAACTTGTTTCTCCTTTTTACTCAGAGAGAAATTATAGAATCATTGAAAATTATCGAATCATAGAGACCTAAAAGAAGGCCCTTTGACCCAGCATGATCAAGGACAATCCCCAAACAATGTAAACCTACTGTGTTTTGGCTTGGTGCCAACAATCTGCTTTAGGCAGTATTGGAAATATAATACATTTACAGCATGAGTGAGGTAACATCAGTTCAACCTGCTGTAATTCTCTGTCAGGTGGAATCTGTTAAATGCAGTAATTGCTAATATAAAAGTGAGACATTTGAAAATTCTGAAACTGCAAATGTTGAGAACGCTTTTTGAGGAATCATCATCAGACTGAAATAGTTTGTAAAAAGGTTCCCCGTGAAGTGACTGGAAAAGAAAATTATGAATTTGTAAATAAATTTCTCCAGGGAGACGATGGGTAATCATCGTTGAAACATGCCGATCCATCACATGTACTATGCTCATACGTTTCCAAATGAATGCTCTGTGGAAGCTGACTCTAATATTGAGACTTGCTCAGCTTGGACTACATCAATTTTTCAGAAACATCCACACTCCAAATATTTTGGTTATTGAAAAATCAGTGCAGAAAACCAATAAACTGTGTATCTTAGTGAAAACTAAACACATCAGTATTTATCGTTTCCAGACAGCGAGGTGAGGAATAGGGAGGGAGAGGAGTTGAACACATGGCTACAGGGGTGGTGCAGAAGGGAGGGTTTTTGATACCTGGATAATTGGGATTCATTCTGGGGTATGTGGGACCTCTACAAACAGGGTGGTCTACACCTGAACCAGAGGGGTACCAATATCTTGCACGGGGGGGGGGGGGGGGATGTATGCTGATGATCTTTGGGAAGTTTTAATCTAATTCAGCAGGAGGGATGGAAACCTAAATTGTACTTCCTGTGTCCAGAGTAGTGAGGTCAGAAATGAGGTTTCAAGGTTGCAAGAGCTCACCGGCAAGCAGGAAGATGGTTTGAAGTGTGCCAGGAGCATCCAGAATAAAGTGGGTGAATTGGCAGCATTGGTTGGTACCTGGGACTTCAATGTTATGACCATTTCGGAGACATGGATAGAGCAGGGACAGGAATGGTTGTTGCAGGTTCTGGGGTTTAGATATTTCAGTAAGAAGAATGAAGATGGTAAAAGAGGGGAAGGTGTGGCATTGTTAGTCAAGGACAGTATTACAGTGTCAGAAAGGTCATTTGAGGACTCACCTGCTGAGATAGTATGGGCTGAGATTAGAAACAGGAAATAAGAAGTCACCCTGTTGGGAGTTTTCTATAGGCCTCTGAATTGTTCTAGAGATGTAGAGGAAAGGATAGCAAAGATAATTCTGGACAGAAGCAAAAGTAACAGTGTAGTTGTTATGGAGAACTCTCACTTTCCAAATATTGACTGGGAATACTATAGTTCAAGTACTTTAGATTGGTCAATCTTTGTCCATTGTGTGCAGGAAGGTCTTCTGACACAGTATGTAGACAGGCCAACAAGGGGTGAGACCACATTGGATTTAGTACTGGGGAATGAACCCAGCCAGGTGTTAGATTTGAAGTAGGTGAGCACTTTGATATAGTGACCACAATTTGGTTATGTGTACTTTAGTGATAGAAAGGGACAGATATATAACACAATCCAAGAGTTATTGCTGGGTAAAAGGCAATTATGATGTGATTAGGCAAGGTTTAGAATGTACAGGATGGGGAAGGAAACTGCAGGAGATGGGCACGATTAAAATGTGGAGCTTCTTCAAGGAACAGCTACTGCAGGTCCTTGATAAGTATGTACCTGTCAGGCAGGGAGGAAGTGGTTGAGGGAGAGAGCCATGGTTTACTAGGGAAGTTGAATCTCTTGTCAAGAGGAAGAAGAAGGCTTAAGCTAGGATGAGATGTGAAGGCTCAGTTAGGACATTTTAGAGTTACAAGTTAGCCAGGAAAGACCTAAAGAGAGTACCAAGAAGAGCCAGGAGGAGACATGAGAAGTTGCTGGCGGATAGGATCAAGGAAAACCCTCAAGCTTTCTGTAGGTATATCATAAATAAAAGAATGACTAGAGAAAGATGAAGGCCAATCAAGGGTAGTAGTGGGAAGTTATGCGTGGAGTCCAAGGAGATAGGGGAAGTGCTAAATAATATTTTTCACACTGGAAAAAGACAATGTTGTCGAGCAGAATACTGAGAAACAGGCTACTAGACTAGACAGGATTGAAGTTCACAAGGAGGAAGTATTAGCAATTCTGGAAAATGTAAAAATAGATAAATCCCCTGGGCTGATGTTTCCTGGGAAGCCAGGGAGAAGATTGCAGGGCCTTTGGCTTTGATCTTTATGTTGTCATTGTCTACAGGCATAGTACCAGAAGACTGGAGGATAGTAAATGTTATCTCCTTGTTCAAGAAGAGGAGTAGAGACAACCCTGGTAATTATAGACTAGAGAGCCTTACTTTGTTTGTGGGGCAAGTGTTGGAAAAGGTTATTAGAGATAGAATTTATAATCATCCAGAGAGGAATAAATTGATTAGGGATAGTCAACACAGTTTTGTGAAGGGTAGATCATGCCTCACAAACCTTATTGAGTTCTTTGAGATGGTGACCAAACAGGTGGATGAGGGTAAAGCGATCGATGTGGTGGATATGGATTTCAGTAAAGTGTTTGATAAGGTTTTCCACAGTAGGCTATTGTGTAAAATATAGAGGCATGGAATTGAGGACGGTTTAGCGACTTGGATCAAAAAGTGGCTAGCTAAAACAAGACAGAGGGTGGTGGTTGATGGGAAATGTTCATCCTGAAGTTCAGTTTCTAGAGGTGTACCACAAGGATCTGTTTTGGGGTCACTGCTGTTTGTCATTTTCATAAATGACCTAGATGGGAGTGTAGAAGGATGGGTTAGTAAATTTGCGGATGACACTAAGGATGGTAGAGTTGTGAATAGTGCTGAAGGATGTTGCAGGTTACAGAAGGATATAGATAAGCTGCAGAGTTGGGCTGAGAGGTGGCAAATGGAGTTTAATGTGCAAAAGTGTGAGGTGATTCAGTTTGGAAGGAGTAACAGGAATACAGAGTACTGGGCTAGTAGTACGACTTTTGGTCGTGTAGATGAGCAGAGAGATCTCGGTGTCTACGTACATAGATCCCTCAAAGTTGCCTCCCAGGATTGTTAAGTAGGCATACGGTGTGTTAGCTTTTATTGGTAGAGGGATTGAGTTTCGGAGCCACGAGGTCATGCTGCAGCTGTACAAAACTCTGGTGCGGCTGCACTTAGAGTAATGTGTACAGTTCTGGTCACCGCATTATCGGAAGGATATGGAAGCTTTGGAAAGGGCTCAGAGGAGATTTACTAGGATGTTGCCTGGTATGGAGGGAAGGTCTTGTGAGGAAAGGCTGAGGGACTTGAGGCTGTTTTCATTAGAGAGAAAAAGATTGAGATGTGACTTATTTGAGACATATAAAATCATCAGAAGGTTAGATAGAGTGGACCGTGAGAGCCTTTTTCGCGGATTGTGATGGCTAGCACGAGGGGACATAGCTTTAAATTGAGGGTTGATAACACAGAACAGCTGTCAGAGGTAGTTTCTTTACTCAGAGAGTAGTAGGGGTGTGGAACAGACTGCCTGCAGCAGTTGTAGACTCGCCAACTTTATGGACATTTAAATGGTCATTGGATAAACATATGGATGAAAATGGAATAGCGCAGGATAGACAGCCTTCAGATTGGTTTCACAGGTCAGCGCAACATTGAGGGCCGAAGGGCCTGTACTGAGCTGCTATGTTCTATATTCTACAAGCTACAGAATTAGAAGAAGCTGAAATGGCTAATGATGCATAACAAAAGGCATGAAGTAAATAATTAAAGCCAAACATGGAGAATTCATGAATACTTCCTGCCGGTCCTGATCCCTCTCTCCTCATGTTTATCCATTTTCACCCCTCTTCAGTGGCAATGATTCTGTCTTCATCAGAAAATAAACATTCATTCAGCTAAAATTATCTGTATTCATGATGAGAAAAATGTGGACGTCCCAAAAGGCATTTGATAAAGTGGCACATGAAAGACTTGTCAAAATGTTAGAATCCATGGAATAAAGGGGATGGTGGGAAAATTTCAAAGGGACATGGGCAGGCTGTTGGATTGGCTGGGCATGTTACAGAGGAACTATAAGCCTGAGCACTGTGAAACAATTCATTTTGGTATGATTAATGGAGAAAGAGAGAGATAGAGAGAGAATTGAAAATAAAGGCCATAACTTTAAAGGGACCTTGGGGTTTTTGTGCACATAAATCTTTCATGGTGGAAGGACAGGCAAGGCAAGTGATTAATGAAGCTGGCAGTATCCTGAGCTTTATAAATAGAAGCAGATTATATAAAATTAATAATAGACTCTCTACATTGTGGAAGCAGACCATTCAGCCCATTGAGTACAAACTGGCCCTCCAAAGAGCATTCCCCCATCCTAACCCTGTAACCCTACATTTCCTATGGCTAATCCACTCAACCTGCACATCCCTCGACACTATGGGCAATTTAACATGGCCAATCCACCCTAACCTGCGCATCACTGGACACTATGGGTAATTTAACATGGCCAATCCACCCTAACCTGCACATCCCTGGACACAATGGGGTAATTTAAAATGGCCAATCCACCCTAACCTGCACATCCCTGGACACTATGGGTAATTTAACATGGCCAATCCACCCTAACCTGCAAATCCCTGGACACTATGGGTAATTTAACATGGCCAATCCACCCTAACCTGCACATCCCTGGACACTATGGGTAATTTAACATGGCCAATCCACCCTAACCTGCAAATCCCTGGACACTATGGGTAATTAACATGGCCAATCCATCCTAACCTGCATGTCCCTGGACATTATGGGTAATTTAAAATGGCCAATCCACCCTAACCTACACATCCCTGGACACTATGGGTAATTTAACATGGCCAATCCACCCTAACCTGCAAATCCCTGGACACTATGGGTAATTTAACATGGCCAATCCACCCTAACCTGCACATCCCTGGACACTATGGGTAATTTAACATGGCCAATCCACCCTAACCTGCAAATCCCTGGACACTATGGGTAATTTAACATGGCCAATCCACCCCAACCTGCACAACCCTGGGCACTATGGGACAATTTAGCACGGCCAATCCACCCTAACCTGCACATCCCTGGACACTATGGGTAATTTAACATGGCCAATCCACCCTAACCTGCACATCCCTGGACACTATGGGTAATTTAACATGGCCAATCCACCCTAACCTGCACATCCCTGGACACTGTGGGTAATTTCCCATGGCCAATCCACCTGACCAGCACATCTTTGGACTGTGGGAGGAAACCGGAGCACATGGAGGAAGTTAATGCAGTCACAGGGAGAATGTGCAAACTCCACACAGACAGTCACCCGATGCTGGAATTGAACCTGTGTCCTTGTCGCTGTGATGCAACAGCGTTAACCTCTGAGCCACCATGTTGCCCCAAGAAGAAAGGAAGCCATGTTAAATTTGTATAAGACATGACAGGCTCAGTTTCAGTTGGAGTATTATATCCTGTTCTAGGAGCTACATTGTGGAAAAGAATGTGAAGGTGTTGGAAAAAGTGCAGTAAACATTCACTAGTTTTGTCCCTCGAATGAGGAACTTCAGTTATGAAGATAAATTGGAGAAGCTGAGGCTCTGGTCCTTGGCAGAGAAATGAGGAGGGGATTTGAAGAAGGCATTCAAATATCTTTTGGAGGACAAAACACTTTCCGAGAAATTGATTTGATTTGATTTGCTGTAGCCACATGTACATTAATATAGTGAAAAGCTTTGTTTTGTGAGCAGTACAAGCAGGTCATTGCTAATCAGAACATAGAGATTATAGAGTGCTCAGACAGAGTGAGGCATACAGGTTATACTGCACAGGAGGGGCACAAAGCAAAATCAACATTATTGAAATTAGAAAGTCCATCCATCAGGGTAATAACACCAGGAAACAAGCTGCTGATGGAGCTTTTGGTGTAGTGTTCAAGTTCTTGTACCTGACGGAAGAGGTTGTCGGAGAGCATTACCAGAGTGGGAGGGTTCTTTTATGATGTTGACTGCCTTTCCGCGGCAACAAGCCATGTAAGTGGAGTCCGTGGATGGGAGGTTGGTTTCTGTAATGGTCCGGGCTGTGCACACAACCTTTTGTAGTTTCTTATGGTCCTGGGCAGAGCAGTTGCCGTACCAAGCCATTGTGTACTGAACAGTATGCTTTCAATGGTGCACCTGTAGAAGTTGGTGAGGGTCCTTATGGATGTGCCATATTTCCTGAGCCACCTGAGGAAGAAGAGGTGTTGTTGTGCCTTCTCAATCGTCATATCTTTGTGGCAAATCCAGGACAGATTGTCGCTTATTGTCACTCTTAGGAACTTGACACTCTCCACCCTCTCAACTTTATCTCTGTTGATGTAGATACAGGTGTATCCTCCTCCTTTGTTCCCACAGGTCAAAGGGTTGAGAAACAGATGGCACAGATTGAAGATGATGGTCAGAACTAAGAATAGAGCAACAAAGAAAATGAGAAATGTAGTACCTCCCTGCAGCAGTGCACTGGAGATCAAGCCCAGCTCTCCCCACCGTTATCACAGTAGTTAAAGATTTTAAAATAGATGCACAAAATTGCCCAATTTACCAGATTTTCAGGCCTTCAGCATCTTATATACCTCAATTTGGTCTCCTCTTATTCTTCTAAACTCTAATCCATGTTGGTTTGAATTGCTCAATCTCTGCTCATTAAACAAATGTTTCACCTCTGGAATTCATCCAGATGGTACACATTGCTGCCATTATGCAGTTGTGGTGGAGGGAGTTAATGTTGAAGGCAGTGGATGCAGTGCCAATCAAATGGGCTCTTTTGTCCTGGATGGTATTGAGCATTTTGAGTTTTGTTTCAGCTGCACCCATCCAGGCAAGTGGGGAGTATTCCATCACTATCCAAACTTCTTTTGGTAAGTGGTGGACAGGCTTTGGGAAACAAACTAAGTTACATGTTGCAGGATTCCTAGTCATTGACCTGTTCTTTGGTTATTGTATTGTATGATTGGTCTAGTTCAGATTCTGACAGGTGGTAATCCCTAGGATGTATGATAGTGGGTTATTCAATGATAGGAACACCCTTAAACATTTAGGAGATAGTTAGACCTCTTGTTGGGAATGGGCACTGTCCGGCACAAATACTCCTGCTGCTTTTCGGCCTGAGCTCGGATATTGTTTGAATCTTGCTGCATGTGAACACAGACCAGACTAAAAATGTCCATTCTCCCCACCCAGATTTCACACCACTTGTTGATGGACTTCCACTATCTAAATAGGACAAAAAACCCCAGAAATTAGAGAAAAGAATTCTTGTTAATGTTTGGGATCCGGCCTGGGCTCCACACTGTTGATTTGAAGAAGGGTCACTGAACCAAAAACCTTAACTCAGTTTTCTCTTCATAGATGCTGCCAGACTTGAGCAGTTTTTTCAGCAATTTCTGTTTTTGTTTCTGATTTCCAGCATCTGCAGTTCTTTGGATTTTTTTGGGGAGAGACCTGGGAATTTTAGAGCAAGTAAATCTCTGATAATCTTCACTCTGCAAAGAACAGGCTGAGCTTTCAACTCTTACAAAACATGCTCTGAAATTCAGAGAACAGCTGTGAGCTGAAGAAATTCTATCCCTTTGTTATATCTTCACAGGCTCTACTGGGATCCTTGCAAAGGATTGATCCATGGAGATTGTTAAAGCATTTGTATTTGTATAGCTTCTGTGAATCTGTTTAGAGCTGTTTATGTTAATATTCCAGAAATAAGTTAACTGGCAAATCAATGATAGTGTTTTGGAACTCTCCATACAAATGGACACCAAACATCAGCTTATTTCTTGTTTGCAGGATCAGCCACATCCGACTGTCTTCACTCTTCATAACAGGATTGTTTTGAAGCGAAATGTAACTGCCCTCCAGCTCAAAAGAAAACATTTATCACAAAAGGCAGGAGCAAGTTATGGCAGATGCTGGGATCTGCAGTGAAAACAACAAATCCCGGAGATCATATTGGGTCAGGCAGCATATAAACGTAAAGGAACAGGGTAGCCAGGGAAAGGGTTGGCCCACTGAAGGACAAAGGAGGGAATCTACATGTGGAGTCAGAAGAGGGAGGGGCAGTCATAAATGGATATTTTGTTTCAGTATTCACTAATGAGAAGGAATTGGTGGAGGATAAGAGAGTGTCAAATTTCTAAGCCAAGTTGCTATGAATGAAGAGGTGTTTTATTAAGGAAAAGTATGAAGATAGATAAGTCCCTGGGTCCTGATGGGATCTATCCCAGAATACTGAGGGACGCAAGAGAACAAATTGCTGGAGCATTGACTGACATCTTTGTATCCTCTTTGTATCCTCTGGTGAGATGCCAGAGGACTGGAGAATAGCTAGTGTTGTTCCATTGTTTAAGAAGAGTAGCAGGGGTAATCCAGGGAGTTACAGGCCAGTGAGCCTCACGTCAGTCATAGGGAAATTACTGGAAAAGTTTCTCAGGGACAAGATCGATATGCATTTACAAACAAATTGACTTATTAGCGACAGACAGCATGGTTTTATACAGGGGAGATCATACCTCACTAGCTTAATGAAGTTTTTTGATGAGGTGACGAAGATGATTAATGAGAGAAAAGTGGTTGATGTTATTTACATGGACCTCAGTAAAGCCTTTGACAAGGTCCCTCATGGCAGACTGATACAAAAGGTAAAGTCACATAGTATCAGGGGTGAGCTGGCAAGGAAGATACAGAACTGGCTTATTGATAGGAGACAGAGGGTAGCATTGTGGTCTAATACATGATTTGGAAGAAGATGTGCCTGAGTCTAATTAGTAAGTTTGTGGATGATATAAAGGTTGATAGAGTTGCAGGTAGTGAGAAGGATTGTCAGAGAATACAGCAGGATATAGATCAGTTGGAGGCATGAGCAGAAAAATGTGTTATGAAGATGTGGGTACACTGTAACTTTAAGAGAGTTGTAAACTAGCAAAAACTACCTGACAGCACCAAATATTAAGACCATAAGATATAGGAGTGGAAGTAAGGCCATTCGGCCCATTGAGTCCACTCCGCCATTCAATCATGGCTGATGGGCATTTCAACTCCACTTACCCGCATTCTCCCCGTAGCCCTTAATTCCTTGTGACATCAAGAATTTATCAATCTCTGCCTTGAAGACATTTAGCGTCCCGGCCTCCACTGCACTCCATGGCAATGAATTCCACAGACCCACCACTCTCTGGCTGAAGAAATGTCTCCACATTTCTGTTCTTAATTTACCCCCTCTAATTCTAAGGCTGCGTCCACGGGTCCTAGTCTCCTCGTCTAACAGAAACAATTTCCTAGCATCCACCCTTTCCAAGCCATGTATTATTTTGTACGTCTCTATTAAGTCTCCCCTTAATCTTTTAAACTCCAACGAATACAATCCCAGGATCCTCAGCCGTTCCTCATATGTTAGACCTACCATTCCAGGGATCATCCGTGTGAATCTCCGCTGGACACGCTCCAGTGCCAGTATGTCCTTCCTGAGGTGTGGGGACCAAAACTGGACACAGTACTCCAAATGGGGCCTAACCAGAGCTTTATAAAGTCTCAGTAGCACAGCGGTGCTTTTATATTCCAACACTCTTGAGATAAATGACAACATTGCATTCGCTTTCTTAATCACGGACTCAACCTGCATGTTTGCCTTTAGAGAATCCTCGACTAGCACTCCCAGATCCCTTTGTACTTTGGCTTTATGAATTTTCTCACCGTTTAGAAAGTAGTCCATGCTTGAATTCTTTTTTCCAAAGTACAAGACCTCGCATTTGCTCACATTGAATTCCATCAGCCACTTCCTGGACCACTCTCCCAAACTGTCTAGATCCTTCTGCAGCCTCCCCACTTCCTCAGTACTACCTGCCTGTCCACCTAACTTCGTATCATCGGCAAACTTCGCTAGAATGTCCCCAGTCCCTTCATCCAGATCATTAATATATAACGTGAACAGCTGCGGCCCCAACACTGAACCCTGCGGGACACCGCTTGCCATCGGCTGCCATTCCGAAAAAGAACCTCTTATCCCAACTCTCTGCCTTCTGTCAGACAGCCAATCCTCAATCCATACCAGTAGCTCACCTCAAACACCATGGGCCCTCACCTTGTTCAGCAGCCTCCCGTGTGGCACCTTATCAAAGGCCTTTTGGAAGTCTAGATAGACCACATCTACTGGGTTTCCCTGGTCTAACCTACTTGTCACCTCTTCAAAGAATTCCAACAGGTTTGTCAGGCACAACCTCCCCTTATTAAATCCATGTTGACTTGTTCTAATCCAACCCTGCTCTTCCAAGAAGTTAGAAACCTCATCCTTAATGATGGATTCTAGAATTTTACCAACAACCGAGGTTAGGCCTATAATTGGCCTATAATTTTCCATCTTTTGTCTTGATCCTTTTTTGAACAAGGGAGTTACAACAGCGATCTTCCAATTATCCGTGACTTTCCCTGACTCCAGTGACTTTTGAAAGATCTCAACCAACGCCTCCGCTATTTCCTCAGCCACCTCCCTCAGAACTCTAGGATGTAGCCCATCGGGGCCAGGAGATTTATCAATTTTAAGACCTTTTAGCTTTTCTAGCACTTTCTCTTTTGTAATGGCAACCATTCTCAACTCAGCCCCCTGACTCCCTTTAATTGTTGGGATATTACTCATGTCTGAAAAATGATACAATGTAACATGTGGTCCAGTTACTGGGGTAGCTAGGGTAACTGGTTTCCTGGAAATGACAAAACAGATTCGAATTAGGCCAATCAGGTTAAATTGTACCCTGAAAAATACCAACCTCCAATCCAGTTTGAATTGAGTACATTGACAATCTTAAAAAAGCCAAAGACACAATCTGATGCTTTGGAAGTATAAGACCAGGGAAAATTGAACAGTTAGGAGGAGTACTGCCAAGCTACCAGCTTGTAAAGACTGTCTGAAAAATAGCTTTCTTTATTGATCAGTAACCTGTGAAGCAGAATCCCCAAGAAGAAGAAAAGTAGACAGGAATACAGAGAAAATAGAAAGCTGCCTGGTTTTGAGATAAGAAGTTTTGTTTTGTAAATCTTAATTGGGAGTTTTTAATCGGACTAGTATTGTAGAAGGGGAAGGTAAAAGATAGATTAGAGGAAGGACTTGTAAATAGTTGTTAGTTAATTATTCTCTATTATACTTCAAGAAATAAAGTTGCTAATTTTTACTTTAAATAGTGCTTGGCCTCTCGAATTTTCACAGATTACTGCACGGGATAAATCTTTTCTATGTTGCTGGTTTACAGTAAGCAGGAGGGTTTACCCCGAGCCGTAACAGTTTGGAGGCTCATCCGGAACTTGAACTGGTTTAGACAGATTTGAATAGATTTAGGAGGTACGAAAAATCCCAGTAGATTTAAACACTTGCAGGTTAGTGTCCTAGATCTTTAAATAAAACGAAGGTGAGACAATTTGTTTAACTTTGGTGACTTGTGGTTGATTAAATTAAAACTGAGAGAAATGGCTCTTAAAATTGCTGAAGAGGTTCTGGAATTTGAAGATGATTCTCAAATTTGCCAAGAAGTTTAGAAAGAAAGAAAAAGGCCATACATTTAGAATTAACAAATATGTTAGATTTGGGTTTTGCCAAGGACAAAACTAAAGCTGAAATTGTATGGGAGTTACTCAAACACTGACGTGTGTCAGAGAAACAGACACATGCAGTAGAGGTAGAAAAACTTAAATTACAATTGAGGAGAATGGAGCTTGAAGATAAACAAAGAGAGAGAGAGGAAAGAGAGAGAGAGCGAGAAGGTTCTTGGCTGAGCAAAGAAAGAGAGAGAAGACAGAGAGAGAGAGTGGAAAAAGAAAGAGAGAGAAGGTTCTTAGCTGAGTAAAAAGAGAGAGAATTTGAACTTGAGAAGTTGTGACCTAGCTTGAAAAGTCAAGTTAACAGGATGGAGATTAAAAGAGAAGGTAATGACACATATAAATATATCAAAACTCTGCAAAATTGTGATGACAAAAATGTTGAAGCCTTCTTTGTTTCATTTGAAAAGTTGGCGACACAGACTAAGTGGTCCAAGGATTTATGGGTAATGCTAGTTCAGACTAAACTGGTCGGCAGAGTTAGTGATGTATTTTCCACACTGTCAGATGAGGGGTCAAGACGTTACAAAGAGGTTAAATACGCTACTTCAAATGCTTATGAACTGGTACCAATTCATACAGACAGCAGTTCAGAAACACAAAGAAGGGTGCATGCTTTGAGAACAGATAAGACCCTTGAGGGTCGATGAGAGATTATTCTGCTGGAGGAGTTTAAAAGCTCACTTCCAAAGATGGTAAGAATTCACGTGGAGGAACAGAAAATTCAGGAAGTGAGAAGGAGAGTAGAATTAGCAGGTGATACATGTTGGTGCATAAGGCAAGCTTCTGGCCGGAATTTTATCCTGTGAGGGATAGAAGTTGGGAGAAGGGGAGATCCTACACTACTTAGCCAAAAGTCAAGAACAATGGTAAGAATTTACCACAGGATAACAAAGAAGCCCAAGAGGGTGGAAAGGCCTCAAGTGTTTCCACTGTGGTCAAATGGGACAGTTAAAGTCACAGTGCTGGTCGTTAAAGAAAGGCACTGTGGGAAAACATGTGGTAAAAGAAGCTAAGCCAGTGGCATTAGTGCAGGGAGTAAAGGAGACCCCAAGAAGAGCCGAGGAGCTGCAGGAGAGTGCACAGCCTTGGCAGGGGCTGGGTATGGGATTAGTACCTGATCCTTACAAAGAATTCGCCTCTGTGGGTAACGTTTACTCAGAAAGAACAGGGAGAAGGACAAGAAGTCATAATTTTGAGAGATACAGGATCTAACTAGTCACTGATAGTCTGGGATGAGCGAATATGCACTATTTCTGATCTGCTGGCCAAGAGTGTGGTCATTTGTGGGATAGATGGACAGAACTTTAGCATTCCTCTATGTAAGATCAGGTTAGAGTGTCAACTCAAGACTGGGGAAGTTACAGTGGGAGTGATTGACAGAGTGTCAGTTCCAGGAATCCAGTTTGCTCTTGGGAATGATTTGGCAGGATCCAAAGTGGGAGTGACACTCCTTGTTGTGGAGAAGCTCAAGGAAGACCAAGAAACTGAGTAGTTAAAACAGAACTATCCTGGTATTTTCCCAGACTGTGTGGTAACCAGATCCCACTATCATAAGTCACAGCAAGAAGCAAAAAGTAAAGAGAAAGATGAGGGAGTTGAAGTTCAGTTAGCGGATACCCTGTTTGACGTAATGGTCAGGAAACACCTGAACAGACAGAGGGTCAGACAGAAGTGTTTAGTCCTGAAAGAATAATAGACTTGCAACAGCAAGACATGACAATAAAAGATATATATGTGGATGTGTACTCCAAAAAGGAGGCAGAGAATATTCCAGAGGATTATTATTTGAAATGTAGAATCCTAAGGCAGAAATGGAGACTATGGCAGGTTAGTATAGAGGAGAAATGGGCTGAAGTGCACCAGATTGTGTTACCGGTAGCAGACAGAGAGGAAGTGACACGGGGAGCACATGAACTACCTGTAGGAGGTCATCTAGGGGTACGAAAGACTCAGGCTATGGTAGAAAAACATTTTTATTGGCCTGGAATGCACAAAGATGTAGTTAACGTTTGCCGTACATGTCATACATGCTAAATGGTAGGTAAGCCACAGGCGGTAATAAAACCAGTCCCTTTGTTGCCAATTCCCAATTTGAGGAACCTTTCACATGGGTTATAATTGATTGTGTAGGGTCCCTGATGAGAACTAAAAGTGGGAACCAATACTTGTTCACCATAATGGATGTGACTCCCAGATTTCTGGAGGCAATTCCATTCCGGAGTATCGAGGTAAAAAGGGTAGTAGAGGAGTTGGTAGCTTTCTTCACACGGTATGGGCTACCCAGAGAAATTCAGTCGGACCAAGGGTCAAATTTTATTGCTAGGCTGTTTAAGAGGCTTATGGATAACTTATGAATACAGCACTTTAAATCCAGTGTGTATCATCCTGAATCCCAGGGAGCTTTAGAAAGATGGTATCAGACCTTGAAAATAAAGGTATTACGTCTGTCATATGACCATGTTGAAACCATATTATACTAGAGAGAAAAAACTGGAGAAACAGGTGTTAGTTACTGTCCCACAGAGTGAGGAATCAAATCCAGATGGTGTGGATTTTGAGGTGCCTCAAAATATGTTAAAAAATGAAGAAGTCCTTGAGGAGGGGGATAGGTTATTAAGTTATCTGTCTCAGGAGCATAGAACAGAGGTGAAGGATGTTTTACTGAAGTATAAGGACATATGTAAGAATCAGATGAGGAGGACTAGTGCTATTGTACATTAAGTAGATTTAGAGAATACTGCTCCAATAAAACAACACCCCTATTGGCTTAGTCCTTTCAAAGCCAGACAGGTCCGGTTGGAGGTGGAGGCCATGCTCAACGAGGACATCATTGAACCAAGCAAGAGCAAGTGGAGTTCATTGATCATCTTAGTACCCAAAAAGGACAGGACGTAAAGATTCTGCATGGATAATCAGAAGATCAACATCGTGACAAGATCGGACTCATATCCAATTCCGAAATTGGATGACTGCATAGAGGAAGTTGGACAAGCCAGTTACATCACAAAGTTGGACTTACTGCATGGTTATTGGCAGCTACCTTTATCAGAGAAAATGGAAGAAATTTCTGCATTAGTAACCCCAAAGGGGCCATATCATTTCAAAGTGATACCCTTTGGAATGAAGAAAGCACCAGCCACATTCCAAAGACTCATGAACAGAGTTGTGGCTGGGTTAACAAACTGTGCAGTCTATTTGGATGATGTTGTGATCTTTAGTAAGTCCTGGAAAGATCACATAGTACAGTTGGCAGAGCTGTTAGAATGACTACGAGAAGCAAAATTGGTAATAAACTTAAACAAAACTGAATTCACGAAAGCAGAGGTGATATTTTTGGGACAAAACATCGGTCACGCAAGGATGACCCCACGGAACGCAAAGACGAAGGCAATTGAAGAATTTTCATGACCAATCTTGAAGAAGAGTTGCTTCGATTCTTAGGACCCAGTGGATTCTATTGGAGCTTTGTTCCAAACCTCAGCAGTGTAGTGGCACCGTTACCCGATTTGCTGAACGCAAAGTTTCAGAGGACAGAACATTGCCAGGAGGTATTCAACCATTTGAAATTAATATTAACTGGCAAACCAGTTTTAGCTACACCAAACGTTTCAAAACCTTCTAAGTCGTCATCGATGCTAAAGACATAGGAATTGGAGCTGTACTTTATTTAATGTTACATATAAATATACAGTTACATGGGAGGATTTTAAGGTGAATTTAGATTAAGATTATCTGTATGTTAGCGTAATCTGTTTAAAAAAGAAGAAAAAAATTGAGCCATCTTTTCATTATAATGGTTCTTTTTTTTCTTAAGGTGGGAGGTGTTATGAAGATGTGGGTGTACTGTAACTTTAAGAGAGCTAAAAGCTAGTAGTGACAGCACCAAGTGTTCTCAATAAGACATAATGCTCTAGCTCCTGGGGTAGATAGGGTAGCTGGTTGCCTGGAAATGACAAAACAGATTCGAATTAGGCCAATCATTTTAAATTATACCCTGAAAAATACCAACCTCCAATCCAGTTTGAATTGAGTACATTGACAATCTCAAAAGCCAAAGACACAATCTGATGCTTTGGGAGGAGAAGACCAGGGAAAATGGAACAGTTAGGAAGAGAACTGCCAGCATGTAAAACAGCTCTCTCAAAGGTACCTTTATCGATCAGCAAGCTGTGAAGCAGAATCCCCAAGAAGAAGAAAAGTAGACAGGGATACAGAGACGAACTGAAAGCTGCCTGGTTTTGAGATAAGACGTTTTGTTTTGTAAATGTTACTTGGGAGTTTTATCGGGAAGGTTAAAGATAGACTAGAGGAAGGACTTGTAAATAGTTGTTAGTTGTTAGTGAATTATTCTCCGCTATACTTCAAGAAATAAAGTTGTGAATTTTTACTTTAAATAGTGCTTGGCCTCTTGAACTATCACAGATTACTGCACGGGATAAATCTTTTCAGTGTTGCTGGTTTAAATTAAGCAGGAGGGTTTACCCCTGTTGTAACAAATGGCATGTGGAGTTTAATCTGAACAAATGTGGATTGATGCATTTTGGAAGGTCAGGTACAGGTGAAAATTAAACAGTGAATGGCAAAACCCTCAGGAGTATTGATATGCAGAGGGATCTGGGTTTGCAGGTCCACAGATCACTGAAGGGGGCAGTGCAGGTAGATAAGGGAGTGAAAAGGGCCTATGGCATGCTTGCCTTCATTGGAACAGACATTGAGTATAAGCGTAGACAAGTGATGCTGCAGCTTTATAGAACATTAGTTAGGCCACACTTGGAATATTGCGCATAGTTCTGGTCATAACACTACCAGAAGGATGTAGATGCTTTGGCGAAGGTACAGAACAGATTTCTCAGATGTTGCCTGCTATGGGAGATTTTAGCAATGAAGAAATGTTGGATAGACTGGGTTTGCTTTCACTGGAACTCAGGAAGCCAAGGGGTGACCTGATAGAAGTTTATAAGATTATGAATGTCATGGATAGCATGGAAAGTATGAGGCTTTTTTCCAGGCTGAAGGGGTCAATTACTAGGGGACATAGGTTCAAGGTGCAGGGGGGAATTTAAGAGTGATGTTTGATGCATGTTTTTCACACAAAGGGTGGTGAGTGCCTGGAGCGCACTGCCAGAGGAGGGGGTGGAAGCAGATACAACAGCAGCATTCAAGGAGCACCTGGACAAGTACATGAATAGGAAGGGAATAGAGGGATACGGATCCTGTCAGGGAAGACAGTTTTAGTATGGAAGGGCAAAACATGTTGGCACAGTCGTGGAAGGCTGAAGGGCCTGTTCCTGTGCTTGACTGTTCTCTGTTCTTTTGCCACTTGCAGAATGTCATCACAGTGGAAAGATGCAAGGCATTTCCCTTCCCCCATCCGCCTTCCCTCCGGTGACCGGAAACCCACCACCACCACCACCCAACCAAACTCTTACCTTTAAACCGATCCTGAACAGTTTGGGCCATTGATCTATACTTTATATTTTGGTGAAAATATTGCTGATAAAATTAAGAATTGTGCCCTTTACAACCTGAATACTCAGTGAATGACTGGAGACTGTTGTGGTCTGTGTTGTAAGGTTGGAAACACAGCAGCCGAATTATGCACAGCAAGATATTGCAAACAATGATATTGGAAAGACTTTAAATAATGAACATATTCTGTTCTCAGTGATACTGTTTGGGGGAATAAACATTGATCAAGATCAAGGGATAACTTTCCTATTATCCTTCACTACTGTAATTTCACCTTTGTATCCATGAGACAGACAGACAGACAGATAGACAGAGCTTTGGTGTAATATCCCATCCAAATGATAGAATCTCACTCTCTGTAAAGCACAGGAATTGTCAGTCTGGTCATATACTCAAATTACTAGATTAAGATCTGAATATTCAACAGGGTGACTGAGAAACCAATACACTATCCACAAGGTGAGGCATATACAGGTTATTCATTTAAGATAATGACATTGTGTTGAATGCAGTGAAAATAATTTAAGCCGAACAATACTTGAGTTGGCATCTTCTGGGGGGTTGTCTTTTATATAATTTTGGGAAGTGGGTGACTGATGAAGCAGAAATTATTAAAAACTGGAAAAACAGCAAATGCTATAATACTGTGGAAGCACATTTTATTATCCATTTCTCGTTGCTAGTGACCCTTGACCCTGCAGTGATGAAGTCCTCGTTGTTCTGGGTGTCCAAAGTGGATTGGTCAGAATTCATTGTTGGCTTGTATCACATTTTCTCAATGTTGACACCTGCCTCAGCACTGAAGCACACACTCAGCAATAGCGATGATGGCTCATATCATACCATGTGCTTTTACTAGAGATTAAATCAGAATTGCAACTAGAATTAAATCAGATTTGCAGTGAGAATTGATCTGTTTCAGTGTTATGTCTGAAAAAGAATCTTAAACCTTGAGACATCGAGGAGCAATAATTCCTATATTCCTTCACTATGCCTTCCTGAACAATTCCTGAAGAAGGGCTCATGCCCGAAACGTCGATTCTCCTGCTCTTTGGATGCTGCCTGACCTGCTGTGCTTTTCCAGCAACACATTTTCAACTCTGATCTCCAGTTTCTGAGCTAGGTGAAAGAACACTGTATCAAAACTACAAATGGGATTATTCATTGACAAAACTAAACTGTGTAATGGGATCCTGTACATACACATTGAGGGGCAAAACTGATGGTAGCATTACACACCCACCTATCACACACACACATCCAAACCACCTCTGTCTGCTCCAGCCCACCTATTACATCCCTGTCTGTTACAAACCCATCTTGTACCGACTGGTCAATATTGTAGACCTGCCAAAGTTGAATGTTACACCATATTTTCCATTTGTTCATGGTACATAAACGAAGCTATCAGTAAATTATTTTCTACATCTTCTCCTGTTAATCTAAAGCCTGCAATATATTCCATAAATCAGTAAATATTCAGTTGTGATTATGGATGGAAATGTAGAATCCCCTCAAGAACTATTGCCTGGAATGTGTTAGAAATGAGATGTGGTTTATTCAGTCACTGAGAATCTAGACCCTCTTCAGAACAAGTGGAAATTTCTTCTGTTTTCTTCAACTGCTAAAAGTCATGGATAGGATAAATTAACAAAGTCTTTTCCCTGGTGTGGGGATCCAGAACTAGAGGGCATAGGTTGAAGGTGAGAGGGGAAAAATTTAAAAGGGACCTAAGGGGCAACGTTTTCATGCAGAGGGCGGTACATGTATGGAATGAGCTGCCAGAGGTACAATGACAACATTTAAAAAGCATCTGGATGGGTGTATGAATGGGGAAGGTTTAGAGGGATATGGGCCAAATGCTGGCAAATGGGATTAGATTAATTTAGGATATTTGGTCAATGTGGATAAGTTGGACTGATGGGTCCATTTCCGTGCTGTACATCTCTATGACTCTAAGTGCTATAAATGCAATTGTAGTGAACGATAAAATTATATGAATATCCTCTTGGTAAAGAATAGGGCAAGATAAAATTTTCAAAATTGTCCTCCCAGGTCAAAGTGTGTGGAGATTGTTTATTAGAGTTGGTGAATATAAGACACTAAAATGGTATATAAGGAGACCATTCAGCCCTTCATGTGCATTCTAGCTCACTGAAAGACCAATTGAACTAGTGTCATATCCTTGAGTCCTCCCTATAATCTGAGGCATCCTTCCTTTTCAGATATGAGCCTAATTTCCTTCAAAAAGGCATCAGTTGAATCAGTTTCCACCATCATTTCAGGCAGCACCTTCCAATCCTAACCACTTACTGTGAAAAACCTTTTCTCTTTATGTCACTGTTAATCTTTCTACCTGAAATCTCATGTCCATCTGCCAACAGGAACAGCTTCTCTCTATTCACATTACCCAGGCCTCTCAAAATTTGAACACTTTAATTAAATCTCTCCTTGGCCTCCTCTTTGAAGAAAAATCCTAACTTCTCCAATCTATTGATGTCACTGAAGTTGGTAATTTCTGGAACAATTCTAAATTGCCCTGTATCCAGTACATAGATCTGAGTGCTGTACACTAGTTGAAGTTGAAACTTTTATTTCATTAATAATGTCACTGATTTACATTAATACACTATGTCCCTATTGATACAGTCACCATGCTTTATTAACTTTTTTTTGGATTAGATCCCCTACAGTGTGGAAACAGGCCCTTTGGCCCAACAGGTCCACACAGACCGTCCGAAGAGTAACCCACCCAGACCCATTTCCCTCTGACTAATGCACCTAACACTATGGGCAATTTAGAATGGCCAATTCACCTGACCTGTGCATCTTTGGATTGTGGGAAGAAACCAGAGCACCCGAAGGAAACCCACGTGGACACGGGGAGAATGTGCAAACTCCACACAGACAGTCACCCGAGGCTGGAATTAAACCTGGGTCCCTGTTGCTGTGAGACTGCAGTGCTAACCACTGAGCCACCATGTCGCTCCATTCTCTGAACTAAGCCTGCCAATCTTCAATGACTTATTCACATTTACATCCTGGTCCATCTGTTCCCACACCCCAGTTAGAGTTGCATTATGTATTTTATGCTATTTCTCCAAGTTCTTCCTACCAAAAATAACCACTCAATATATATCTGGATGCAGCAAGGGAATCCTGGTCCATTGGGGAACTCTGATGTAAGCATAGGAACAGGAGAAGGTCCTTCAGCTCCTCAAACCTGTTCCACTATTCAATGACATCATTCCTCCTCTATAGAACTCTACCATTGACCACAATTTGTTGATTCCTATCAATCATAGAGTCATAGAGATGTACAGCATGGAAACAGACCCTTCGGTCCAACCCGTCCATGCCGACCAGATATCCCAACCCAATCTAGTCCCACCTGCCCCCGGCCCATATCCCTCCAAACCCTTCCTATTCATATACTCATCCAAATGCCTCTTAAATGTTGCAATTGTACCAGCCTCCACCACTTCCTCTGGCAGCTCATTCTATACACGTACCACCCTCTGAATCACTCCATTTCACATCCTTGTCTCTCAATAGTTCTATCTTTCAACATGTCTGTCTTCTAGGGAAGGATCCTTTTCCATATTTAACCTCTAAGGTCTTCCATTGGCTAATAATAAGGTGCCTGTTTGACGTTGATGAAGAAAAGGCTACTCAGGAGCAGAAACATACCATTCAGCTGCTCTAGCCACTTCTGGCCTGCAATTCAACAATGGCTGATCTTACCTTAGCTATCTATCTGCGTATGTTGCTGTTGTACCCTCTAACATCCCTACTCAGCAAGGAGCTATCATTCTCAGCTTTCAACTGATATACAGCATCAACAGCACTTTGTGACCCAGGTTGAACGCTACAGGTTTCCATCACCACTCTGTGTGAAGATGTGTTTCCAGACACTACCCTCCTACATGTGGACAGTAAAATGTATGATCCAGCTCACCACCAATGATCAATGTGGGAATATTAAGATGGTAAGAAATGTTGATGGACTATGTTACAATCCCAGATAAGACTATTAAATGATGTTATGATCCTGGGCGAGACTGTTACATTGTGTTACGACTCAGTTAGAGACCGGTAACTTCAGTTTATTTAAAATTGAGAAACTTTGGGATCCCAGATTCTTGTAGAGAATAAAGCCACAAGACTTCACAATTTGAACAAATAAAATGTTAATATGCAATATTATTAACATAAGGAATCTACAATGTATATTTATATATAAGGGCATATACATATATAATATGGCATACAACTAACATTCAGAGTTAACATGAGGTAACCATAATTTAACCAATAAGCTGCGTTTGAACACCCCATAGAAAACAGTAGATGCGGTCAGCACAAATCCCTCTGAATTCTCAACACCTCCCACACACACCCACACACATTCAGCCACGCACCCGCACCCACACCCATACCCATACACTCACACACTCATGCCCACATCCACACATCCATGCTCACAATTCCCAAACACAAACACTCACACACCCACACACCCACAACCACAACCACACACCCACACCTACACCCACATATCCACACCCCTTCACCCACACCCACATCCTCACCCACACCCATGCACCCATGCCCCCACCTCACTCACTCACTCACACACACACACACCACCCCACCCCACAGATCTCAAGTGATACAGTGGATCACCTGTTCCCAAAAAAACTCTATCATCTTTACAAGACATGACAATTCTTCACTGCTTGACATTTAGTCTTGAAAAGTCCTCAGAAACCACTTCCTCGCAGGCTGCCTCAATGACTCCTCAAATCTTGTTCCATTTATTCCCCTGAGACTGTGTTCCACTAGATTTACTGTTTGTAAAGAAGTTTGCAGGTGACACCAAAATTTGTGGTATAGTGGACAGTGAAGAAGGTTATCTAAGATTACAAAGAGATCTTGATCAATTGGGTAAGTGGCAGATGGAGTTTAATTTGGATCAATGCAAGGTATTATGTTTTGGTAAAACAAACAAAGACAAGACTTATATAATTAAATGTGGGGCCTTGAGCAGTGTTAAAAGGTGTGGTGCTGGAAAAGCACAGCCAGTCAGGTAGCATGCCTGGGATACTGCCTAACTGGCTGTGCTTTTCCAGCACCATACATTTTGACTCTGATCTCCAGCATGTGCAATCCTCACGTTTTCCTCCTTGAACAGTGGCGTAGAACAGAGAGACCAAATTATTCTGGTACATAATTAGTTAAAGTTTGCAGCACATGTAGATAAGGTTGTGAAGAAGTCACTTAGCATGCTTGCCTTCATTGCTCAGACTCTTGAATTTAGGAATTGGAATGTTATGTTGAGGTTGTAAAGGATGTTGGTGAGGTCTCTTCTGGAATACTGTGTCCAGTCCTGGTCACCCAGTTATAGGAAGGATATTATTAAATTGGGGATGGTTTAGAAGGGATTTACCAGGATATTACCAGGAACAGAGGCCTTGGGTTATAAGAAGAGGCCGGATAGGATGGGACTTACTTTTACTAGAGCACAGGAGGTTGAGAGATAACATTATAGAGGTTTATAAAATCGTGAAAGATATAGATAAGGTGAGTGGCAGGTGTCCTTTCCCTAGGATGGAGGATTTCAAGTCGAGGGCATATTTTTAAAGTGAGGGGAGAAAGATTTTAAAAAGATATGAGGGGCAACGTTTTTACACAGAGTGGTTAGTGTGTAAAATGAACTTCCAAAGGAAGTGATGGATGCCACTACAGTTGCAACATTTGAAAGATATTTGGATAAATGAATAGGAAAGGTTTGCAGGCGTATGGGCCAAGCACAGGCAGTTGGGACTAGTTTATTTTGGGATTAAGGTTGGCATGGACTGGTTGGACTGAAGAGTCTGTTTATGTACTGTAGGACTCTATAACTCTCTGACTCAAGTCAAATTACAACCTGACATAGTCATTCTCATGGAATCATACGTGACTGACAATGTCCCAGATACCACTATTATGATCTCTAGATATGTCCTATCCCACCAACAGGACAGACCTGGCACAGTGATATACAGTCAGGAGGGAGGTGCTCTAGAGTGCTCAGCATTGACTCTGGAACCCATGCAGTTTCATGGTACATAACGAATGTGTATATCTTATATAATGATGTATTATTGGAATTAAATATCACATAATTATGTACATAATCTGTATGCACACCGATGTCATGCTCCACCCCCCCACACACATATCCCACCCCTCACTGATAGAACAAATACCCATGGGAGGTGGTGGCTGAGTGGTTACATCACTTGGCAAGTAATCCAGCAAGTTTCCTGATGAAGGGCTTTTGCCCGAAACAGCGATTCTCCTGCTCCTCCGATGCTGCCTGACCTGCTGTGCTTTTCCAGCACCACGCTAATCTAGACTCTGGTTTCCAGCATTTGCAGTCCTCACTTTTGCCTAAGTAATCCAGCAACCCAGGTAATGTTCTGGGGATCCCAATTCAAATCCTGCCTTGGGAGATGGTGAAATTTGAAATCAATTTAAAGAATCTGACCATGAATCTGTCGTTGATTGCATGGAAAATAATTTTAGTTCATTAATGCCCTTTAAGCAAGAAAACTGCTGTCTTTGCTGTGGGACTGGAGTCACATATTGGTCTGACCATGTACAATGAGGGACAATCTGGGCAATTAGGGGTCAGCACTAAGTGCTGCTCTAGTCAGTAACACTCACATCCTGTCAATGAAATAACTTTTTGAAACAAAAAACACGACTGATGGCAACGATTTACGAAAGTGTCCCACCACCACCTTCACAAGGATGAGCAGTAAATGCTGAGCCAGTCAGTCACACCCACGTCCCATGAGTAACTAAAAAAGGTCAGAGTTCAGTAGTTTATTTTTAAGAGTGCAGTCATTCCTCCCTCAAACTTTTATTCCTCTTCAGAGACAAACATTAAAATTGAATACAGACAATCTGATACAAATATTGTATTTCTTGATATTATAGTAAGCCAATATTTATTTTCTGGATATTTCAGTCCAATTAAATTAAAAAATAGCAACTTCCTAAGTTATCTTGATCCAAGTTTCTCCTTGGTTTATAATCAGTGTTTCATTTCTCTGTTCACACCTGACCGCAAGGAACCTTACACTGCCACAGTGAATGTTCCGAGCACATCAAGTTTGAAGGTAATGAATGCCATTAAAAGTCTACATTGTCATTAGGTTTTATTTGGACACTGCACACAGGCCACAGTCATTTAGATATAAATTCAACAGTTG